>NC_140584.1:1084069658-1084725283 GCF_964204655.1 Triturus cristatus | reverse complement strand
ATAAAGCCAAGAGTGCTACTTCCTTGTGCCGAAGAAGGATGACAGTCTACATCTTATCTTTGACCTCAGGGAGTTGTCTTACCACTAAAAGGAAAAGTTCTAGATGCTGATCATAGCCACTGGACCTGCAGGATGCATACTTCCACATTCCACTCCTCTGTTCTCACTGGAAGTATTTGCTTTTTGTAGTGGGCTCTACGCATTACCAGTTTACAGTACTCCCCTTTGAATTAACTTCAGCACCTTCAGTCTTTAAAAACATGATGTCGGTGGTTGCAGCCCATTTCAGGAGGTGTGGCATTCCCATCTTTCCGTACCTGGGTGACTGGTTGATCAAAGCCTGTTCACCAGAGGTAGCTATGCGCCATCTATATTCAAAATTGTCCCAGCTGTTCAACCTGGGTTATTCCATCAACATGCCCCAATCTCACCTGAGGCCATCCTAATGACTCCAATTCATATGGTCAGTACTGAACACTACCCTTCTCTGCGCCTTTTCTCTGCCTCAGAGGGTCAGTGACATTCAGGAAATGGTTCCAGCCTTTCAGCGAGGCGCGCTAGTCAGTCCTAAGGGTACTAGGGGCCAGATGTATTAAGAAACTGTTTTGAGATTCCCTAATTGCAAATCCTTATGATTCGCAATTAGGAAATTGCAAAACGGCATGTATGAAAGTGTGTTGAAAACTTTCTCTGCGATGTCTAGGGGGTCGCAAATGACCTACCTCATTAATATTAACAAGGCAGGTCGCAATTTGCGACCCGCTAGGAATTGCTAAAATCACATGGATGGTGGCTTGCTGGGGTCAGCCGACCACAATGTCCGTGATTGCTTTTAAATAAAGCAAATAAAATGTTTAAATGCAGCTAGTTTCCTTAAAGGAAAACTGGTATCATTTAAAAAAGAAAAATGAAAAGGTTTCTTTCATTTTTTAAGAGCTGGTGGTAGTCCATAGGACCACTGCCTGTTATGAAAAAACGTTTTCGCTGCCATTCCCAAAGGGGAAAGGGTCCCTTGGGAACCCCTTCCCATTTGCGCATGGGTTACCACCTACTTGAAGTAGGTGGTAAAATTTGAATGTTTTGCGACCGCAAACCCATTGCAATTCGATAACAGGCTACTGAATCGCAAAATAGGGATTAGTACATTGAAAAAGCCTTTTTTTGTGAATCGGGCCGTTTGCGACGTTAAAAACGGTACATGTGTCCCTAAGATTCCTGGGTCTTCTGTCTTCCTGTATTTTCCTAATCCGATAGTGACTTCTACGGCAGATTCCTTACCTTGAAATATTCCCCAGGAGTCAGACTGAATCCGGAAAATCCTGAGCAGTACCCCTGCACTCTGGTAGGTAGAGTTGAAGGCCTTTGCATCTGCATTATCTGCTCCGATTTTGTCATGTGCGGTGCCTATATACGTTTCCACCCCAGTGCACTGAATTCTGTTCTTTTCTTTCTGCTCCATCAGCGCAAAGATCAATTTTTGACCAACTTTCAACATTTGTGTCCCCTTTGTTTCGCAATTCTGCTCCCAGTGTGCTAGGGATGTCCACTTAAAAGCCAGTGGGTATTAAACCCTAAGGAGCCTGTCACAGGCAAATGCGACGAAAATCCAAGCCTGAGACAGTGCCTCCCTTCCTTGACAGGCCCTGTTAAGATTTTGGCTTGCGCAGGTCTGAGGACCCCTATGGGATATCCTGACCCCCATGAAGACCCTTTGGCCGAGTCATACAACTACAACTTGTATGAGGAGTTGGCGGATGGAAGTGGTCTGGCCACCTCACCAAGCACTGGTTTGTGCAAGTGTGGCTACGAACAAAGGGGCTTTTACTATGGTGGTCAGATGGGCAGCTGAGGTCCTCGACCTCTAGCCACCCTCTGTGAAAGTCTGTCCGCCTTCCGCATCTCCAACCACTCAGCCACCACGACCAGCAGACTGCTCATTCTTTTTCATGGCCAAGGACGTGGCACCCAAAGGCCTCATGAGTCAGGTAGACAGAGGTCAGGGTAGGACACCACTTCCCTACCCCCAGCAGTTGCAGCCTCCAGGCGCCTTTAGTTTGCCTTTCGACCATCATGGCCACGCAGTGGGAGGCAGGATACACAATCACCTGCATCACTGGAGGTTGATGACATCCGATCGCTGAGTTCTTCAGATTGTCAAAAGGGGCTATTCCCTCCTCTTTGTGACTACCCCTCCACCCATGCCACCTACTTGTGACATGCTGAAGAATGACAACATCTCATTACTCCATCAGGAAGTGGCGGCTCTCTTGGCCAAGGGAGCCATAGACAGTGTGCCAGCATCAGAAGTAGGTCATAGTTGTTATTCCCGCTACTTTCTATAGCCCAAAAAGGACAGACCTTTGTCCTATCCTAGACCTCCGTCCTCTCAATTTCTTCCTGATAAAGGAGAAATCAAAATGTTCATGCTTGCTTAAGTCCAGTCTACGCTGGACCCAGGAGACTGGATGGTAGCGTTGGACTTGCAAGATGTATACTTCCACATTCCCGGCTGCCTACCCAGAGACGTTACATGCGGTTCACGGTGGCCCACAAGCACTTTCAATTTGCCGTGCTCCCTTTTGGCCTTACCAGTGCCCCTCAGGTTTTAACTGCTCACCTGCAAGGATATGGGGTGGGGTTCCAAGCTTACCCTATCTCGACGACTGGCTGTTGAAGGCAAGCTCGTCCCTGGCTGTCGTCTCCCACCTCCAGACAACAGCGTACTTTCTACACTCAGTGTGGTTCACTATCCAGTGCCAAAGGTACACCTAATCCCTTCTCAGACCTGTTCTGGGCACTTTGCAGTTTCGGGCTTATCCTGCTGAGTGGGGAATCCAGGAAATTCAGGCTAAGATACAGAGGTTTCAGCCTCTAACCTGGATTTTCAGAGGGACTGACTCTGAGGCTACTGGGCCTCATGGCCTCCTGCATCCGGTTTGTGGCGCATTGCATATGCTGGCTCTAGAGTGGGACCTGAAATTTCAGTGGGTGCGGCATTAGGGGAATCTCTCCAACATGGTCCAGTTCTTGGAGAGCACTACAAAAGGTCTGCAGTGGTGTCCGACGCAATTCGGTCAGTGGCAGGCCCCTCTCCCTTTCTCAACCATATCTGACGGTAGTATCTGAAAGAGACACGTTAGTGATAGATTCCTTACCTTAGAATATCCCCAGGCGTCAGACTGGATCCGGAAAGCTTTCGTCAGCAGTACCCCTGCACGTCAATAGGCATCGTCGTACGGCTCCGCGTGCATCACTGGTGTCATATTCGCCGAGATGACGTCACTGGAGCTACTTAGACGCGCCCACGCGCGCTGACGTCAGTTCTTTCTTTTTCCGCGCCAGCAAGTGCAGATCCGGTGAGAGTGGTACCCTGTCACTTGTTGAATAAGTATTTGTTTGTTATAATTTGTAAGTAAACTTACCCCTGGTACATAGGGATGCCCGGTTTCAAACTTTGCAGGGCCTGTCCGTGCACGATGTCGCTGACGGACCCGCACCGTGAGTGTCTCTTCTGCCTAGGGCGTGGGCACGACACCGAGTCATGCCCCCACTGCCGGTCCATGGCCCCGAAAACTTTGCGGGAGCGGTCCCGAAAGTGGCTGGAGGCCCAGGAGTCGGCCCCACGTCGTTCCAGGTCCATGTCCCGTGGGAGGTCGAGGGCCCGGTCGCAGAGCAAGCACCATCATTCAAAGTCTTCGCACTCGGAGTCAGGTAAGGCGAAGCACAAGAAGTTGAAGAAGCGTCACTGCTCTTCATCCTCCCCCCCCCACCGGTCGTGGGACGTGGCTGATGGGGCAGGTGGCACCGCCACTGCGGCTCCAACGGAGCCTGAGCAGTTACCGATGGCCTACCCACCTTTCCCGGGTCGATCAGCGACTCCGGACGAATTGCAAGAGTTCGTGTCTGCAATGGCACGTATCTTTAGCCCGTGCGGCCCCGTCGGCACACCTTCAGGCCCCGCGGGTCCCAGTGTTCCGTGTTCCTCGACATTGCCGGCTCCGGCCCCGACGTCGACGACGCCCAGAGGCCTCCATGGCTCCAGCCGGGGCTCCCCGTTCCAGCCTGTGAACCCCGTACGGCCCCCACCAACATCGACGTCGCCGACACCGATGCCGGCAGCGCCGGCATCGACTTCTTTTCCAAAGTCGGCATGGTGCCGGAAGGATGCCTCCTGACGCCGATCCCGACGGGGAACTTTTACCTGTTTATTCGCCCACGTCCTCGTCTACTTGTGGAGGAAGGGGAGAACTGGGAGGGGTTTGAAGACCCTCTCGCAGCACAGTGCGAGTCTGTCCCCTATTGGGATGCGGAGGCCGGTGGTCCGGATTACACTCCGGCACCTGGTTCACCATCCCCTTCAGCTACTATGGAGGAGAGTTGTACCTTTTCCACGTTGCTACGTAGGGCGACCGAGGCTCTTGGCCTTGAGCTCCCTACTGTGGCTGTCGGGAACAACCTACTGACTGAAGTGCTTCGGCCAACCTCCTCTTCTACAGAACCGCTGTTGCCGTTTAATGATGCACTTACTGATGTGCTTCTGGGCACCTCGTCCCGGCCCAACACAGGCGCCCCTGTGGACAAGGGTGTAGGCCGACGCCATCGCCAGACCCCGGGCGACCCTGCCTTCCTCACCAAACACCTGAGAGTTTGGTGGTTCAGGCCTCGACGTCCCCAAGTGCGTTTCCTTCTGCTCCGCCAGACAAGGAATCCAAGAAGTTGGAGAAGTTTGGCAAGAAGATTTATTCTTCCGCAAGTTCTGGACTGCGGTCTGTGAACACTGCCTGTCTCTTGGGCCGCTAATCCCATTCTGTATGGGATGCGGTTGAACAAGTGCTACCTCAGTGTCCGGAGGGGGCCCGAGCAGGTCTCTCCCAAGCTCTTATGGAGGGGAGAGACGCGGCCAAATTCACTATACGTTGTGGTCTTGATACCGCAGATACGCTGGGTAGGGCGATTTCCACAACGGTGGCGCTCCGTCGTCATGCCTGGTTGAGGATGACTGGTTTCACGGCAGATATATAGAATACTTTGATGGACATGCCCTTTGATGGCACTCGCCTCTTTGGTGATAAGGCGGATTCCACATTGAAGCGTTTCAAGGACTCTCGGGCCACGGCCAAGTCCTTAGGCCTTTCAGCTACACGTGCTCCTTCCGCTTCTAACTTTTGGTCCTTTCGAAGCTCCGGAAAGGGTGTACAAACAATTTTTTTTCGGAACAAGCCTGCGCAGCAACAGTCCCAGCGCAGCTGCAGACGTGGGGCTCGCAGAGGCGGGTCACGGGGCCAGCGTGCGGGTCAGTCCACCAACACCCCAGCTACCAGTGCCTCCACACCTTCCTAGTCTGGTGTTTCAGGCCCACCAGACGCCAGTGGGGGGCAGGATTCGTCATCACCTCCCCCACTGGCGCACCATTCCATCAGAGAGGTGGGTTTTGGAGATTGTTCGACGGGGCTACCCCCTCCCCTTCGAGTCTACCCCCGAGCCATGCCACCGCATGTCGGAGGATCATTTGGCACTGCCCAGCAGGAGTTACGGCCCTCTTGGCCAAGGGTGCAATCGAGCGCGTTCCGACACCAGAAGTAGGTCGTGGTTGTTACTCCCACTTCTTATTGGTTCCAAAGAAGGACAAGGGTCTACGTCCCATCTTAGACCTTCGGAGCGTAAATCGCTTCCTCCGGAAGGCGAAGTTCAAAATGCTCAATCTGGCTCAGGTCTTGTCTGCTCTCCACCCACAAGACTGGATGGAGGCACTGAACCTGCAGGACGCTTATTTTCATTTTCCTGTCTTGCTGGCCCATCGGTGTTACCTGCGATTCACGGTGGGCCAGGAGCATTTTCAGTTCACCGTGCTCCCCTTTGGCCTTCCCAGCGCCCCTCGGGTGTTCACAAAAGTGATGGCGGTGGTCACAGCTCATCTGTGCAGATCAGGGGTTTCAGTCTTCCCCTATCACGACGACTGGTTGTTCAAGGCGGGCTCGCCCCACACAGTTGTCTCCCACCTCCAGACTACGGCCGACCTCCTGCATTTGCTGGGGTTTTCCATCAACGTGCCGAAGTCGCACCTGATTCCCTCCCAAAAGCTTATCTTCATCAGAGCGGTTCTGGACCCGGCGCAGTTTCGGGTTTATCCTCCCGAACAGCGAGTCCAGGACATTTGGGCTATGATTCCGATCTTTCAGCCCTTGTCCTGGGTTTCGGTCAAGACGACCTTGAGGCTGCTGGGACTCATGGCCTCCTGCATCCTGCTGACCAACCATGCCATGTGGCACATGCGGGCTCTGCAGTGGTACCTGAAGTTCCAGTGGGCGCAGCATTAGGGGAACCTGTCCGAGTACGTCCACATCTCAGAGGGCACTGCACAACAATTACAGTGGTGGCTCATGAATCAGCATTGGGTCAGCGGCAGATCCCTCTCCCTTCCCCAACCGGAGCACACAGTTGTGACGGATGCGTCCCTTCTGGGATGGGGCGGCCACATGGGAGAGGCGGAGATCAGAGGCCTCTGGTCTCCGGTGGAGTCCCGGCTCCATATCAACCTTCTGGAGCTTCGGGTGATCTTTCTTGCACTGAAGACATTCCTTCCCTCTGTCAGGGGGAAGAAGGTAGTGCAGGTGTTCACTGACAGCACCACCGCCATGTGGTATTGCAACAAACAGGATGGGGTGGGGTCGTGGACCCTATGTCAGGAGGCTCTACGCCTCTGGACATGGCTGGAATGTCACGGCATTTCCTTGACGGTTCAACACCTTGCGGGTTCTTTGAACGCCAGGACGGACAAATTCAGCCGCCGGTGTCTGATGGATCACGGATGGCGTCTTCACTCGGAGGTGGCGCAAGGTCTCCTTCAACAGTGGGGAGAGCCTTGGTTAGATCTATTCGCCACAGAAGAGAACGTGCAATGTCCGCAGTTCTGCGCATTGGAATTTCCAAGGCGGCGCTCGCTTGGCGATGCTTTTCGTCGCGAGTGGAGCTGCGGTCTGTTGTACGCCTTTCCACGTATCTCTTCTACCCAGAGTGCTGAAGGAAATCAGGCACGACCGGGCCCCAAGTCATCCTTGTGGCTCCGGACTGAGCTCGAAGAGTTTGGTATCCCGAGCTACTCATTATGAGCCTGGATCCCCCTATCCGACTGCCTCTGCGGGAGGATCTTCTGTCGCAGCAGCAGGAGACGGTTCTCCACCCGAACCTGTCCAGCATCCACCTACATGCGTGGAGATTGAGCTGCGACAGCTGATTCCATTTGACTTGCCTCCTGAAGTCTGTGATGTCGTTCTGGCAGCCAGGCGTCCCTCCACTAAATCGGTATACGCCTGCAGGTGCAACAAATTTGTGGCATGGTGCACAGCCAAGACTGTGGACCTCCTTTCTGTCCCTCTTTCTGAGGTCCTTTTGTTCCTTCTTTCTCTGGCCCGGCAGGGCTCTGCTCTGGGCACTATCAAGGACTACCTTTTGGCCATTTCAGCCTTTCTGAGGCTTCCAGATCAGCCTTCTCTTTTCAAGTCCCCTGTTGTACAGAGATTCTTAAAAGGCATTACGCATATGTTCCCTCCTATTCCTTTCATAATGCCTCAGTGGGACTTGAATCTTGTTTTGACTTATCTCATGTGCTCTCCATTTGAGCCGCTTCACAATTGTCATTTACGTCTTTTGACTTTGAAAACTGCCTTCCTGGTGGCTATCACCTCTTTCTTGTAAGCCTCCTTTTCTGTCGGTTCATCCGGACAAGGTTGTGCTTCGCACTCGTCCTTCCTTCTTGCCAAAGGTTGTCACTGCCTTCCACATCGGACAGACTATTATCATCTTGCCCACTTTCTTTCTGCCTCTGCACCCTTCCAGAGAGGGAGAGGCTCCACCGTCTGGACCCAAAACGTGCGCTATCCATTTACCTGAATCGCACACGAATTCCGCGTGGATGACCAGCTCTTTGTTGGCTACGCAGGCCCCAAGAAAGGCCGGGCTGTTCATAAGAGGACTATCTCCCGTTGGGTCTTCTTGTGTATCAAGGCCTATTATTCTATGGCTAAAAAGGAACCTCCGGTGGGGCTGCGTGCCCATTCTACCAGGAAGACAGCAGCTACTACTGCATTGGGACGCGGTGTCCCCCTGCAGGACATCTGTCAGGCTGCCACGTGGGCTTCGCTGCACACTTATACAAAGCATTATTGCCTTGACGGTCCGGAGAGACGGCTTCTTTGGCCGTTCTGTTCTCCGTGACTTTCTGGTGTAATCTTGTTCGCAGACCCACCACCGGGGTTGGTATTTCTGGGGTATCTATTCTATGGTGAAGAATCTATCACTAACGTGTCTCTTTCAGATGCACAAGCTACTACTTGTGTAACAATATATCTGTAAGAGACATTAGTTAGTGATAGATTCCTTACCGCCCCACCCATCCGCCCCGTTCTGCGCAACTGATTTCTAGGGTTACGGTCATCCTTTCGGGCCCCAGTTTCTATGCACCAGTTGTCAGAATCATACATGGCTTTGCGTTCCTGTCGTGGAAAGTTGTGTACAGAACTGACGTCAGCGGGCATTGGCGCGTCCATGTAGCTCCAGTGACGTTATCTCGGCGAATACGACGCCAGCGACGCACACGGAGCCGTACGACGACGCCTATCAACGCGCAGGGGTACTGCTGACGAAAGCTTTCCGGATCCAGTCTGACGCCTGGGAATATTTTAAGGTAAGGAATCTATCACTAACTAATGTCTCTTACAGATATATTGTTACACAAGTAGTAACTTGTGCGACAGGCACATCACTCCTGGGCAGGGGTGGCCATTTGAGAGAGGTGGAGATCGGAGGACTCTGGTCTCTGGTGGAATCTAGACTCCACATCCACCTGTTGGAGCTATGTGTGAACCGATTGGCATTTCTAACCTCCATCAAGGTGAGGCTAGTGCAGATGTGCATAGAAAACGCCACCACCATATTGCACTGCAAGAAACAGGGTGGGTGGGTTCATGGACCCTGGCTGTTATGACCGGGCATTTCCCTGGTTGTTCAAAACCTGGAGGGCTCTCTGAACGCCAGAGCGAATGAACTGAGCTGAAGATGCCTAGCTAATGAGTGGCTTCTCCGAACCAGAGGTGGTGCCAGATCTCTTTCAGCAGTGGTGTGAGACCTGGTTAGATCTGTTCACCACCGGTAAGAACGCACAATGTCAGCAGTTCTGCACACTGGAGTTTCAAAAGCAACTCTCGCTCAGAGATGCTTTTAGTCTCAAGTGGAGCTCCGGCCTTCTGTACGCCTTTCCGCCAATAGCACTCCTGCCCATAGTTCTCAAGAAGTTCAGGAACAACCGTGCCTAAGTCATCCTTGTAGCTTCTGGTTGGGTTCGGAGAGTCTGGTATCCTGAGCTGTTTTCAAGTCCCCTGTTGTAAATAGGTTTCTTAAAGGTCTTCAGCACGTTTCCTCCAGCTCCCTTCGTTATGCCTTAATGGGACTTCAATTTGGTTCTTACTTTTCTAATCCCTGTGAGCTGCTGCATTACTGCCTTCTAAGGCTATTCACCATCACAGTGGCCTTTTTAGTGGCAATCACATCTGCCCAGAGGGTGAGTGAACTGCAGGCGCTGTCATCTCAGCCTCCGTAAATGTCTTTTTACCCAGGCAGACTGGTCCTTTGGCCTTCTTGCTGAATGTAGGCGCCCCATTCCACATAGGCGAGTCCATCACCTTGCCTACCTTTTACGCTCCACCTCATCCCTCTAAGGAAGAGGAGAGACTCTACTGGCTGAACCCAAGAAGGGAGATGTTTTTTTTACCTTGACCACACACAACCGTTCCAGGTGGACGCTCAACTCTCAAAGGAGTAGGTCGGAGTCAAGAAAGGGAAGGCAGTGTAGAAACGAACCACCTCCAGATGGATTTTGCTTTGGATTAAAATCTGCTACGCGTTGGCCAAGAACCAATGCCCAGAGGACATGAATGCTCATTCCACCAGAGCAAAGGCTGCGACCACTATGTTAGCATGCGGACAGTACTGGACAGCTGTCAGGCTGCAACGTGGGCTTCATTACAGGCGTTCACCAAGCTCTGCTGCCTGGACAGGGAGGTCCATCGAGATGGACACTTTGCCCATTCGGTCCTGCAGAACTTTCGAGTCTAAATCGAGTTTTTAGATCCACCTCCCGGGAGGTATTACTTAGGTATCTATTCTAAGGTAAGGAAACTGTGGCTAGAATTCTCTATCAGATGAAGAAGATACTTACCTTCGGTAATGCCTTGTCTGGTAGAGACTGTATCTAGCTGCATGTTCCTTACTGACCCACCCATCCTCAACACTCTGCAAATCGATTGTAAGGTACAGGGCTGTTATCTTTTCAGAGCCCTATTTTCACACACCAGTGGTCAGTGTTCTTCGTTGCTCTGCGCTCCTGAAAGCTTTCCTGCCCTCCATCAAAAAGACTCTGGTTCAGGTGTTCACCGACCACACAACCGCCATGTTGTTCTAGAGGGTAAAGTGGGGTCCTGAACTCCGTGCCAAGAGGCTTTGCGCCTTGGGGTATGGCTGGAATGTCAGGACATTTTCCTGGTCGTTTAGCACCTAGCCAGATCGCTAAATGCCAGTGTGGAGAAACTCGTCCGTTGATGCTTCACGGAGCACAAATGGCATCTGCCTCCAGAGGTAGCTCTCCAACCAGAGGTGGTGAAAGGTATATTTTAGGACTGGGGAGAGCCTTGGCTGGATCTTTCACCACCGCTGAGAACACGCAATGTCAGCACTTCTGTGCGCTGGAGTTTCTGAAGCAGATCTCACTCGGAGTTGTAGTCTGGATTATGGGACTCCTATAAGCCTTTCTGCCGATTCCTCTTCCTCCCCAGAGTTCTCGGGGAGATCAAACACGACCAGGCCCAAGTCGTATTTGGGCGTGAAGAGTACGGTATCCAGAACTCCTGGGCTGCCCCTCAGGGAGGATCTGGTGTTGTAGCAGCAGGGCAGGATTTTGCTCCTGGGCCTTCTCAGTCTCCACCTTTATGCATGGAGATTGAACTTGATACTTGAACAACTTCACCTTTCCCCTTGGAGGTGCTAGATGTCATCTTGCCAGCCAGACTTCACTCGACAAAAATGGTATACGCCTGCCATTGGGAGAAGTTTGTAAATTGGTACGGCACACATCAGAATGACGCCCTACAGGATAAACTATCTGACATTATATTGTTTGTTTTATTTGTAGCCTAGCAATGCCTTGCTCTGGGCACAGTTAAGGGGAATCTTTCGGCTGTATGGGCCTTTTTGCGGTTTCCAATTCAGCCTTTGTTTAAGTCTTAAGTTGTTATGCCCCTTTTAAAAGGTTTACATCATTTGTTTTCTCCCTCTCCCTTTGTCTCCTTCAGACCTTAACTTTGTCCTCCCATTTCTGATTTCCACTCTCTTTAAGCCGCTGCGCTATGCAGCTCCTCACCCTCAAGACAGTGTTTCTCATCGTCATAACATTGCCGCGGCTGTGATATAGCTTCAGGCTCTGTGTTCACCTGCCCTACACCACGTTCTAACCAAAAACCTGGTTTTCTGGGCAAGGGCTTCATTCTTGCCTAAGGTTGTGACACCATTCCACGTCGGTCAAAATATCAACTTGCCCGCCTTCTATGCTTCACCTCACCCCTCTTAGGAAGAAGAGAGACTCCACCGCTTGGACCCCAAGAGAACATTGAGCTTCTATATAGATCGTTCCAAAGACCACAGGTAGAAAATCAGCTCTTTGTGTGATTCTCTGGAGTGAAAATAGGCAAGGCTGTGCACAACTAAACCTTCTCTGGTTGGATTGTGCTCTGCATTAAGATCTGCTATGCATTGGCTAAAAAAAAAAAAAAAGAAACTAAAGCGAACCATTAAACCAGCGTATATCATTGTATATAGTCGCGGTCTACGTTGTATATATTTCCAAATGGCCGACTTTAAAATGCGTTGGAAACCAATCACAAATGTCACTAATTTGTTACCCATGTTTTAGGTTCCAGTTTCACTGGGACACCTTGCACGATTGTTTATATTTATTTTTGTATATATTTAAGAAATATAAAAAAGTAATTTGGATTGACTGTAACCAAAGTGTATTTGGTCCTTTCTCCTTCTGGCATTTCTTTAACCCTTCCTATTGCGATTGCGCACAGTCTTACCAGTATAGCGTTGTATATTATTCCACAGGAACCATTGTTTCTGATAATAAAATGCATTGGCTATAAAGCAGCATCCCGAAGGAAGTGTGCTATTTTCTACCAGCGACAAAGCTGCTACAGCTGCGTTGGCATGGGGAGTCACTGTCCTGGACATTTGCCAGGCAACTATGCAGGCATCCCTCCATATTTTCACAAAGCACTATTGCCTGGAAAATCTGGTTCACCGAGAGTAGCATTTTTCCTGCTCGTTTGTGCCGGACCTTTTGGTTTGAGTCCATTCACAGGCCGGCCTCCAAATAGATACTTTAGTATCTATTCAAAAGGTGAAGAATCTGCAGCTAGAAGAACAAGTTCAGTAATGCTCTTTCTTGTAGAGGCTGTAGCCCCAAATTCATCACCACCCCTCCCATACTCCCATTTCTGTGATTGGACTTTATAAGATTAATAAGGACCCAAGTCTAGGAATCTGCACACTGGTCACACCAGTTTATTTTTGGGGCTCTGCAGATGGGGGTGTGGACGGTCTTGAAAGCAACTGATGTCAGCGCACAGGAGTTGTGCTATATAGGCCCTGCAAGTAATTTCCAAAGCGGAATGGCATCAGTGCAGAGCCACGCAATGCCAACTGCTGATGCATTGAGGTACTGCTGAAAGGTTTCTGGATCCAGTCTGCCTGGGTAATATTCGAAAGGTGAAGAATCTGCGGCTATGTGGTCTCTACTGTAAAGAGTATTACCGAAGGCAAGTAGTAACTTATTCATTAAGCTGTACATATTTATCAACATGTGCATTACCATAGCCTTTCTGGTAATAGGACTCTTAAGCCCAGGTTACAAACTTTAAACATGCAGTTGGGCACATGCACCTATCTTGAATATGACCATTATGTAGGGGACCATCAAGGCAACTTTAAATTAAGGTCCTATTTTTTAATTTAATGTCAGAAATGTTTTCAGTATGACATTATAAAACTAAGGCCTAAGCTACAATGTGACCTGGCCGTTTATAACGCCATTTACTGGATTTAGGTCCAACCTATGGGGTATTAAACTTGGTTTTGTGTGCTATACCATGGGCTTGTACAAACCTGTCACACACCATGTAGTTTGTCCAAAATAGTTACCCTATTCTCCAGTATTGAATCTTTCATAGATTCACATGCTTGTTTCTTCCCCGTCGTCATGGTGGGAGTCTCACGGTAAATGAATAACGATAGCAGTAAAAGAAAAAACTGCATGGAAACCCATAAGGACGTATAGTGTATGTTAGCCTATCATCATTATTATGTGGTCCAAATGCCAGCCAATCAGCCAGCCCTGAGATCACACTCCCCAGCAGAGCCACCATACCTCAGATTTCCAACCACCGTCGTGTGAGGCGGAGTCTCCCTGAGCCTTGCTCAGCTTTTGGTTACTTAGTGAACTTTTGACATTTCTACAGCTTTGGATTGAGGTACTGTTTTTCCTCTATTTCTTCACCATGTCCGACAGCTCTAAGAAGAGACTGTTCAGATCTTTCAAATCATGTGGGAAGGCCATATTATATTCTAAGGACCCTCACAAAGAATGCTTGTACTGCCTTTACCCTATGCACGTCCCCAAGGAGTGCAAACACTGTCGCACCTTCTCGGCTAAAACCCTGAAAGACAGAGAAGCTTGCCTGTTATTATGGCTTCAGAAAAAGACCACCTCAGACTCTGAGTCTGATGAAGGTTCTAAAGGGCACTCCCCTAAAAAACATAAGAGGGAGATGTCTGAAGAAAAAGCTGTGGTGATGAAACAGAAAACTGAAAAATCTGATGTAAAGGAATCATCGTCCTTTTCTTTGCCTCATACACCTCTCAAAAAGCCTTCAGAGACGAAGGCTCCGTCGTTGCTCCCGTCGACAAAGACTGGAGTATCTTCTGTCACAGCGCTGAAGACGGCGTCGACGACCTCTACATCCATCGCGTAGTCGATGACGACGACGACTGCATCGTCGACGACAGGACCATCGACAACACAGTCGACGACGATAGGACAGACCTCGTCGACGGCCATTCCAATGCCACCGTCTTTGCTCTCGTTGACGACGAATTTTAAATCGCCGAAGACCAGATCGACCATCTAAATGAAGAGACTTCCTCCGTCGACGGACAAGAAAACTGCAGAATTCACTGCGTGGACCAAGATCTCGCCGCTTCTTCCATCCATACTCCTGGATTTACAGGAGTCAGAAGATGAAGGTGCATTCGGAGTCCCTCTTAACTTCAAATTAAAAGCCAGGAGACAGATGAGGAGGAATGCCAGGAAGTTCAGGAACAACTGTCGTTTAAAGATCACCCAGTACAAGGCTCCAGAAGGTACGAGTCGTTCCAGCAAGCTTACGATTACGACAAAGAGGATGATAATATCAGAGAAGGCACAATATCCATGCCTATCTCTTTAGTCTCCGACTTAAGGCATATGATTAACGACTACTATCGCCGTTTCCAGATGCAAATGCCCCTGCTTCCAACACCACAAGTGTACCACAGCCAGTAGTTCAGACTCCGGTGATTCAAACTCCACCTCCGGTGCAGAAAGTGTGTACCCCTAAAATACTAACTATTAGGGATGACTTCGTGGAAAGCGAGCAGGAGGAGCAGCCAGAGGAAGGGGAATTACTGCAAGACGACACAGCAGTCGATGAATGGGATCAATATGTTATCCCTTCACCATTAACATCGCCATCTCCGGCAAACTCACCGCCGGAAGACATCGGCGGTTTCCATGACTTAATGGAGAAAGCTTCCAAGAGATTCGTACTTCCTTTGCCGGTGAAGGAAAATGAGTGTTTCCTCTATGACTTTAAGGAAACTTCAAGAAAATCTATAAGGACAATACCAATAATCAACCACATCTGGGAAGAGAGGCTGAAGATTATAAAAAATCCAGCCTCGGTTGCAGCCTCAGTTCCTAGGATTGAGAAAAATTATTGTGCCACCGAAACATCACCAGCGTGCCTGATCGGTCATCCATGACCTGAATCACTAGTTATGCAGGCGGCGCAGAGACCCTCAAAGAACCCGGCCTCTACGTTGTCAGCTCCTCCGGACAAGGAGGGTAAAAAGATGGATGGCGCAGGGAAGCGCTTTGCAGTGCTGGCAGCAGCTTCTACAAGGCATCGAATGCATTGGCTCTTGTCAGCCGATATAACCATCAGATTTGGTCGGACATTGCTCTGCTTTTTCTCACCTTCCTGACGACAGAAAAGAAGAGGCGGCAATGATCCTGCAAGACGGAGCTAGGGCGGCTTCTGAGTCCATCGACATAGCTATGGACATATCATTGATAGGATTCAGACAGATGGCTGGAGCTGTAGCGCTTCGAAGACAAGGGTGGCTGAAGTCTACATCTTTCAGGCCCGAAGTCCAGACGAACATCGTGGACATGCCCTTTGATGGGGATAACCTTTTCGGAAGACATATCGATGATGCATTGCAAGGAATAAAAGCGGACACAGACACCGCAAAAGCCTTAGGTTCCCTCCAACAAGGAAGATTTCAGTTTTTTCGTGGAAGAGGATCAAGAGGCCAGTTCCATCAAAGATCCTCCTTTCAATCTAACAGGTACCAACCTTATTACCAACAGGCGTACCGTCAATTTTCTAACACGCAGCAGTTTCGCTCCTCTAACAACTCTTACCAACAGCAGTCTAGAAGAAAGCCTGCCGCTAGGGGAAAGGCACAGGATACCAATAGGAGACAGTGACGATATCCAGGCGCCGTCCACCTCGTCATGCCACAATCAGATCCATTACCTCACTATTCTCATCAGTGGCTATCGATAACATCGAACAGATGGGTGTTGGATATTATACACCAAGGCCACACCCTGGAGTGCATACAAACACCTCCAACTCGACCTCCAATTCACAGGAAACAAAACCATCTCTCAGCACTCTAGGCAGAAATCTTAGCCCTCATTGTGAAAGAGGCAATAGAGGAGGTTGCACCACAACAACGAGGGATAGGATTCTACTCGCATTTTTTCCTCATAAGAAAAAAACAGTGCAGCAAATGGCGACAGGTAATGGATCTCAGAGGCCTGAACAAATATATCAAGATAATTTAGTTTTGCATGCTGTTGCTACAAGAGATTCTCCTAATGTTGCGCCGAGAAGATTAAATGGCATCATTAGATCTCTTGGATGCCTATTTTCATATCTCCGATTCACATCAAACACAGACAGAATCTACGATTCGCGGTGGCGGGCCGCCACTACCAATTCAAGGTGTTACTCTTCGGTCTCAGATCCGGGTATTCACGAAATGCATGGCGCAGATCGCGGCGCACTTGAGACAGTAAGGCCACCAGATATATCTGTATCTGGACGACTGGCTCATAAAAGGCGCATTGTTCCAGGACACACTGCAATCCCTAGAATGCTGCATGGGTTTGTTCCAAGATCTAGGACTGTGGATCAACATGGAGAAGTCTTCCTTCGTTCCAGCGCACTCGCTTCAGTTCCTAGGAGCCAAACTACAAACTCAGGAAGCAAAAGCGTACTCCTCGGAGGAGCGCACGCAAAAAATAATGGGGCCGGCAGCACGATTAAAATCAAAAGGTTCACTTCAGTAAGAATCTTCAAATCATTGCTGGGAATGTCATCCTGCATTCCCTTAGTCCCCAATTGTCGACTACGCATGCGGCCGCTACAAGAGCTTCTCGAGAACCAATGGGTACAAGCCCTAGGATCCTTCGAGGATCGAATCACTATCAATCCTCAGATCAAAGATGCCCTGTCATGGTGGGGCATCAGGAGCAATTTAACAAAAGGTCTGCTTTTCAAACCCCAATCTCCCAGCTACGTCATGACGACAGACGCCTCATTACATGGATGGGGAGCACACCTTCAGGAACTGGAGACACAGGGCCATTGGACAGATCAAGAAGCCCGATTACACATCCACCTTCTCGGGTTAAAAGCGTTTTTTAGGGCCTGCAAGCCTTCCTTTCCAGAATCCGAAACTCGCCTGTTCTAGTCAAGACAGACAGTACGACGACAATGTTTTACTTACAGAAGCAAGTGGGCACAAAATCAAAACTCCTCTTGGTACATGCCCAGGAAATTTGGAACTGGATGTTACAAAACATTTCTCTGCAGGTTCAACATGTCCCTGGAGTACACAACATGAGGGCAGACCGCCCAAGCAGGTCAGCCTCCATCTGCCACAAATGGAAAATAAATCAAATCCAACTCTTAAGAATATTCAGTTTATGGGGCACACCAACTTTGGACCTGTTTGAAAATCAACACAACAAGAAATGCAAACATTTTGCAAGCAGATTCCCTCAAGCGGGGTCTTGGGGAAATGCGCTACACCTCCGCTGGACGGGGATGTTTGCATTCCGGTTTCCCCGTTCCCTCTCATACCAAGGATACTACGGAAAATGAGATCGGAACCGTGCCATCTAATCCTAATAGCCGCGGCTTGGCTGAGACAGTTCTGGTACTCGGAACTCCTCCAGCTGTCAGTGAATCCCAGAATGCAGTTCCCATTGATTCAGGATCTGATCTCCATGAGAGATGGGCAAGTTCTTCATCCGCAGTTGACCTCTCTGAACTTGTCAGCCTGGAACCTCATGAGCATGAATTTTATACCTTAGATATCCTCAAGAATGCCGGGATATCTTATCGAACTCTCGAGCAGTATCTACCAATAAGACTTACACAGCAAAATGGAAGACATTTTGCCATTGGTGTTCTGATCAAGGTCTGCATCCTTTTCACTCTTCGCCAGCGCAGATACTCCCTTACCTGCTACACTTAGCCAAAACTGGACTCTCTCATGCATCGATAAAAGTAATCTTGCGGCTATATCGAGATACCGCAAAACACCATATCGTCCATCTCTTTGGTCGCAGAGGGTGATAAAGGAGTTCCTTAAAGGGCTGTTCAGAGTGTTTCCACCTATTAAGCAGCCATCCATTCCATGGCACCTCAATACAGTGTTATCATATCTCATGAAATCCCCGTTTGAACCGATTCACAAAGCTGAGTTACAGTTAGTCTCCTGGAAAGTGGCCTTATTACTAGCCCTCACTTCAGCCAGGAGAGTCAGTGAGATCCAGGCGCTCTCTATCTCGGAGCCATTTCTTCAATTCAAGTCAGACAAAGTCATTCTCAGGATAAACCCTAAATTTATCCCCAAAGTCCCTACGGCATTTCATCTCAATGAACCAATTGTATCACCCGCATACTTCAAGAACCCATCTTCTGCAGCGGAAAAATCTCTGCACACTTTGGACATCAGGAGATGTCTCAAATTTTATATTGACAAAACAAAATCTTTTCAGAAAACAGACCAGCTGCTCTTTGCTTTTGCTGGGCCTAGGAAAGGCTTAGCTCTGTCAAGATCTACCATTTCAAGATGGATAGCCTCTGCCATCTCTTTATGTCATGAAAAGGCAGGAAAGCCTTTGCACGCCAGAGTTTGCGCTCATTCGTCACGAAAAATGGCAACTTCAACCGCATTGTTCGCGGGAGTAGCGCTCCCGGATATTTGCAGAGCAGCAACATGGAGAAATGGACACACGTTTACCAGGCATTACTGTCTGGACACAGCGTGGAAAGCGGATTCCGTAGTGGGTCAAGCAGTTCTACGGCACCTGTTCCACTAAGGTACCTCTCTTTCTATATATATTTGTATCTTTACATATATACATATATTCAAGAGACTAGTTGTGTTTGTTAATTCCTTTACTCTGACTGTTTATTCCATCAGATTTATTTTTATATGCATTGTTGATATTTTGTTTCATGTACCATGTCCCAGGGTGATAAGCACTGAGACACATACCTTTTTGGATCTGTTTAAGGCAATAGGAGATTCCAGTAATCAGGAAGCAGAGTCCTAGAAAAAGGGCTCTATCCTGGAAATGCTACATGGTATACATACTGCTGTCTATTCTGATACAAGCATGTGAATCTATGAAAGATTCAATACTGGAGAAAAAACTAGTTACTTACCTGTACACTATGGTTCTTCAGTATTGATATCTTTCATAGATTCACATGCGGCCCGCCCGCCTCCCCGTTTTCTCAGGAAGACCACTTTTATCTCTAGATACATCCTTGGCTCACACTTTGGGGCTGGAAATCTGAGGTATGGTGGCTCTGCTGGGGAGTGTGATCTCAGGGCTGGCAGCTGATTGACTGGCATTTGGACCACATAATAACAATGATAGGCTAACCTACTCTAAACTTCCTTATGGGTTTCCATGCAGTTTTTTCTTTTACTGCTATTGTTATTCATTTACCGTGAGACTCCCACCATGACGACTGGGAAGATACTAGCATGTGAATCTATGAAAGATATCAATACTGGAGAACCATAGTGTACAGGTAAGTAACTCGTATTTTTAAGGAAAAACATACATGCAGTGAGAGGTATTTGCAGCCTCTCTCTGCCCAGAGTTCCAAAATGGCAGCAATCCATAAAAAGTAAAAAAAAAAAATCCTCAGATTGTAGTGTGCTGTGCGGCATGGTATTTTAGCAGGAAGACCAAGCAAAGATGCAATAAATGATTTCAACCAACATTAGTTTGTCGAAACACGTGGCTAATGTGCTTTATAAAATCAGAACGGGTGCTGAAGCCACAAGTGTGCTGACTTCTCTTCAATTAAAAAAGATATTCCTTCCAGGTCCAGATCTTTGTTCATTTGGAGCTGGTCTTCCCAGTTCCAGGTCATGCCTACTCTACAATAGAGTTCAAATTCTATTTCCATATCAAACAAACCACCAGGTGTGGTACAAAGTTAAGTGGAGCCGGCCAGTCTAGAAACTGAATTAGGTAAGAATATATCATGACACCCCCACCCCTTTGTTCAAATCTTTGGCAGTGTGACTGAGTATTACTTTAGGCAGGCAAGTGTTGAGCATTATTCAATTAGGGCCTTCGCTGGAATTTACCTCCCTACAATACTCTTCAAAAAACAATGTCCCCTCCAAAGGAGGTTGTGTAACGGTCAGGGTTGCCGACTGGGGAACCAGGTTCGAGTTTCAGCCTCGGCTCAACATCCTGTAATTCTGAAAGACTCACTTAATCTCCCAGACCTACAAAATTAAAAGAGGGTTCTCGTGTAAAGCGCTCCAATGCCGTCTGGTCGAGGTTGCACTATATAAAACTGCAAAAAAAAGAGTAAAAACATTAGCACCTGAATAGCTGAACAAAATGTTTTTGGCTCTGCTCCTAAAGTAGCTGTAGAAAAGGTATCCGATAGAGGCTTCTATGTACGAATTCCTTACCTGTGAATTTCCCAAATGTCAGGCTGGATCTGGAAACTTTTGCTCGAGCAATACTCCTTGCATGTGCCGTCGGGTCGCTCCATTCAGCTCTGCGTGACGTTGGCGTCGTTATCATCGGTTATGACGTCGCGGTCACCTATATTTGGACCACCCAGGTGCACAGACGTCAGTTCTTTCTTTCTGTGCCAGCCAAGCGCCGATCAGGGAAGAGCTACCCCTCTTGACGCTTTTTGACAGGCCTTTTTTTGACGTTTTATCGACTTTGGAATTTTTTCCAACTTGATGTGCGAGGATGTCTTCGAGGAAGACTGGTTTTAAACTGTGCGGTGCCTATCACTGCATGATGTCAGTTACGACCCCCCATCTCGTCTGTCTCCGGTGTGTCGAGCACGACCACGATCCAAAGTCATGCTTGGACGTTCAGGCTATGGCTCTGAAGGCCTTGCGGGAGCGGGCTATAAAGCTACTTGCGGCCCGGCAGTCGTCACCATCCAGCGAGACTCCGCAGAGGTCCCTGTCCCAATCGAAGAAAAGAGGTCGCGGGACCACTCCCGGAGACCCAAGTCCTCTTCGTCCCACTCGAGGTCTTCGGGACACTCTGGGAAGAGGCACAAGAAGAAGTCGTCCAAGCGGACTTCATCTTCGCCTTCACTGTCCGTCGACGAACGAGGTAAGAACATCTCTAGGCGCGGTTCTGTAAGGCCGGACTACTTTGTGCGTTCATCCCTTTCCAGCAGCCAGAGCAACCCCCACTCAAATGAAAGAATTTTACGAGGCCATGTGCCACGTTATTGAGCGGGACGACCCCTGTGATGAGCCCTCAGGCCCCGTAGGTCGGAAGGAGCCCCATTGGATTTGACGTCGTCGGCTCTGCCCACAACACCGGTGGGCCTCAAGGATCTGATCCAGGACAACATCGGTCATGGCACCGCTACCTTGCCTGACGTCGGACGCGAAGTCGGGGCCCCAGCCCCATTCTTATCCCCGACGACACGGAGTCGAAATGGCATCGTTCAACGCCGATTCCGATTGAACCCAGAGGTTCTATGTTGTCGCCTAAACACTTTGAAGATATTTTAGGCTCGGGAGAGGAATGGGAGGGTTCCATGGACACTTTAAAACACCAAGATGACTCTGTAGAGCAAATGGACTGGTATGGGAAACTTGCGGAGGCCAGTGGGCTGGACACTTCCCCAGATACTGTCATGCTCTCTCCGCCAACTCTGGCTGCGGAGGAGGGCATCTTCTTCCATGGTGATTAAGAGAGCGGCCGAGGTCTTCGGACTAGAAGTTGCCCTCTGTGCAGTCGAGGACTAATCTCCTGACTGAAGTTCTGCAGCCTGGGGCTACCACCTTTGAACCCCTTTTGCCCTTCAATGAGGCAGTAACTGATGTCCCCCTAGGCATGTGGTCCAAGCCTAGTAGAGGGGCTCCTGTGAATAGGACAATTGCACGCCGCCATTGTCAAGCTCCAGGCGACCCAAAGTCCTCGATCAACACCCCACCCCTGAAAGCTTGGGGGTGCAGGCTTCTACATCCCAGGGCGCATTTCTTTCCACCCCTCTGGATAGTGAATCCAAGAGGCTGGATTCACTTGGTAAGCAGATCTTTTCTGGAGGTAAAGGAGCTTTCCTCCCTTCCCGGGAGCCGGAGCGTCCCCTGCCCAGCTTTGTGCATCTTACGAAGCACTCCACACCATTTTTGGGCAGCCTGGCTCCGCCGGCACGCTTTCCGGCACCGCATACCCAGCTGGGGGCTCTAGGCCTTTGATGCTGGCTGCTCTGGCCTCAGCGCTGCAGGGCCCCCAGGGATCCAGTCCTGGATCCGGATTGGTGCAGGTCGACATTACGACACCTCCTCCAGCACTAATTTCTCTGACGATGCCTCCAATGCCGGTTGTGACCCCAACCGGTGTCGACCCCGGCCTCCCCCTCGACTTGGTCACAGAGCCGGACCAGCATTGACCGGTGCCGACTGGTACTTTTGTACCACTGTTCTACCCAGATGTTCCTTATTGCCCTGAGTGGCAGCCTGAGGAGGACTGGGCGGGGTCTGTTTACCCTCTGACAGACCAGCTTGAAGAGCCAGACTGGAGAGAGGATTGGGTGAGGCCAGTGGTCTGGATACCTCCCCAGACCTTGGTATGCTTTCTCCCCCTACCGTGGCCACAGAGCAGAGAGCCTCCTACGATGTAGTGTTCCGTAGGGCGGCTAAAGCCTTGAGCTTCATACGGTGGCAGTCAGGACTAACTCCCTGATTGGTTCTTCAGCCGGCAGCCCTGGTTCTTCAGCCGGCAGCCCCTCCTGCCGTTCAATGAGGCCCTCACAGACATGAAATCCTTCTGGGCACTTGGTCCAAGCCCAGCACAGGGGCTCATGTGGATAGGATGAATGCCCAACGCTACCGTCAGGCCCCGGGCGACCCAATTTTCCTCTCCCAACACCCTACCCCCGAGAGCTTGGTAGTCCAAGCCTCAACATCCAAAGGTGCATTCCCTATTGTTCCCCCAGATAGGGAGTCCAAGAAGCTGTACCATCTTGGTAAGATGATGTTTGTTTTCTTCCGCCAGCTTAGGACTGCGGTCTGTGAACACCGCATGTCTCTTGGGCCGGTACATCCACTCTGTCTGGGACACGGTTGCTCAAGTGCTGCCACAGTGCCCGGTGGAGGCCCGGACCGTACTTTCCTATGCATTCGCAGAGGGTAGAGACGCAGCAAAGTTAGCCATTCGATGCCGGCTGGATACCGCCGACTCCCTGGGTAGAACGATTTCTACGTCAGTAGCCTTGAGGCGCTACGCCTGGCTGAGGTCCACTGGCTTCTCTGGGGATGTCCATTTGACCCTTTTGGACATGCCCTTTGATGGCCATCCCCTCTTTGGCAAAAAGGCAGACAATGCGCTTGAGCGCTTCAAGGACTCTAGAGCTACGGCCAGATCCTTGGGCCTCGCTGCCACCTCTTGCCCCGTTCAGTCTGCCTTTCGCCCCTTTCGTGGCTGCGGAAGGGGTGCCCCACCACGTTCCACCTAGGGTCACAGGCCGGCGCAAGTTACTCAGCCTCTGCACAGCCAGGGATGTGGAACCCAGGGCCGTGGGTCTGGGGGCCAGGAGGCGGGCCAGTCCGCCAGTGCCCCCTCTGCAGCAGCCTCCAAACCTTTATAGTCCGACATTTCAGGGCCATCAGTTGCCAGTGGACGGCAGGATCCGCCATCACCTCCCCCACTGGCGCAACATCACGTTGGACAGGTAGGTTTTACAGATAGTCCGAAGGGGCTACTCCCTCCCCTTTGAGACTGCCCCTCTTTCCATGCCACCAACACTCCATCGCATATCGGAGGATCACTTGGCCCTTCTCGGTCAGGAAGTTACGGCTCTCTTGGCCAAGGGAGCTATCAAGCGAGTCCCTGTCCCAGAATTAGGTTGTGGTTGTTACTCCCACTACCTCCTGATACCCAAGATGGACAAATGCCTGCGTCCTATCTTGGATCTCAGGAACGTCAACCGAAGTTCAAAATGTTGACATTAGCTCAGGTCCTGTCTATCCTCGTCCATGGAGACTGGATGTTGGACTTGCAGGACGCTTACTTTACTTCCACATCCCCGTCCTGCCAGCCCACAGGCGTTACCTACGGTTCTCGGTAGGCCACAAGCATTTTCAGTTTACCATGCGCCCCTTTGGTCTTACCAGCGCCCCTCATGTGTTCACAAAAGTGATGGCGGTGGTCGCAGCTTATCTGCACAGATCAGGGGTTCCATTCTTCCCCTAGCTCAACGACTCGCTGTTGAAGGCGTGCTTGCCCCAGGCTGTTGTTTCCCACCTCCAAACTACAGCAGACCTCCTGCACTCGCTGGGGTTCACTATCAACGTGCCGAAGTCACATCTGATTCCCTCTCAGACGCTCCTTTTCATCGGAGCAGTTCTGGATACAGCACAGTTTCAGGCTTATCCTCCCGAGCAACAAGTCCGGGATTTTCAGGCAATGATACCGATGTTTTAGCCTCTATCCCGGGTTTTGGTGAGAATGACCTTGAGGCTGCTGGGCCTTATGGCCTCTCGCATCATGCTGGTGAATCATGCTAGGTGGAATATGCATGCTCTGCAGTGGGACCTGAAGTTCCAGTTGGCGCAGCATCAAGGGAATCTTTCCAATTGCGTCCAGATCTCGGAGGGCACTGCACATCAATTGCAGTGGTGGCTTAAGAACCAGGATTGGGTCAATGACAGATCCCTCTCTCTTCCCCAACCAGAGTTCACAGTGGTGACAGATGTGCCACTCCTGGGATGGGGCAGCCACATGGGAGAGGTGGAGATCAGAGGCCTCTGGTGTCCGGTGGAGTCCATCTTCATATCAATCTTCTGGCGCTCTGGGCGATTCGTCTGGCACTGAAGGCATTCCTTCCTTCTGTCAAAGGAAGAGTAGTGCAGGTGTTCACGGACACCACCACCACCATCACGAATGGCTTCTTCACTCAGAGGTGGTGCAAGGTCTCTTTCAGCAGTGGGGACAGCCTTGGTTAGATCTGTTCGCCACCAAATAGAACGCTCAATGTCAGCAGTTCTGCCGTTTTGGAAATTCCAAGGCAGCAATCGCTCTGCGACGCTTTTCATCACTAGTGGAGTTGCAGTCTTCTATATGCCTTTTCTGCTATACCACTTCTACCCAGAGTGCTGAAGAAGATCAAGCGCGACCGGGCCCAAGTCATTCTCGAGGCTCCAGACTGGGCATGAAGAGTGTGGTATCCCGAGCTCTTGAACATGGCTATTGATCCTCTGATCAGACTGCCTCTTCGGGAGGATCTTTTGTCGCAGCAGAAGGGGACGGTCCTCCACCCGAACCTGTCCAGCCTCCACCTCCAAGCGTAGAGATTGAGCGGTGCTGGTTGACTGCTTTCGACTTTCCTCCCGAAGTCTGTAACGTTATCTTGGCAGCCAGGCGTCCCTCCACTAAAACAGTATACGCCTGTTGATGGAACAAATTTGTGGCATGGTGCACAGCAAAGGCTGTGGATCCCCATACCGCCCCTCTTTCGGAAGTTCTCCTTTTCATTCGATCTTTGGTCCACAGGGCTCGAAAAATTAGCTCACTCGCAATAGCAAGTCAATTTCTTTCAGGGCGAGACAGTTTTCAGGCCTTCTTGACCGACCTGGCGAGAGAGCTCTGTCAGGGTGCTAAAGTGCAGCGCCAGTAGAAGGCCCTAGGGGGCAGCAGGATGAAATGTTCAGGAAGTGCAGTGAGACAATGCGGGGAAAGCAAAGGTATTGATTGGCTGATTGCAACGGGCTCAGTCTGCTAAGGCCTTGTTGCAATCAGCCAATCGGATGGTAGCTAATCTCCGCACAGTAAAGTGTATAGGAGCATGTATCTGAAAGAAACACGTTAGTTAGATTCCTTACCTTAGAATATCCCCAGGCGTCAGGCTGGATCTGGAAAGATTTTTCGTCAGCAGTACCCTTGCGCGTCGGTAGGCGTCGTCTGCGACTCCGCGTACGTCGTCGGCGTCGTGATCGCCGGGATGATGTCGTCGGAGCTCTTAGACGCCGCCCTCGCGCGCTGACGTCAGTTCTTCTTTTTTCCGAGCCAGTAAGCGCAGATCCGGGAAGAGCATACCCTTAGTCACTTTTCGACTAACTTTTTTGACTTTTTTTGGTCTATTCTTTCGAATCGACCTCGACTCCTGGTGCCGGTAGGGATGTCCGGGTTCATGCCGTGGGACGCCTGTCACCGACTGATGTCGGTTACCGACCCCCACCATCGGTGTCTCTACTACCTTGGGGCCAACCATGATGACAAGTCGTGCCCTCGAAAGCTAGGCGGGAGCGGTCCTGCAAGCTCCTCGAGATCCTGCAGTCGGCTCCACGCCGCTCAAGGTCCCGGTCGAGGTGGAGGTCGAGGGACCGGTCGCGGAGCCAAAGTCATCACCGCTCGTCGGGTTCGAAGTCCTCGCATTCAGGTAAGTCGAGGCACAGTAAGAAGAAGTCGAATAAGCAACACCGCTCTTCTGACTCCCCTTGCCGGTCGCGCGACTCGGCTGAGGGTTTGGGTGGCACCACCCACGCAGCTCTGTCAGAGCCGCAGGAGTCTCGTCCAGCCCCATACCCTCCGGTCCCTGGGCCTAATGCGACTCTGGGCAAGATTCGGGACTTCCTCGTGGCCATGAGGAGTCTTGCTCTGCCGTCGCGGCCTGCCATCGCGCCTTCGGGCCACTCCTTGTGGGATACGGTGGCGGACGTGCTGCCCCAGTGTCCGGAGGAGGCCAGGACACGGCTCGCCCAGGCTCTTGCTGAGGGGCGGGATGCAGCACAGTACTCCATTCGATGTGGACTTTACACCACGGACTCACTGGGTAGAGGGATTGCGACGACTGTGGCGATTCGTCGTCACGCCTGGCTGAGGTCCACAAATTTTTCAGGGGATGTCCAGGGCACCCTCATGGACATGCTCTTCGATGGCCGTCCCCTTTTTGGTGCTGGAGCACTTTAAGGACTCCAGGGCTACGGCCAAGTCCTTGGGCCTCTCAGCTCCGCGCCCGCAAACTTCCGATTTCCGTCCAGCCACAGGCCGCAGAACCAGCCTCAACGCGGTCGCGAACGTGGATTCTGCCGTGGCGGAGCACGGGGACAGAGAGCCGGTCAGGCCACATCTGCTCCCGCAGCATCTGCCTCAAAGCCTTCCTAGTCCGACCTTTCAGACCCATTCCACGCCAGTGAGAGGCAGAGTTCACCATCACCTGCTCCACTGCCGTACCATCACGTCGGACAGGTGGGTGCTGCAAATCATCCGAAGGGGCTACTCCCTCCCCTTCGAGGCGACCCCTCCAGCCATACCACCGCATGTCGGGGATCACTTGCAACTTCTGCAGGAGGAAGTTACGGCCCTCTTGGCCAAGGGGGCCATCGATCGCGTTCCTGGCCCAGAAGTAGGACGGGGTTGTTACTCCCACTAATTTCTGGTTCCCAATAAGGGCAAAGGGGGCCTACTCCCTATCTTGGACCTCAGGAGAGTCAACGCCTTCCTCCGGAAGGAGAAGTTCAAGATGCTCACTTTAGCTCAGGTTCTGGCTGCCCTGGAGACTGGATGGTAGCATTGGACTTGCAGGACGCATATTTTCACATCCCCGTCCTGCCGGCCCACCGGCGTTACTTGCGGTTCGCGGTAGGCCACGAGCACTTTCAGTTTGCCATGCTCCCCTTCGGCCTCACCAGTGCCCCCCGGGTGTTCACGAGAGTGATGGCGGTGGTCACAGCTCATCTGCGCAGATTAGGGGTTCCAGTCTTCCCCTATCTCGACGACTGGTTGTTGAAGGTGGGCTCGCCCCAGGCGGTCGTCTCCCACCTCCAGACTACGACCGACCTCCTGCATTTGCTGGGGTTCTCCATCAACGTGCCGAAGTCCCTCCCAGAAGCTCCTTTTCATCGGAGCGGTTCTGGACTCGGCGAAGTTTCGGGTCTATCCTCCCAAACAGCGGGTTCGGGATATTCAGGCTCTGATTCTGATCTTTCAGCCTTTATCCCGGGTTTCGGTCAGGATGGTCCTACGGCTGCTGGGTCTGATGGCCTCCTGCATCCTGCTGGTACATCACGCCAGGTGGGGGATGCGGGCTATGCAGTGGGACCTGAAGTTCCAGTGGGCTCAACATCAGGGTAACCTGTCCGACCACGTCCTGATCTCGGAGGGCACTGCAAGGCAGTTGCAGTGGTGGCTCACGGACAGTGATTGGGTCAGTGGCAGATCCCTCTCCCTACCCCAACCGGAGCAAGTGGTGGTGACGGATGCGTCCCTCCTGGGATGGGGGGGCCACATGGGAGAGGCAGAGATCAGAGGCCTCTGGTCTCCGGCGGAGTCCCGGCTCCATATCAACCTGTTGGAGCTGCGGGCGATCCGGCTTGCACTGAAGGCATTCCTTCCCTCTCTCCGGGGAAGTGTAGTGCAGGTGTTCACGGACAACACCACCGCCATGTGGTATTGCAACAAACAGGGCGGGGTGGGGTCATGGACCCTTTGTCAGGAAGCTCTGCGCCTCTGGACATGGCTGGAACATCAGGTTATCATCCTGGTGGTTCAACACCTGGCGGGCTCTCTGAACGCCAGGGCGGACGAACTCAGCCGCCGGTGCATGATGGATCACGAATGGCGTCTGAACTCGGACGTGGCGCAAGGCCTCTTTCGGCAATGGGGAGAGCCTTGGTTAGATCTATTCGCCACCGAAGAGAACGCGCAATGGCATCAGTTCTGCGCGTTGGAGTTTCCAAGGCGTCACTCGCTCGGTGACGCTTTTCGTTGCGTGTGGAGTTGCAGTCTGTTATATGCCTTTCCGCCTATACCACTTCTGCCCAGAGTGCTGAAGAAGATCATGCGCGACCGGGCCCAAGTCATCCTTGTGGCTCCGGATTGGGCACGAACATACTGGTATCCCGAGCTACTCAGTCTGTCAATCGATCCCCCGATTCGACTGCCTCTTCAGGAGGACCTTCTGTCGCAGCAGCAGGGGACGGTCCTCCACCCGAACCTGTCCAGCCTCCACCTCTATGCGTGGAGATTGAGCGGCGGCAGTTGATGCCATTTGACTTGCCTCCTGAAGTCTGTGATGTCATTCTGGCAGCCAGGTGTACCTCCACTAAAACGGTATACGCCTGAAGGTGGAACAAATTTGTGGCATGGTGCACAGCAAAGGCTGTGGATCCCCTTTCCGCCCCTCTTTCTGAGGTTCTCCTCTTTCTTTTTTCCCTAGCCCAGCAAGGCTCTGCTCTGGGCACCATCAAAGGATATCTTTCAGCTGTTTCTGCCTTCTTACGGCTTCCTGATCAGCCTTCTCTTTTCAAGTCCCCTGTTGTTGCTAGATTCTTAAAAGGCATTACTCACATGTTTCCTCCTGTCCCTTTCGTAATGCCTCAGTGGGACTTGAATCTGGTGTTAACCTATCTGATGTGTGCTCCTTTTGAGCCACTCCATAACTGTCCTCTTAGTCTTCTGACTCTCAAGACTGCTTTCCTGGTTGCCATCACCTCTGCCAGAAGAGTGAGTGAGCTCCAGGCTCTTTCTTCTAAACCTCTTTTCCTCTCTGTCCATCCGGACAAGGTTGTTCTAAGGACTCGTCCATCCTTTCTTCCTAAGGTGGTTACTGCCTTTCACATCGGCCAGTCTGTTACATTGCCCACCTTCTTTCAGCCTCCACATCCCTCGAAAGAAGAAGAGAGGCTCCACCGTCTGGACCCAAAACGTGCGTCTCCTTCTATCTGGACCGCACAAAACAGTTCCGGGTAGACGACCAACTCCTCATTGGCTACGTGGGCGCTAAGAAGGGGCGGGCAGTGCACAAGCGGATCATCTCTCGGTGGGTCGTTTTGTACATTAAGGCATGTTATTCCTTGGCTAAGAAGGATCCTCCTGTGGGGCTGAGGGCCCATTCCAGTCGGGCCACAGCGGCTACTACTGCCTTGGGACGGGGAGTCCCTCTGCAGGACATTTGTCAGGCAGCAAAG
Source organism: Triturus cristatus (assembly GCF_964204655.1). NCBI lineage: Eukaryota > Metazoa > Chordata > Amphibia > Caudata > Salamandridae > Triturus > Triturus cristatus. The sequence goes on along the minus strand of NC_140584.1, from coordinate 1,084,695,406 downwards.
TGGGCCTCGCTGCACATGTTTGCCAAATATTACTGCCTGGACAGTCAAGTCCGGAGAGACGGCTTCTTTGGCCGTTCCGTTCTCCAGGACTTCTTGATGTGATCTTGGTTCGTAGACCCACCAGTTCAGTGGTGTGCAAAAGATGCAATCGAAATTTCGCATCTCAGGCCAATTGCAGCGACCATCAAGGTTGGACAGTGTTTGTAGGGGAGCGGACTGTGGCCAGGACAATGAGAGGAAAGCTTAAAGCTATCCTTTTACATACGATGTCTATGAAAAAGCATGAACTTCATCTTTTTGACCTCCTCTCGGAAAATGGCTAAATGAACGGTCCACCCCTACCATCGCCAGTGCTCTCCCGCCAGACTATGGGATACTCAGGAAGGACAGAGCGGGGGGCAGAGGAGGGGGGGTTGCGATCATTTACAAACATCCTCTGGTCTGCCAACAGAGATCAATGACCGAACCAGAAGGAGCTGAGGGATTGGGTTTTTGTCTAACAGTTTCAGCCCACCAATCTATTGCTAGGGTCCTGATCTATCGCCCACCTGGGCCGAATGGAAGGTTCTTGGAATCGATAGGCCTTGCCATTACGCCCATCATGTCCAAATTTGGACAATGTCTGATTTTAGGGGACTTTAATATTCATTTCGACCAAGCAACAGACTCAGACACAACTAAACTTTGTGAACTATTTAACATTTTTAAGTTGGCTCCATATGTAACACTCCCTACACACGAAAAAGGTCATATTTTAGACCAGATCTTTTCAACTACGGAATTGGAACCAATTGTTCCTATGCGTATTGTTTGGTCGGACCATTTTCTGGTAAATTTTATAATTAATAGGACGCCAGCCAAGCCTCAGTTTCATTATAAATCACGGCCAGATATTTTTAGATCTTTTAGTCAAATGACACCTGAAGCCACAACTCCTATGTTTAGTCAACATCCTTTAGCAGTCAGTAATAATCTGGAGCAAGATGTACACGCCTTGGAAAACTGGCTTCACGAGTGTAGCATGCAGTTAGCCCCCATTAAAACACGAGTAGCCAAACAAGGACGAAATTCGGCACCATGGTTTAATGAGTCCCTTAGGAAAAGCAAAAGTTCCTCTAAGAATTTAGAACGCCGTTGGAGAAAGAACTTCGACCCTGCTGAAAGACTAACATATAAAACAGCTTTGAAAGCACATTATGTAAAGGTCCGCGATGAAAAGAAACAATTCTTGGCCAGAAAAATTGAACAAGCAGATAACTGTGCGAAGGAATTGTTTAAGATTGTTAAGGACTTTACTGTTCCTTTAGCCTCAAAGAGCTCCTTTTCTCCCACGGACACCGGGACAAATGAAATTGCACAATACTTTAACAAAAAAATTCAAAAAATTCAGAACTCTTTTGTTAGTCCCTGTCAGGATGTGACTAGCAGTTTGCATAGTCCCTCACTCATAAATCTTCCTAGTGAGAACACTTTAACAGAGTTCGTGCCTATGCCCACGGCGATCTCCCTTAAGATTATGACAGCCCTAAAATCCGGATCGCCATCTGATCCGTGTCCGGCAAAAATATTGGCTTCAATTGCTGAAGCAATAAATCCTGCAGTAAATGGATTACTCAATCTTTCTTTGTCAGAAGGAAGGTTGCCCACAATATGGAAGCATGGAAAAATTCTCCCTCTTTTAAAAAAAAAAACATCAGCAGATCCACTGGTAGTTAGTAACTATCGGCCCATATCTCTCCTACCTTTTTTCTCCAAGGTGGCGGAGAAATATGTGAATACTATCATGCCAGATTTTATTGAAGGAAATCAGACACTCCATCCGAGTCAATCGGGTTTTAGAGCAAATTATAGTACGGAAACTGCTCTACTAGAAATTGTAGAGACAATTAAAAACACCCTAGTCACCGGAGGAAAGGCGGTGCTGATATTATTGGATCTATCAGCGGCTTTTGATACCGTGCCCCATGACCGGCTACTTCATAAATTGAGGGAGAGCGGCATAGGGGGCACGGTGCTTAGATGGCTCACTTCCTTCCTAGAAAATCATCAACAAACAGTTTGGGTCCCTCCTTTTTCTAGTTCCATTCAATCTCTGAATGTAGGGGTCCCGCAGTGTTCGACGTTAAGCCCAACCCTTTTTAATATATATATGGCCCCTCTTGGTTCTCTGGCCGAAAAATATGGGGCGAAAATCATATCTTACGCAGATGATACGCAATTGCTTTTCACCTGTGGTAAGGATGAGGTGTTTGATGGAAATGAAGTTAACGTCTGTCTAACCGAGGTGTTCAATTGGTTTAACCAAAACCAGCTACTCTGTAATTCTGATAAATCAGAAATTATCTTTTTCGGGCACACCCCGGACAATGAGTGGCGCAAATGGTGGCCTAAAAATCATTCTCCCCCGGAGAAGCCTGCCCTCACTGTGAAACATTTAGGTGTAAAAATTGAGTCTGATATGGCCATGCAGTCCCAGGTTCAATCAACGACAGGCACCTGTTTTGGACTATTAAAAATTATGAGAATTTTTCTCCCCCTTCTCCCGATCGCTCACAGGAAAACTGTGGTCCAGGCTCTGATCATGTCCAGGCTGGACTACGTTAATGTGTTGTATCTAGGCCTCCCGAACTACCTATTAAATCGTCTGCAGGTGGTTCAAAATGCAGCGGCGAAGGTAGTTCTTGCTGTTGGACCTAGAGCCCATATGTCCTCCCATCTGAATACTTTGCATTGGCTACCAGTAAGACAGAGGATTTGTTTCAAATCCCTGGTTTTAACTTTTAAGGCTTTGAATAATATCGGAGCCCCATATATCAGAAATAAAATCCAACCCTATAAACCCTCCAGAATACTGCGCTCATCATTCCACAACTAACAATTGTGCCTAAATTCCACCATTCTCATAAAGGCGGCCGCTCTTTTCAAGTGGTCGCAGCCAGATTATGGAATAGCCTCCCTCTTATCCTGCGGCAAGAATGTGACCTCCTCAACTTTAGAAGAGGCTTAAAGACCTGGCTTTTCCAGAAATAGTGTGGCTGTTATTCACGTTTGCTTTTCTGTTCTGGGGTCAGGCTAGCGCCGGGACACTCTGTGGACTAGCCGTGCGCTTAAGAAATACCCTATAACATAACAGAACATAACATAACACCACCGGGTTGGTATTGCTGGGGTATCTATTCTAAGGTAAGAAATCTAACTAAAGTGTTTCTTTCAGATGAAAAAGTTACTTACCTTCGGTAACGATATATCTGTAAGAAACATTAGTTAGTTAGATTCCTTACCGCCCCACCCATCCTCCCGTTCTGCGAACTAACATCTAGGGTTAAGGTACTTCCTTTCAGGGCCCTAGTTTTTGGCACCAGTGTCGGTTTCTTGCATGGCTCTGCGTTCCTGGCGCGGAAAGCTAGGTGCAGAACTGACGTCAGCGCGTGAGGGCGGCGTCTAAGTACTCCGACGTCATCCCGGCGATCACGACGCCGATGACGGACGCGGAGACGCCTACCGACGCGCAAGGGTACTGCTGACGAAAAATCTTTCGGGATCCAGCCTGACGCCTGGGGATATTCTAAGGTAAGGAATCTAACTAACTAATGTTTCTTACAGATATATCGTTACCGAAGGTAAGTAACTTGTTCTTATAGCTTCTCATTGGCTGATTACAATAAGCCGCAGCAGGATATACTGCCTGAGAAGCGTGTGAAGTGCCTTTGCCAACCCCTTTTTCAATTCAATTCACTGGAGGCAGGACATGAATGACACTGGTGCCCTAGCGGAGCAGAAGTTCTCCTCCTGCACCTTAGGTGTTTAGCCATGATCCGGGGAGCCCTATGAGTGGAGCTCTACGCGTGATGTAAGCCTGCGCCTGTCAAGGACGGCTCGATCTCTCTGCGGAAGGGCCTTGCGGTAGGTGCACTGATGGGGACACAGCCGCGGGGTCAGGAGTGCAAAGTGACTAAAGCAAAATGACTAACCTTTTTTCTAGTTCCATAGAAACTATACCCATGTGCTGCACAGATGGCAGAATGTCAACTTAAAGCAGAGGCAGAACTAGAGCCAAATTTCAGTGGGGTGTAATTGTTCCTGCAATAGGCAGAATGGAGATGAAGGGGTGAAAAAATAAAGCCTCGTTAACACGTAAATGGTCTTATAAAGGGGGGGTGGCCAAGTAAGATGGCTGAGCAGACGTGAGCCGCTTCAGCTCCGGGACCCAACGACTGCCACAAACTGTCTCTACTGCGTGTAGAGAGCAGAAAACCAAATGCCTGCAACCAACAATACTCCGAGCTGACTTGGAATCCCCCAGTGTGCTTGAAAATCGATCGCTGGGCAAGATACCCGGCCGCGAGTCAGGAGCGACGGAGAGCAGAGGCTGCTGCCAAGATGGCGGAGTGACACACGCCGGACGTCCGACAGGCCTGCTGGGCTGACCTGTGGATAGACGGCGGGATCGGCGCGCAGTTCAGATGGCGCTAGGGTTCCCCAGATCTCGTGGCCCCGTAGGTGGGAGCTCAAACCTATTACCGCACTCTGCTCCTTTCAGGAGAGCATGGTTGAAGACCGCAGATAGCCAGCGACGCGTCTGAGGAAGACCAAAGGCAACGCTGACCACAACACAAACTGATCACAGCAGCGGTGGTTACTTTTAATACGCTGCTGTGAAGACTCTACCCTCCGGTCAGTCTCTTTTCCATCTGCCAACTGCTGTAGATCCGGGGGGAGTCCGCCTTCGGCAGCTCTGTCTGGCCTCAAAATGGCGGCCGAATAGCTGGACGCACCGGGGGTCGACGCCTGTTTTGCGATGAGGTCCCCAGCTGGAAGGCGGTAGGCGCTGCTTCTTCCCCCTGTACCATCCAGACTATGCGGGAATGTGGCCCCTGCAGGTACCTTACTCCCTGATGTGCCACGCGTAGTGAACTCTGACCCTAAGATGGCTGCCTGACTTTACCACTGAGCAGAGGCCTGATCTTCCTAACACGAGGGAACCTACATGAGCACCATCCGTTTCCCTGAGCTCACGTCCTAGGAAGGTCACCAGGCAATCGATCCTACACAGTGCTGGGCTCTGGCCCTATGCCGCCCAAGAAGGCTCCTAACAAAGTATCCCGCTATTTTGCAATGCCGGAAAAAGGCTCCTCGCCTTCGCAGACAGAACACCGGGAGAATATGGCACTTACACGGGAGGATCTAGTAGCCACCCTACGCGATTCTAAAACCGTACTCTGCCTAGAAATTAGGCAAGGCCTGCGGTCCTCCACGGACCAACTCAAATGGCAGCTCTACGACAAGATGTGGATGATGTTGGAACCAGAGTATTGGAGGTGGAGGAACAGACGCAGGACCTGGAGGCGCGCACCACCAAACTGCAGGATTCTCAGTAAACCTTACAGGCCCAGCTCCAGCAAGCAGTACTGAAAGCGGAAGACTTGGAGAATAGAACTCAACGGGAGAACATACGTATTCGTTATTTGGAAGAAGGCGCGGAGGGGCCTGACCTGGAGGCGTTCATGGAGGGCCTCTTTGCCAAAATCCTGGCACCTCACCAAATGAAACTCAAACTGGACCAGTTCCACCGAGTGGGGACCCTACCAACTGGGGAACACAGGAGACCTCGGGACATCTTGGTCAAGATGCACTCTTTTAAAACTGAGGAGGCCAGGGGGCGTAGCCAAGATGGCGGCCGAGTAGGACGTACCTGCTTGTCGCTCCGTCCCGTGGCCTGGGCCCTGCCTGCATAGCTGCATCAAGAGTGGCCCTAGCCACAGATTTGGACTCTGGGTCCTACACCAGCTCTGGCACCTCTGACCTGATTTCCAAGTGGTGGGGACTCCAGACGCCAGACATCGGAGGCCGGGACGCATCGGGCTGAGCACGCCCTGCGGCCTATCTTGCGACCGGCGTGGGTGAGAGCGGAAGCAAGTGAGCCCAGGGCTGAAACCTGAAGCTGTTTACCCGCTGAGCGCTGGCCGTGGGGACTGCGGGCCGGAGAGGGCTTGGCGACTGGCGGCCTGAGAGAAACTGAACACGATTGCCACAGCGACAAGATGGTGGCACGGGTCTGAACCTGCCATAGCAGCGTCCCTGCACACGATTGAGGTGATCCTCCCTGGCGGGAGCGTCTGGCCTGCAGTGCTATCACATCCCAGCATGGCCGCGTGCATCGAGGCCTATCAACACCGCGCCCAGACCTGATGCGGACCCCGGACGCCTGACATTGGAGGTTGGGACGTGGGGGGCGGTGTGCGTCCTGCGGCTTATTTTGCGGCCCGGTGTGGGTGAGAGCGGGAGCAAGTGCGCCCGGGCTCGGATTCTGGAAGCAGTTCCCCCGCTGAGCGCTATCCTGGGTGTGGAAGACCTGAGAGGGCCTAGTGACTGGCGACCCGAGAGCTTCTGAGCTGCCACGGCACAGCAACAAGATGGCGGCGCGGGTCTGAGCCCCTGCGCCCGAACGAGGTGACCTTTCCGTGGAGCAGTACAGCCGCTGGGCGCGCTCGGCCTACGGTGCTCTCTCTTCCAAGTGCAACAACGGGCACCGAGGCCTATCAACCTCGCGCCCGGACCTGTGAGTTACCCAGAGGGGATTGCAGCACACCAGCCTTGAACCTACGCCTGCCCTCCAGTCCGCGGACTTTCACCGGGAGGCACTGTTTCCTGTCCTGGGAGCAGTGAGCCGAGCACTACGAGAGTGAAGGGCCGAATACGGTGAGGCGGGTCTGGCTGGGATTAGTGGCCCAGCAGTAGACAGGAGGGGGAAGGTACCGGTCCCCGCTTCATCCTGCACCGTCCGCAGTACTGTCAAATCCTGAAGCTGCCCCCCAGGCTCTACATTGGGAGTGTCTAGAGGTGGCAACCAGCGAGGGGGCCACAGCACAGACTGCCTTGGTCGGTGGTTCGTAGTTCCATCCTTTGCTCACCCTCACTCACACTGCCCTTAAGACCGTGGGGAGCTTCTGTTGGCGATGGGTTGGATGCCTGATCTGCGGGGGGACCTCTAATCTACTTGGGTGAGCTCCCTCTTCGCACGTAGTGCTGCCTTTCGACTGCTAGCGAAGAATAGCGGCCCCCTCCCAATGGCTATTAATAAATCCCAGAAGGACAGGTCCATCAAAGATCTCCGAATCAAGGCTGGGATCTGGGGCACTGAGGCAATGTCACTGCAGAGCGACACAGCAGCACGACGGGGATCGGACGATTCGGAGGGGCCGGTCACACGCAGTGTCCTGGAGTCCCTCTTCGCGGACCTCACGAGAGAATTCCACACCATGAAAAAGGATCTCACTGCGGAGATCCGGGAGATGCGTAAAGACATCGACTCAGTGGGGGAGCGAGTGGACGACCTGGAGAATCAGACGACTGCCCAAGACGAGGAGGTATCCCAGCTTCAACAAGAGGTCCTGCGACTTAGGGACCAGCACTTGGATCTCCAGGCACATGCGGAAGACCTCGAGAACCGCTCCCGCCGGAACCACATAGGGATCCGGGCGGTGCCTCAGGGATCCGAAGATCAGGACATTGAGGCCTTTGTCATAGATTTGTTCCGACATGTCCTGGGAGGCCCCTTAAGACCAGGAGATCAGGCTTGACCGGACACACCATGAGGGACTTAAGCGACTGCCAACGGCTCCCCCTCCCGATATCTTGACGTGTGTTCACGACTTTAAACTTAAATAACGCATCCTACGAGAGGCTCGGACAAAACACCCCATCGAGTTCTGCTCCTGCAGGCCCCTTCTCTTTCAAGACCTAGCAATTTCCACTCTACAGAAACAACTGGAATTCCGCCCTATCACAGCATTCCTACGCTCCAAGGACGTCCCATACTCTTGGGGCCACCCGTTTAGACTCATCTTTAAATGGGAGGGCATGCTCCGTCAGGTTCGTTCTTTTGAGGAGGCTGCGGCGCTTCTTCGTCTTGCAGAGGTCGACCGCTCCACGCCGGAGAAAGCTGCCTCCACCCAACATCGAGCTGACCGCACACGATGGCAGCGAGTGGGGAACTCACAACTGAGTCTACGCCCGGACCCGGACACTATTGCTAAAGAACGCACCGTAGTCCTTCAGTCCCTCAGTCCCTATCAGAAGACTCGAATGCTGCAGACTGAAACGCATTGCCTGAGGTGGTGCTGTTCACAATTTTCATGCGTATTACCATGCTTTCTTTGGCTGGGCCTGGTGCGGCTGGAGTTTCTGCTATCCATCTCACGCCCCGTCACTGGGCAGGTTGCCCGGTACATTTGTGGACTATACAAGTAAATGTTCTTTGCCATTTGTTTTTTGTTGTGGATTTCGTGGTTTTCTCCTCCTCCTCCGAATTTTGACAGCAGAATGCTATTCGACACTCTGCCCCTTTCTCTACTTCTACAGGACCGGGGGCAACTCTCTGTAGCACATATAGGGACTCTTTCTTATGTCTCCTGACATTAACATAGTGTCCCTTAATGTCAAGGGGCTGAATAACCCTACTAAACGTCGATCTGTCTTGTCCCATCTTGAGCGATCAGACGCTCCTATTTGTCTGCTCCAAGAAACACACCTATTGTCCACTGATACGCATAGATTGAGATCTAGAGCGTTTCCCAATCAGATGTTCTCCTCCACTACTTCCAAGACGGCAGGGGTAGCAATCCTGGTTTCCGCTAGATTCCCCGGCCATATAGGTAGTAAGCAGGCCGAGATTAGAGGGAGGCTCTTGGCACACACCTTTACCCTGGATACACATACGTTCACGATAGCTACGGTGTATGTCCCCTGTGGTGGGCAAGAGGGCTTTCTTAAGGAAGTAATACACAAGCGCCCAGGCCTCCCGGACAAAATATTGCTGTTGGGGGGATGGGATTTTAACCTGGCATTCGATGGCGATGCAGACCGCTCGGGACAGAGATGTGGGCAGTCAGGGGCTCTTTCTAGAGAGGGGAAGCGACTGCTAGCAGAGGCCGAACTTACAGACATTTGGAGACTTCGACATCCAGGGTCTACTCACATCCACACTAGACCTATGCTAGAATCGACTATGTCCTCACTTTTGACTCCCTGATACAACAGGCACGGGATGTAGAGATACTTCCCTGCCCCTTGTCTGACCACTCGGCGATAAAGATATCTATATCGCTACACTACCGGCGCCCTACTCGCCTCTTCGGGTGCTTACGCGAGACCATGCTACAGCGCCCCTCAGTATTACAGCAAATTCAGAAGGGCATAACGGATTATTTAGACCTTAACGACTCTCCTACCATCCCTATGACAACTCTATGGGAAGCGCTGAAAGCAGTAGTTCGGGGGGAATTTCTTGGCATAGCGCGGCTGACAACAAAGATAGAAGAGAGATAAGGGAGCGTTTGACGGGGGAGGTGACCGAATTGGAACGCATAGATCAGAGGACTGGGGCACCCAGGGTCTGGAAACTTCTTAAAGCAGCCAGAGCACAGCTAGCAGGGTTAGATGTTGACTGGGCTGAGTACGCAGTCCTTCGCCTGAAACACGCATTTTATGTGGGGGGGATCGCTGCGGGCGCCTCCTTGCCAATCGGCTTTGGGCGCAACGTCAAGCCTCCAGGGTCACCGAGACCCGGGACCAGCAGGGGAGGGACTGTGGCGATGACCCAGAGATCGTAGAGGCTTTCAGGCAATTCTACGAGACCTTATATGCGGCCCAATCCTTGCCTGAGAACGGATCGACTCACTATCTTCATGGTGTAGCCACCGCTAAATTATTACCAAACCAGGCGGCAGAGCTAGAGGTCCCCGTCCGGCTGGAGGAGGGTATCTAGGCAATCTCCCATTTGAAACTCAACAAGTCGCCTGGCCCGGATGGGTTCTCCTCCGTTTTTTATAAAAAGTTTTTCGCGGTACTAGCCCCACTCCTGGTACGGGTTTTTAATTTGATTGGGTCTACTCTGACTTCCTCATTGAGGCATTGATAACGGTAATCCCTAAATCCGGCAAGGATAAATGCCTTTGCTGCTCTTACCGCCTTATATCCCTTCTCAATGTGGACTTAAAGATTTTCACTGAAATCCTGGCGGCCAGACTCTTGTCATCTTCCCGGGCTGATTGACCTAGATCAGTCTGGATTTGTCCCCGGACGACAATGCTCCGACAATACCAAACGGCTCCTTCATCTAGTGGATTGCTCGGAACGCTTCCCAGCAGAGCGCATGATCCTCTCTGTCGACGCTGAAAAAGCATTTGATAGGGTCCATTGGCCGTATCTCCGGGCGACCCTCGTTCACTTCGGCCTACCAGACCGCTTCATCAACTGGGTTTTCGGGAGTTATGTTCATCCCACGGTGCGGGTGAATAGAGTGGCTTCCTCGACCTTTCCTATCCGTAGAGGGACTAGACAGGGGTGCCCACTGTCGCCGCTCCTGTTCGATCTCTATGGAACCCATGGCTCAAAGGGTTTGAGATGACCCCAACGTTAAAGGAGCGCGCTTCGGGGGCTCGGAACATGAGCTCTGCTTATATGCGGACGACGTGGTGGCGACGCTGGAGCATCCTAGGGAATCTTTACCAGCTCTTCTGGACTAACTGGATTGGTTCGCACTTGCCTCGGGCTTTAAGATCAACGTGCACAAGTCACAAGCCCTCAATTTGTCTTTGGGGCCCGAGACTCTGGGGCTCTTACAGCGCTCTTACCCGATCCTCTGGGCCTGCGATTCCATTTCCTACTTGGGGTAGCAGGTATCCGCTACTATCAAAGCCACAAGAACGTCCAATTAAACGGTGATCCTGAGGCATGGCCCCAACTCCCTCAGGAAATGGAGGCCACATTCTCTCTCATGGCTGGGCCGTATAGCTGCGGTGAAAATGGTAATACTGCCACAGATTCTCTACCTGTTTCACACGCTTCCGCTGACGCCGCCAACTGGAGTCATCCGTGCCTTGCAACGTGACATCGAGCGCTTTGTCTGGCGAGATCAGAGGGCCCGGCTACGTCGGGAACTTACCTATAGGGACCCGGTGTGAGAAGTTGGCCTGATATATGATGTCACTAGTTCTAGTGTACACCTTGTATCAGTCCAAACAACCCTTATGGTGATTGGTTGTAAAGTCAACCTTATAGACCAGCTATCCTAGTGGTAGCATGGACCAGAGCAGTCTTAGGCTAAACTCTGTATGGCATGTGAAGCCAGCTGATATAACATTTGCAATCCCTTGAATACCAAATGAAAGGACACCACAACAGATATATTATAAAAATAGAATGTATTTATTCTAGTCAAAATACCCTCAGCACTCTTTATGAGATTCAAGGTAAGTACAACACAGTCTTATTTAAGCATACATAAGTCACACAGGTAAGTAATACAGTTAGGCCCTAGGGGCCACGCAAACCATATACTAAGTAAGTGGTATAAGAACCACTGTCACGAACACAGGTTAGGCCTAGGCCTAGGGAATCGCTGGGGCTACACTATCCTATCAGTTGCTAGGCAGTGGGAGGCCCACGGGATTCAGGTGCAGAGTGGAAACAGTCACGCGTAATGCGTTAAAGTCGATAGAAATAGTAGTATTTAGAAATTAAGAGTTTTAGGACACTTCGGAAGGAACTAGGAGTTAGAGACTTGGAAACTAGACACTTTGATAGTCAATACCCTTGTGAGCACCGGAGTACTCAAGTTACATAGCCCACGGGCTGCGGGTGCATAAGTGTGAACTAGCGTCGGGTTTCGTCGTCGACTCCTATGGATGCCTGAAGAAAGTTGCTGACAGGCAGTCAGTGAAGAGTGTCCGGTGGAGTCCAAGGATGGAATCAGGAAGGAGGATACCTGCAAGCAGAGGGGACAGAGTCTAGGTCACCAGCCGGGAGCCGGGAAGGAACCAGGCGATGTCGTGAAGATGCAGGTGAAGAGGTGAAGCTTGTCGCAGCAGCCACGGGTACCAGGAGGCGTCGAGGACGACCAGAACCAGGAGTCGAGCTTTCCCACGAGGGCTCTTGCTGTCGGCGGCGTCGATGTCGAGTTGGGACAAAACAAGCCTTGGCAAGCGCAACCCACAAAGAATGAAGGATTCGCTTCTGTTGCAGACCAGGAAGGCCTGAGGTGCTTCTCTTTCACAGGGAAGCAAGGGCCAGTCTGGAGGAGCCAAACCAGCAGTGGAAAGTTCAAGGTTCGTCGTCACAAAGGCTACTAGCCAATAGGCAAGCAACCGGACAGACGCGTCGAGCAGGAAAATGCAGAAGGGCCCCACGCAGAACTCGTGGAGTGTGGGGGCTGATCTTCGGTGCAGATGGTGCTCGGGGTTGGGGCTTCTCAATCCCCAGAACACAACTTCGAGGGTGCCTCAGAAGCTGCGCTGGAAGCAAGTCGCCAATTTTCCCAGGTAGCCGGTCCCACGTCTCTCGTCGCCTCCACGGATCTCAGCTTTGATGTGGACCAGGGTCGAAGAAGTCTGGAAGTCAAGGCGCTGGTCGGGCTCTGCAGTCGGTTCCTCGTAGAACTTCGGCAAAGCAAACGGCAGGTCGCTTGATGGTGCCGGTTTGCACAGGGTGGTCACTCCTTGGCCACAAGGGAGATTCTTCAGTCTTCTTCCGTAGTCGAATGTCGAAGGTCCAGAGTTTGTGTTCAAGTTCAGTTATCAGGATAATCCAAAGTCCTAGGGACTCAGCTCCCACTCTTATACTAATCTGGGGGGCTGGGTTACCTGCTAGGTCCCTCCTATAGGTGGGACCAGGGAGCGGGGTGGTTACACCCTCTTCCCTTTGTCCAGTTTCGCGACAGGACTGGGGCTGGAGTGCCCCAGCACCGGTTTGAACTGGACTATGCATGGGACACCTTGTGTGCCCCAGGCAGTGTCTTGTTTCATTCATCCCTCCCTGCCCCAATACACTAAGGCCTGTCTAGGGTGGTGCTAGCACCTCCCAAGGCAGGAAACCTATTGTCCAAGCCTCCCTCGCTGGAAGGGCTCCCAGCAGCAGGAGGTCAGACTCGTGTCTGTGGCAGCAGCATCCATTTTGTGATGCTGGGGCTCTGGTTAACTTTAACCGGGTAGTAGGTCTTCAACATGTCTTCTCCCTCTAGAAGGGGGGAATACTATCCTCATCGCCAGAAATGGTGTGGGGGTAGTATTCCAAAGTGTTAGACACCTTACACGACATGTTTTGATAAAGCCAAACCATAGTTACCATAACCGCGAGGATTATAAGGCACTTTAAGAGTATATGGTAGGCGATATCATAGAACAGCTATAAGGACATGGTTCCGAAAGCTGCAGACAGGCTCAGCTCATGCTAGAGCACCATCTCACATGTTACCAAGCACTCTGCCTTCAGGATTGTTAAGGCCTGCCATAGGAGTGACTGATAGGTTACCCATGTGTCTATATATAAGGTAGGTATAGGAATACTACACCTAAGCAAGGGGTGATTACACGACCTTGCCCCAGCTGAGTGATCAGCCAGTTGTGTCATAATGGAAGGCCAGCCAGGGGTGGCATAATACATGCTGCAGCCCCTGGTAGGTCTAGGGTACACCTATGCCCTGGGTACCTAAGGTACACTGTACAGGGTCCAAAAAGGTGATCCTTACCAATTGGGTTATGTACCTAAAGTACATAGTGTGAATTTAGAGAGAGAACAACTGGGCTGTGGGTCTGATTAGCAGGCCCACAGCCACATCTAAGTCGAAAACCAGTGAAGCAAAAGCAAAAAGTGGGGGTGAACATAGAAAGCAGACCCTACTCTCCTACACCCGGTGGAAAGGGGCCTGGGAATTCCTGACCACCTAGCTTACTGGCGGGCAGCCCAGATGCGGGCGCTAGTGGAGTGGTCCCGCCCCGAATCTGAGAAACACTGGTTGTTTATGGATAGGTCCCTTGCTGGCCAGCCTTTATGGGGGGTTCCCTTTCTCTCACGCACAGGGCGCCCTCGCAACTTATATCTTTCGGAGGTGACTCGTCCTACATTGTTAGCATGGGATAAGACTGCGGCTTCTAGGGGGCTCACGACGTTCCCATCCCCAATCACGCCTATAGCACTGAATCCTGATCCAGCCTTTACCCCTGGGAGTTCCACCAGTGAACTAAAGAGGCCTGCCACTCCATAGGCCATCTCTTTGATCTTTCGGGACCACGTCCTTGCTCTGCTCTCCGTACTGACCACGGCATCCCCGAAACGGAACAGTATCGATACTTACAGATCCGACACTGGGTTCTTCAAAGGGATGTGAGAGGAGGTGCGGAGAGACATCTCACTCCGTTCGAGAAGTGGTTACTAACACGGCACAGCGATGCACGATTGACATCGGACTTGTACAAATCTACACGATGCACTTCTGACACCGGGAAGTCCCCCGGAAAACTGCGCTGGAAGGGGGAGTTGGGTAGGGTACTTACACAGAAGGATTGGAAGGATATTTATTACAGGGCCTGACGTACAGCACGCAGTGTTGCCTCTATTGAGACTGCTACTAAAGTGGCCACTTACTGGTACCTAACCCCAGTAAGACTCCATTGGGGTAACCCTTCTCGTAGCCCGCAATGCTGGCGAGCCTGTGGTTTACTGGGCACCCTTACCTACTTGCTGTGGGAGTGCCCCTCCCTGGGGACATATTGGCAGCAATTCACGGAGCTTACCTGCCCCAAATACCTAAGACTATTGAGACTCGCAGACTCTCCTATGCAGACTGCCCCCAACACGTCCACCACTTAGTATGTTCTGGGTGGCCCATCCCCAGATTGTTCCTCGTTCTCTTATCTTATAGGGATGTGTTCTTTTTCAGGGAGGAGGAGGGTGGGGGTTTGTTTCTTCTTTCCTTTACTCTGTTTTGACTGTCGGCCATAGCAATGTGACTGCCGGGTTGCACCCCGATGACTATAGAGCACAATGGCTCATTCGTCCTTTCCCTTTGCTAAAATTAATAAAAGAAATGTAAACAAAAAAAAACTAAGGAGGTCATCCTGAGCACAGCGAGGAAAAAGGAGGGGACATTGTTCCAAGGCTACAAATGTGCCCTCTTCTAGGATCTGGCGCCTTCTACGTTGACACGTCGACAACTGCTGATACCGGTCACTGCAAAACTACGAGATGAAAACGTACGTTATCACTGGACATTTCCTTTTGGGCTTGCGTTCGAATACAAAAGCAAGGCTCACCATGTGACACACCTTTCCGATGGCCTTCACATTCTGGGCCTCCCGCCCCCGGAGGAAGGAAACTCTACGGAGCGGCCCCTGAGGGGCTCAAGGCCCTGGCAAACAGTCACGAGATCTCGTTAACATCCGAGTGGTCGTCTCCTTGAGAGTCGCTTTCTATAGACATTTCGGCTTTCGAGGGCTTCAACCTACGTGCACTCCTGTGGACATATGATGCGCCGCAGCTCTGCAGCCGACGGTTGGACACACTGGCCTGCCTGGTATACGAGACACTGTAACCGTCTGACATGGACACTGAGGTTTTTATTTTCTTCTTATTAAACTGCTCCCTAGATGTCTACTGCACGGCAGTCAGGGGTGCGGGCCTTGTCCGTACCACCCAAAATTCTTCTCTTTTTTTGGGAAGAATTTCAAGCCGAAGGCTCGCTGGCCATTTGGCTTCTGTTTTTTGGGGGGGAATGTTGGGGTTTTGTTTTTCAGGGGGAGGGCTCCTGGTGGTGGTGTAAGGATTTCACTGATTTCTGACTTGTTTACGGTCATACAGTACGAGGAGTGAGGGCGTGGCGCAACAAGTGGTTTCCAGGGAGGGAGAGCTTTCTCTAACATGGTTGGCGGCAGTCACACACGCAATGGAGAGATGATTCACATGGGAAGGGAGGAAGGTTGGGCTTGCCAATGGTTTCAATAGCATCCTGGAATGTTAAGGGCTGAACTCCCCCCAGAAACTGCAGAGAATCTGGGAATACCTCATGGACCGCAGGTTCGAGGTTGTAGCTCTCCAAGAAACTCATCTCAAGAAATCTGAGGACATTAGGCTACGACACAAATCATATCCCTTAATTTATAAATCATCCGCAGGTACCAAACACAATGGAGTGGCGCTGCTCTTCCACAGCACTTCTAAGTTCCAACCTGAAGCCACCAAGACAGACCGAGATGGGAGAATCATAATGGTCAGGGGAAGGCTAAGGGGCACTCTATGCACATTCGTCTCTCTCTATGCACCCAACTCGGCCCAGTCCACATTCCTATTTACTGCTCTGGACTTGATAAGCGGATTTGCGGAAGGTCCAGTGGTGTTGCTGGGTGACTTCAATTTGACATGGCACGAGACACTAGACTACTCACATGCCACCAGGGCGACGACCAACACCTTCTCCAAAGGGGTCAAACAGAAAATACTCACACTAGGCCTTTGCGATGCTTGGCGGACGTTGCACCCCACCACCAAAGACTACAGATATTACTCACACATCCACCAGACGTACTCTAGGATCGACTATATTTTCATTAGTCAGACGTTAGTGGGGCCTTTGCAGGCAGCGCAGAATCTGCCGATTTCAGTATCAGATCACAGCCTAATCACCATTAGTTTGACCTGTGGCGGGCCCAAATCTAACTCATCGCGATGGTACTTCCCAACGGCGATCACATGTGACAAGACTATGCGCGAGGAATTGAGGACACCTATCGCGGAATATTTTATTCTCAATAACCCGCAGGATACATCCCCGCAGAACAATTGGGATGCCTTTAATGCGGTGCTGCGGGGTAAATGCATCCAACTTAACACGGTCCTAAATAAACAAAGGGCGAAAGAATGCGTTTCCCTTGAAGGGGAGTTAGAAACAGTTGAAAAAGCACATAAAGCCACACCCACGCGGACATTGCAGTGGCAACTTATTGCAATACGGGGCAAACTATGCTCCATTTACAACAATAGAGCTGAGTACACACTGCTGAAGCTGCGCCAGACATCCTACGCACAAGGCGACAAGCTGGGTCCACACTTAGCACGTCAGCTCCGAGTGAAACTGGAACGCAAATTTATTGGGGGTATACTGGATCAGGGAGGTCAGCTAGTCCATACTGAGGCCACTAAGGCCTACATCTCTGGCGGCTTCTATGGGAAACTCTATCGCGGTACATCTCCAGATATGCGACCTACAACAGCAATATCTGGATTTGGGTATCTCCACCTCCCCCCCCCCCACCATATCTCCCCCACGATTGCAAGCTCCTTAGATGCTCCCATCACTTCAGAAGAGGTGAGGCAAGCCATGTCAAGACTTAAACTTCATAAAGCCCCAGGACATGATGGCCTCATTGCACAATTCCATAAATGTTACGTGTCCGAAATCACCCCCCACCTCACAGAGCTATTCTAGGTGATAGCAGCAGAGGCTCGTGTCTCGATGTCAATGGCCGAAGCGGTGATATCTGTCATTCGCAAGCCAGGGAAGGACCCCCAACTCTGTGCTTCATATTGGCCCATAGCACTTCTCAATCTTGACGTGAAGCTCTATTCCGCGACCTTAGCCAGTAGGCTGAAGGATTTGATGCCCGAACTAGTCCACCCTGACCAATCAGGCTTTATAAAGGGAAGGCAAACACATGATAATATCCGCCGCACCATACATCTTATTGAGAAAGCGTCTAAATTTAAATTTCCAGTAATCTTGGTGGGTCTTGATGTGGAAAAGGCCTTCTACAGGGTGGACTAGTCGTTCCTCTTCCTCACCACGCGGAAATTTGGCTTTGGGGACACATTCCTCAACATGGTCAAGGCCAACTACCACCGCCCATGCTCATGCGTTATGGTCAGTGGATGTGCATCACTCCCCTTCGCTCTTAGCAGAGGCACCCGTTATTCACCCTCTGCATCGAACCCCTTTCGGTGCGATTTCGGGCCAACGAGGAGATTCGGGGAATACGCTTTAGTGGTACAGATCACAAAGTGTCCCTTTTTGCCAACGACATCCTGCTCACGCTTATAGAGCCAGCCTCCTCACTCAGGGCGGTGCAAGAGGAGCTGAACCACTTTGAACAGGTGGCCAGATTTAAGGAAAACCTGTCCAAATCCTCCATACTAAATCTCACGCTCCCCGCCGTCGAGGCGACCAGACTAAGAGGTCAGACGTCCCTGCAATGGGCTAAACACCCTCTCCTTTACTTGGGGGTTCACCTCACGCACAGACTTGAGGATCTCTACAGGGCCAACTTCCCTTCCCTGGTGACTCAGTTGCAACAAGACTGTAAGAGATGGAAACCCCTTTACATTTCCTGGCTTGGGCAGATTAACGCTGTCAAGATGACGGTCCTACCAAAACTCCTATATTTATTTCAAGCCTTACCTGTTGAACTTGATCGAGACCTACTGCCCCGCTTGCGCTCACTAGTCACTAAATTCATTTGGCAAGGTGGGAGGGCCCGTCTTCCTTTTCACGCACTGCGATGGCCAAGGAACGAGGGAGGGGGGGCTTTACCGGACTTCACACTCTACTATCAAGCGGCACAACTGTGAGTGGTGACCGAGTGGTCTGAACGTGAGTCCGACAAGCACTGGCTCCACATGGACAGGTCGACTGTGGGGCGCACCATTTGGGATGTCCTGTGGAAGCCAAACAAAGATCGGCCTACGAACGCTTACATGAGCACTCCCACTCACACTACTCTGACAATCTGGGATCAGGTCACAAGGAGGGAGGGGTGGACCTAATTTCCTTCCCCGTATGCCCCAATTCACTTCAACCTGGCATTCCCACCTGCACTCCGTGAAGGGCCCTTTGACTGTTGGAGGGAGGAGATGCCTAAAGCTCTCTGACTTATTCCATAATTATGTGTTACAGCAAACAAATGATGGACAGAATGCTGACAATGCAAACATTCTCCCCCAGTCAAAAGATCTGGGTCCCAGGATGCTTGTTTCCGGTCCAGGGAGGAACTAGCCTGGCAGTTTGGTCTGGACTGTTCCCATGGGGCGCATGGTCAAGACTGATTTGCATATGGGTGGGTCCAAATGGGGGTGGCTTAGTGGGCAAAAGAATGATGGATTTAACCCAGATCTTTTGACTGGGAGTGAATGTTTGCATTGTCAGTATTCCGTCCATCATTTGTTTGCTGTAACACTTTTCTCCTTAAGTGGGATGGGTATGCCCAGACGTGGGTCCCTTGCTCACTGTGCCACTGGATTCAAGCTAGCCTGGCTGAAGAAGGGTGAAATACCCTGAAACCGGTCCCAGGATGCTTGTTTCCGGTCCAGGGAGAACCTGGCCAGGCAGTTCGGTCTGGACTGTTCCCATGGGGCACAGGGTCTAAACTGATTTGCATATGGCTGGGTCCAAACTGAGGTGGCGTAGTGGAGAAAAATAACTATGGATTTAACCTAGATCTTTTGACTGGGGGAGAATGTTTGCATTGTCAGCATTCCTTCCATCATTTGTTTGCTGTAGCACATCATTCCATAATTATGACATCCTGACATTCGAAAACTGCAAAAGAGAATTTTTAATCCCCCACAGCGAACACTAACACTCCCATCAGAGAGGCCGCGACTAGATAACTAATGGTTATGGAAAAGATAGCGATTCACAAGGCGGGGTCCATGAAAGGCGGCATCTCCTCACTCTACACCATGTTATTGACTACATTACACGCACCCAGGGTGCGCTACATGTCCTTCTGGGAGCGGGTTCTAGGGCGCGATATCACTGAGGAGGAATGGAAACATGTACTCAAAAGCACAGGAGCGGCTGACCATAAATACCGCACGTTAATCTCTATTCAAGTTCAATTCAAAATGATGTGCAAATTCTGACCCATCGTATTCGGGCGGATCTGCCAGGCGACTGAACAAGCACTCCAGATTATCATGTCTGGATGTTACTATACTTGACCTAGGACTGTGGGACTTCTACTTTCATCAAGCCGTAGACTCGGCCTGCCAGCAATTGGAGTTTTTCAGAACTTTTTGTCATTATTGATCGGACTGTGGAATCGCTCTTTTCAAATTAATTTTGGCTTGTTTGAATATCGGAGAATTTTTTAACCATAATTTGCATACTTGACGGCTCTGACGAAGTTCCATTGAATGGACCGAAACGCGTTGGCTGATGTCCAATCTTTGATTATATTTGAAGAATAAAAGAAACTGCATGGACTTACTCTGATGACCTTGACTTCCTTTCTGGTGCACCCTCCTTTATGAAAAAAGAGGAATGGAAACAGGTATGGGGCAACATCACTAGACACAACAAATCGGTGGCCCTGAGAGAAGCCCACTATAAGACATTGCTGGATTGGTACCTCTATCCTACTAAGCTCTGATGGATTTTCCCTGACACCTCAGATCTCTGCTGGTGGGGATGTGGCCTGCAGGGGGATTTCTGCCACATCTGGTGGGATTGCCCAGCTATTCGGCCCTTTTGGGAAGAGATACTTTCTCATTTTAAAGATATGCTGGGATACCCAATCCCGACCACCATCGAGGGGGCTCTATTGGGCATTAGAGATCCGGCGTTAGAACATCAAACAAAAGCCCACAAGGCGATCATGTGGACATGTCTAGGGGCAGCGAAACTCTTGATAGCAGCTGCATGGAAAAAGGAGGACACACCAGGTATGTCGCTGTGGCATGCCCTCCTTTGGATACTCCTCTCTATGGAACGTCTTGCAGACACCTTCCGAGATAATTAAAAGGCTTTTGAACATAAATGGGGTCCATTAGTAACCTATCTATCCTGTGGTTTGCCTTCTGCAGTTTGTCCATCCTCTGTAAGGTTATAACTTACCTTATGTGTCTCCTTTCGAGCCACTACATAATTGTCCTCTCAGACTCTTGACCTTTAAGACTGCCTTTCTGGTTGCCATCACCTCTGCTCGCAGGATGAGTGAGCTTCAGGCTCGATCTTCTAAACCTCCTTTCCTTGCTGTCCATCCGGACATGGTTGTCCTTCGAACTAGACCTTCTTTTCTTCTCAAAGTGGTTACCTCTTTCCACATAGGACAGACCATCACTTTGCCCACCTTCTTCCCGCATCCTTCCAAGAAGGAGGAGAGACTCCACCGTCTGGATCCAAAACGTGCGTTATCATTTTATTTGAATTGCACAAAACCGTTCCGGGTGGACGATCAACTCTTTGTTGGCTATGTGGGTGCCAAGAAAGGTCGGGCTGTGCAAAATCGGACCATCTCTCGATGGGTCGTCCTTTGCATTAATATCTGTTACTCCTTGGGCGACGGCAGCCACTACTCCTTTGGGACGTTGAGTCACCCACTGCGATATCTGCCAGGCAGCCAGTTGGGCATCACTGCACACGTTCACTAAACATTACTGCCTGGATAGTCAAGTCCAGAGAGAAAGATTCTTTGGCCGTTCAGTTCTCCAGGACTTTCTGGTGTAAAATGAGTTCGCAGAACCACCTCCGGGGTTGGTATTATTGGGGTATCTATTCTATGGTAAGGAATCTATAACTAATAGTCTCTTTCAGATGAACCAGTTACTTACCTTCGGTAACAATACATCTGTAAGAGACATATATTAGTTATAGATTCCTTACCGCCTCACCCATCCTCCCCGTTCTGCGTACTGACTTCTATAGTAAGAGACTCCCTTTCAGGGCCCTAGTTTTGTGCACCAGTGGTCAGTGTCTTGCATGGCTCTGTGCTTCTGGCGTAGAATGTGGTGTAAAAGACCTGACGTCAGCGTGCGGGAGCAGCGTCTAAGTAGATACTGCGACGTCATCCCGGCGATCACGATGCCAACAGCGAACGCGGAGTCGACCGACACCACCTACCGACGCGCAGAGGTACTGCTGAGTAAAAAATTATCCGGATCCAGTCTGACGCCTGGGAGTAATTCTAAGGTAAGGAATCTAGAACTAATATATGTGTCGTACAGATATTTCGTTACCAAAGGTAAGTAACTTGTTTGTTAACCTTTTTTGGGCATCTTCTTGGTGGTGAGTTCTGTGAGGGGAGGCACAATGGCCCCCTAACCCTTTGCAAACCTCCTGTATCCCTGGAAGACCCATCAGTCAGGATACTGTTCCCAGTTATCCTGTCCTCCAGGTTAGAAGTGGGTTTACCCTGGTCACTCCTAGGGGACCTAGCCCTACTGGCTGGACACAGTCCCACGGGTTTTCCCACAGGGGGACACCACCCTCTCTTAACCTTCCATTTAGATTTCTGTGCCTGCCATTTAAGAATGACACCCACAAACTTTAGGAGCTCTGGTGACAGACGCCCCACGCCCTTCAGGCGCTAGGTGTTCTTCCTCGCACAGCTGGCTAGTACGCGCTAGGTGCTCCACTAAGGAATTCTCCAGTCTCTGGGGTGAGGTGGTGAACCCCTGGGGTCGCTGCTCACATTCCCTCCCTCTCCGTTGAGACAGGGTGCTAGCCCGCATGCCCCCCCCCCCCCTACTCTGGGACATAACGGTTCTACTTCGCCTCTCTTCCCTACCTAAGGCCTTTTCAGACCCTTGGACCCATGACAATCTTGTGCCACCTCCCGGGAATCAAAGAGCTCCCATCCTAACACGGGTTGGCGCAATCCTGGAAAACAATTACTGAGCCTAGGCTCCCTAGGGGTAAAGTTGAGCTACCCCTTCAAATCATTTGCCATGCTCACCAACATCCAGTGCACGCGTGTATTCATCCACACTTGGCACTGGCTGTACATTGCCACCATTCAAACTGGACTCTGCCTGTTTAACCTTAATGTCCAGTTCCCTCATGCTTAACTCATGAGCTAAGAGAATCTTTTTCTCTTCCAAGGCGAGAGCGTTCCTGCTCTACTCTGCTTGCATTTCACTCTCAATGAGCAGCTTCTTCGCTTCTGCTTGAGCTTTAGTTTTAAAACTTCCAACTCATGCTCTCTGACCCTTTGTTTTTCCTCCAACTCCTCTGATGAAAAACCCCTCCCTGAATGGCTACTACCAGCCCCTGAGTCTGGTCCCTCCACTGGCAAATCCTGTGGACCAAATCCATTCCCTGGGTCATCCTCATCCACCTCAACATTACCTGCCTCCTGAGCCCCTTTGGCTTCCCACCAGGCCCTCAAGGCCATTTGCAGTTCCTCCTTCTTGGCGCTACTTTTCATGGGACATACCAAAGCTCTGCAGAATTGCCTCAATTGATCAACTTTGTAGGTAAGCAATGCCTCAATGTCAAACTCTAATTCTGCAGCCTCACTGGCTACTTGACTCCTCTGAGACATGATGTGTGGGTTAAAGGTCACTCAAAACTAGAACCAACAAATCAAGAACACAATATGTGGTTGCGTCGTGGTCTGCACTAAACTTGTGATGTACACCAATCACTGAGTGAATTTGCAAATACACGTTCAAATCCCAACCGCTGACCACCAAATGTTAGACCCGGGATCCCTGGTTGGCTGAGGCAGGTACATTAGGCCAAATAGAGACCCTCATTTCCATGTCAGGGAAAGGAAGGACACCTTCTGAGATAGTCCCCGCTCACCGCCTTGGTAGCTTGGCACTAGCAGCCAGGCTTATCTTCAAGGCAATTGTGTAAAGCATTGGCAACCACGCTCACAGCAACCCAATGATGACACCACAAATGGACTCCACACGAGTTTCATAAAAACGAGTTAAAATTTATATAAAAAGATATACGATAAGACCACACGATATAAATCCAACATATGCGTATTTGTAATATTACTCCTGGCTGGTTGTTAGGCCAGCCAGCCCTTGTAAGCTCTGGAGATATTAATGGGCACTTCTAAAAGTTCCACTGCAGTCTTAATGCAATGCTTTGCAGTTCGTAATTCTAGAATCAGGCATTTAGCAATATAAAAATAATGCAGTTCGTAATGCTAGAATCAGGCACGTTGCAATGTAAAAATAATGAAATGCATAACGGAACAATCAGGCACTTTGCAATGTAAACATAATGCAATGCATAACGCAACAATCGGGTACTTCGTTATGCAGAAATAATGCAATGCGTAATACACTAATCAGGTAGTTCGTTATGCAAGAATAATGCAATGCGTAATACACTAATCAGGTAGTTCTATATGCAGGAATAATGCAATGCGTAATACACTCCAGCACCGATCACGGTGCCTTCGGCGGTCTCTCCGCCACTCGTGCTGACTTGCAGTCAGCCTCTGTCAACAGTTGCCCCCACACGGGTATGGTGTAACCAAAAGTGCAGCTCCGCACTCCGACCCCAGTACTGCCACTCCTTTAGCAAGTATGGGCCATGATACCAGCCGAAGCAGAGGCTCGTGCTGCCGGAATGAGAGAGGCCAAGAGAGTCTCCCTCCGAGCCCGCACCCCGCCCCAGGCGTCGACACACGTTACCTTGGGGGCACGACCTCGCTCTCCTCTCCGCTTCCAGTGACTTGGACCTCCGATGCAATCTTTGGGAATTCCAGGCAGCAGGACTCAGTTCCACCCTCGACGAGGTTGGCTCGAGGTCCCGCTATGGCAACCGCGGGCTCGGGTCGGCGGTTCAGCTCCTCCAGGCTGCCGGTCCGGGCCGCTGACGCTACGAAGATCTCATGCTGCCACAGGGCACACGTACACAGCGTCGCTGAGACTCACTTGAGCTTTGGGTGCACGATCACAGGGCACTCCTCCCGAAGGTCTCAGGCTGCACGAAGTACAAGCACACAGCGTCACTGAGACTCACTTTAACTCCAGGTGCACGATAACAAGGCAATCCTCACAAAGGTCACAGGCTGCACAAAGCACACACACACAGCGTCGCTTAGACTCACTTGGATTCCGGGTTTGCACGATAACAAGGCAATCCTCACGAAGGTTTCACGCTGCACAAAGCACACGCACACAGCATCGTTGAGACTCACTTGGATTCCGGTGCAAACGATGACAAGGCAATCCTCACGAAGGTCTCAAGCTGCACAAAGCACAGGCACACAGCATCGTTGACTCATTTGGATTCCAGGTGTGCACGATAACAAGGCAATCCGCACGAATGTCTCACACTGCACAAACCACACATACACAGCGTCACTGAGACTCACTTGGATTCCGGTGCACACGATAACAGGACAATCCTCACGAAGGGCTCAGGCTGCAAAAAGCGCACGCACACAGCGTCGCTGATCTTCGATTGGACTCCTGGCGCCCACGATCCGAGGGCACTTCTTACGAGGGTCTCAGGCTGTAACACGCACACAGCGTTGCTGAGACTCTCCTGGAAACTTTTGTGTTCCTGAGTTTCCGCAACAGGGAGCCAGCTCACCTCAGGGGCTTGGGGATAAGTTACTTCAGGACACAGCACAGAAAAGTCCTTTCAAGCCGGGGGACACAGCAAAGTCCCTTTAGCCTCTCTTTGGTTAAAACAGCAAACTGCAGGCCAGCCCCAGAACAAACTGCAAGGGTCAGTCATTTCCTTCAGTCTCTTCAGTTGTTTCTTTCTTGGCAAAGGTTCCTCTTGACCACGAAGTAGCTTCAGTCTTGTTCAATCTTGATCAATCCATTTCTTCAAAGTTCAGGGGCTTCAGCTATCATAGTTATACCCCTAAATATCTTTGAAGTCTTTGTGTTCAGGGGGGCACTGACCCCTGTTCAAACCAGTTCTGGGTGCCTGCCTGCCAGTGACACCGTCTTCCTTTGATTAGTGGGGGTCTAGATTCTCAATCACTCGACAGGAGATGGGACAATTGTTTTATGGCAGCAACCCAGGCCTCTTCACCTCGAGGGGCTACTCCTCCCCCTACACTCCAGTTGCAGATCAGCCTGTTGCTGTCTCACCTCCTCCCCTGGCTCAAGACAGTGCAGCTCCGCACTCCGACCCCAGTACTACCACTCCTTTAGCAAGTACGGGCCATGATACCAGCCGAAGCAGAGGCTCGTGCTGCCGGAATGAGAGAGGCCAAGAGAGTCTCCCTCCGAGCCCGCACCCCGCCCCAGGCGTCGACACACGTTACCTTGGGGGCACGACCTCGCTCTCCTCTCCGCTTCCAGTGACTTGGACCTCCGATGCAATCTTTGGGAATTCCAGGCAGCAGGACTCAGTTCTACCCTCGACGAGGTTGGCTCGAGGTCCCGCTATGGCAACCGCGGGCTCGGGTTGGCGGTTCAGCTCCTCCAGGCTGCCGGTCCGGGCCGCTGACGCTACGAAGATCTCATGCTGCTACAGGGCACACGTACACAGCATCGCTGAGACTCACTTGAGCTTTAGGTGCACAATCACAGGGCACTCCTCCCGAAGGTCTCAGGCTGCACGAAGTACAAGCACACAGCGTCACTGAGACTCACTTTAACTCTAGGTGCACGATAACAAGGCAATCCTCACAAAGGTCACAGGCTGCACAAAGCACACACACACAGCGTCGCTTAGACTCACTTGGATTCTGGGTGTGCACGATAACAAGGCAATCCTCACAAAGGTTTCACGCTGCACAAAGCACACGCACACAGCATCGTTGAGACTCACTTGGATTCCGGTGCACACGATGACAAGGCAATCCTCACGAAGGTCTCACGCTGCACCAAGCACAGGCACACAGCATCGTTGACTCATTTGGATTCCAGGTGTGCACGATAACAAGGCAATCCGCACGAATGTCTCACACTGCACAAACCACACATACACAGCGTCACTGAGACTCACTTGGATTCCGGTGCACACGATAACAGGACAATCCTCACGAAGGGCTCAGGCTGCAAAAAGCGCACGCACACAGCGTCGCTGATCCTCGATTGGACTCCTGGCGCCCACGATCACAGGGCACTTCTTACGAGGGTCTCAGGCTGTAACACGCACACAGCGTTGCTGAGACTCTCCTAGAAACTTTTGTGTTCCTGAGTTTCCGCAACAGGGAGCCAGCTCACCTCAGGGGCTTGGGGATAAGTTACTTCAGGACACAGCACAGAAAAGTCCTTTCAAGCCGGGGGACACAGCAAAGTCCCTTTAGCCTCTCCTTGGTTAAAACAGCAAACTGCAGGCCAGCCCCAGAACAAACTGCAAGGGTCAGTCCTTTCCTTCAGTCTCTTCAGTTGTTTCTTGGCAAAGGTTCCTCTTGACCACGAAGTAGCTTCAGTCTTGTTCAATCTTGATCAATCCATTTCTTCAAAGTTCAGGGGCTTCAGCTATCATAGTTATACCCCTAAATATCTTTGAAGTCTTTGTGTTCAGGGGGGCACTGACCCCTGTTCAAACCAGTTCTGGGTGCCTGCCTGCCAGTGACACCTTCTTCCTTTGATTAGTGGGGGTCTAGATTCTCAATCACTCGACAGGAGATGGGACAATTGTTTTATGGCAGCAACCCGGGCCTCTTCACCTCGAGTGAAAAACGAAATGGAGGTTATTTCAATGTCAGGACATGGTACACACCTTAGTACATGTCCTACGTTTCACATGCACTGCACCCTGCCCAGGGGGTACCTTGGACCTACCATAGGAGTGTCTGATGTGCATAGAAAGGGAAGGGTAAGGTCTGGCAAGTGGGTGCACTTTTAAGAACAACATGGCAGTTTAACAAACTGCGCGCATGCACTGTAATGGCAGGCCTGAGTTCCCTCTTTATGGCTACTTGTGTGGGTGGCACAATTAGTGCTGCACGCCCACCAGTTGCATTTGCATTACCAGCCCTGGCATACATAGTGCACTCTACTATGGACTTTACTAGTAAGGCAAACATACCAATCATGGACAACCAATTATCATTGCACTTTACACAGGGAGCACTTGCACTTTGAAACTGATTAGCAGCTGCAAAGTGTCCAAAGCATCTAAGTTGGCAAAACATGTCAGAAAAAAGGTCTAGGTGGAAAGCAAAACGTTTAAGGAACTTTAGCCAAAAAGAGCCATGTCCAACAGTGATCTTCATAAAACCGAAGGTCACTTGGAGCTCTGCTCTTGTTAACACATCCAGAGTTGTTCATTTCATAATGAAGGTTCCATTACAATTATTAGCTAGGAATTGAAGTTGTGAATGCACCCTGTGGGTAGAGAGACAGACCAGTGCAAATTAAGCAGAATGTTGTGCCTCTCTTACAACAGTTCACACCCAGTTGTCGGCAGATCCTTTGCTAGGTGGTAGCTTCACAGAGTACTCCACAGAGTTTTTGCTAGGCTGAACTTTTTCATGTCTTGGTACCTATGATTTAAATAGCTAGTCTTTAAACACGTAGCAGGCCTTGTTTTCTCTCTCACCAACCAAGGTGGTCTCCAAGCTTTCCAACTCACCTCAATGAAATGTAAACTGATAGATTATTCTAAAAAGTTATGCGAGGGCCTATTACATGGGTAAGGGCCTTTAACAACTGGTATAACCTGAGGTAGAAGGGCTATACAGCTATTCGAACATTCCACTAAGGGTGGAATGTTCTAAATCTGATCAGGTACATGATTTAGTTACCATGGGAGGCTTGATAACAATTAGCATGTGAGTGCATCCACGAGTGAATGGTTAAACTATAAGTTTGGGTAGATTTTAGTAGTTGGAAACAGTGACTTATGGGAGTTGTATTCTTTGACGACTAAAACAGGCGCGTTTGAACGAATGGTTGAATATGTGGGTGGGGTCATGTTGTTCAAAAGAAAGGTTGCATTACGCGAGAGGGTGAAAGGAAAAACATTTTACAAGAAAAGCCGAGAGCGTTGTGTTCACCATTGGATAGCGGATAGAGGTATGAAAGAACGCATTACCTATTTTGTTCAATGTCGTACAGTTTTTTGAGCTTATGGCTAACCCCCTATGGTGATGTTGTGTATTGACACTGAACAGTAATAATTAAGAGAAAAGCGACTTGATAGAGCTTGCTTGGTAGCACATCTTTAAAGCGTTTGGATATGCTTTTAGAGGGAAAGCGCTGTTTATGGGGGGGCTAGTATGGCAGACAATTGAGTATAACACTAACAGCAGGTGATTAATATTGATGTTTTGAGATCTGCACATTATGCTAATGGCAATGTTTTGATTTTAACTGTACAGAAAAGAACCCCTGACGAAGGGCTGTAATAGCCCGGAATGCATTGGGTTAAACATTGCGCATCCATTCATGGGACGGGGGATTTTAACATGCTGTATTAAAGGCGATTGAGCATTCTACACGCATTTGAAAATTGGAATTACCTTGCTCCATAAATTCAACAAAAGAACAATAAAATGAAGATTCAAATGATTAAACATGGTGGAGATTGATTAAATTTGGTTTACAATGATTTCATCATCTTAAATGGTGCGATTCATCCTGGGACTGATATTTCGAATATCAGCGATTTCGGTGAATAGTACTTTGACACTCTAAGGATGAAGCGTACACCAGGATAGCTCCCCTTAATGAATACCCTTGATAAACTTGATGAAAGAGGTGTGTGAGTCATAAACTTTTTAAATAGTTTATACAGTCATCCTATTTGACTCAGCACACCAGGATTACACTTCTACCCAGAAAAAGGAAACCATTTATCGACATCAACGAAGTTGGAAATCAAAGTTTTTTGTGACATTAGACCTGAGGAAGAACATTTGCATTTTTCATATTTTTCATACTGTATCACACTTCGACAACAATGCCAATGATGAACAGAGTTGTGTAAACAGAGCAGTTTTAATATTTCATTTTTTTTATATACTGTATCATACTTTAACAACAATGCCAATGATGAGCAGAGTTGTGTAAACAGCGCAGTTAACTAACAATTCAGGGAAGGGCGGGGTACATGATTTAGTTACCGAGGGAGGCTTGATAACAATTAGCACGTGAAGATTCAAATGATTAAACATGGTGGCGATTGATTAAATTTGGTTTACAACCATTTCATCATCTTACATGGTGCGATGCATCCTGGGACTGATTTCTGATGGATACATCTGCCAGTGGATTCCTCACCTTGTGAATATCCCCTGCGCCAGCATTCCACTGAACTTTTTTCCCCAGCTCTCTACGCCGACGTGGACGACGTCATAATGCATCGGCTCCGCTCGCGACTCCGTATGACGTCACCGGAGCCATAAGAGAGCCACGTCGGCGTGATGACGTCAGTTCCCTTTTTTCCGTGCCGTCGACGCACAACGGTTTTTCCAGCACTCTCCTGCTACTTTGTAGTCGTTTGGTGTTACTATTGGAAAAAATTTGTCATGTCTTCGGCAAGGAAGTCGGGTTTTAAACCCTGTAGGGAATGTGGGGGCTACATGTCTATGACAGACCCCCATGATGATTGTTTGTGGTGCCTTTCGTCTGACCACGACGTGGAAGATTGTTCCAGCTGCAGGAGGATGAATCCCAAGGCGTTTAAAGAAAGGGAGGCGAAGCTCTTCATGGCCAAGGCCAAAAAGGAGAAGAGAGGTAGGAAGAAGGAGAGATCGAGGCCGGAGTTGTCGACTTCGCATTCTTCGAAGTCGATGAAACACCATAAGGAAAGGAAGCATTCCTCTCGGCGCCGGTCTTCGAAGAGCAAGGCGTCGAGATCGATTTCGCCTCGACGCCGAAGTAAGGATATATCTCCTTCTCCTTCTCCTTCTAAGTCTCCTGGGGGATCTCCTTCGCTGAAGCGGGCTCCAGCGCAGTCCCCGGCGCAGTCTCCGGCGCAGTCACCGGCGCCGTAACCGGTTCCAGTGTCTTCGGCTTCTGAGGCTGAGCAAGAGCAAGGAAGAGAGCCTTCTCTAGAGCCCGATGAGCCTGCGGCGCCTGTGGAGGACACTGCGGCGCCGGTACCAGGTACTCCGCAGATGGATCCGGGACCAGGCCATTATCCACAGTTCCCGGCTCCGGGTACGGATTCGTCACATTTTTTAAATACAATGTATGGAATCTTCCAACGGGCTGCCTTCTCATCCAGTGCACCTAATGGTCCCGTGGGTTCTTTGGCCTATACTCTGGGAGTGCCGCAGCATTACGCTCAGGCCCCGTTTATGCCCTTCCTGCCGATGGCGCCTTCGTGGCAGTTTCCGGCACCGTCTGGGGATCCATCTCGGCTTCGAATGGATCGACCTTCTTCGGAGCCTTCCTCGACGCCAATGCCGTCTACCTCGGCGCTGCGTCCGGCGCCACCGACCCCGACTCCGGCGCTGCCGACCTCGACACCTCTGGCTCCACCGACTCCGCGGACGGCGCCGGCGACGCCGGTTCCACGGATCCGCTCAAGAAGAGAGGCCCAAAGGGTCTTGGATGAAGAACGATATAGAGTGGAGATGGAGGAAGGTGAGGTTGACATGTCCTCTGATGAGTTTGAGGGGATTCAGGAGGCTAGTGGCCAGGACACGACTCCGGAGTGGGAGCATTCTTCTTCTAGGTCCTCTCCGCCGCAGGAACTGGCTCCCTATCATATGGTAGTAAAAAAGGCTGCAGAGCTGTTGGATTTGCAGTTACCCTCTGCGGTATATAAGCCTAACCTTCTTACGGAGGTGCTACATTCGCCTTCCTCGAGCAGTGAGCCTTTGCTGCCTTTTAATGAGGCTATTTTGGAGCCAATTGTGGCAGTCTGGCGTAAGCCGCTATCTTCAGCAGCAGTCTCCAGGCAGGTGGCGAGAAGATATAGGGTGGTTCCTGGGGATCCACGTTTTCTATCTTCGCACCCTTCGCCAGAAAGTCTAGTGGTGCAGGCGTCATGCTCGAAGCATGCTTCAGGAGCATTCCCTCAGACTCCTGCGGACAGGGAGTCCAAAAAGGTTGATCAAGCGGCTAAGAAAACCTTTTCATCTGGGAGCATGGCGCTTAAGTCCACTAATGCCACGTGCTTGCTAGGGCGCTATGTTCATGCTTTGATGGACTCGATGAAATCTTTAGCCCCTAAGCTGCCAGACGGTGATAAGGCGTCCTTTATGGAGGTGGTCGCAGATACTCAGGACGCTGCGAGACAGGTGATTCAGTCGGGCCTTGATACGGCTGATTTGGTGGCGAGAATAATGGGGTTGTCTATAGCCACTAGGAGGCAGGCGTGGCTTCGTTCGTCTGGCTTCTCTACGGACATTCAGGCCACCTTGGTGGATTTGCCCTTTGACGGACAAAAACTTTTTGGTGAAAAGGCTGACTCTGCCCTACAGAGATTTAAGGAGAGTAGGGTAACAGCTAAATCTTTAGGTCTGCAGGCTCCTGCTAAAGGATTTGGACTTAAGAAGTTCAGGGGTTACGGGAGGTCTTCATTTCGCTCCTACCGGCAGCCTCAGCAGCAGCAGCAGCAACAACAGCAGAATCCCCTCTATAGGTCCTATAGAGGGAGACAAAGAGGTCGGAGAGGTTCTGGCCGCAACCCCTCTTCGTCTTCTGCCTCCTCTGCTCCCAATGAAGCTTCAGGGAAGCAGCCCAAGATCCCCCATCCTGGATCATGTAAGACCTGTGGGGGGTCGGGTGTCCCACTTTCTGCGGGGTTGGAAATCTGTTACAACCGATCTTTGGGTTTTAAACCTCGTGGAGACTGGGTACGCCCTTCCCTTTCGGGAGTTTCCTCCCTCTTACCCTCCTTGCCAAGGTTACTGCTCGGAAGACCATCTGCTTCTTCTGCAGAAGGAGGTACTAGCTTTGATTCAAAAGGGTGCAATAGAAGTGGTTCCGGAGCAGGAAAGGGGTCAGGGATGCTACTCCCGGTATTTCCTGATTCCCAAGAAGGACGGCAGATTGCGTCTGATACTGGACCTCAGAGTCTTGAACTTTTATCTGAAACAGGAGAAATTCAAGATGCTGACCCTTGCGCAGGTTCTTCAAGCGTTGCAGCAAGGAGATTGGATGGTGTCGCTCGACTTGCAGGACGCGTACTTCCATGTCCCGATCCTGAAGCCGCACAGGAAGTATCTCCGTTTTACGGTTGGGTCGCAACATTTCCAGTTTGCGGTCCTCCCGTTTGGTCTTACTACCGCACCTCGAGTCTTCAAGAAGGTGATGGCAGTGGTGGCGGCCCATCTCAGGAGGTCGGGGATTCCGGTTTTCCCCTACCTGGACGACTGGCTTCTGAAGGCAGGGTCCCCGGAGATAGTGCAGCGTCATCTGTAGGTAACATCTCAGCTGTTATTCGAATTGGGTTTTTCGATAAACGTGCCCAAATCTCACCTGGTGCCCTCTCAACGCAACCTGTTCATAGGGGCGGTACTGGACACTACTGTGTGTCGGGCATTTCCTCCTCCTTAAAGAATTCTCGACATACAGGAGATGGTCCCTTTATTCCACAATGGAGCGGTTGTTCCAGTTCTGAAGGTCCTTTGCCTGCTCGGTCTGTTCGCCTCCTGCATTCTGTTGGTCAACCATGCACGCTGGCACATGAGGGCGCTCCAGTGGTGCCTCCGCAGGCAGTGGTATCAGCACAACGGAGATCTCAGGGAGTCGATCAGGATCTCCAGAGAAGCTGCAGCGGATCTATCTTGGTGGAGCGTGGAGGGCAATCTGTCTCAAGGAAAGACCTTCCATCTGCCTCCTTCGGTGGCCACAGTGATAACGGATGCCTCCACCTTAGGGTGGGGTGCTCATCTGGGGGATCTGGAGATCAAGGGTCTTTGGTCTCCAGAGGAAAGGTTGCTTCACATCAACCTTTTGGAATTGCGGGCGATTCGTTTGGCACTCAAGGCCTTCCTCCCTTCCCTTCGCGTCAGTCTGTTCAAGTCCTGACGGACAACACTACCGCGATGTGGTATGTCAACAAGCAGGGAGGAGTGGGGTCGCATTGTCTCTGCAGAGAGGCCCTGCGTCTTTGGTCCTGGGCTCAGGACCATCGGATTTGTCTGATGGCAAATCATCTGGCCGGGGTGCTGAACGTGCGTGCGGACAGTCTCAGTCGGCAGTTCACCGCCGACCATGAGTGGAGGCTCCATACGGAGGGGGTTCGTTACGTCTTTCGGACGTGGGGAACCCCTCGGGTGGACCTGTTTGCCACCCGCGAGAATGCGCACTGCCCGTCATTCTGCAGTCTCCAGTATCCGATGCAGGGAGCGTTGGGGGACGCGTTTCAGTTGAGTTGGGGCTCACAACTCCTTTACGCGTTTCCTCCCATACCCTTGATTCCTCGGGTTCTGAGGAAGATTCGCCAAGACCGGGCCCAAGTTATATTGATCGCCCCGGATTGGCCAAGAAGGGTGTGGTACACAGATCTTCTCCACCTCTCCTCGTGCCCTCCGCTCCTTCTCCCTCTGAGGGCAGACCTCCTCTCGCAGTCGGAGGGGCAGGTTCTACACCCCACCTCCAGAGCTTACACCTTCATGCCTGGAGATTGAACGGGGCAACCTGAGTTCTTTCTCTCTCCCACCTGATGTGGTGGATGTTATTTTATCGGCCAGGCGACACTCCACCAAGTCCATTTACTCCTACAGGTGGTCCAAGTTTGTGAAATGGTGTGGGGAGAGATCCATTGACCCTTTAAAAGCCCATCTTTCTGATGTGCTCCAGTTTGCTCTTTCCTTGGCTCAGCAGGGCTGTGCTGTGGCCACGGTCAAGGGCTATCTATCGGCCTTATCGGCTTTTCTATGTTTACCTGATCAACCGTCATTATTTAAATCTCCGGTTGTACTGAGGTTTATCAAAGGCCTTACAAACAAGTTTCCTCCTACTCCTTTTGTAATGCCACAGTGGGACCTTAATCTTGTCTTAACTTTTCTGATCAGGTCCCCGTTTGAGCCTCTTCATAGTTGTCCTATGAGGCTGTTGTCCTTTAAGACGGTCTTTCTTGTAGCCATAACCTCGGCAAGGAGGGTGAGTGAGCTTCAAGCTCTTAGTTCTAAACCCCCTTTTCTAACATTACATGCTGAAAGGATGGTACTCAGGACCAGGGCTGCTTTCCTGCCCAAAATTGTTAATCCGTTTCATTTGGGGCAATCTATTACTCTCCCTGTTTTTCATCCACCACCTCATCCCTCCAAGGAGGAGGAAAGACTTCATCGCCTGGACCCAAAGAGAGCTGTTAGCTTTTACTTGGACAGAACGAAGGACTATCGTCTGGACGATCAGCTCTTCGTGGGTTATGTTGGACATTCCAAAGGAAGAGCGGTGCACAAGCGCACTCTATCAAGATGGATCATCCTTGCCATCAAGATCTGCTATGCCCTGGCTGGTAAGGTTCCTCCTGAGGGTATTAGGGCTCATTCAACTAGAGCTAAATCATCTACATCCGCTTTGGCCCGGGGTGTTCCTGTGGCAGATATTTGTTAAGCCGGACTTGGGCCTCCCTCCATACTTTCGCAAGGCATTATTGCTTGGACTCTGAGATGAGGAGGGAGGGCCACTTTGCGCGCTCTGTCTTGCAAGACTTTCTGGTAGAGGAAGGTGGACACCCTCCTCCGGGAGTGGGGACTGCTGTGGGAATCTATTCACAAGGTGAGGAATCCACTGGCAGATGTATCCATCAGAAGAACAAGTTACTTACTTGTGCTGTCCTTGGGGGAACTCACCTGTGTGTTGCTGTCACTACCGACCTCCCTCCCGCCGCCGCAGCTGGTCACATAGCGGCCGCCGTGCGGAGGGAGATTACACCTCCCAGCCTGCTCTGCTTCCCCGCACCGCTGTTCCCGCGCCAGGAGGCGCTACAAATTCCCGGCAGGCTCCGCGTCACGGGACCGCGCGCGGGTCACGCCGGGCAAAGCCCGGGCAAAGGGCGGGTCGTCTGTGGCCGTCAGGGGCCAGAGGAGGCCAGGTCGGGTCATCCCTCTTTGGCCTCCCTTCCACTGTCCGTGTATACGGCCCTCACACTGAGGCACGTTCAAAGGTACTGTAATGATCCCAGGTGGGGGTTACTATTGACACTGTTCTAAGTCTTGCTTCTCTAACATCCTTCCTGGCTTTGAAACCACCCTACTCTCATCATTAGTTACACACACGATGGGCAAGAGAAAATTGCTTGATGCCAATGGAGGGACTTCAATCTGCACTGGCGGGGCTGCCAAAAGGAAGAAGGTTAGGAGGATTTCGAAGAAATCTTCACCTGCCACCACACTGGATCGTATAGAGACACTGGTTAATGATTGGAGAGGAACATTTTCTAAAATAAGTTCACAATCACCCGTAAGGAATTTGTCCATGAGCAAAAGCCGTCCTGGCACTGTTACCATTCCGCAGATGTTTTGCAAAGCTCCCCCCTACCACTTAGCTGCTGAGACCGCTGATTCGCTGAGTAATACGGGTAACTTACCAGCAACTTTAGATGCACCAGTTTTTACTGCCGCTGTTGCGAATCCCGTTCCGCTTGACCCTATTGTTATTGTTTGTAACAACCGCTATGCGGCATTGGCTGATAATTCTGAAATGTTCGCATCAACAAACATACCCTTAGAGCTAGATCAACAAAATGGGGCCTCGAAGGTTATAGAAAGGGAAAATCGGGGACATCGAGAGCAACCCGATGGGTGTGTAATTGGTGTAGGGCAAATTGTCGAAACTGTTGAGTCTTTAAAACAAGAAATTAGCGAGCTAAGGAAAGTGGTTTCGGAGCGGATGTCTGTTGTTAAAAAAACAAATTTTTCTCCATTGAATATTCACACTGATAATCCTTTTCCCCACCCAGCTCTTAATCCAACCCAAATAACCCACCCAACCCATGAAAACAATACGATTTCTTCTGCTGCTGCTCCTTCTCACGGCAGGAATGACCCCAAACCATTACCTAGAGCTGGGGCTACTCCTGGCAATTTTACAACGAAGCTTCGAGCAACTCCCAGCTCTTATAATAATTGTAGACTCTCTAATCCATCTCATAGTGTCTCTGTCTCCTCTTTAACCTTATTACATCACAAAACCGAAACCTCCCAAGTTGATGATAATCCTACGGTCTTTATGGTTAGTGTTCCTAAAGTAAATGGGCGTGAGGATGAGGAATCACTAAAAAATAAGGTTACTCACTGGATCCGTCACGTTAGGGGCTGCCGATCACTGATAAGAGACGACATAATACCATCGAGCTCACTCTGGCTAGTTACCCAGTGGCCGAGGGACTCTTAGCCCTCAAATTCAGATCATCCTCCCCAGATTCGTCCTCTTTACAATTCAGACGCTCCCCCCTCACCTTTCCTGAACCAACTAGGATAAGGGGTGGGACACCAGATTTAATGAAAGACGACCAGTCCACTCTCGACAACATTGACTGACTAACATCTTCCATCAATCTACCTAAAAAATCGTTTGCATCGACCAGTGGCCCTTCCAACGCTAATGTAGAATCGATACACTACCCAGTCACCAATATTATCCCCCTTAATCGTGGTAACAAAGAGATTGAACTCCTAGCACCTGACCCGTGTACTCCATTGTTCCATCCATTAAATATCAACCTCAAATTAATCTCATGGAATATTGCTGACCGGAGAGGTAAACTCTCACTCCCAGACTGGAATAAATATATCGCTATCCATGATATATGTATTTTTCAAGAGACCTGGAGCCTGGTCCCATTGTATAAATCTGGCTACACTTGTTTTTGTGTCCCAGCTATATCAATTGGGCGAGGGCGCCCTTCAGGAGGTCTCATAATATGGGTGAAAATCGCACTCGCTTGTAGGGTCTCCCAGTTTTCCATCATATCACCAGACGTGACGTGTTTAACTCTGAGAGGGACAAAGGGTGGGCATGTTATTGAGCTTTTCAATGTTTACATCCGAGGCACCCACGGAGGCTCTAAGTCACTGACTGTTACAATCTTGGGAGATGCACTCCCTTCTTGCCCACCCGATTCTCTTATCCTGGTAGCAGGCGACATGAATTGCACCTATGAACCTTTGGCCTCTGATGATTTACTGGAGATAGAGGATGAGGATGCACAGTGGGGCATACCACCTCTATCAATACCACCAATCAAGAAGTGGACCCAAGTGGCAATCCAATTTAATGCACTAACATTGGAATTCGGCCTGAGAGCTGCCAATGGCCGACTGCCATCTGACGTCCAAGGTGCTACTACTTTCAATAGAGTTTCTAGCCCATCTCGAATTGACTATATCCTGATCGATCGCAGACTATGGCAAAACGCAGTGGATCTGGTCATAGTTTCCACTATTGATAGTGATCATAATCCTCTGTGCTTGACCATGAAGAGCCCATGGTTTCTCGTTCCATCAAGTTCTGGCACTAGTTCTATCATGTCTACCAAGGAAGTTATTCCGTCAAATTGTAAGAGACATCTCAAGTGGTCTAAAATCTCTTCCGATGACCAAAAACTTTTGACCATCAAAGAGATTTTATTAGCTAAAATCACGGAACTCCAGGGAGCAAGTGACGAATCAGATGGGCACCTAAGGGCCGGGAACATACATACAGATACAGTAGAGCTGATTGGGTCACTTTTTTGGGTACCTTTTTCTCCCAGAAATCCTAACAAGCATAAAGCCCTTGACTCTTGGTACACCACTGAGTGCAGGCAAAAAAAGAACAACCTAATACTCGCCGTTAAAAATCGCAATTGCCACCAAGTACAAATTGCCAGGAAAGAATATAAAAAGGCAGTGTTGGGAGCCAAGCAAGCTTGGGAGGAATCCCGCTGGTTGGCACTCAAAGCCGCGAGCCTGGCTAAAGACGGAAACGCTTTTTGGAATCTTTGTAGATATTCAAGAGGTTGTGATCCCCATGCAATTCCAAATCATATTACGAACCAGGAGTGGCTTGCCTATTTTACGAAGCTTTATTCTGGAGAGGATGCCCAAAGCCCCTGGTCTGTTGCACACACTGTGATGGCCACCCCCAATCTCAAGGGTTATGACCCCTTTACAGAGACGGAGGTTGAGATTGCCATCAGTAAAATAGTCCCAGCAAAGGCCCCAGGCCCCGATGGTCTCCCCGGTGACTTGTATCGATCGAACCCTAAACATTGGGCGAAGTATTTTGCCATCCTCCTCAATGCTCTCCTTAAGGGGTCGCCTATCCCAGAATCCTGGAAAGGAGCCGAGGTGATCCCAATATTCAAAAAGGGTTCCAGGGAGGACCCTGCTAACTATCGACCGATCAGCCTCATTGACGCTGGTCAGAAGGTTGTTGGCAGGGTCTTACTGGAAAGAATCCTGCTGTGGGTTAACAAAAACAATATCCTCTCCCACTACCAAGCGGGATTCAGACCAAATACAAGCACAATTGAGCAGGTCTTTAGACTCTTCCTCCTATACTGGAAGGTGATTTAGATTGGCAAGTGTAGCATCCACTTGGCGTTTAAAGATTTGAAGACTGCCTTCGATCTGGTCCCTCGAGATCGATTATGGCTGGTCATGAAGGATATGGGTGTACCTTCTCCTGTCCTTGACCTTTTGGTCCGACTGCACGAGGGCAACTACGCCCAGGTAAGGTGGGGTACCCAGGCCCAGAAGACTGAAAAGATGCCCGTAAATAGGGGAGTTTGACAGGGCTGTGTATTGGCCCCCACCCTTTTTTCTCTATTTGTAAATGGGGTGGTGAAGTTTTTACAAGATATTCCCGCCGACACCCCGACATTGGCTGGTGATAGAGTCCCCACATTATTATTTGCTGACGATAACCTGCTAATTTCCAAAACCCCGGCAGGGCTGCAAAAGCTCCTGGACAGATTCCACCTGTTCTGTAATTTGAGAGGTTTGAGTATTAACACCTTAAAGACCAAGCTTCTCTCATTTAACTTACGAAAACCATCTAAGGTCACCCTCAAGCTTGATGGTGCACCCTTGGAGCTTGTTAAAACATTTGACTATCTCGGCATAAGAATTTCTGACAGACCAAGTTGGAGACCCCATATTGATAAGATGCTGCTAAATCACAAACGGGCCGCGGGAACAATCATCAAAGAACATCGTATCTCGCACAGCTGACCAATCGCTCCCGCTCTAGTGATTTATCAGGCTAAAGCTGTTAGTTCGGCACTGTATGGTGCCGAACTCTGGGGCTTCGACAATCTCGAAGAAATCTCCAGGTCTGAAAATAAATTCATGAGAAAATTGGTCTCACTCCCAAGGGGAACTCCACTCAAACCACTCTTAAGAGATCTGGGCAGACGCACGATTAAGGACATGGCAAGACTACGCCCCCTGCTTTTCTGGGCTCGACTATGGCGTACCCCAGAATTTACGAAATATACTGAGGGCTTAAGAGAAGTAATGAACTCCCCGGGGTCCCACAGAATCAGTTGGCTTTGTTGTATCAGGAAGTCTTTACTGCAGCTAGGCCTCAGAGACATTTGGGAGCAAGGCAGACCTGAAGAGAGCCTATTGGACTTGGATAGATACCCAGGAGTCCAGTAACCCTAATCTGGGTAACCTGACCGAAGCCTTCTACATACACAAACAGGCCACAAGCCTTGAGCCGTATTTGGATTTTGTACAGAACCCTAGGGACAGATCGCTGTACATCCAATTTAGACTTGATATATTACCAACTCGCAAGCGCACCAGCAAATGGAAGCCACCCTACCAAACCCCATCAACTTGTTTGAGTTGTAGTGGGTTGGTGGAAAATACGGCGCATATTATGTTCGAATGCCCAGCCTATAAAAAGCCAAGAAGTCGATGGTTGGGACCTGTATGTCGATTGCTGGGCACGCCGAACTTCCGGGTTGCACTCAGAATATTACGTTCCGACACCAGCCCAGTGCTAGTTTGTGGTGTGGCTAAATTTTTTGGGTGGTCTTGGAATATTAGGGCTAAATTTTTACGTTTACCAATATGAATTATTTTTTATTCATTTTTTAGGGAAACTGTCTTTTTAGTATCGAAATGTAACATTTCTTCTTACTAATTTTCAATGAATATACTTCATATTGACTTTTTATGCACATTTTTAAAAAAAAATTGTTATATCTTGTACGCTGGTGTTAAGAAGATTCGTTGACCAGCTTAAATTTCTGTTATTTTTACATTTCTTCATATTTTAAACTTAATGTTTCCCCTTCGATATATTGTATCTTGTATGTTTGTATGTCAATGCTTTTATGATACAATTTTTATCGAAATAAAGCTTTTTGATGATGAGTTACTTACCTTCGGTAACGCTTTTTCTGGTGGATACAGTATCTGCCTGTGGATTCCTCACTGGCCCACCCGCCTCCCCGTTGTCCACCTTTGTATACCTTAAAAGTTGCCTTGTTTGAGATGTTGTTATGCTTTCTGTACATTTGTAGGAAATGCTTATTTTGTTTAGCTTTCCTTTTGTTTATGTACTGTGTATATTTGATTGTATATTGTATACTGTGTATACTTTGAATCTGTCGTTGGTCCACCTGTGCGCCTCGGGGGCACGGAAAAAATGGGTGGAACTGACGTCATCACGCCGACGTGGCTCTCTTATGGCTCCGGTGACATCATACGGAGTCGCGAGCGGAGCCGATGCATTATGACGTCGTCCACGTCGGCGTAGAGAGCTGGGGAAAAAAGTTCCGTGGAATGCTGGCGCAGGGGATATTCACAAGGTGAGGAATCCACAGGCAGAT
Organism: Triturus cristatus; assembly: GCF_964204655.1. NCBI lineage: Eukaryota > Metazoa > Chordata > Amphibia > Caudata > Salamandridae > Triturus > Triturus cristatus. The sequence goes on along the minus strand of NC_140584.1, from coordinate 1,084,654,242 downwards.
ACTGTATCCACCAGAAAAAGCGTTACCGAAGGTAAGTAACTTGTTCTTTACGAATATTAGTGATTTCGGTGAATGTTACTTTGATGCTCTAAGGATGAAGCGTACACCAGGATAGCTCCCCATAATGAATACCCTTGATAAACTTGATGAAAGAGGTGTGCGAGTCATAAACTTTTTTAATACTAAATCTGATGGAGACATCTAGCCGCAGATTCCGTAACTTTTGAATTCTCCTCGGGCGCCAGCCTGGATCAGGAATTTTTTTAGCAGTACCTTAGCACACCAGGGGATGGCATCGTACGGCTCCGTCATGACATTGACTCCAGTCATGACGTCAGTGGAGCCATACAGGTCCCCTCTGGCACTCAGACATCAGTTTCTTCTTTTCTGCGCTGCAATGCGGATCCGGGGAAGCGGTTCCTCGGGCCGTTTGTATTTTTTGACCTACTTTGACGCCTTTTGCCGTCAGAGAATAGTGTGCCTATTCCCTTGGGTTTTAATTTGTGCGAGACCTGTGCTCGACAGATGGTGGCTATGGATCCCCATCCCATCTGCATGTGGTGGCTAGGAGAGCACCACAACTCCGAGGAGTGCGACGCCTGTAAACTGCTGAAGCCTAAGGCCTTGCGGGAAAGGTGGATGAAGCTGTTGATGCCGCGGCTCTCCCGGTCAGAGTCCAAGCGACGTCAGATGGCTTGCCCCTCTGAGTTTCCTGCCCAGGTCATTCAAGGAGCCGTTCCTGTGAACCCGCTCACCTAAGTCGCGAAAATCTTGTCGTAAGGGATTGAGGTCTCGGCGTCCTTCGGCCTCACTGCGTCGTGACATGGCTTCTCGTTCCTTACCGGAGGATATCGCACAAGAGTCGACCCCGAGCCTCCCTCCTTATCTTGGAGCCGGGGCGACTATGATCCAGATGCAGGCATACTATAATTCCCTGCATGCCTTTTTGGGTTCATGCCTCCCCCTGAAGCGCCTTCAGGCCCCAAGGAGATAGGGGGATAATCTGACTAGAAACACATCGGCGGGTTCGCCCTCATCGCTGGTCAAAGATCTCGGCTCTGTGCTTGGGGTCATAACAGCGTCGGTGCACAGCCAGATGTGCCTGCCAGTTGTGACAAGGGTGGCGTCGGATAACGGTTCTTCCGGAGGTGGATACGACGGCACCCCGATGTCGGTCAATGCCCGAGGTGCCGCTCAGGGTGCATTATGATACGATGACGCCCCGATGTCGATCGGCGCCAGAGGCGTCGCTCATAGCCACTGCGGTTCTTGTCTCTTTTCCTTTGCATTCTGGGGATGAAGCTGGCTTTGTTGCTGTTTCTCCAGCATTGCAAGGTGGCTCAGGCGACGCCAGTGACATCGACCGCTTGGTTGGTCTTGTTCAGCCTCTTGTGGGAGGTTCTTGGGCTGCATTGGGTGAGGATAGTTGTCTACTACCCTCTCATATTTCTGATCTGCTTTCTCTGCCACAAATGGCGACGGAGGCTAGTGCAGCTTTTGCTGAAGTTATAAAGAGAGCTGCTGATATCTTGAAATTGCAGCTTCCTTGTGTGAGTTTGTCATCTGATACCTTGTTGGATCTGCTTCACCAGGGTGTGACTGGTGTTGAACCCTTACTGTCCTATGGAGAGTCTCTGTATGATATTCCCCTTGAAACTTGGGTGAGGCCAGAGACCGGAGTCTCTGTTGATCATGCCATTTCACATCGCCATCGTCCTGCTCTTGACGACCTTGTCTCTCTTTCTCGACAACCTACTGCTAAAGGATTCGTCGTGCATGCTGCTCCGACTTTGTTGAATCCAGATGTTTCTCCTTTACTTCCACCAGGTAGAGAATCTAGGTGGTTGGATCTGTGTGGCCGGAATATCCTTCGGCTAGTTCGGCCTTGAGGTCGCTTAAATACGTTTTGTGTCTTTTTGCAGGGCTTCATATGCTTTATGGGACTCTGACACCCTTGCGCAAGATGGCCATGAGATGGCAAAGTTTAATATTAAGTCTGCAATGGACACCACCGATTCTATTGGCAGAGCTATGGCTCAGTCTGTTGCTCTTCGGAGACACCTTGGTTGCGTTAGTCGAAATTCCCCGATATCATTCGGGATAGTTTGAAAGATATGACCTTTAATGGTGTTTGTTTATATGACAGCCATGCAGATTCAGCTATACAACGCCTCATGGCTGGTCACTTGTAGTTTGGCCTTTTCAGGTCTTTTGCTGATCTTTTATATATCCACGTTTGTGGATCTTTAGGTTTGAGGATTTAAATCCTGCCTCTGCTTTTGTTGCACTTTGTGGTGTTAAAGTATTAAGCACTACTTCTTTCTTACTGTTAGAGTGTTTGACTCCGGATTTGATTATTTTAATCTCCTGATTGTCTTTGCAGCTGTGTAGTTGTTTATTTCTTTTATTTTACTCTGATGAGCTTAGTCTCAAGAGTTCATGCCCTTTTTTTGGGTGGTAGACGTCTTACTGTACATGAAATATTGGTTTGTTAAAGTATAGAATTTTAGGTGTACTAGTTATGTGGCCTATTTGTTTTCTATTAAACAGTTTTCTCTGAGTACCCTGTCTCGTGTGGGCATCACTCAGCTATCCAGCTTAGTCCTTCTTTTTTTTTTTTTTTTTTTTTTTTTAAAACCTTTATTTACGTCAACGTGGTACACAGCTATTCAGCCGACATCCCGGAGGTCCGGCAGCACGATGAGAACAATACGTAAGAAGGTCCATAGCTATAGATCAGGAGTAACAAAGGTTTCGTTTTAATGCAAACTAAAAATAAAAAACACAAGCAAGGCAGAGCATATAATAAGCATGCGCTAGTTCTCAGCTGGGGCGACGTCCCACTCCCCTCAGTGGGGCAGTACACCACGCCAAAGAAGTGAGGGGAAAGCAGAGGTACGAACTCCAGGTTGTGAACAGTTTTACGTCCAAAGTTGGAAGTAGAGCTAAGGGGAAAGTTGCACGTCAAGCATCTCAATAACCGGGGGCACACAAATATCTCCCCTATAATGGTTCCATTGCCCCCATATCTTATGCCATTTCTTAGGGCGACCTCGGGCACTGTACACCGTTTTCTCCCGGAACATGCCCCAGTCCATATTTTCCATCCATGTTACCAGGGTGGGAGGTCTCTGGGATCCCCACAGCTGCGCAATATCTCGCTTCGCCACCATATTCCCCAGGGTCACCCATTGGGTCTGAGCGGCATCATAGTCGGTGGGACCCCAGACATTCAATAGGCATCGTCTTGCCTCCGGGAAGAGTGCGATACCTGTGACCTCTTCCATCACGTCATGAATTTGTTTCCAGAACTCTACGATCTCCCCACACTCCCAAATAATGTGTAGAAAGGTGCCCAACATCCCACACCCTCTCTTGCATAAGCCATCATCCGAGAAACCCATGTGAATCAGGCGGGGCCCCGTGACGTAAACCCTGTGAAGTATCTTAAGCTGCACCAGCCGCAGTCTTGCCGGGATCGCGACCTCCTTCGGAGAGGAAATGGCATATTGCCAGTCCTCATCGTCCAGCTCGAGACCATCCCTAGTCCATTGTTCTCGCACATCATAGTCGGTGGGACCCCAGACATTCAATAGGCATCGTCTTGCCTCCGGGAAGAGTGCGATACCTGTGACCTCTTCCATCACGTCATGAATTTGTTTCCAGAACTCTACGATCTCCCCACACTCCCAAATAATGTGTAGAAAGGTGCCCAACATCCCACACCCTCTCTTGCATAAGCCATCATCCGAGAAACCCATGTGAATCAGGCGGGGCCCCGTGACGTAAACCCTGTGAAGTATCTTAAGCTGCACCAGCCGCAGTCTCGCCGGGATCGCGACCTCCTTCGGAGAGGAAATGGCATATTGCCAGTCCTCATCGTCCAGCTCGAGACCATCCCTAGTCCATTGTTCTCGCACATCAAGGAGGAGGTCGGTCCGAACATTTACAAGCTTCTTGTAAATCAAGGAGATTGTACTCTCCGGCATATGACCATCCAGAATCCGATCCTCCAAAGGAGAAGACTCAGGCACGACCTCCCCCTCGGCAAAGACTGATAGCAGAGCATGACGCACCTGGGCATATCGAAAGTATTCAGTACCCCCTAATTCCTACTCCATCTGCAGCATCTCAAACGATTTCACCTTACCCTTAGCCAGCAAATCCCCAACTCTAGAAATCCCAATTAGGTCCCACTTCTCAAATCCTTTCGTGTGCCATAATTTCCCCAATATATCAGATTCGAAAAGCGGAGTAGCCTGGGTAAGTCTGTCCTTCCAGCCCAACGAATTTGTAACCGCCTTCCACACATGCACTGCCGTCTTGGTTGGTCCCGTGAGGGACCCATCCAGTGATTTGGAATACAGCGCCCTAAGATAATTACCCCCGCGCAACAACCACCGGTCCATAGCAAACCCAGGGTTCAACGCCGGACCATACACACCGTGGTTAATCGCTCCCAACTGGGTAGCCCAATAATATCTTCTGATGTCAGGGAGTGCAATCCCCCCGTCATACCATGGAAGGGTCAACTTTGCAATAGCGATACACGGTCGACCGTCCCATAGCAGCGAGCGCTGGAGACTCTCCACCTCACGAAAATAACAGGCCGGAACTAACTCTAGGGTGTTCTGTAGAGCATAGAGGAATCGGGGAAGAGACATAATTGTAAACAATGCGGCGCGGCCTAGGAGGGAGAGCGGCAGCCGCCTCCAACCCGCAACGTCCCGTCTCAAGCGTGACAACTGAGGGAGTAGGTTCTTCTCGTATCGGACAGAGGGATCGGTGGAAATATATATCCCCAAGTACAGAAAGCCCTGCTGGGCGATCTGGATGGAGCAATTCCGCGGGACGATAGGGGTGTCTCCACTTAGAACATATAGATGCGACTTTCCCCAGTTAATGGCGAGACCCGAGTTTCTACCAAAAGAATTCAAGACGTCACAGACCACTACGAGGGATTTCCTAGGTGAGGTCAAGTATAACAAAATGTCGTCTGCATACAAAGAAATTCGGTCCTCGTGGTCTGGCGACCATCGGATCCCTTTTATGTCTGGCTGCCATCTAATCCATGCCGCCAGCGGCTCAAGGGTGAGGGCGAACAATAGTGGCGACAGAGGACAACCCTGCTGGGTGCCCCTCCCAAGCTCGAACGGAGATGACGCCCTACCGTTCACCGCGATTTTAGCCAAAGGTTCCTCATAGAGTAGCCTAATCCAGCCTATAAAACCCGGTCCGAAGCCAAATTTGGTGAGCGCTGCCCACAGATACGGCCATTCCACAGTGTCGTAAGCCATCGTGGCATCAAGTGACGCCAAGATGGCCGACTCCCGCAGCGTCCCAACCCTCGCGAGCACGCCATGGAGTCGCCTGAGGTTCAACGCGGTGTTGCGGTGTGGGATAAACCCGGATTGGTCCGGGTGGATCAAGTCCCCAATGACCCTGATCAAACGGTTAGCCAACAGTTTGGCGAGGATTTTTGGCTCAGCGTTGAGTAGGGAGATCGGCCTATACGATCCACATCTGTTCCGGGGCTTGCCATCTTTATGTATAACCACTATTGTCGCCAGACGTTGGTCAAATGGGAGACACCCATTCTCCCGCGCCTCTACAAACATATCGCGCAAATGCGGAGCAATCTTATCCGGCCTGAGTTTATACAACTCGATCGGCAAACTGTTCGGGCCCGAGGCCTTGCCCGGGAGTAGCGAGCGGATAGCAACTGCAACCTCATCCGCGGTGATGTTACCATCAAGGTCTTTCCTGTCTACGTCAGAGAGACAAGGCAGGGCAATATCTCGCAGCAGTTCGTGCGAGTCTTCCTCCGGCTTGTCCGACACAGACGTATAGACCATGCGGAAGTGGTCCGCGAAACACTGGACTATCCCGTCGGGTTCAATGACAATATCCCCGCCGACTGTCACTATTTCTGGCACAACTCTATTCACTCGTTCTTTTCTGTCTAGCCACGCTATTAATTTCCCAGCCTTGTCCCCTACATCATACAATCGCCCTTGTTGATCCCTGCTAAGAACCTTGGCCGCGTTTGTCAACAGTGCTTTATATTCAGACTGTTTTACTCTCAACTTATGCAGTGTTTCCGCCGTAACCCCGTCATCCAGGACTGACTCTAATACCACTATCTCAGCCTCGATCTGTGCCACCTCCGCATCTCTCTGACGTTTGACATCCGCTATCAAGGAGAGGGCCTCCCCTCTCAGTACTGTTTTAAACGCTTCCCACAAAGACACCGCGGAGGTAACCGAGCCAAGATTCTCCAAAAAGTAGAGATCGACCGCTTTCAGCAAATCGCTACGAGTCCTAGGGTCACGGAAATACCAGGGGTTAATCGGAGTCACCCTACCTGCCGCTCCCCAGCCAAAATCCATACAAATCCACACCGGCGAATGATCGGAGATGCCCCTAGCCATGTGCCTAGCCTCGGACACCAATGAAGCTTGGGCAGCCAAGGTGAGAACATAGTCTATTCTAGAGAGACTACCGTGTGCCCCGGAGTGAAAAGTGTACTGCCGCTGAGCGGGATGCAGCAGCCTCCAGCAGTCAACCAGACCTAGTGTATCAATAAAATCTGGGAGCCATCTCTGCGCCCCCCCCGGGGTCCCTTGGCGGATGCCTGTCTAGTAATCCGGAACCAACTGCATTAAAGTCACCACCCACCAACAACATGCCCTCGGGGAGATCCAGCATAGCCCTCCCCAAGTCAGCAAATGTGGCGGTCTGCAGGCCAGGAGGGACATAAACAGAAACCAAAACCAGTGTCCTGCCCTCTCACCTCCCCGCAACAGCCACAAAGCGCCCCCTTTCATCGACAGTGGTAGAATCAATCTCAAACGGCAGCGAGGTCCTAACGAGTATTCCAGCCCCCCGAGATCCCGAGGAAAACCCAGAGTGCGCGACAAATTTATAACCCTTTCTAATGAGCGAATGACACGTATTGCCTATCAGGTGCGTCTCCTGCAGCAAGACTATGTCAGGAGAGCACCTCTTCAGAAATTGCAAAACAATCCCCCGCTTGATACGATCCCCCAAGCCATTAACATTCCAACTAAGTATATTCAAACCCCTACCCCCATCACAAAATGGCAAGAGACCCCCGCCCCTCCCAGAGAGCAGCACACGAGCGAAAAAGACTTGCATTGCGATACCTTGCAAAATGAAAAACAACAACAAACACCCCAACAGACCCATACCACCCCCCACCCTGCACCCCTGCGTAAGCCTAAAAAGCCCCCCCAACTTGCAGTGTGCCTGTCGCCCTAGCAGAAACTAATCTACAAGAAGAAACCCCATAGGAGGAAAGAGTTCCCATTGTACCCTCGCCACCCCCGGACAATAGCCAGCAATGAAAGCAAATCAGCAAACCACTGTCCTCAGGTTAGCCAAAATGTTCAATCACCGGAGTCCTCACTCTTGTGCGACATGACCACCTTCTGCTCCGCCAGCATGATCCCCGCTAGTCCGCCGCTGAGGCAATGTGTCGAGCCATTCCCCAACCTCGTCTGGCAAGTCAAAGAAAAAGGTTCGCTCTTCGTACTCGACGCGCAACTTGGCTGGGAAGAGCATGGCATACTTCAGGCCCATCTCGCGTATCCTCCTCTTAACCCCCAGGAAACTCTGCCGTTGCTTCTGCACCGCCTGGGTGAAGTCAGGATAAAAACTCACTGCAGTGTTCTGGAAAGTGACTGGTCCGGACACTCGTGACGCCTGTAGAATGGCGTCGCTGTCCCTGAAATTGAAGATCCTGGCGATGATCGGTCTCGGGGGGGCTCCCACCTTGGGCCTCCCACCCGGGACTCGGTGGGCCCGCTCGACCGCAAAGAACTTGCTGAGGCCCTTAGGTGCCAGATGATTAACCACCAAGTCCTCGACAAACAAGTCCGCTGATTGCTCCTCCGATTTCTCCGGAACGCCAACAATGCGCACGTTATTGCGCCGCGCCCGGCCTTCAAAATCCTCCATCTTGCGGGCAAAGAGATCGTTAGTAGTCCTCAGCGTACGGACCTCTATTTGCAGATCAGAGACGTCCCCCGTGAGGCTAGAGGTTTTTAGGTCCAATGATTTAACTCTCTCATTAGTTTTCCCCAGGTCTGCGCGAAGCAAGTTAACATCAACTGAAATAGTGTCCACTTTGTGTGCCAGGGTCTCTAACTGTTGCCCAATAGAGGACTTCATCCCCTCAATGGCGCCCATGATGTCTTGCAGTGTCAATTCCGGTTCGGGGACCGAGTCATCTCTCGGTACTTCCTGTGGCTTCCCGGGTCCGCTTGGCGATCCCTTTTGCTGGGCATAGCGGTCCATATTGTTAGTTTGGGTGTAGCCCCCCCGCCTGGTATTCTTGGGCTTCTGTTTTTCAGCTTCCGATTTGGCCGACATCCTCAACACCGGAACAGTCAGCGTCAAAGACAGGCCACTCAGCCACACATTTGGCACGAGGTCCCCTGGATCCGGGACCCCGATTCAAGCCCCTGCATGTGCAGGCCGAGCTACAGGCGACTGGTGCCCAAGACACTCTCGGGCCGAGGCACGCAGTTGTAGAGGAAAACGAAAGTGAAAGTAAAAACAGCCCCCATCCGATGGTCTGCACCACACACGGCCGCTGTTGTTCAATTAGTGTCCGGGCCCATGCCGACGCGAGACCCGGGCACCTCCCGGGGATAGGCCGCAAACTTCCACTTGTCACAACTTCGGTCTCCGGTGTACAATTTCAGTCCGGACAACGACGTTCGCCTCAGCAATGGTTCATCTCCAATATTCCGGATATTTGACACAGGATTTTTCCCAGGATAGTTGCCGGAGGGAACGAGGGTCTCGGGAGCTCTTTGCTCACGCAGCCATCTTGGTCCCGCGCTAGGCTCCTCCGTTTAGCTTAGTCCTTCTTGAACTTCGTTATATGCTCTTTTAAGGGCTATTGTTGTGATCTAATAGCCGTTCTTTTCCTCTTGTGATACCCTCTTTTGGGGTTCTGTTACATTTACATGTCCTTCTGGTTTTTATTAGCCACGGTAATCTGTGCAGTTTGTTTTCTCTTCGTGAGTGGACTACATATTTATTATACGTGCTTCAATGTTTGAAGAGTTGTGCTGGTAAATTAAGAGTTTACAGTGTATTTTATGGAATACATCAGTTAGTGGCCTTCTCCTTTGTGGGAGGACATAGGTAATTGCTTTGTTTAATTTTGGAACATGACTGTGTGAACTCTGTATCTGAAGCTGTCTGATAGGCAGGGTTTGAAACAGTTAAGGCTGTTTTCGGTCTTGCATTTCATGGTAGGAGTTTTTAGACTTTATAGAAAGCTCCTCTTGTTATTCTCCTACAATGCTTTTTGTATCTGTCTGAAGGTTAGATATTATCTATCCTCTTGGGGTATGTATCTAATTTTCTCTGTGCTTAACAGCCCCTTAAGAAGAATGAATTTTATATATATATATATATATATATATATATATATATATATATTAGTGTATGTATATATATAGTGTGTATGTATATATGTAGTGTGTGTGTATATATATATATATATAGTGTGTGTGTTGTGTATGTATATATATATATATATGTGTGTGTGTGTCCTTGTCGTACTTGCGATCAAATTTTGTTTTGTATCCCGTGTGCTTGTTGCTAACAAGGTTTCATTTTATGTTTGGTTTCTTTTTGATATATTTTCGTACTGCACTAATAGGTACGGTTCCTTTTTCAATAATATTGTAAAGCATTTTTGGACTGATTTCTCAGCTATTTAGCTATTAGGTATACAGAGTATACATGGCTGTGTGCATATGTGTTACACATATTTGGTCTTCGATATTTAAAAAAAAAAAAGAGAACATAATGTGGTTTTAATGTGAGATGTGGTTGCTTCTCTTTTCTCTCTTGCCTTGGTGCCTGGAGGGTGTCGACGGCTCGAAGTCATGTTCAGATTGTCGGACCATGGCACTGAAGGCCAAGTGGGGTCAAGCTTTGTGGATCCTTGCCGTCCGGCAGTAGATATTGGCCGGCGAAATTCCGTGAGTTGTCGGCCCACTCAGAGTCTCTGGTGACACATTTATATATATGTAGATACATATGTCTATATATATATATATATATATCAATATATACATCATTGCGGCATAGTTTTATACAACTGGCATAATTGATGAATATCTATGTGAGATTCAAATCTGTTTGGTGTCATTTTAGCCTCTTTACAGTGCATTATGTAACCTTAGGGTGGTCATTTTTTTCAAACAAAATTCTTATACCATGGGGGTATTATTGTTCATCTTTCTTTTGTCATTCATCTTGGTATAATGGGAATGAGTTGTGAGAGTCCTTCTTTTGAATTTTATCAGGACAGTTCTTTTTCTGATATTTCTTTATTGTCATTAAGAATGCATATTACATGGCATTTGTCTTTCACTTGGCCCTTTTTGTCAACAAGTTCTATTTCCCTTTTGGGGATAGAGGAAAAAGTCTGATAACTGTCAGATGATTGTTTAGGGGTTTACCCCCATTTCTTTTCCTCAAGGCCTGATTCGTTTGTGTCCATAGGTTGTTTATTATTCATACGTTCTGTGACAGTGATTTTGGATTCTATTAAGAGCCAAGCTCTTGTTCTGCTACTCCTATATGCATTTGTTCTGCTACTCCTATATGCATTTGCTTGATTGTTAGTTATGGCCGTCTGGTTCTCTATGAGAACTTGCGTAGGGTTAGTTCGCAATCCCTCCTCCAGCGGGTATAGCTATGGTATTTAATTCAAAAGTTAAGGAATCTAAGGCTAGATGTCTCTATCAGTTTTACAAGTTGCTTACCTTCGGTGACTTAATATGTGGTAGACACACAGTCTAGCCACAGATTCCTTAAAGCCCAGCCCATCATCCCCACTCTGCAAACAACCGATGAGGTAAGGGTTATATGCTTTTCTAGTACTGGTTTTATCTACCGGTGATCACTGTCTTAACTAATGTTGGGACTCAACAGACAACTTGGTCTTGCCACATAGGTTTTGTTTAGATGTTGCCATACAATCCATTTCCAAATGTAAGTGGTCAGTAGGGTGGGTGGTGGTTTCTCTTTCACACTGGATTAGACACCAGTGAGCAGTATTGATTCATTTTTCCTTTCTTTGAAAGTCTTTGTTTGGTATCATCATACCTTGTATTGGCACTATCACTATGTCACGTAATGGCGTGACTCAACCAACAGCTGGTGTTGTTTTTATAGGTTTTGTTTTGCTATTACCATGCCTTTCATAGATGAATGGTCTATAGTTTGCAAGGTATTCTTCCCTTACATGATGGTTATTCACTAGGTGCAGAGTTTCACGTAGCCCTGTGCTTCATGGATTCTTTTGGGGTTTCCTTTCAAATCCATGTCTTATATTAACATACCATTTGATGTCTCTTCTTTATTAATGTTTCAAAGATTTTTGATCTTTTTGGCACACTGTTTACACAACTAGTTTCTATAGTGGCGCCGCGTTCTGGCGCGGAGAGTTTCACAGAAGAAACTGACGTCCGCACGCCGGAGGGGACTTATATGGCTCCACTGACCTCATGATCGGAGTCAACGTCATCACGGAGCACAACAACACCGTCCACCGGCACACAGAGGTACCGCAAAAAAAATTCCAGCTCCAGACTGGCGCCTGTGGAGAATTAAAAAGTTAAAGAATCTGTAGCTAGACTGTGGCTCTACCAGATATTACGTTACCGAAGGTAAGTAACTTGTACATTAAAAAGTTAGAAACATGAAGACAAACATTGGACTGTTGGCGCTTTGGGCGTATACCAGCCATTATAACCCCTGAGCCACTTCATTGTCTTCAATGGAGCTCTCAACATTCAGATGTTATAATTATCTGTATGTGATGAGGGACATTTTGTGGGCACGATAGGTGTTACATGACCTAATTCTATCTGATAGAGCATGCTTTTCAAAAGGTTGTCTTAATGCTTCTTACTTACATTTTACAGTAGAGGTACTAATCTACTCCTTTGTAGTTGCTAAAGGTTTGATGTTTGGTAACCATTATGACCCTAACGACTCCTACCCAATACAGGGACCCTTTCTGGTAGGTTGCACTCCACCGTACTTGGACAGTCAGTCGGTTTGCCAGCGTTGCCTGGATGGGAAAACTAGGAGCGGACTGAAACTGCAGTTGAGTGGCTGTTAGTGGCATGGAAGTTCAGTGGGCTCATGTGCCTACTGTACAGACTTCACACACATTCTACCAACTGTAAGCAGCCTTGCGATTAGTAGTTAGGTGCCAAATAATGGCATGGTAGATTAGAGGGTGATTGTTCCTGGTGTGAAGGCCCAAGAGTGCCTCACATTAAAAGCTTGATGCTACACTTAAAAATCTGCTCACCGTGCAATAAGTAGCCTTAGACCCGCTATGATGCAAGTTTGACAAGTCTGCAAATGTGTCCCTATAAAGTAGATATGTACATACAAAACAATAATAAGCATTGGCAAAGCCGGATGGTCTAGACTTAGCAAGCGGATGTGATGATTATTTTTTCATTGCAAGCATATGCCAAATAACCTCTGTCACTTAATCGTGGTATGCTTGCCATAAAAAAACGTAAATTAAAGAAAATAAATCATTACATATCATTTTAATAAAACATAGATTCTTCCTGACTGGGAGGTGTAGTTAGAATAGGCATAGAATCACTAATTTAATGAACATCACAGGAAAGAAAAGTTACTATTTGCTTTGAATGATACCTAATGATAGTTTAGGCACACAATGATGACTAAAAAAAATGAAGGATAAAAGGAGAGAAGCATTGACAATTAAAGTATAGACCCAGCAGCCCAGGCACTGAAGTGCACTTCTTTGCAGACTGATGTACACTTATGCAGTATTGCACTTACTCCGAGTGAAAGAAAGCCCATGGCCGAAGTGGACTGACCCCTTGCCTCCTAGTGTGTGCTGTAGTGATAGGAAGGACAATGTGACCTTCGCACGAAGATAGCTTAGCGAAATCCCTCAATGTATCTATCTATACCTTAGAGATTTTTTTTAATGTATAAATGTTTTGATTGCAAGTGTAGTAGCTGCAACCAGGACAGATCTAAAAAGAGGGTTTTCAGATTTGGGTACATGGCATGCAGTAAAATTAAGGTGACGTGTTTGTTTTCTAACTCAACGTAAACAGATGAGCGCCATGTACTTTCAAGTGTTTATTTTATATTTTGAAATATTTTAAAGCAAGAGAAATGGTTCCAGCACATGATCTACTTCTGCAGAGTTTAGGAAACCTTTGTCATGTGTGTTTTTTTGCTTTCACCCTTTTATACATATATGTGGGTGAATGTCACTAAATAGTCCTTCACTTTAGTGGCCAGACAAAGCTTCATATAGACATGGTTCCTAAAAGAAAAAATCATTATTTGTTAAAGGCTGTTTCTCCCTGGCCTCATTTCACTTCCCCTTTGACCGACTATAAACAGACAACAAAGGTTGCAAGGCAACGCCATTTAAGGAACCTTGTAATGGATCACTCTCCAAGAAATCTTTCTTTTCGTCCAATGAAGCTGCAGCACCTACCACACTTCCAGCTTTCCTGACCATACTCTGAGCCATCCGAAGAATGGAAGGAAGGGCAGCTAGCAGTGGGTTTAGCGCACTGCGATAATCCTTTAGCATTGATAGAAATGTTCTTTTACTTCAAAAATCACCAACTAAAGCCACACAATAATTATAATAAATTACAGGTTAAAACGGATTCAAAATGAATTACTAGTCCAACCTCAGCGTGTAGGAACAGCAGTTCTTTCATCATGGTATCGAGGGGAGGGGGAGATTCAGGGCCTGCCCAGAACAGCATTGGGCAAAGAATTGCAAGTTGGCCTACGGTGGCGCGCTCTAGCCAGCTCTAAATGGCGATCTAACACGTGACCACTAGGGAATGGAGCAAGACCAGTGGTTCTCAACCTCTAGACTTCTCTGGACCCTCACTAAATCACCACTGGAAGTCGGGGACATCCGCCTAATCAATTTCTGCGATTTGAACCTCGAAAGAATTCACAAAAATACATAAACAATAACCCACTTTAACCAACTGTCAACTATGGAGATAGGTAAGTAGTAACCATTCGTATCAGTGGCATCTCTCATAAGAGTATTACCCACTTCATCAGCTCATCTGCTAGTTTTACATAATTTATTTTCACGGCGCTTTAGCTACAGGTCAGGGTCTTGCAGGCTTTTATCACTGCCATGACGTTGTCTCGTGAAAATTCTTGTCAGTCTCCAAGTGCATCAAACTTTTCTCTACAGGTTCTGAAAATACTTTCATGCAACTATTTGTTGGTATTAATGGAATGGAAGTTGACTACTGTCTTTAGTTCTTGAGAGAACCATGCCCCATTTATGTCACTTTGTCATTCCTGAAGAGCAGGTTGTCATCACAAAGTTAAAGTGAAGGTTCTAGAGTTTCTTAGTCCAACCTTAAAACTTCAAGCGGTGTTCACATCTGGATTACTGGTGGAGGGCAAGGAGCATCTGTCTTTCTTACAATACTGTTTGAGCTTTCCTGTAACTTGGGCAGCACATAAAGGAGTCATTCCCAGTGCGCAAACTTTCTGGAGTGAGACAGCTAAGTAATGCTCTTTCTGAGTAGCTTGTACTCCTAGTCCTCTGGTTGCCTCTATGGTGCTCTCCCACCTTCCTTCTCTGGTTCAGCTGTCGCCTTTTTCTGCTCTTGCCCGTGAATTCCCTCTTCAAAAAAATCAGGATGTTGTGCAGAAGTAAGGTACTTGAGGTGAAAGGATCCTGCAGGAGAGGTGCAGTGTGGTGGTTTTCACTGATGAGGCTGACTTTCTGGTCCCATCACCCAGTTGTGTTATGCCGATAAGGTACTAATGAATACATTTCCGTTTGTTAACTAAAAAGCTCAGTCACTGGTAAGTAATCCTTTTGGGCCTAGATTTAATATTTGCAGAGCTTGATTCGGTTGGATGCGTATTCATTTTATAGACCACACGTTCACAACAAAACCATCTGGAAAGAAAAGAGAACCTCCCAGAATTAGTTAGATATTGCCTTCTCCCAGCAGCTGGCTGGCTATCTGTTTCTCAGCACAAAAAGATGATGGAAGGAATGCTGAACATTGCCAAGCATTTACCGCCAGTCACAGATCTGGTTTGAATCCATCATCGTTCTTTTGCTCACCCTGCCACCCCAGTTTAGATCCAGCTATATGCAAATCAGTCTTGACCCTGCTCCCTATTGGAACAGAGCAGCCTGAACTGCCATGCCAGGTCCTCCCTGGTCCGGAAAACAAGCATCCAGGGACCGGTTTCGGGGTATCACCTCTCGTCAGCCATGCTTGCTTGATTCCAGTGGCATAGCAAGCAAAGGACCTATGTCTGGGCATTCCCTTCCCACTAAGACTGACATACAGCAACACGAAAAAATGATGGACTTAATGCTGAACATTGTCAAACATTCACCCCCAGTCACAGATCTGGGTTAAATCCATCGTTCTTTTACTCTCCAAGGCACCCCAGTTTGGATCCAGCCATTGGCAAATCAGTCTTGACCCTGTTAATCCACTCGTTTTCCCTTTGGCTTTGGTATAGTACGTAGTCTGCCACTGGTATGGAATCGCAGCTCTGTCCGCAGTCCAAGGATCCCTTTCCAAATATCTATATGAGATTCAAATCTGTATGGTGTCATTTTAGCATCTTTACAGTGCATTATGTAACCTTCGAGTGGTCATTTTGTTCAAACAAAATTCTTTATTATACCATGGAGGTATTATTGTTCATCTTTCTTTTGATGGTCATTCATCTTGGTATAATGGGAATGAGTTCTCACAGTCCTTCTTTTGGATTTTATCAGGACAGTTCTTTCTCTGATATTTCCTTACGTACATAAGTCTGCCACTGGTATGGAATCGCAGCTCTGTCCGCAGATCCAAGTAAGTAATAACTGTTAATAATTATAAGGAGGCTGGCTGGATCATCTCTCTCTTGTTTTTCTTTCCTAGTTCGCTGTGCGGAGTTGCAGATCCAGTTTACTGAAACTTTTGCAACTGCTAATAACCAAAAGGATTTGATCATCAAACTGGAACAAGATCTTAGCACCATACAGTCCTTGTCTTCAGTCCAGCGCCCCGATGCCGAGGTAATGACTGCTAGTGGTTTCCGTCACCACTCTATCAAGCATTATTGATAAATTTTGACATGCACACTATGGGGCCTATTACGATATCGGTCAGAGGCTTTCCGACCGAGACCGTCGGTTTCAATTCTGACCAGCTGATTACAATTGAATGGAATTGAAACCAGCCGGTCATTCTGGCTGGATTCCGATGGCTCAAGGAGCCGATCAGCCAGTAGGAAGCCGGACCATAATCTATATGGACGGCGTTTTACTCCGTCCGTATTACGATGCACGGTTTCCGACAGGCTTTCCATGCCGGGCTTTCTGACATGGAAAGTCTGTTGTTAAGCGTGTTTGGGGGCCCTTAGCAGGACCCCTTCTGTTCACGGCCGCCGGTTGGGGGCCAAGAGGCACCCATGGTGCCCACTTGTTGATCCCTTCACTTAGTGGCAGGCACTGGGTGCAGGGATTAACACAATCTCCCATTTCTCTATGAGAGCTTGTGTTATGTCAGGTTTAGGGTCGTAACACAAGCTCCCATAGAGAAATGGGAGTATGCGACTGCACCATGTGCAGTTGCATCTTAATAGCAGTGTTGGGATCGCCGAACGGAGGTCGGACAGTCCCTAGATCGCAACGGTGTTGGGCGGCCTCAAGTCGCCCGACATCATAATCGAACCCTATGTATTGATTGGTTGTTGGGTTAATGTGTCATTCAGCTCTGTCTTGTAGATGATTTCACCAGTAAAATAGATACATGTGTTTGAAAAAAATCATGATAAAAAAATGCTTAGACACATACATACAGAGGTTTTCTGTCAGGCCTGTTCATCCATTGGTCTTTTCAGTTGCCATTTACAATTTGCTTCTGCCCATCGTCGCATACAACATTGGACAGCGGGTCAGCCGGCTTCATCCATTGGCTCACCTGCACTGTGAGTGACGGCATTTACCCTGATCATGTGCAGAGCTGCTGGAAATGGGTGCAAGTCAGTGTCTTGGCTGACGAACCACTCCATTATCTTTATATTTTTGGAATGTTTGTAATTTCATAGCTATTGGCTTTGCGAATGCTTGTGTGATATTCTTTGGTTTTTGTGTGAAACATTGTTTGCTTAATGGAGATGAGCTACTGGTGAGGACTGTGACCTAATATGCCTCTTGCGACTGCATTATATACATTTGTTACATATTCTTATTAGCAAATGCAAGTGGTACCTCACTATGCCCTACCTTCTTTGCTCCGAGAACTGAGAAATGTAGTGGACCGAACAATTGGGTGACAGGAATTTGTGCTGCCGATGCCAGCATTCACTGGCCTTGCGAGTACCATGTGTCACTGTGCCAAGTTGGCGAGGTCATCTATTACGATGACAAAGAAACTGATCACTCAAAAGCTGTGGCACATATACTGGTAGCTGGGCTGCAACCACTTTAATCACTTTACATATTTTCATTGGACAAGCACTGGTGGAGGTCAGAATCAGACTGATGTACCTGGGGGTGATAGGCTTGTAACATATTGGTAATACATGCTGAGCCAGCTCTGTTGAGTTTATTTATTGCGTCCCTTCTTTAATGCGGATTTGTACTGCAGCATCATTTGTCTCATCTTCTGATTTCTGATTCAGGGTGCAGCTGAGACTAATCTGGAGCAGATTCCTGAGCCCATCAAAGAAGCCACTGCTCTCTTTTATGGTAAGTTTGGACACGGTCGTAGCAATCAATAGAACAGCAGGTGCAGTGACACCTGGGCCAAAGAACGGGTGAGACCTACTGTAGCCTAGTTATGAGCGCCTTTAATTATTATCCAACTGGTGATTAGGGAAGCCACTTTTCTTGTATGGGTTAGGACCCATGGTACCCTTGCTACACCACTAGGTTTGGAAACTGAACACTTGCATCTCTTTCCCTGCACTTTACCGCTCTTAGGATCTGCACAGGCTTCAGCTCCAGGAACCGCCAGGAATGTGAACACACACAAGCCAAGGGCCATGCATAGCAAAGCCTTCTACAAGTTATAACATGGAGAAACACATTTGCAATCTGTTCCTGCGTCCTCTTTCCACCACCCAAGGGTATTTGTACTACTTGTGAGTCTGTCTTAGCGAATGAATTTCACTTCCTGTGCAACTGCAGAGCTTGTTCTAATTGGCAAATCTCAGACATGTGAGAGATAACTTTGGTGCTCACACTTACTAGTTCCATCCTTCAAGATACATTTGACACTGTACTATTCTCTGCAAAGCCTGGCCCTTTTGAGGGTCTCGTCGTTGAGATGACTGCTGAGACTGACCTCTGTATCCCTCTCAAGGACTGGATTTAGAGTTTAAAGACGGGGCTGGTAAATGTTTCAATACCAGCTACATATTGCCCATCAAACCCATTTATTAATGAAAATGTTGCTAAGCAATTAATCTGCAGCACAATTTATCATCTATATCTGCCATAAAACCATAGGTTTTTAAGGCAGGTCTAAGGAGAAACTCATCAAATATTCCACCTCTTTACGGTGTGACAGCACATCTAGGAGTTTTCTTTCTCAGCAGCAGAGGAGCGACTGATCTATATACCTTTAGAAATGGTGTGTGCACCAGTCTTAGAGCGGAATAGGCTAAGATTCACAGACCCCATCTTGGCTGTGGGCAGTCCTCTTGTCCCCACGCTGTCAGGGGATAACGGTGGGCCTTTTGACCTGAATGGCCAGTGTAGTCAATGGACTGGTTGTCTGGACTTCAAAGCCTTACTCATGTTGTTCTTGGCCTATACCCTCTCACGCTGGTTGTAGAGCCTGATCACTCTTGGCCTATACCCTCTCACACTGATTGTAGAGTCTGAACACTTGGCCTATACCCTCTCACACTGGCTGCAGAGCCTGGACACTCTTGGCCTACACCCTCTCACACTGGCTGCAGAGCCCGGACACTCTTGGCCTATACCCTCTCCCACTGGTTGCTCTCTGTCTCTGACAGCTTCAGCTTGAGCTCGCATCTGTATCCATGAACTTTGTCCTACTCCCTGTGCAGCGAACGGTGCCTGCCTCGGCCAGTTTTCGCCTGTCTGCCAAGAAGTTGTATTTCACCTTCGAATTATCTATTTTGCTCTTCAGCCGATGCATTCCTGTCCAGTGATTTAGGTAAACATTTCCTTTAGCTCACAAGCAAGGGACTCAGCCTTTCCGTCCTCCTGCAAGTGATTCATAGCCCTGTTGCCATGGAAAGTTTTCTGCCCCTCGCATCTCATATAGACACTTAGACGCTTGTACACGTACACAGTCAGTATAGAATAGATTCTGTCCGAGAGTCCTTCCTTGTGGATAACATAGTTCTTTAAACATAGGATGTTAGATATGATTTGGGATTAGGTTGACTTGACCCCAGACTTCTCGTCTCCACATGTAGAGCTAAATGTCAAGTCCCCTTCACCCCCTAGTTGCACGTCAATTACACGTCATGCTGCCGCGCGCGCATCTATGCCAAGTATTATCTTATAGATCCACCTATGTTTGATAATTCTAACCAATCATGTTTCTTTTATTCCTTATTACGCCTAGTTTCGATTATGTCACTGTTTTGTCACTTTTCTTATCAAATGTTACGCCTTCTACATTCGTTTCATTGTAATGCACTTATTATAAAAATACATGTCTGTTAATGAATTATTGTACTTCACTTCCTGAACCTTCGTGGTGACGGAACCTGAGGGCCGCGACTCGAGTCGGCCATTTTGAATGGAATAAAGCCCATTAGAAAACCTCTTATACCACGGATTCTGCCTCTTGTTATTTTGAGCTATTTTACTTTATTTTAAGATTCCGCATGAAATTCAGTCCGGTAATATTTATTTTATTTACCACATAATGGCGCCCGAACAGGGACACTTTCTCATCTCACGCGCCGGCGGTGCGTTGCAGGCCCGGTCTCCTGCCACAGCTGGACGGACCATAAACGCGTACCAGCAGGATTTCCTGTAAGCTCCCTCCGGTCAAGCGGGGGCGACTGAGGCTGCGATCAACCCAGACGAGGCGGTGAGAAGTGCGAAGTATCCCGACCAGAGCCTAGCTGAGAGAGCAAGATCCGAGGTATACAGAGGCCCACCAGGTTTTCCGAAATCCCGACGTGCAGAGGGTCCGATGTCCGCAGTTATCGAGTCCTGTCCATTCTCTGAGGCCTTCCGTTTCAAGGAGCTACTCGGTGAGTACCATCGCCGGGGAGGCGTGTTGACGCGCACATAGGTTGTGCCGGTCAAGACGGATTTGGGTACACAAATCCGGTCTGCACTGTTTAGCAGTGTATATGTACTGTTTAGCAGTATATCAAGTATTCCGAAGTATTCAGTTATTGTCAAGAATTCAGCGTGGTGATTAGTTAAGCAGACTGTCATCATTGTCGATCATTGTTATA
Source organism: Triturus cristatus (assembly GCF_964204655.1). NCBI lineage: Eukaryota > Metazoa > Chordata > Amphibia > Caudata > Salamandridae > Triturus > Triturus cristatus. Next base: position 1,084,633,716 of record NC_140584.1, on the reverse strand, counting down.
ATGTTTAATGTTTAATGTTTAAAGTATTCAGAAAATGTCTTGCATATTGTGGTATGAATGATTGTTCATTGTTCACTGTTCATTATTGTGTTTCTCGTATTAAGCAAGTTCAAGAGTAAGTATCAGGTCAGTTGTCAATATGCCGCTCTTCTCGAAGTTAAGACAGATTACTACCAGAAAAGGGGTGCTTGAAGAAGCAGTTCCTATTCCTCCTAGAGACACTCCAGGACATTTCATGTACCATAAACATGGCTTAGATGCCATATTGTTTCTTGATCTATGGGTAGATTATACCAAAGGATTACCGGAAAGTCAAAGGTGGCCCATAGCGGGAACCTGGGATGCAGAGTGCATCATGAAAGTGGAGGAAGAGTTATGGAAAAGAAAGGTCAGACAGTCACAGAAAGACGCTGTTGAGTTATGGCGTAAAGAATCTCATAGACGAACAGAAAAAGCACGTAGACAAGAAGAGAGGAGTAAAGAAAGTTCAAATAAAGTTCAAGAAAATCTATTAATTGAGGAAGGTATCCGAGTGAAATCAGAACAAGTAAATAGACAAAGAAATGCTCTTATGAATGGTATGTATCCCCTTCTAGCCGAAGGACTACCTAAGGCTGTTACGGAGGTGCCAAAAGACTTGCCACCCCCATTATTTCCAATTAAGGTACATCCAAAGGGGCATCCCAGAACCGCAGAAGATGTTTTTCTTTCCTCATATCTAGACGATGCAGCTCCCGAGTATGCTAACGCTGCACCACATAGACCGTCTGGCGGAGGGGTTCAACGTCAGGATCAGGTATCTGTCCCCGTGCAACAGCAAGTTCCGACGCAAGCTTCGGCAAGCACATCTGTTTCCGCATCTGTCTCCGCAGTCGACTCTACAGGGGTATCGACACCCATAGTTGCTGTGTCACGTTCAACGAATCCATTCACACCCGACGCCCCAGATGGGGCCACGGGAGGTGCTAGCAGTACTTTCACACCACCTAGAATAAATAAACTTGTTTTTCAAGAGTCAGCACATTCACGTACACCTAAGTTCGTAAATGAACGTACGCTTAAGGAACTCCTTGTAAATTGTAGATATGACCCAGTGGTTGGTAAAGAGGACGAAATGGTCCTGGCATCATTACGTATCAGACGAGCCGCAGAGTATTTAGCAAGGTTACCAGGAATGACTACGCATCTGGATAACATATATCATTTTGTTCAAACAGGACGAGATCCAGGATGTATTAACAGAGCTATGGAATTCCAGAAAGTAGAAATACAAGGGGAACTGTTACGTTTCCTCATAAACTGTGTGATCAGAAATCAAGATCGTCCGGGGGTAGACCGGAATGCAATGCTTATTCTTACAAGATGGAGTCAGAATATATCAGAAGGGAGACACGATAAGCAAAATTGTATAATAGCCATGTGCCGAAAAATACGTAAAGAAATAGAGCGTATTCATGAAGAGAGATTGGGAACAGACGAGTTTGAGCAAGATGAAGTGTCCGAATCAGGGAACTCCGCAAGACAGTCAGAGACCATAGCCTATGTAGGCAGAGGAAGATCTTGTGAAAATACTAGATGTTTTTCTGATCCAATACACTCTGTATGTCCAAATAATAGCAGAACGTATCCGACGCCTGTAATAAATCTGAAATCTCCTGAACATTCGTTTCAAGCCGCAGATAAAATACTACGAGAACGAAGAGGTTACCACCTCCTCGATTCCATGGATGAGCAAGAATTAGCCAGATCAGCCGTTCACTGGATTGTTAGTCCTGAAAAATACGGTGATGAGACCGTAGCACACACGTTTCTCAACCTCAGTACAGATGAACAACGTTTAGCTGGAATCTATATGATTCAGCAACTCCTCATATTATATAAGAGCCAACATGCTGACCCTGGTCCTTTACCTGATATATTAACGGAACTACTCACGAACAGATGGAGAGGTTCTAGTAACAAGCTAATTAAAGAGATATTAGTGTCACGTAAGCAGTATGTCCTTTTTGTAAGTCCGGATTCTCTCTCCTTGCCCCCCAGAGAAAGAGCACCGTACTACATGGATAGACAAAATCCTTTACGGGAAGTGCACCCAATAAAAGGCGAAGACAATGAGTTTCACCGTGTATTTGTTTACACACCCATATCAAAAATGGAATTATTAGAAATGAAAAAAGTAGTACCTAGTCATGACAAAGACCCAGCGGGTTTCCACCGAGAAATTAAAGACATGTTACTGATGGGAGAGTACACCTTTCCTGATATTATGACGATATTAAAGGTGCTTTTGCCTGCTGGCATATATGAAAAACTGAAAGAAAAAGAGTGGGAAGTGGGAGACCAAAAGATAGACTGGACAGCATTAGCAGAGGAAGAAAGGGGCCGAGCTGCAGGTTCAGGGCTCGGGGATAAAGTTAAACTATTACCAGGTTTACTAGTACAGGTACTGCCACGTTTATTAACTACAAAAAAGGAAGATTGGGGTGCAATCACAGCCTGTAAACAAAAGCAAGATGAAGACACAAGCGATTATTATGCTCGATTTGAAAAATGTTTTGGTATAAATAGTGGTATAAAAGCAAGTAGTGACTCATATCCACATCTATTTGTGACAAAATTAGTGGAAAATGCATTGCCCCCAGTGAAGAATAGAATATTGAAATTCGAGAGTACCTGGCAAAGTAACACTCCGTCGCAAATGCTACAAATGTTACAGTATCATCACAATAGAATTAGGGATGAACAAGAACACGAGCATAGACGCATGAAGGATACAAAAATGAAAATGCTAGTTTCTCAGACAGTACCAGCAGATGGTCACAAAAAGGGTGTGACACATTCTGGTGATTCTGCAGTTCCTGTAAAAGGAACCTGCAATTACTGTAAACAACTAGGCCATTATGTACATGATTGTCAAGTCCTGAAACGAAATATAGCTACAGGTATTGCAAAAGAGAGACCACGATTAGTTAGACAAGATCAGAATGAAAAAGGAGCTATGCAGCATGGACAGTCCGTGCCAGTTCAGCAACAGTCTATGCCAGCCTCACAGCAACCCATACAGTTTGTGCCAGCTGCACCACCGTTGCCTGCTACTGCCACACAAACCACAACACAACAAATGTATCAGACTGCACAGTATGAATACCCTGAGTATCAGCGTTACGCATGAACCAGCCTAGAGAGGGAAGTTGACTTACCGCTTATCGAGATTCCGGTAGATCAAGAAGGACCTTATGTACATAGTGAATTATTAGGTCAAGATAGAAAATTCTTACTCGATACAGGGGCAAGTCGAACAACCATAAAACGTAGTGAAGTTCCAGGGGCACCCCTCTCAGGCTCTCAAAATGTTTCCCTTGGTTTTTCAGGAAAACCTATTGTTAATGAAGTATCACAGCCTCTACCACTTACGATAGGACCTTTGACACGAACTACAGATTTATTGCTTACTAAATCATGCCCAGAAAATCTGTTAGGAATTAAAACTCTGAAAGCACTAGGAGCCATAATATGTTGTTCTCCGGAAGGAGTAAGGCTGTTTTTGCGTGATTTTAAAGGTCACTATGTGTCTAGAGACATGGATCCCCGACTACAGATTTTACCAGTACATCTATGGGCACAAGGCCCTACGGATGTTGGCTGCATGAACATTACACCCTATCGAGTTACATTGAAAGCAGGAGTGGTACTACCACGAATGCGACAATACAAGTTACCGCATGATGCTGTAGTGGCTTTGTTGAAAATCATTGATGAGCTAATTGCCCAGGGAGTAGTTGTAGAAACAGACTCCAATGTATGTAATTCACCGATAATTCCGATTCTTAAACGAACTGATCCTACTGCCCCACCAGTGTACCGATTGGTTATTGATTTGCGTGAACTAAACAAGTGTATTGTACCACAATTCCCCGTGGTCCCTGATATATCATCATTGTTGACAGCAATTGATTCCGAAGCAACATTTTTTACTGTAATTGATCTCAAGAATGCCTTTTTCAGCGTCCCAATAGATCCGGAAAGCCAATACTTGTTCGGATTCAGTTTAAATGGGCGCAGTTTTAAATTCTCACGCGCTCCCCAAGGATTTACAGAAAGCCCCAGCATCTACAGCCAAGCATTGAAACGAGAACTTGACAGTATCCACATGCCAGTCAATACTGCACTGCTTCAATATGTCGATGATCTGCTGATCACCGCGAGAAGCGAGCCAGAATGTGAAAAAGCTTCTCTGACAGTTTTGCATTTCCTAGCCGACAAGGGGCACAAGGTGTCCCCTTCTAAGCTGCAATTCTGTGTTCAGCGAGTTATTTATTTTGGTCACTCGCTGTCCAAGGAGGGAAGGCAGCTTACACCAGATCGCATCCAGTTAATTGCTAACATGTCAATACCCCAGACACAAAAGGAGGTGCGGGCTTTCATAGGCCTCACTTCATATTGTAGGCAGTGGATCCCTCAGTACGCATTTCTAGCAAAACCACTCATTCAGTTAACCACACAGGAGGCAGCCACATCGACTGTTCTCCCTTGGACTCAGGAACATACACAAGCTTTTGAAAGCCTAAAGGAAGCTTTATGTCAAGCACCTGTTTTAGCAACACCATGTTATAGCAAACCTTTTACACTCTTTGTTACAGAACGCGAAGGTACTGCCTTGTCAGTACTCACTCAGGATCAAGCAGGATCACGCAAGCCATGTGCTTATTTTTCCAGTACATTAGATCCCGTAGCTCAGGCTTTGCCTGCGTGCCTGAAATCAGTGGCAGCGACAGCTTTAGCAATCAGACAAAGCGATGCCATAGTATTAGGACACCCATTGACAGTTCAAGTACCACATGCAGTAGAGGTTCTTGTGAACCGAACACAAACGCAACACTTGACCATAGCAAGACTTACCGGTTATGAACTAACATTGTTTCAACCACACATAGAGATCCGACGGTGTAATACATTGAATCCTGCTACACTATTACCTGTAATTGGAACAGACCCACTAGCTCATGATTGTGTTGAAATCATTGAAATAAAGACGAAACCTAGACAAGACTTGACAGACGTTCCATTGTTAGATCCAGACCTGACGTTGTATGTAGACGGATCATGCATGAGAGCAAGTACAGGAGATTTAGTGGCCGCGTATGCAGTCACAACAGACACTGAAGTTATTGAGACACATTGTATAGATACTCTGTCAGCCCAAGCAGCAGAACTTATTGCTCTAACGCAAGCCTGTATTCAAGCCACAAATAAGAAAGTTAATATATACACTGACTCACGTTATGCATTCGGAGTTGTACACGACTTCGGTGTGCTGTGGCGAGAGAGAGGTTATCTAACGTCCCATGGTGCCCACATTCAGCACGGACCCCTCATTCATGCCTTGTTAGACGCAATACATCTACCCACTGCTATATCGATTATGAAATGTAAAGCACACACGAAGGTTACTGATACCATTTCTCAAGGCAATGATTTAGCTGACAGAACAGCTAAACAGACTGCTCAGAATCGCACATTAGACATGACAAAGCCAATAGTTCAGACACCAACACAGTGTATGACAATTAAGGATCCCACACTTGACGTAATTGACATACAGACACATGCCACAGCAGAAGAAATAAAGAAGTGGACTGAACTAGGAGGGATCCAGACAGATCAAGGATGGATGACGAAGGAGAAATCTGTATGGTTTCTCCCTGATTCCATGGTTCAAGCCATTATAGCTACAGTTCACAGTCCAGCACATTTAGGAGAGAAGGCTATGCTAGACAGCATTCAACACATTTGGTTCAACAAACATTTACGAGCAGCAGCTAAACAAAAAGTTCGTACCTGTATGATATGTTGTCAGTTTAATCCAGGAAAAAGTGTTTCCGTAGAGCAGGGTGGATTTCAGCCTCCTGACCATCCTTTTGAAGTCCTCCAGATGGATTATATTCAGATGGAACGTTGTCGAGGATTCAAATATGTCCTCGTAGTTGTCTGCGCTCTCTCCCGTTGGACAGAGGCGTATCCCGTATCAGATTACACTGCCTCGACTACTGCCAAGCAGTTAGTTCGAGAATTCTTCCCACGGTACGGTTTACCACGTGTTGTATATTCAGATAACGGTCAGCCTTTCTCATCCGAATTAATGAAACATGTCTCACTCCTGTTGGGATATCAGTGGAAATTCCACTGTGTCCGACACCCCGAGGCAGCAGGTCTCGTAGAAAGACATAACCAGACACTGAAAATCAGACTGTCCAAAATATGTAGAGAGAAAGGTGTCGACTGGATAGTAGCATTACCAGTTGCACTCTTTTACATGAGAATGGTAGCACACTCTAGAACAGGGCTATCCCCGTATGAGGTGATCTTTGGTAGACCACCGAATATGTGGGGGACGCCTATACCACGTAAAATAACTGATGTTGACTGTAATATGCTGACAGATTACCTGGCTTCCTTGATGTCTGCACTACAATCTTCTCGTTCACAGGTAGCTGCAGCCTTTCCCGACAACACTGAGGCGAAACCCCATGACGTTGTTCCGGGTAATCTTGTCTTTGTGAGAAACTTCGACAGGAAAAGTCAATTGGAGCCCAGGTGGAAAGCACCCAAGTTGGTCCTGTTGACCACAAGAACAGCCGTGAAGATCGAGGGACGAAAAGGGTGGATTCACTCAAGTCACGTCAAAAAATTTCATGGACTTCCTCCTGACACAGACAGTACTGCCCGTGTGTCTTCCCCCATTGACTCAAAGCTACCTTTGGCTGAGGCCAGTAGCACCGAACTCTATAAACAGAAACTCAGGTCCAGATCTAAACTGTCGGACGATTTGATTGTTTAAGTCCTCTCCAAGGTGAAGCGGTTGAATCTGTCCCGACATGTACCCCTTAGGTCTGAATCATGTAGAGTCCAGAATCATAATGAAACGACATGCTTATTGTAAATTACTGCGTAACCACTGTATTGTGACTTTATTAATTTTGTCTTCCTTGAGTTTTTTAATAGTTACTGCAAGTATATTGTTGCATATGTATTATCCTGTTTCTAAACGTGTTTTCAATATAACTGATGAACATTCTTTTAGTGACCTACCGCCACATGAATTATCTTATAGACTTGCGCTGCGCAATAACACATTCATTAGTATGTTACATCATTCCCATCAGACTAGTAATGCGACCAATTGTTGGGTGTGTGGCCGACTTCCTCCCTATCAGAATAACAAAGGAGTTCTGCCTTTCTTTCCACATCCGTTCACACACAATGGCTCCTGTGGAGCATGGTTTAGTTTATTAAATTCCATAGACCCAGACACAGTAGTTTATCAACAACATTGGATATGGGGAAATCTGAATCTAGTTTTATTCAAAGTCTGTCACCCTAATAAGGAGGGTCACCTCAGTAGAACAGGAACTGATTTAGAAAATGAAGTGTATAAATTAGGTAATTTTACGCCTAATCTTATGATTCTGAATGTCAAATCCGAAGTTGAACTAATTTTGCCCACTATGTCTGTATTTCCAGTTAAGGGTGAATTATGTGTAAGAAAAGTTGGTTCCATACATATGGGCCATAGCCAATGCGTTACTACAGTAGAATATAGTGATCAAGGTAAATCTTCATTTAGAGCTTCTCGCCATTCTTACTTCATATGTGGTCAGACGGCATATATGCGTCTGCCTCTAGATTGGGATGGTACCTGTTACATAGCATTCCTTTTGCCACCTGTTTTCCTAGCTCCTCCTGATTATTATCGAAATGTTCATTTAGTACACAATAGAGAGCAAAGAGATCTCCCAGTTGTCGATTATACTGAGACAGCATGGGACAAGTATGTAGATTTCAATAAAGGTATCTTTCCCTATATAGGTACTATATCAAATAGTAAGCTGATACGCAGACTCACCAAGACTCTTGAAGCTGTAGTAAACGAGACTATAGCCGCCCTAGGCAATCTGACAGAGGAACAATCAGTGATGAGAATTGTTGTTCTCCAGAATCGTCTTGTCCTTGACGTCATCCTGGCCGATAGGGGCGGAGCTTGTAGGGTCATCGGATCCAGCTGCTGTATATTCATACCAGAAAATTCGCCATCTGTATATAAAGCTATAACACGCCTTCATAAGATTGTAAGCCAGATACACGAGAATCCAGGCACTTGGACGTGGTCCGGGTGGTTTTGGAGTGTGATATCAGCCTGGGGATGGAGAGTTCTATCCTTCCTAGGTATTGGCCTTCTTATGCTCTTCAGTTGTTGTTTATGCCTACAATGTGGACCAGCGATTTGTGGTCTGTGTGCCACATCATGCATTCCACATCACAGTTCTCGTTCAAAATACCGGAAGAAGAAGGAAGAAGAAATGATGCTCCATGAGCAAATCGAAGGAATGATGAAGATTGATGTCTCGTGAAGGGCAAGAAGGGGACAAGGAGGGAATGTGGAAATGTGGATTTTCCTGATCAGTTATGTCCCCTATCTTGGACCCCAACGGTTCTATATGCATGTTACAAGTACATGTATGTTCCCTCCAGTTCCAGTTTCTAAGACGCAAACATATGTGTGTCTACCGTCAACATGTTCTCTGTCAGATCCGCCATCAATGGGCTGGATATTAGATTCCTAAGTATGAAAGGCCACCGACTTTATATGGCTAAGTTACTTCATTTTTACAGTTCAGGCGAGTAGGCCCGATTCTGCCCTCAAAGCCTTTCCCTGCTCTCTGTCTCTGACAGCTTCAGCTTGAGCTCGCATCTGTATCCATGAACTTTGTCCTACTCCCTGTGCAGCGAACGGTGCCTGCCTCGGCCAGTTTTCGCCTGTCTGCCAAGAAGTTGTATTTCACCTTCGAATTATCTATTTTGCTCTTCAGCCGATGCATTCCTGTCCAGTGATTTAGGTAAACATTTCCTTTAGCTCACAAGCAAGGGACTCAGCCTTTCCGTCCTCCTGCAAGTGATTCATAGCCCTGTTGCCATGGAAAGTTTTCTGCCCCTCGCATCTCATATAGACACTTAGACGCTTGTACACGTACACAGTCAGTATAGAATAGATTCTGTCCGAGAGTCCTTCCTTGTGGATAACATAGTTCTTTAAACATAGGATGTTAGATATGATTTGGGATTAGGTTGACTTGACCCCAGACTTCTCGTCTCCACATGTAGAGCTAAATGTCAAGTCCCCTTCACCCCCTAGTTGCACGTCAATTACACGTCATGCTGCCGCGCGCGCATCTATGCCAAGTATTATCTTATAGATCCACCTATGTTTGATAATTCTAACCAATCATGTTTCTTTTATTCCTTATTACGCCTAGTTTCGATTATGTCACTGTTTTGTCACTTTTCTTATCAAATGTTACGCCTTCTACATTCGTTTCATTGTAATGCACTTATTATAAAAATACATGTCTGTTAATGAATTATTGTACTTCACTTCCTGAACCTTCGTGGTGACGGAACCTGAGGGCCGCGACTCGAGTCGGCCATTTTGAATGGAATAAAGCCCATTAGAAAACCTCTTATACCACGGATTCTGCCTCTTGTTATTTTGAGCTATTTTACTTTATTTTAAGATTCCGCATGAAATTCAGTCCGGTAATATTTATTTTATTTACCACAGTCTGGACACTTGGCCTATACCCTCTCACACTGGCTGCAGAACCTGGACACTCTTGGCCTACACCCTCTCACACTGGCTTCAGCGCCTGGACACTCTTGGCCTACACTCTCTCACACTGGCTGCAGAGCCCGGACACTCTTGGCCTATACCCTCTCACACTAGTTATAGAGCCTGATCACTCTTGGCCTATACCCTCTCACACTGGTTGTAGAGTCTGAACACTTGGCCTATACCCTCTCACACTGGCTGCAGAGCCTGGACACTCTTGGCCTACACCCTCTCACACTGGCTGCAGAGCCCGGACACTCTTGGCCTATACCCTCTCCCACTGGTTGTAGAGTCTGGACACTTGGCCTATACCCTCTCACACTGGCTTCAGAGCCTGGACACTCTTGGCCAACACCCTCTCACACTGGCTGCACAGCCTGATCACTCTTGGCCTATACCCTCTCACACTGGCTGCAGAGCCTGATCACTCTTGGCCTAAACCCTCTCACCCTGGCTGCAGAGCCTGATCACTCTTGGCCTATACCCTCTCACCCTGGCGGCAGAGCCTGATCACTCTTGGCCTATACCCTCTCACACCGGCTGCAGAGCCTGATCACTCTTGGCCTATACCCTCTCACACTGGCTGCAGAGCCTGATCACTCTTGGCCTACACTCTCTCACACTGGCTGCAGAGCCCGGACACTCTTGGCCTATACCCTCTCACGCTGGTTGTAGAGCCTGATCACTCTTGGCCTATACCCTCTCACACTGGTTGTAGAGTCTGAACATTTGGCCTATACCCTCTCACACTGGCTGCAGAGCCTGGACACTCTTGGCCTACACCCTCTCACACTGGCTGCAGAGCCCGGACACTCTTGGCCTATACCCTCTCCCACTGGTTGTAGAGTCTGGACACTTGGCCTATACCCTCTCACACTGGCTGCAGAACCTGGACACTCTTGGCCTACACCCTCTCACACTGGCTTCAGCGCCTGGACACTCTTGGCCTACACTCTCTCACACTGGCTGCAGAGCCCGGACACTCTTGGCCTATACCCTCTCACACTAGTTATAGAGCCTGATCACTCTTGGCCTATACCCTCTCACACTGGTTGTAGAGTCTGAACACTTGGCCTATACCCTCTCACACTGGCTGCAGAGCCTGGACACTCTTGGCCTACACCCTCTCACACTGGCTGCAGAGCCCGGACACTCTTGGCCTATACCCTCTCCCACTGGTTGTAGAGTCTGGACACTTGGCCTATACCCTCTCACACTGGCTTCAGAGCCTGGACACTCTTGGCCAACACCCTCTCACACTGGCTGCACAGCCTGATCACTCTTGGCCTATACCCTCTCACACTGGCTGCAGAGCCTGATCACTCTTGGCCTAAACCCTCTCACCCTGGCTGCAGAGCCTGATCACTCTTGGCCTATACCCTCTCACCCTGGCGGCAGAGCCTGATCACTCTTGGCCTATACCCTCTCACACCGGCTGCAGAGCCTGATCACTCTTGGCCTATACCCTCTCACACTGGCTGCAGAGCCTGATCACTCTTGGCCTAAACCCTCTCACCCTGGCTGCAGAGCCTGATCACTCTTGGCCTATACCCTCTCACACTGGCTGCAGAGCCTGGACCTTCTTGGCCTACACCCTCTCACACTGGCTGCAGAGCGCTGACACTCTTGGCCTATACCCTCTCACCCTGGCTGCGGAGCCTGATCACTCTTAGCCTATACCCTCTCACCCTGGCTGCGGAGCCTGATCACTCTTGGCCTATACCCTCTCACATTGGCTTGGGATACATGACATCAGGAAATACTATTGGGCCTCACAACTTACTTATTAGTGACTAGGTATTTTGCGACAGACGGACCTAGCAGTGTGACTGGAATTAGACCTGCTGATTCAACATGGACTACATAATATGTTATGCGGAGCACTGGTGTCGAGTACCCTTCCGCCTCGTACTAGAGCTTTGCTGCTATATTGGAACACTGCTTTAAAAGGCACTCAATCGCACAAAAAACTTACTGGAGAGATGCCTCAGTGACCTAGTGCAAGGCTTTCACAGGCCACCGCCCTTCAGGGTTACCGCGTATTGGGCTCAATCGGCATCTCCATGCTGGGAGACATCTGGCCTGGTGGGCACATGAAGGTATTTGATCAACTGGTCAATGACTTGGTGCTCCACAAAACACAGTTCTATAAATATTTACAACTTAGACATCACCTCGATCCCTACATGGACCAACTGATTGTAACCCCCAAGAAATTAAGGTCATAATGGAACATGCTGGGGAGGGGGGTTTGAATCTCTAGAATCTAGATGTCACTTCTGTCTTATATCCCGGACCTCCTCCGGACACTGCGAGTGTTGGGAGCAGAATGTGGGCCCTCTGGAGAAAAAGGTGTGGGCGGAGGCGAAAATGACCACTTGTACTTTGGCCATTTCAGCACGACTACTATTTATACACTTCAGATACCTACACGGAATATACTATCATCCTCATAGACTATGGTGCATGGGCAGGGTACCCACTGCCCACGCTGTGGAGACCCACGGCTTGCTGGCAGTCGATTCATAGAAAGCTGGCTACAGTAGTGGGCCATCACGTGTTAATTGATGCCAGGGTTGAGATTCTTGCACTAATGGCTCAATGGGTTTGGAACAATAGCCCCAAGACCCTGGTGGGCATAGGTTTTAAGTTGGACGAACGACGGCTCCCCTGTGGTGACGGAGTGGGGTATGTGTATGGATGTTTGTCCTTCAGCAGAGCCAACGGTCTACCGGGCATGAGGGTGCCCACAGAACCACTATAAAATATGGAACGTATGTATCAGGTTGAGTGGTTTGCGTACAGGGTAAAGTCTAGTCAGTTTCATAATTGTGTGGGTTATTGTTAGGCCCGACGACTGGTGCGTCCTCTCCTCCTAATATGTAAATGATGACTCCTCTATGTCTTCCGACTGACTCAGAGATGATGTCTATATGCTTGTTGGTGTTGATGTGTACTTTTTTTTGTAAAACATAATAAAAATATCCTATTAAAAACTTTTTTTTTTAAAAGAAGAGAAGAGATGTTTTCAGACATGGAAAGCAGTGTAATATTACTGTAGGTTGCCTGTGAGTGTCTAGTAGTGTTAAGAAAACACGTAGTTCTAACTGTTGCTGTTCTTACCCAAGGTTACCCTGCGCCTACAAACACTCCGCTGCCTGATGGTCAGATGGATTCCCTGCTGTCGATCATCTCAAGCCAAAGAGAGCGCTTCAGAGCCAGGAATCAGGAGCTAGAAGCGGTACGTTATCAAATGCCAGGCCGCGCTCTCCGAGCACCGCAGCCTATACTAACATCTGACACCATTTATAGCCTCTGTTCTAACAGGACCTGTAGTTGGCTTTCTTGATACTCTCTTGCTCTCCCTCTATCCACTCCTTCTAATCTTATTGAGCATCTTAAATAGTCTCAATTGTTCACGGCTACAAACTCAGCACTTTTCACCTCAACCCAGTACCAAGTCACGCTTCTTATGCTGTTGTAGTAATGCATTGTATTCGGCAGGCTAAATCTAGTACATTTATTCCAAAAGAAATCCACTTTTGACATTAAGAGCACTCAAATAACTATCTTTAAGTATGACTGACCAGTTAAAGGCTGCTCCTGGTGCTGACCACATTTCTCATCACCATCCTCACCCTTTCAGAGTGCTAAGAAGCTTATATCATTTGGGCAATATACAGATTTAATTTGACTCGGGCACGTTGTAGCTCTCCACTTGTTTACTATTGACTGTTTCGTAGTGGAAGGCAATACCTTGGCATCGAATTCACTGAGGGTGGGTGTAGAGTCTCTTACAACATAATTCACAAGTGTAGATCTACTACTGTTAACTGTTCACCTGTTGATAGTGATCTCCCTATGGAAAAGTATGTGGAAGTATTGAGTTTCTTTTTTTTTAAACGTGCACACACACAAACATACATGTGTCTATGTGTTTTTTAAAGTGTGTATATATATATATATAAATGTGTATATAAATGTGTGTATATATATATGTGTGTATGTATATATATGTGTATATGTATATGTATATATATATATGTGTGTGTGTGTGTGTGTGTGTGTGTATATATATATATATATTCACTGAAAAAACCATAGGTTTCACACATGTTATAGTTAGCTGGACATTTTACTGATAAAAAACCAATGAAATTCCCCCGTTATAGTTAGTGCAGGCAACTATAACTCACGCGACCGCAATCCTCTGCTGATGCTAATACTGTATTTAGACACTTATTTGCCCATGTCTTCTTCCATTAAATTTTAGCTATACATATATTACAAATATTTTTTTTTCATAAAGACACATATGTCATCAGCAGAGGATTGCGGTCGCGTGAGTTATAGTTGCCTGCACTAACTATAACGGGGGAATTTCATTGGTTTTTTATCAGTAAAATGTCCAGCTAACTATAACATGTGTGAAACCTATGGTTTTTTCAGTGAATTTGCAAGGTTTTTTAAATGCTAATTCCTAACTATAACGTGTGTGAAACCTATGGTTTTTTCAGTGAATTTGTACGGTTTTTTAAATGCTAAGTTACTTTACGCCATTCGTGGCGTGCGTGCCCACTTAACGCAGTTCGTTCCGTGCGCGCACAGTGAGCACGCGGTGCGCTTCGCGCACCATGCGCCCACTTTACGCAGTTAGTGCCGTGCACGCACGGTGGGCACGCGGTGCGCTACGCGCACCGCGTGCCCACGTTACGCTTGTTGGGCCATGTACGCACGATGCGCTTCGCGCACCGTGCGCACATGGAGGACATATTATGCGCTTAGTTGTGAAATGAAATCTTTTAAATTTTGACATATAAATATATGGGTAGGGAGAGTGTGGATAATTTTTTTTTTAAATATAATTTTTACCGTACACGTACGGTAAGCGTAATCGGCGATTTTTAAAAAAAATAAAAAATTGATTTTTTGGCCTTGGGGGTTCTTTGGGGACACCTTCATCAAGGCTATGTGGTTAGGAGCTGTCTAAACAGCCCCTTTAAATGTTTTTTGCCTTTGTTATTCCTCCACCCCTCAGAGTGCGAGAGAGAAAATGGCGGACGCAGCTTCCTGGTTTCGACCGATTCGAATGTTTACTAAGATCTAACAGCCAATCAGAATCGCGCTCGCGCACGTCACCGTACGCGTACGGTAAGCTTACCGTAAGCGCACCGTAAGCTGGCTCAGATATATATATTGATATAAATGCAATTTTCTCAGGATCTACTGAAAAGATTTACACCAAACCTACAAAAGGCACTTCCTTGACCTGTAGACTACCTGTCTGCCAAATTTCAAGTAACTCTGTTCAGCCGTTCGGGCTGTAGCTGTGTCTAAAGGTCTTATGGAAAAATGCATGGGAAAAACGCGTTTTGGGACCCCACTTTTTTCTCAGCCCCCGCTTGACGAATCCCCCCGAGACTTTCAGGGTAGGAGCGGAGCGTAGCGCCCCATTAGTTTTGAAAATTTCGCGAGGATTCGTCGACCGGCGCCAAAGTTATTCCAAATAGAATGTTGCGGTTTTCCTATGGAAAGAGGGTCCTAACTATAACTACCTACTGGCGACCGCCAGTAGGTAATATATATATATATTTACATTTACAAGAAACTACTCCCCACTTCTGTTTAGAATGCCACGGCACTCTGAGAAAGCTTTGTAATTGTTTTGCAGCGGAGAAATGCACATCAACGTGTTTCGGCATTTACACACCTTTGTCATGATGCTGATCGTTTGTTACATGGTGCACTATATACAATAAAACGGTGCTGACAATAGGATAAACACAGAAAAAGGTCAAAAAACAGCAATGACACTTTCAACACCATCTTGGAGAGGCTTGTTGTTCATGTAAATTCATGCAAAACGTGAAATAACTTAATGCATTATGTTCAACCAACATTACCCATGCAGTGAATTCCAATGTAATCTGGTTGAAATTCACATTATTTCATGAAGCCCCCAAGAGCAATATAGTTCTTAGTGAATCTTATACAACAGTGATTGTTTATCAACTATTGCCGCCATCTTGTAATGAGTGTGATGCTATAGCATTAGGTAAATTCCATTCATAAGTATGTAGTGAACATTCCGGAATACACCCCCAGTGGGCAATTTACATGTAATGAACATTTAATGTAATGAACAAATCAGAATATCCATAATGAATATCAGACATGCCTTGATATTTCAAATAAACACAATTTTGGACTTTATTGTTCCACTTCAAACATAAAGGTGCGTTACTATATTATTAGTACAGTGTCTTAAAGCGAGAATTACAAGGCAACTATATCATGTCTATTTAGAATTCAAAATAAAACCAATAAAAAGAAATGCTGGGTGTAGGAAAGTGTTAAGCCCCAGTGGCTACAAAATGTTCACCTTAATTTGACTATAAACATAAGGGGCTATCTGGGCTAGAATGTCCATAATGACGGGCCATCAAAGCCTAAATTGGAACTCAAAACCATAGTCAGACGCGCTGGCTCCTGACAGGGCACCTTGAATGTGAAGATGGTAGTGAATTTCCATAACGGATGGCGTTATGTTACTAGCATATGAATCTACCTTGAAAAAACAAAAGACAAGAGGGGGTTGGCAAAACAGGAACAGATGGTTTAATTAAACAATTTGGCCTGTAGTACAGTTACAGAAACGGGTCTGAGAGCTGTCTCAAAGTACAATCAATCTGAGCGAGTTTTTATACAGTATTTGTTTTTTCATAAATATACTTCTGGTGATCCTTGTTTGGTAAAAAAGTGCGGGTCTTGTCTGTGGAGTTGTAAAGAAGCCCCCTGATAACAAATGCAGGTGGGTCTCAACCCTGCGTTGACAAAGTGTGGGCAATGTGTCCAGATGTCCGTCATGAGGGGTGCATAATCACTGCGTGTACTCTGCGTGCTCTTTCCTTATTGGCTGTGTGTTCCTAACGTTGTGGCATCTGACTTTACGGTGTTTTGGGAATGCGTACCCCTATGGCCCTGTGTGTTTTATTGGGGCCAATTTCTGAGTCCAATTGTGGTTACTTATTTGGGGGATGGTCCTGAATTTCCTGTTCGAACATTTGTCTGCCGGCTACGTGCCACCCCACCTGTGACTTGTCAATCAGTTACCTTTGGCCTAGGCTGCAGAGACTGCCTGACCAAGTATTTCTGAGTCAGGGTTGATGGGGAGTTCATGACGGGTGAATGTGATACTAGTGATGCGATTTCGATTGTATATGCGAGTGTATTATTATAAGTATTGGCATTGATTTGATCAGTATCAGCAGTTACACTGTCTATTTTATATTACAGAGCCTTCTAGCTTTGTCTCTGTAAAAAAATATACATATAAAGAAATTTTTATAAATGCTTGAACCAAACGCGATCTAAAAGATTGCAGCTCAGGCTAATTAGTCAGTCAGAGGTGGACGTACAGCTCTTCGTCAATATTCAAGCCAAATGCTTCCTTGCTATCCAACTCCAAGATATACCTGGATTCCAACCTCCTGAACTCACTCTCCCCTCCTCTCAATTTCTTAGGTACACGGTCAATAGCACTGTAAGTTTGTAGTTAAATATCACCATTATGCACCTGCTGAAAATGGTAGGCTGCCAGATAATTAATATCTGTGTATCTGTGTTTTTAATTGCCTGCAGATGTTGGAGTACCCGTTTGTGGTCCGGCAGTATGTTGCTCCTGATGTAGACCTTAGGGCAGGGGCAGGACACAGCATAATTGCAAAACAGTTTGCAGTCTAAGTGTCTTTCTTATTTTAATGATCTTGCGGAAGTGTGTGTGCAGGTCAATGATATTCTTGCCATTAACGCATGCTTTGCACTTTTGGCATTTTTAATACCTGGGCTCGGTTTAAGCCATTGTTTTTTGGCAGTAGAAACTTCGCTCTTGACTAAGAAGTCCCTCATAGATCAGGCCTTTCTAAAGGTAATCTGTGGTCTGGTAACTGTGCTTACCCCTATCACGGAATCATTTTTTTATGAGATGCCAGTGTTTAGTGAGTGCCTTTCTTATGCTGAGATGTTTATCATGGTACATGGTGATGAATCTAGTGCTAAGTTCTGTTCCAGTGTTGGCCTTTTTCTTATTGACCCCAAAGACTTAGATACTCCGTTTTGCTACATTAAGAGTGGTATTTGTTTAGCCTGTGCCAATAGCCAATGCATCATATCTTGATGGGTTAACCTCAAAGATTTCCTGGTTACTGCATATGCGCCTTTGCCCTCATCAATTTCCTATATGGGATGCCATTTTTCAAGGCTACCGGATGAAAAATTTGTGCATGAAGCATGCTGTTACCAGCGGTGGATTTTCTACACACCGTAGTTGTGAATCTCGAATTTTGTGCTAGGATTCTGACATCTAAAAAATCCAGTTGGGTGCGGTTAATCTGACATGTAAAATGGAAATTCAATACAATAACATTGATGACATTAACAAACTGGTTAGCTGCAACTTTATCTCCCTTCCACAGCATAAACAAGTCTTCAATATACCTGACCCATAATAAGATTGTTTGTGTCCATTCACTTATCTCTGGTCCATTCAGTGCTTGCTCCTCCCACAAGCCCATTTGCAAATTTGCATAGATGACAAAGCAGGTACCCATTGCAGTCCCCCTCTATTGCTGGACATTAAACAGGAATTTTTTCTGTTCAGGCACCATTCAGTCATCTGCAGTAGCATGGTGGTGTGTGTGTAAAATGTGGGTGGTCTAGCCCTTAAAAATGTAGTACTGCCCTCAGGCCAACCTCATGTCGAATGCTAGTGTGGAGAATGGAAACATCTAAGCTCATCATCAACGTTTCCTCCTCCCATGGTGCATAAAAGATTCTTTTAAGGATTTCTGTAGTGTCTTTTATGTACAATGGAAGATCGTGTTCTGGAAGTTGTAAGAAATGGTCCTACATATATATAGATGTATTTTCGAAGTGACTCCCAATGGCAGCTATGATGGGTCTCCCTGGTGGTTTTGCTGGGTTCTTATGTATCTTAGGGTCAAGTTAAAATACTGACAATCTGGGGTCATCAGTTTTGAGGAAATTATACTCATCCCAATAATTTCACCTCTCTCCATTCATTTAATTGAACTAGTGTTCAGTTTTCTTCATGAAGTTTGCTAAACGAACCATGCAAGGAAACAGGGTAAAATCTCATGTTGCACTTTCAATGTTAGTGCCCCTTTTTCTTGGTGCTCCACACACTCCGGAAATGGTTGGGTTTAAGGAGGTCTAGGAACTCTCCTCCCCTCTCTAAACAGGCAGGTCTCAAGGAGTCCAACAGTCACTCCAACAAGTTGTCCAGACTTAAAGTGACATCCTCTCTCCTCTGGTAGACTGTCTGTCATGCAGACAACAGTTCTACGAGTACTACACGGATCACTCTCTTCCTTGGTCAGTAAAGCAGCTCAAACTAGAGCAAAGTGGGATGGTTTGGATCCAACCTTTGTACTCACTTTCCAATGTTTTTCAGAGTTGTGGACTTACTGTGTAAGGTCTTGAAACGTCCTCACCACACCCTAGCCAATAAAATGCAGGCTGTCCCCCTAGCATCCACCACATTGAAGTGCTCAGAAAAAACTAATTGGTGATCACCTTCTAAAAGGTCATCGTTTAAATTCTTAGGGCATCTTTCTCCATCCTCCCTCTTTTCGGTATCTGGGTTTTACCTTTCAGCTTCAGAAATGCAGGCTATAAACTTACACTCTCTGGGGAAGTTGTATCCCATCGTTTATCTTGTGCAGTGCTAATGCAAGAGCTATATAAAATAGATAACTCTGGCCCCAGTGCTTAAATTCTCACCACACACGGCGTCTTTATACCATGTCTATGCGACATATCCACCAGGCATACACACACTCAACATGCATACAGAATGTCAGCACAAGGATTTAAGTGTTACATATTAGCAGAACATTTATATGAATAGGACTTGTAGGCTGCATCCCCTCTTAGAATAGTAAAAGTGCTTTTCAGGGCTATTGATCTACTAAAAACGGTATATTGCCACCAATGTTTTATGTCAAAATGCATTCTACAAAAGTGTGACATTGAGGGGGGGAATCAAGCTTCTCTTCATCCTACTATCTGGTCACCAAGAAGGATGGACAACTAAGACCAATTCTGAACTCTGAATCTTTTCATCTTGTCGAAAAATTAAAAAATGTGACCTTTTAGCAATTCTTTGTGGCCTTCAAACGGAAAGATCAGATTGTGTTCATTGATTTACAGGGTGCCTGTTTTCACATCCCAGCCCTGCAGGCTCATACATGTTTCTTTGAGCTTCACAGAGGACTCCTAACACTACCACTACAGTGCTCTCTGTGAGATGCAGTCCATCACCAAACCAAACCCTCCTTTATGCTTTTCCTCTTATTCTATTCCACAAAGCTTCCAGAGACTCGGTCGGGATGGGGCATAGTTGATACTCTTTGCCTGAGCAGAGACTACATCTATGCCGATCTATTAGATCCCCATGTTCAGCATCCAGTTGCCCTTCCAGACAGAGGCGATGGTCGGGACCTGTAGTCAAATTCTCTGGCATGCAGTCTCCAAGCATGGCAGATTAGTGGAGCCAACTGAACATGTTTACCCTTGCTTCAAGATGTGGTGTTATCTTGGCTGCTAAGATGGAAGCCTACACAGTAGATTTACATTGGTTACTGGGTTAAATGCCTCTCCTGTTCTGCAATGCGACTGATCCCTTCAGGGATCGGTTGGCTTCCCATTTTGTTGGCCAACAGTGATTGATGATCTCAACTCTGAAAGGTTACCTGATCGCGTTGTCCGCGTTTCTGTGCCTCCCTGACTAGCTGTCTGTATTCCTGTCACCCTTCATGACCAAGTCTATTAAAATTTTGTAGCGCACATTTTCTTCTAAACCATTTGTTGTTCCACACAGGTACCTTAATTTGGTTATGACATTCTTGATCGCTTTCACTTTTGGGCCACTCCATAGTTCTTGCTAAAGACTGTGTTTCTGGTGGCCATTACTTTGGCCCATAGGGTCAGTGAGCTGCAGGTTCATTCAATTCATCCTCCTTATCATAGATATTTTTCCCCAGTCAAATTGATACTGCGTACCTGTTGTTTTTTTGCTAATAGTAGTGTTCGACTTCCACATGGGCCAGTCAGTCATGGTGCTTTCCTTTGTCACTCGTCCTCACGCTACTAATGAGAAGACTCAGTTCCACCATTACATTGATAAAACTAGGGTTGACAAGATCGGTGAATGTTTGTGGGCTATACCAGTGCCAAGAAGAGGAAGGTCATAACAAGGAAACCATTTCTCAATGGGTTGTTCTCTACATTAAAATTCTTCGCCCAGGCAAGAAAGAGCCACCAGAAAATATCTGGGCTCATTTCGACTGGACCATGGCTACATGCATGGCTTTTCCCAGACTTTTTCCAGTGGCTGGGATTCAGCCACCTGTTGTTTACTTCACACTGTTGCAAATGATGGCTACTTTTTCATTGCAATTCTTTTAGATTTTCTGGTTTGACTGCCACTCTTCAGTGCTGCAGCCTGTGTGGGTGTTGGTTCATGATTCACTCATAATGTGACCTATGTGAAGAAAGAGGTATCCATCAGAAGTTCAAGTTCCTCACTTTTGGTAACACTTTTTTTGCCGGGTACTTCCCACAGATTTCTCACCACTCTCCCTCATCCCCTTCTGAGGTAGTGTTGATGTGTTTTGTTGTGCATTTTGCTGCCGACCTCTCTGTCATTACACAGTTCCAGCTCTGCAAGCCTCACTTTGATGCGGTCGAACTGTCGAAAACTGAATTGGCACTGGTAATAGAATAGCGTTGTTATGCGTATAGCTATCTAAGCCATCACTGGAGTTGCATGGTGCACCTGGAGACTCTGCAGAGCTACTGCGTTTAAGAATTTCCAGCTCCAGTCTGGCACCTGGTTCATTCATTATTCATAAGTTGAGGAATATGTGGACATATAGGGTATCCACCAGAAAATGCATTATTCTTTTCACAGAATGAGCTGTACTAACCCGAAAAATCATTAATTCTTTTATGCATTTATAACATTTTCAATATTTTTGTCTTGCCAAATGCACTCTGTTGATTCAGGTTTTACTTCCTTCCTATATGTTTATTTGTCGAGTTCGGTCAAATCAACAACCCTTATGATTTCCTGTTGGAGACACGAAAGATTGGCCCTAAAGAACCTAACTCTACTTTCTGCTGACAACTGTCTTGCTGACAAAAACATCATTGATGCATACAAAGTTGTAAAATACTAAGCATCAAGCAAACAGGGTGATTGAGACCAGACAAATATAACAATGACCAAGTCAACAACACAGAATAGAAATAAAATACCTCTTTTTTCTTGACTAACTAAGCTGGAAAGGGAGGACAATGATCTATACTTGCATATCGCTTTTAACAGCATGCTGTCTTGGAAGCCTGATGTTGATGTAAAACTGGAAAATTCAGTCTCTTTACAGATTAAAATCTCTTCACCCTCTTGAAGACTTTTTTCATTTTCCCGAATCTAGGTCTTCTGCCACTCTAAAAGCAGATATTCAGTACACATCAATTGTGGGCAAAATGGAACTCCATAGCACCGTTAGTGCCTGAAGACAACAGTTGTTGGTGTGCACATATAGTAAATAGAACCAATAATGTATTTTTTTTCATTCATTCAACTTTAGACGATCCTGTGTGCAAACAAGCAACACGAGTACAGATGGCTTAATTGAGATCTTCCAGAGTGATTAGTTAGATGGTACTGTTCCTTCACCCCAGAAAAGCAATTTAAAGTGCGGATGAAACTGCTGGAACTTTTCCAGCCAGCTCACATGATGTCCACCTCAGGAACAGACCGGTTCCACAGAGTTAAAGCGACCAGGGAATTTAGCAAATGAGACAATGAACAAAGGTCATTAGACAAGATAAAGTCCACCTCAGCAGACGATTGTTGGGTTTTGATGATAGCCAAGAAAAAGATGCTTCTAATGGCATGAGGCCGTTAAGTCAATTGATGGCTTCGGAAATAGTTGAGCAGTTCTACTTTTATGTCCTCTATATGAAGAACAAAAATATACCTTCTTTGCTCAGTGAGGCAGTAAAGCATAAAATGAGGGGACATTCTGCTGTTTCTGGAAAGCAACTAACTTGAGGACATTTCCAGATGGGTGGCTAGGATTCCAACTTCAGTTTGGCCACTGACGGCTTTTCCACAGCTGCACAATCTAGAGACTTGCACTATCAGTATAGGGCTCACATAATAGTATACATTCCTGTCTTCTCTTAGATGCTGACCAAAACAAAAAGGAATTTGGGTATTACCAAATAATAGACGGCTACACTTACTGAGCCCACAGAGAGAAACAGATCTAGGGAGAGCCTAAAAGCAGCAGTAGCCTGTTTGAATCACCAAGAAGCCAAGATTACTGCAAGCATGAAGGGAGACAGGAGAGACAAAACCAGGCCTACAAAGGCCAAACAGAGAGGCTCATCTGAACTAGTACAAAGATATCTAGAAGAGATGGGGCATGTATTAATAGGACAGACGTTCTCCTCTTGATGTGAATCCTACAACTACTGTTGACGGAAATGTATGCCACTGATCTGCTCTGGAAATCAATTACATAAGGCACAATTTGAAACAGGTGCCCAAGATAATGACCCCCGCTTCATTTAGAAGATCCTTGGATGTAAAGTCCGGCCCAACTGATGGACCATAGAAGTCTGCATATTAATTGCTTATTACCTGAAAAGGATGAGAAGTTGCTTCCTCCCTTTTATCGGTAAAGCTTATTGTGATGAATACTTCTTACCACAGATGATCACATTATGAATAATGTTTAGATGCTAGACTGAATCCGAAAACTTTTTATCCTGCAATAGCTTTCCAGGACTGCATGATTTCAAATGAAGCTTCGGCCACCCAGAATGTGACAACAGTAAGACATATAAGGTGCCGACTGGTGTGCTGGCATCACTTTCTGTTTTTCTGCACCTCTTTGACGCTTATCATGAGCTCTTTAGATGCCTAACTTACAAAAATCTTCTACTTTTGACATTGATTAGATTATATGACTCCTCCCAGGTTTAGGGGTTTAAATCCTTTTCTAGCTGTTGTAAACAAATGGCTTTGTCGGATCTGCGTGACTTCTGTCTGTGGTATCTTGTTTCTTACCATGATTTATCGACCTGCGACTCCTGTTCCTCATTCACCCAGAGGACATAAAAGAATGGAAATGCAAGTTCTCTATGGCCAAGGCCCATCGGGACACCTCAAAGCAGTTTCTTTCCCCTTTAGGTAAGTCTCCTGATAGTTAATGTCTCTCATAAGAAACTGAAAAAAGCTCTATGAGGATATGTTATCTTCTTCCTCAAGGAAACTCCCAAGACTGTTCAAAGTGTCAGTGCCATTCCCTGATGCCAGTCTCTTCGTATTCATCAGAGCCAGATACAATAATAAAGAAGATAAGCTGGAGTTCTTGACTCCATCTGCTCACACCATACAGATGGAGGCCTTTCATCAAACCATGCTGAACACAAGCAGGACAGTCCCACTTTCCTTATAGATACTTCTTGTTAGAAATGGGGATCTCTAGTTGGCAGAGGTACGTACCTTTATCCAAGTAGTAATCTTGCTTCTAGTCAGGGTAAGGGGGATACACACACTATATAACCCGTGCTCACCCCCTTGGTAGCTTAGCATGAGCTGACAGGCTTATCCCAAAGGCAATGTGCAAAGTATTTGTACTCAAAACACACAGTAATACAGTGATAACACCACAAATGGACACCACACCAGTTTAGAAAAAAAAGTATCTTTATCTAAACTCAACAAGACCAAAACAACAAAAATCCAGCATACAGATAATATGATATGACTTTAGAGCAGTTATTGCAAAAATAAAGCTTGTAGAAAACAAATAGCTCCACCTTGGCTATTGCGGCGTCGTGACAGCAATAAATCCAAATTAACCAATAAAAAGTGCAATCCGGAGAAATCGGAGATCATTTTCTTTGGTTCTGCACCCAGTAATGTATGGCGCAAATGGTGGCCTTTGGACATGTCCCCCCCTGCAACCTCAGTAAGTACAGCCAAGAACTTAGGGGTCATGCTAGATGATAATTCATCCATGAAAGCTCAGATCCAAACTGTAGCTGGTTCCTGTTTTGGCCTGTTAAAAATGCTAAAGAACTTTTTCCCCTTACTTCCGGTTACTCATAGGAAGACTGTAGTCCAGGCTTTGATCATTTCCACGCTGGACTACGTTAACACCGTGTACCTGTGTCTTCCATAATATTTATTAAATCGTCTTCAGGTGGTCCAGAATGCGGCAGCCAGGGCAATTCTCATGTTAGGACCCAGAGAGCTGGTCGCCACCCACTTGAAAGCCCTGCACTGGCTGCCGGTCCATAAGAGAATAAGGTTCAAAGCTCTGGTTTTGACTTTTAAAGCTCTACATGACACTGGTGCCTTCTAAATTAGAAGAAGAGTTCAGCACTACATACCGCATAGAACTCTGAGGTCCTCATCGCAGCAGCAGGCTGTTATCCCCAAGTTCTTCTGTGCCCACATTGGTGGTCGCTCCTTCCAAGTGCAGGCCTCCTGTCTATGGAACTGCCTGCCATTGTCACTCAGACGGGTGCAGGATTTACTTACCTTCAGGAAGCAGCTGAAAACCTGGCTATTCCAGCAATAGCCAATAAGCCCTTCGATCCTTGCAGATATAGTGTCACTTTTGTCTTGAGGTATTTCAGCGCCGGGACACTCTGTTGAGTACCAATTTACATTACATTACTGTGCCGACCGCGAGGAGCGCGGTGTTGGGCACGGAGTCAGACAGACCCCCACACAAACAGTACCTTGGAAACAAAGTCTCTGACGATGCGCAGCGTCGTGGAGGTGAGGGGTCGGTGCCACGGTCACGGTCGGCTCCCTGGCTGCCACGGGGGGGCGAGGCATCGTGTCCGCGAGGAGGCGACGTGTCGAGTTCAGAACAGGGGACGATGTTTGTGTCGGTTGTGAGGCGTCGGTTCCTGTGACAAAGTGAAGTCGGCAAGTTCATGGAGTCACCTTTGGCGGTTATCGGTGCCACAATAACAGGATGCAGGCAGTCGCAGCTCGAAATACTCGCGGGTGGAAGGAGCGAGGGTTGGCGTGCGGGGGTTGGCGTGCGGGGGGGTCACCACAGGGGCGGTTAACCTTAAAATAAAAAGAAATAAAACTTACCTGACCGGGTCCCGCGCCGCCTTTGCTCCTGGGCCGGGTGTCCCTCGTCTTCCTGCTCATCAACAGAAACAGGAACAGGCATGCTTCCTCCCCTCCTGTAAGCCAGTCACAATGCTGCAATGGCAGCGTTGTGATTGGTGCGGAGTCCCAGATAACGCCCAGCCGGGCACCTGTAGGGAGACTATTTTCTCTATGTAGGCTGCACGCAGCCTACATAGAGAAAATGTAGAGTGCGCATGACTGCTTTGGTCGGCCCCATGGCCGACCAAACAGTCAGGGTACTCAGAGTGGTGCAAGCCACTCCTCCCTGACCCACCCGCCCCCAACCAGGCATACCCTCCCGCCAGCCCCCAACCAGGCATACCCCCCCGCCCGCCCCCAACCAGGCATACCCCCCCGCCCCCAACCAGGCATACCCCCCCGCCCCCAACCAGGCATACCCCTGTCTTCTGCTTTCTCGCAGCTCGAGAAGCAGAAACATAAAATGGTATTTAAAATACTGTTTTATGTTTGTGGTTCTAGCACTTCGAAAAAGCAGTGGGCCGGAGCTCCTCCGCCCTAATGGAGAAGCCGCACTGTGATGCAGGTGCTGGCTGTGACGGAGTCGGTGCGAGCGCTGGCGTCGGGAATGCCGATAACTGCAGGCGTCGAAGGGCATCGGAGCTACGGTGCAGGCCGTGCGGTGCGACATACACTTCACGAGCGGTGCCCCTGGTCTCAGTGCAGGTCGCGGCGTTGTTGACAGCGTCAGAGACAAGTTTTATTTCTTCTCTTGGTTTCTTCCAGCTCCCAACAGCAGGAATAAACTCTAGAGGCCCAAAACTGGAATAGGTACCTCCTGGCAGGTCAGAACTCTCAGCAATAGAGTTCAGGGGAGCTAGGGGTGAAGTCTTTGCGTCCCTGAGACTTCAGAACTGGAGGCCAGCACACACAAGCCCTAGGAGATTATTATTCAAGCAGGTTCACAGCAAAGTTCCAGTCTTTGTCCTTTCCATGGCAGAAGCAGCAACTGCAGGCTAACCCCACACAGCACACAGCAAAGGGGCAGTACTCCCCCTTACAGCTCTCCAGCTGTTCTCCTTGGAAAAGGTTCCCCTTGAGTCCAGAAGTGATCTAAAGTTCTGGGGTTTAAGATCTACTACTTATACCCCATTTTGTCTTTGTTCTCTTTGTGTAAGGGTCTCTGAGCCCAGTCCAAACCATTTCTGTCCTCACTGGTGCAGTATGACCACAAGGGGTGGAGACAGCATTGTGCAAGGGAGACCGGCCCTATTCAGGTGCAAGGGAAACTTCTCCCACTACTTTTAATGCAACCATGCCCCATTCAGCTCCGCTCTGGGTCATCCAGGCAGGGCTAGGCACAGGCACACCTCAACCCTCTCCCCCGCCTCCCCCAGTGGCTGTCTACAGTGAATGAACATCGCCAGCTCCTGGCACTCTAAAACCAGACAGGCAATCCACAAACAGGCCGAGGCACACAGAATGGTTAAACAAGAAAATGCCCATTTTCTAAAGGTGACATTTTCAAACACTTAAATTATAAACCATATTTACTACAATATGTTTTATTAAATTCTGAGTTCAGAGAGGCTAAACTTTAATCTTCTATCTTTTCCCAATGGTAAGTTATACTTGTAAGATGTTGAAAAGTATCTCCCATTCTATCCTATGGGACAGATAGCCTTTCAATAGTGAAAAACGAAATTGGTAGTATTTCACTATCAGGACATGTCACACACACCAGTACATGTCCTGCCTTTTACATACACTGCGCCCTGCCGATGTGAGTACTTTGGGCCTACCATAGGGGTGCCTTACATGTAAGAAAATAGAAGGTTAGGGCCTGGCAAGTAGGTGCATTTTCCAGGTTGACATGGCAGTTTAAAACTGCGCACAGACACTGCACTGGCAGGTCTGGGATACCTTTTCAGGGCCACTCATGTGGGTGGCACAATCTGTGCTGCAGGCCCACTAGTAGCATTTGATTTACAGGTCCTGGCACACTCAGTGCACTTTACTTGGGACTTACCAGTAAATCAAATAGGCCAATCAGGGAGAACCATTTGTAATACCAATTTACACAGGGAGTACTTGCACTTTGACACTGATCAGCAGTGACAAGGTGCCCAAAACAGCAAAAACAAAATCCAGCATAGCATCAAAAATACAGGAAGTAGAGGCTAAAGGTCAGGGGAAACCACACCAAAGATGCCAAGTCTAACACTTCTCAAGGGTAGGCCAGTTCCTCTAGGCTTAGTGATTCTGATGGTCTGACTCATGCCATATGTACCAAATTCATCGTCAATGGACCTGGATCCAAAGTCGGCATTGTCTGCCCTTTTGAAATCGGCAAACATTATCCAAGCGGCGCGACACGATTCATTAATGTTACAGCGCTCCGTTGCCCCTTTTAACTAATCCTACATCATCTTGCCCTTGTTTCCAGGAGTCACCACATTATTTATCGAACCTTCATTCCCCCATCACCTGCGGTGTTCGGCTGGGACATTTGGGAACTGCTGTGGGCTGTCGAGGACCAGGGACCAGAACTCCTGTAGGCAAGGCCTACCATCCCTGAGGCCCGCGGAGCTCCAACATGGAAACAAAATGGCTTGTCCCGGGAACAGCAGTGGCCACGGCTGGCTATTAGCCGAGGGAATGCCTCTGGAGACCACGCGGGATGGTGCTGGCTATGCTGGTGAGGGCGGATTCCCCATTGGAGGCCGGGATTTACCTTGCAGAGCCTGAGAGTTTGGCACGGGACATCAGAGACATGCTCTGTGTTGCGACCTATAACCTGGTGAAGAGGGGGTGGACTCCATTGAGGTTAGTGGGCAGATAGGGACGCTACACTGACGCGGTTGCATTCATAAGTCACAGTTGAGCTCCACCGTTGAGCTCCACTCAACGTCCTACTCGGCAGACAAGCACCTGGACCTCTGAGGATCCAGGGGACATGGTTGGGGAACCCTGGAGAGCGGAATTATTAGCAGCCATACACAACTTGTGAATGGATTTGTAGGGAAATATCAACTCCGTCTTGAGTGAACTCAATCTCCTTCACCCAGACCTGCATAATGTGGCTAAAAAGGTCTGGACTGCCGAGCACTCAACTTAGGCTCTCCAAGTGGAGATGAAAACAATTAAGGACCAGATGTCCAAGATGATAGCAGTGACTAGGACACTGGAAGACAGAGTAGAGGATGCTGAGGGGCGATGACGTTGGTTGCAACAGTCTACGCCTGTTTCCGGAAGGGGGTGGCACACTCCTTTCCAGAACACTTTCTTGAGGACTGGACACTCACCATTCTAAAACCATAGAGTTTTTCAAAATGTTTGCTTTAGAGCAGGCGCAGTGGACCTTGACTGGCTGGCCACCCGGGGGCCCCTCTAAGTGCAGTTATGGCGAGGATTTTCAATTATAAAGATCGTGACATCATTCTTAAGGCAGCCACTGACGACCAATGAGGAGGCGGAAATGGGAGAGGATAACGTTCCACCCTACCTAGGGAGGAGGGTGATTAGGAACGCCTGGACTGTGTGGCACGATTAGATGGGAGGGTGTGAAGATGCATCCAAGACTCCTGGTGGATCCACAGACAAAGGAACTTATGTGTACTACGTTGGATAGTGGGGGGTAGGGTTAGGGATTCATATCCTTGATAAAGAAGGGAGAGGACACATGTCGACCAATAGTAATCACTTTATATGATATGGAATTTGGAGGAGGGGGGGGTTCTTTGATAGTAATTTTTAGGTCTCGACTGAGCCAGCGCGCATGCGCTGCTCTGCAAGACTTTTTGTAAGGGCTTCAAGCTTTACTCCATACTTTTCACACGCTTGTGCGTGTGTTTTTTTTTGTTGTATTTTTCCTATTGGGCTTTGCGTGCAAAGACTGCACGCAATTGGGCAAAGGTGGGTGCATATCCCGCCTTTCCCAAGAAATATATCCGCCAAGGCATACGGTTTGCGGTTACGAGCCCGGGCGCGCAGAGTGCCATCTGTTATCTGTCAGATGTCACACGAGCGCGCGCGCACCACGCAGCTCGCATGTTGGTGACTTCTTCTGTTTGGGGCTCTTTGAAGGCTTTTTTTGTGGTGAAGCAATCTCTAATAAAGAAAAGCTTCTGAAAACGAGGAAGGCTAAAGCAACGTCTCTGCACTGTGCCTTAGAAGCTGCAGCTGTTATTGTATCCAATACATATGAAGCTCGAGATCCGCTTATTAAAGCCCAAACAAGCCTTAAAGATCATTTTACAGCGGCAGAGATGGTGAACGAGAAGCCTTGCTTTCAAAGAGCTATGAGAAGAGTGAGCATGGTCGTCGCTACTTAGCCTGGTCTGTGAGAAAGAAGAACAACAATAACAACATTAAGTCTATTTATGATGAAGCTTCGAACAAGCTGGTCACTCAACCGGGTCAAATTGGAGAGGTGTCCCTCAAGCATAACTCCTACCTTTATTAGGTTGCAGATTGCCTGGCACCTGAAAGTGTCAAAACATTTCTGAAATCTATTGAGATGCCGGCTTCATTGAAGGCACAACAGCAAGCTTTTATCCTTCTTATAACTGCGGCAGAGCCTGACTCCGCAAATAACGCATTCCCGTACGCCAAAGCATCCGGGTGTGATGGGCTGGCAGAGGTTTACAAAGTATTTAGAGACCAACTATGTAGCATATTAGCTATTATTTTTAGTGAGATATTAGGAGGCAAAGTATCCCCCAAGACATTTACCACGGCAGTGGTCACTAGCCTTTGGAAAAAGGGGAAGCCCGTGGAAAATATTGGCTCACATCGGCCCATAAAGCCAGAATTGAAAAGACTATTAGATCAACAAGCTGTCTTCAGGACCTATAGGATCCCTAAGGACTTCCTCAATTTATGCAGTCGCTAATTAGTATGGGTTCAGGCAAGCTTTTTTCTCTCTCTCTCTCTCTCGCACATGCACACACTCACACATGCACACACTCTCACACACACACCCACAAACGCCCTCCCTCACACTCTCTCCCTCACACTCTCTCATACCTTCAAAGAAGACACAATGGGGTTGAATTCATCTGTTGTCAGTTGAACAGGAGCCAGCTCCGTTTCCAGCTAACATTCTCATTTTCGAGCCCAGACCATGGTCTTGATTCTGATGACCCTATGCTTGCCTTTGCGTGGGGGTGTATTGGAGTCGTTGCCCCTAATCTTCTCCAGTCTCAATCATATTTCAATTAAGATTCACATCAGGCTTGATATCAGACTGATATCTCATTTCTGCTCCATTTGGTGTTTCAACATGCATTTTCAAGAACTGGTGTCTGATTACAGAGGCATTGGTTTTGTCTTAAAGTCCTAGGCTTTTCTCCAAAGGCTTACGCTCGTGAGGTAATGTAAGCTGCAGCTTTTCGGAAAAAAATAATAATTCAGTAGCAGTTCAGCAACCTCCACCTGTATATTGATGCACCTCTCCTGGTGCTGTACATTTTGTACCTTCTTCGTACCCTTTGGTGTGTCCGGGCCTTCTATCGGACAGTCCCAAACCAGCAATACTATGCTTTTTCTGTCTGCGGCATGCCACGCTCGACCCACTGCTATGGCTCTTGGGTAGGCAGAGGTCACAGGCTTGGTAACCATCAGACTATTTCCATATTCAATGTGCAAAATGTAAATGGTGTATTTTCCACATCTCTCACTGTGTATTAACCAAAGGGACCAAATGAGCACTCAAAAAAACAACAAGCATTGGTGGTACCATGACTTTAAAGTAATGTTGTATGGTAATGTGAAGTATTCTCAGAACCTCCTTTCCTCCTTCTTCCGGCTAGGCAATACATAGCGCCAGGACACCCCAGGGTAACCGTTGCGCTCTACAAATCTTATTAACATAACATATTGCAAGTAGATAGCATGAGAACAGATATGTATTTGTGTGGAAGCAAAGAACTGTAGAATGATATTGGTGGAGATGACAGCTGCATTGACAAGCCAGGCCTAAATAACTGTGCAGGTTCATGGCTGTCCTCCTCCCATCAGCACTACTTCTGTCTCCCATAATGTGGATGGCGCCAAAGCCCGTCTCCTCGCGATTCTCACATAACTGTCTGGCGACATCTGTGTTGTCAAGGCAGACCATGAAAATGTACATTCTCTGACCCTCCTAAGTTTGAACTTATTAAGAGAAGCCTATTTTTCTCAGTGTTGCCTCTAGCTTAGACATCTTCTTCGGTGAGTATACTTATCCTCGGTCCTAACCGCCTCTCTCACCTAGGGTTGAATATCACGGTAGTATACGAAACGTCAATGCCTCTTCCAAACCAAACGGCTGAAAGAAGCATCCGAACGAGACGCACAGAGCCATTCTGGGATTATGGTAAACATTACAAACGACGCGTGTAGACGCCAAAAAGAAAACGTTTGCCATACAATTGCTGGATGAAACCACTAGATGTCGGATTAATACACAGCATGTGAAACCGTAACAGGTTCACACTTCAAAACTGCTTCCAATTATCCCCCAGCATCACTCAAATAAAACGTCCAATGTAGTTCTCTGTAGTTTAATATATACAAATAATCAGCAACCTAATAAACAACAAAATGTGATGGAATTTCATGTTTATTCAAATCTGTCTTCAGTGTACATTTTTCAATGGGTAGGCAATTTTTTCATACTCAAGCACAGGAGACGTGAGGAGGGCAAGGGCAGATACCAGAGCCAGGCAGCACTGCCTTCTCAAGCACAGGAGACGTGAGGAGGGCAAGGGGCAGATACCAGAGCCAGGCTGCACTGCCTTCTCAAGCACAGGAGACGTGAGGAGGGCAAGGGGCAGATACCATAGCCAGGCAGCACTGCCTTCTCAAGCACAGGAAACGTGAGGAGGGCAAGGGGCAGATACCAGAGCCAGGCAGCACTGCCTTCTCAAGCACAGGAGACGTGAGGAGGGCAAGGGGCAGATACCATAGCCAGGCAGCACTGCCTTCTCAAGCACAGGAAACGTGAGGAGGGCAAGGGGCAGATACCAGAGCCAGGCAGCACTGCCTTCTCAAGCACAGGAGACGTGAGGAGGGCAAGGGGCAGATACCAGAGCCAGGCAGCACTGCCTTCTCAAGCACAGGAAACGTGAGGAGGGCAAGGGGCAGATACCAGAGCCAGGCAGCACTGCCTTCTCAAGCACAGGAGACGTGAGGAGGGCAATGGGCAGATACCAGAGCCAGGCAGCACTGCCTTCTCAAGCACAGGAGACGTGAGGAGGGAAAGGGGCAGATACCAGAGCCAGGCAGCACTGCCTTCTCAAGCACAGGAGACGTGAGGAGGGCAAGGGGCAGATACCAGAGCCAAGCAGCGCTGCCTTCTCAAGCACAGGAAACGTGAGGAGGGCAAGGGGCAGATACCAGAGCCAGGCTGCACTGCCTTTTCAAGCACAGGAGACGTGAGGAGGGCAAGGGGCAGATACCAGAGCCAGGCTGCACTGCCTTCTCAAGCACAGGAGACGAGAGGAGGGCAAGGGGCAGATACCAGAGCCAGGCAGCACTGCCTTCTCAAGCACAGGAGACGTGAGGAGGGCAAGGGGCAGATACCATAGCCAGGCAGCACTGCCTTCTCAAGCACAGGAAACGTGAGGAGGGCAAGGGGCAGATACCAGAGCCAGGCTGCACTGCCTTCTCAAGCACAGGAAACGTGAGGAGCGCAAGGGGCAGATACCAGAGCCAGGCAGCACTGCCTTCTCAAGCACAGGAGACGTGAGGAGGGCAAGGGGCAGATACCAGAGCCAGGCAGCACTGCCTTCTCAAGCACAGGAAACGTGAGGTGCGCAAGGGGCAGATACCAGAGCCAGGCAGCACTGCCTTCTCAAGCACAGGAGACGTGAGGAGGGCAAGGGGCAGATACCAGAGCCAGGCAGCACTGCCTTCTCAAGCACAGGAGACGTGAGGAGGGCAAGGGGCAGATACCAGAGCCAGGCAGCACTGCCTTCTCAAGCACAGGAGACGAGAGGAGGGCAAGGGGCAGATACCAGAGCCAGGCAGCACTGCCTTCTCAAGCACAGGAGACGTGAGGAGGGCAAGGGGCAGATACCAGAGCCAGGCAGCACTGCCTTCTCAAGCACAGGAGACGTGTGGAGGGCAAGGGGCAGATACCATAGCCAGGCAGCACTGCCTTCTCAAGCACAGGAAACGTGAGGAGCGCAAGGGGCAGATACCATAGCCAGGCAGCACTGCCTTCTCAAGCACAGGAGACGTGAGGAGGGCAAGGGGCAGATACCAGAGCCAGGCAGCACTGCCTTCTCAAGCACAGGAGACGTGAGGAGGGCAAGGGGCAGATACCAGAGCCAGGCAGCACTGCTTTCTCAAGCACAGGAGATGTGAGGAGGGCAAGGGGCAGATACCATAGCCAGGCAGCACTGCCTTCTCAAGCACAGGAGACGTGAGGAGGGCAAGGGGCAGATACCAGAGCCAGGCAGCACTGCCTTCTCAAGCACAAGAGACGTGAGGAGGGCAAGGGGCAGATACCATAGCCAGGCAGCACTGCCTTCTCAAGCACAGGAAACGTGAGGAGCGCAAGGGGCAGATACCATAGCCAGGCAGCACTGCCTTCTCAAGCACAGGAGATGTGAGGAGGGCAAGGGGCAGATACCAGAGCCAGGCAGCACTGCCTTCTCAAGCACAGGAAACGTGAGGAGGGCAAGGGGCAGATACCAGAGCCAGGCAGCACTGCCTTCTCAAGCACAGGAGATGTGAGGAGGGCAAGGGGCAGATACCAGAGCCAGGCAGCACTGCCTTCTCAAGCACAGGAGATGTGAGGAGGGCAAGGGGCAGATACCAGAGCCAGGCAGCACTGCCTTCTCAAGCACAGGAGACGTGAGGAGCGCAAGGGGCAGATACCAGAGCCAGGCAGCACTGCCTTCTTAAGCACAGGAGACGTGAGGAGCGCAAGGGGCAGATACCAGAGCCAGGCAGCACTACCTTTAAAGTTGCCGGTCAGCATCACACAACGAGTGCCCTTCCGCAGAACAGGAGCTTGCACTTCTGCTGTTTGTGTGGTGAATGGCCTGTTTATCTCTCTGAAACTTGAGAAAACAATTCCACCAGACAAAGCCAAAACAAGCGAGTTTTTCAAATGCCTGATCACCTTTTTGAATGCTACCAGCATGAACAGAATGCTTCAGGTATTGTTGTTTGTCTCAACCTGTTACCGGCTAATCAATCACATTCACAGTACTGCTCCCCAGGACCAGGTTTCAATTTGCTTTCCTCTTTTGACTGAAGAACGGTGTGATAAGTTGACATGCACAGAATAGCTAGGAATAACAACAAGCATTGGCATAGCCAATAGGTCTCGCCTTTGGGACCTTATAAGTATTTAATTCTGCAGCACAATATCCTTGGTGCAACATCAACTGTTGCATGGCTAAGCACTTATAATGTCCCAAAGGCGAGACCTATTGGCTATGCTAATGCTTGTTGTTGCATGTATAGACTTGTAACAAATGTTGTTTGCAAATTGAAGAAAAATCTAATAAAGAAATATGTTTGATAAAGGCCCAGCAGAGCACCTTCCTAGGCCCCAAAAATTCACTCAGAAAGGGGAAATGTTCATATTGGCCTCTGATCCCCTCTCTATGTCAGATACAGAATGGCTGCATAGAGTATGATGCCATGGAGGCTGATAACCTCCTCCTTCTTTACAATACTAATACTGGCCTTTTTCCTGGACTTACAAATTGCTAATGGATTCTAAACTTCTCCAGAAGGGGACATCCCGCCCCCTTCTGGTATTCTTTTCTGGAGAAGCCTGTTTCTTCACTACAGTTTTTGGAATTATCCTTGCCCACCACTGAGACTAAATCCAAAGTTTTGACAGACATCTCAGAACCACTGCTACGTTACAGTGAGGCCCTCTTAGAGCTGGTGATGCATGCCTGTAAGAAACACTGCTCGGCCCAACAGTTCACTCACAACAACACATACTAGGACGTTCACATCGAAAGTTTGTTACACCCCTCTCTGAAGAGTCTGGTGATTCAAGCCTGTTCTCCTAAACTGATCCCTTGTACATTTTTGTCAGTCCCTCTAGGCCGCGTCTAAGAGGCTTGATGGGTTGAAAAGGCTTTGCCTCTGGCAGCTCTGCTCGTCACATAGCTAATTTCAACATTCCTTTGTTAATGCTACGTCCATGCCCTATAGGGGCCGGCAAAATGTTTGTGAGCAGCCTTCCTGACCTTTTGAGAAAATCATTGTCGGATCTAGTCAAAGCAAACACAAGGAGATGATAGACAGAGGGCTGAAACTTTTCGGACACTCATCCCCCAGTCACAGATCTGGGTTGAATCCATCATCATTCTTTAGCTTACTACGCCACCTCACTTCATTATTTGGGGCTTCTCCACAGCACAGCAGTCCAGTCAGTGGCGTTTTGGTCCAAACACCCCAGTAGATGAATTGCTTCTTTCGGGGCAGGAATAGATCTAAGGGATGCACCACCTTCCGCTGCCGATTGATCCCTGTCTTTTTGACGCCAATTTCTGGTGCAGGAAATGGGTACTCCCATTTATTCAGATATTGAGAGACCATCACAACAGATCATTTGATGATCCAGCTTTTTTGCGAGAGCTACTACTACTCTTCCGTCTTCCCCTCAGTACCACCCTGTTTACACCAGGATGTACTCCCTGTCACACACCTCAACATTGGATTGGATGTGGAAGCCCTGTTGTACAAAGGTACCATAGATGTGGAGTCCTCAGAGGCACTGCTGAACAAAGGGATCAAAGAAGTGGAGCTGTTGGTGGAAAGGAGCATATCATTTTACTCCCTTTACTTCTTAGTTCCAAAGAAGGACAGAGGCCTGAGCCTCTCTAGAGCTTTGCCTTTTGAAACTGTTCTTTCGACAGGAAACGTTCTTGTCCTGTTGGCCCTCAACATAGAGCATTGGCTGATGTTTCTCGAGTCCTAGGATGCCTACTTTCTTTTGCAAACCTACCCGCTCACAGACACTACCAGAGTTCACCGTGGAGTCTTGGCACTGAAAGTTAGAAGTTGTACCTTTTGATCTGAAGACTGCGCCACTACCGTTCACAAAGGTGGTGGTGGCTTCACTAAGGAGGTCAGGAGTTTGCATGTTTTTACTGACTGGTGATGGCAGTTTCCCCTGCACTTGTCTCAGAACATCTTCAGTGCATGGTCTTTAATATCAATGCCCAAAAATCTCACATAATCCTCACACAGAAGTTGACTTTTATAGGTGCCATGCTAGACATGACCTGTATACTTTTCCTCTTAAAACACGCAAAAAGGTTATGGAGGAATGCTTGCAAATCTTCTAAACGAGTGGCACTCACTCTTGGTAGCATTCCAAACACTCGTTTTTCACCGACTGTGTACAAGCAATACAGAGACCTGCATTATGCAATGAGCACCTCCTCTGCTCCTCATAATAACAGCCCATATACGTTTGACATAATGCCCCAAGTGGCCAAAAGTATGTCCAGATGTGGATTCTATGCACCCTGTGCCCTAGGTTCCAAGCTGCACTTCGCTGGTGAGGCTTGTCAAGGCCAAATCTGGTCTCAAGTTACTTATATTCCTTTTTGGAAGTTGCCTTACCAGATAATTTAAGGTGAACTGCAGGCTCTTTTGGTCCAGCTATCTTTCACCTTGTTCTGCTCAAATAGACTGATACCTTGCACCTGTTCTGAATTCCTACCAGTGTCTGTAGTGTCATTCTATCACAAGTGCCAGTCCTCACTCTTCCCTCCACCTCACTCTACCAAAGAGGATGTGTGGCTATATAGGCTGGAGCCTGTGTAGTCTTTTTATTGTGACCACACAATAGGATAGTGCAGATGGTCAGCTCTTTGTGGACTGCTCTGGAGTCTAGATGGGCAAAGCAGGAAACAAGCACATGTTCTCAATGAGCATTACCGTTTTCATTAAGATCTGCTATGTCTTGATCAAGAAAACATGTGGCTGTCATTCGTGCCATTCCACAATGACCTGGGGGGCTTCTGCTGCTCAGTGCACCGAGGCTCCCTGGTGGGTGGTATCTGGTGGGCAGCCATGCTTACATCCTTCAGCTAATCATTATTGCCTGCATGCAGAGGCTCAAAGGCGAATACTCTGTTGACTTCCTTGGTCAATCTTCACTATTCAATCGCGCCTCTTGGAGAGTATTGCTTTGGGACTCACTCTTGCGGTGACGCATCAAAGGGAAAAGGTATCCATAAAAAGAAACGCTACTTACCTTTGATAACAATATTTCTGATGGGGGAGATTTCTTATCCTGTCCGCTTACTGGAAGGTATTCATAGGATGAGAAATCTGCTGAAAGAGCTAGTTGCACATATTTTCTACTAAAT
The DNA here is from genome assembly GCF_964204655.1 of Triturus cristatus. Taxonomy (NCBI): domain Eukaryota; kingdom Metazoa; phylum Chordata; class Amphibia; order Caudata; family Salamandridae; genus Triturus; species Triturus cristatus. Next base: position 1,084,595,495 of record NC_140584.1, on the reverse strand, counting down.
AAAAAAAAAAACACTATTGGGTTTACAGACAAATCAAATATTATGACTATAGCATGCCCTCCTTACTTTTTTAATGTACGCAGCATCTTCCTTCTCTTCCACCTTTCATTTACTTTTATTTTCCTATTTTACCCTTCAAGTTAGATTATCAATCATACACTATGACAAATAATCTACTTGGAGGAGGTAGGGTGGGAAATAGACATTTCCCACCATGACTTCACACAAGTCATGAAAAAATATTCATATTAGCAAGTACATATCATCTGATGTCAAGAAATATTGCCATAACATAGCAGTAAGTATTCCCGCCATAACCTGAATCGGCTACTCCGATATTAGCTTTAAATATATTTTGGAAATGCAACCCTTTTTAACCCAAACACCAGCACTTGTCAGGGATGTTTATCATATGCCAAGGAGGCCTAGTGTATGCTGAGGAATCGCACTGCTTGCCAGCGGATGCCTACCCATTCTCCAGGAATACTCATCACATAAAAGGGATATCACCTTGTGCCAGAGATTGTCACATTTGCCAGGACGGATTTTACATGCCAGAGAGTGCAACTCTGCCAGTGCCGGGATTACTTGCCCCAGACCAGAGAGAGGTAGCATGCACCTAGCATGAGCCTCGTTTCGGGCAGCAGTACCACATGTCAAATATGTCCACCATGTTATGAATGGGCAACGAATTTCATGAATACAAAGTCTATGCGCAAACTTGACACCACATACATGGAGTGCCCACACGTCAGAGATACCCATTTAATATCCATCATGACTGTGATATACTAATTTCTTATTAAACTAACTGTAGGTCTGCTAAAGCATCACATGCTAATTTGTCCTTGTAACACAAATATCTTTCTTTTACAGATTAGTTGGCTACTGCCTCCACAGTCTGCTTCAAATCCGATTCAGTCCGCTGTAGACAGCTTTCTCTGGCTCATCCGCATTGCACCCATTGACGCTAGGAACCCATTTTCTCAACAAATGCTGCTATTGGGTAGTGGAACATCTAACATGCGACTGCACTGCATGATTTTGAAAACAAAAAAGCTTAAATAAGAAAATATTACAAGTTACTATTTAAAATTGTTCTAAATATTTAAAGTTGCTGAGAAGTGTCTGCTGGTATATGTCACTCTTACATCCGCCACTCTGGCCTCTCCTGAAAGTATGTGGGAAGAACATTTAATGAGTATTCATTTTTTTATCTAAATAAAACAAACGTGGCACACACCAAAAGCGTTCTGCACCCAGACCAGCGCATGCATTGCCTTGCATGCCACTACAGGTGCGTGGCAGTACTACCAGTTCATTGCACCGGTGTTCACCCGACTCAATTACCCGATCTCCTTAAAGAGATCTCCATGGATCATCGTAAGTGCTGAATGGTCCCACCCATATGCTGGATCCCCATCAAGATCAGTCTTGTATCCAGGTCTGCTATGTTTCATTACAAATTCAATAATTTTGTATGTACACCATGTAGCTCCCCTTTACAACTTTATTTAAAACTCTGACGTGTGCAGTATCTCAATAATTATATTCTGCGAACTTGTCTGAATGCTGTGAATCTATCATCCCTGAAGGTTTATATAGTGATATCGTTGTTCATCAATTGACTGTAGATTACAACCATGAGCATTGCCTATCCAGCAAGACAGCATGTGGTTTGGTGCAGTTGTGAGAAAGGAGGAATTGGAAAGTTCAGTCTGAGGCAGTGAACTGACTGACCCTCCCTGCTATGACGTTCTGTAGTTATCAATGAACATGCTCATGTGTGTATTTCTTTTTGATCAAGATGTGTGGAATGCTCAGTTTCTTTTGGCTCGACCACAAGCCTGAATTATATATCCTCTTGATATGTTAGGAGTTTGCTTTAGGCTCTAGATGCAACGTTTCCTAGCTATGGGGTCAGTTGACTATAGCTAGCAATCCATAGTGTTGAATTCCTTAAATTTAGTACTGATCATCTGATGCAACCCAAAGTAACTTAACTTTGCAAATGCAACTAACTTGCTGCATAACCTTACAATTTAGGACAAAGATAAAGCTTAATCTTGCACTTCAACACGGATTATAAGGTAATGCAGTGAACTGGACTTCTGTTTTCCTTAGATTAACCGGGAATAATCACCTCCACTTCTAATGTTTGATGTTCAGGAAATAGTTTAGGAATTTGGCCTATTGATCTAGGGGTCTAGGATCCTGAGATGCCGCTGGGTTTGAACAGCATGTTGCACCCCTCTAAACTCCTACATAATCTACAGATGTACATCTCAAATCTCATTTGCTCTGAATTATTTGAATTTCTTTTTTTAATATATCTTTCTCATTTTTAAATCAACAACACAATAGAATAATTTGTGTTTGTCTTCCTTTAAGAGATTACAGTTTTTTCAGGATCCCAGGTAAAGTGTTTTTATGCAGCGTGCATTCCAAGCAAAATATTATTGCTATTGTAATAATTTTTTATTTTCATATTGTCTTCAAACCTCTTTGAGTTTGGTAGAAAATAATGCTGAGCATGTTCAATCATACAGCCTAATTCTTTGTGTCGCTTTTTGCAGGAAAACCGAATGACCCAGCACACAATGCAAGCGCTGCAGAGCGAGCTGGACAACCTCCGGGCGGACAACATCAAGCTATACGAGAAGATCAAATTTCTCCAAAGCTACCCGGGCAAAGTGAGTTGGGAATAATGACCCAGAATTGAAATTTAGGAAAGAAGATGTACATTAAGCAATCTTCTTTCTGACACCTAATACAGGACTAAGGTCATTTGGTTGATGTATAGCAAAGAGTATCTAAAATCAGGCACACTTATCAATGCTGGAGTTCATCTTTGAAGAGATGGGGCCTCTGATTGGGATATTGATAGTATATTGATCCCTTATTCGTGAAATGACCACAGTTTTGTCACAGGTCTATCGATTGAGTTTCAGATTAAAAATTCATGTTTTGTGCTTTAGCAGAGAGAGCTTTGACTTTACCTAAAACAAATCCATTTTGAAATAATACAACTATAATACTACATACTCCTCGTTTTCCACATGTATTTACCATCCAAACATTTGTTGATCGCAATTTGTTATAAATGATTCGAGCATTCAAAAACCTTTTATCTTTTAGTCTTCTCTCTTCTATTCTTTTCCTCCTTATTATTATACACATCCTAATGTAAAAATAGGCAGAAAGTGTTATGCATGCGTTTCTAGACCCTGCAGCATGATCATTTCATACAGTTAATTGTTGCTGTAATGTCTGCATACTATTTGGGGCTAATGACTCTTTAGATTGTTACTTCCTTTGGTGAGGGCTGTGCTGTTCCTTCATACTGTGGTATTTCCTTCCTGCTGTTCCCTCTTTGGAGTAGTGACTTTCTAATGTACATTTATTGGGGTAAAGTCTGTACTGTTCACTCGCCTTTGTGTAATGAATACTTGGTGTTAATGCATAGATGGGGACCCCCACTTAAGTGAGTTTGAGGTCAGGGAGAAGAGGGGAAAAAGCCAAACCTATAATGAACAAATCCCTCAAGACCTATATTTCTTTTCTATCTAGGCAGACCTATGTACAATAGGGCTTGACAGAGGTACAATCATTTGAACAAAACCTTACAGAGTAAACTTTTACATTGTTATTTATTTACTTTTTTATAAAACACAAATTCTACAAATATCAAATATAGATTCATTTCTTTTCTCTATTATCTTATTTCTTTTTTAAAAAAAAGTTTTTTTCAAGCATGTAGAAAAATCAGCAGTGTTGCCACACAATACAATTGGACAAATAACCCCAAAGAAAACGAATCTTTACAAATACCAAAACCACACAATACACATGTGGTAGTCTGTAGTCCCTAACGGGGTGGCGGGTCCGCAAATAAGCTGTCTACTACCACGGTATTGGCTCTGACTTTACTTTATTTAACACGTTTGGAAGGGTTGACAAAGCAGAACCAAGTATAAGCAGGAGTTATCTCCTAACAGTCACAGGTATAACCAAAACAAAACAGTCTCTTTCCGAGTGTTCTTTCCTTTGAGTGCGGTCTGCTATAGGGAGGGTGTGTCGCCTTCTCTATTCCGGGGTCCGCCACTTGAGGGGCTCGGTGGTTGAAGGGAGGGAAGAGAAGAAAAGAAAAGAAAACAGGTCTGAGTCACTGCTACTCTCTGTGTTTACTGTGTGCTACTATCACCGAAGGAACATGTAGGGAGGGAAGTGCGGGAGTCGGGGAGGGTCTAACCCTTTTCTGGTGCTTCACTGCCCTTCACAACCTCCCCACCGCCCCCACCCGAAAGGTCCCCGAAGAGCCACTTGCCTCGAGCCACGGCCCGTTCCCCGGACCGCGGCGCTGGGACCCGGGGCGTCTTCTCCTCCCTGCAGCCCACCGGGTTTGATCGCCGTAAAGACCTTGATGTTCCTTCTGGGTCCGCCGTCTTCCGACTCGCCGTCCTGCGCTCCTCTCATCCGCCGTCCTCTCACGCTCGTCTCTGCTCCTTCCTGTACTCCTCTCGTCCGCCGTTCTCCCACGCTCGTCTCCCCGTCTACCTCGGCCTCTTCCTTTTTCAAACGTCCCGCTTCCTCTTCCGTCGTTGGCTCCTCCCCCAAGGTCGGCTTGAATGCTAGACCGTCTCCCGCTTCCGGAGCGGAGCCCAGCGGCACAGTCCCGCTCCACTTCCGGTCCATCTCGTGCTCACGCTCACAGACTCACAGATCTCTCCCGCTAGGAATGGACGTTGGGGCCATTCAGTGGAGGGATTCCTGGACAGGTAGTCGGCGCAGCCTTGTCTAGCGCCAGGTATATGCAATGTCTGGAAAGAGAAAGGTTGTAAGGACATGAACCACCTGAGGATGCGGTGATTGGAATCCTTGTGTTTCACAAGCCAGGTTAAGGGGGCATGATCTGTGAGTATGGTGAAGCGGCGCCCTAGTAGATAGTATTGTAGCGCTTCTACTGCCCATTTTATCGCCAAGCACTCTTTCTCTATGGTTGAATAATGACACTCCCTAGGAAACAATTTCCTACTGATGTAGAGGGTAGGTTTGAGATCACCCCTTGATTGATTGATTTCAGATTTGTAAAGCGCGTAGTTACCCTAAGGCGTCCCAGCGCTGTCGGTCAACCTGTAGCCTACCGAGAGGGGGAGCTGTATGGGGGGTTTTATGCGAAGAGCCAGGTCTTTATTTGCCTACGGAGGGCCAGTAGGTTGTGTTCTCTTCGAATGGAGAGTGGGAGGGAATTCCACAGCTTTGGAGCATTATATGAAAACGTTCCCCCTTCCACCCCCTCCCCCTCCCCCCCCCCCCTCCCGAGCGAGCCTTTCTTATTCTGGGGACACTGGCTAAGGAAAGGGAGTCTGATCTGAGCTGTCTGTTGGAGTGATGTGGTTTGACAAGAGATCTCAGAATGGGAGGGCCTCTGCCTTGAAGTATTTTGTGTGAGATGCAGAGGGTCTTAAAGGTGATCCTTTCCTTGATCGGAAGCCAGTGTAGTGATCTGAGGGCCGGTTTGGCGGAGCATCTAGATTTGGTCCCGGTCAGAAGTCTGGCTGCGGCGTTTTGGGCACAATGCAGTCTGAAGATGACTGATGCGGGAGCACCTAAATATATGGCATTTCCGTAGTCCAGTCTAGAGTTAACTAGCCCCTGTATTAACAGTTTCCTGGACTGAAAGGGGATTAGATGGAGGATTTTTCGAGCTATCTGAATGAGACCAAAGCACGTGCCGGCTGTTTTTCTGGCCTGGACTTTAAAATTGAGGTCCTGGTCCAACCAGATACCCAGGCTCTTGACTTCGGTCTTAGGGGAGGGGGGTGCTCCCATGCAGGGTGGCCAAGAGAGGGATGGAGGGAGTCTGCGTGGGTCCCCCAGCAGAAGGATCTCAGATTTCTCTCCGTTTAGTTTCAAACGAGAGTCGCACATCCATTGGGATATATTATGGAGGCAAGATGACAAGTTGTCCAGACATTTGGTCGACTGGTTTAGAGAGACGACCAGCTGGGTATCGTCGGCGTACATAACAGTTTTTATGCCGAATGGGGTTACGATGTCTTCGAGGGGAGACATGTATACGTTGAAAAGTGTGGGGCTCAGGGAGGAGCCCTGGGGGACCCCACACTGGAGGGGGAGAGCTCTGGAGTTAACTGAGCCGTCGGTCACCTGGAAGGTTCTGCCTTCTAGGAAGGATTTGATCCAAGACAGGGCGGTACCGGAAATTCCTGCCATGCTGAGACGGTGGATAAGGATGGCATGATCCACCGTGTCGAAGGCAGCGCTTAGGTCCAGGAGGATCACTGCAACTGATCCTCCCGCATCTAGGATGGATCTTGCCTCTTCGACCACAGCTAGGAGTGCGGTGTCCGTACCCTGTCCTGGTCTGAACCCTGTCTGGGATTGGCGAAGAAGGTTGTTGGATTCTAAGAAGAGGGATAATTGCTGATTGGCAATTTTCTCGGCCACTTTGCTGATGGCCGGGAGGAGTGAGATAGGTCTAAAGTTAGACAGGTCAGCAGGATCGAGGTGGGGCTTTTTAAGGAGCGCACGGACTGTGGCGTTTTTCCAGTTGGTTGGGACGGTGTCTTGTGCAAAAGATGCATTAATGAGATTGGTGAAGGGGGTGGAAATCGTGGAAGCAACCAATTTCAATTTGCTTATGGGGGCCGGGTCTGTGGGAGCTCCACTCTTCACTGTATGAAGGATGGTCAAGAACGATTCTGTGGACACCTGGGAGAATGCTTCGAAACACGGGGCCTCCGGACAGGTGAGAGGAGTCGGGGGTGTAGGGGGATGTTGTGGGTGGGAAGGGTTTTTAAAATGTTGCTGATTTTTGTTGAGAAAAACTCAGCGAGCTGGTTGCATCTAGTGCCAGATGGGTCTGGAATGGGCAGTGGTTCCGGAGTTTTCGTCAGAAGACTGACAATGCGATAGGTTTCTTTGGCAGAGTTAGCTGCAGCTAATATTTTTCCCTCGAAAAAAGCTGCCTGGGTGTTTTTTATGCAAGTTTTGTAATCCTTCATGGCAGACCTGTATTCAGTTTTGCTTTCGTTAGCCCAGTCCTTTCTCCAGAGGCGCTCGAGCTTTTTACACCTTTTTCTGAGTTCATGTCGTTCCGGGGTAAACCAGGGAGATTTGAAGGTTCCCTTTTTACTGGGGAGAGGTTTGACGGGGAGAACTACATCGAGGGATTGTTCAATCCAGGAGAGGAGTTGGACATCTGCTAGGGAGGGATCTGGGTCGAGCTCAGGAGTAGTAGAGGCTAATTCGTGGATCCATACTGCCGTGTCCAGTTTTTGCCAAGGGCGGGCTGGTGCTTGGGGGGGGGGGGTATATCCGGTGCTTCGCTTGTAAGTTGAAGTTTAAAAGAGATCAAGTGATGGTCTGACCAAGGAATAGGGAGGGGTTCATTCACTACTAGTCTAGGGAGATTAGTGAATATGGGGTCCAGCAAGTGGCCCTTAGAGTGAGTGGGCTGACTGCCTTTTAAATGAATATTGAGGGCAGCTAGATCTTCCTTAAGGTCTTCCGTTATTTTGTTTGAAGAGTCGTCAAAGTGGAGATTTAAATCTCCTAAGACCGCAAAATTGGGTGACAGGCATGCGAGAGAGGGGATGGTTTCCATCAGGGATTTGCAAAAAAGGCTATGCTGTCCTGGAGGGCGATAGACGAGGATTGCCGAGAGGGTTTTTGATGGTGATAAGTGGATGGAGAACCAAACGTTTTTACAGTCCTGAATTGGGCTGTCCTTTGAAGTGGCAGGACAAGTTGCTTCTGTAGATAATTGCTATTCCGCCCCCAGTCCCGGAGAGTCTATCCTGATGTTTGATTAGGTAACCGGGGGGAAGTGTTTGAACTGTGTCAGGATCTGAAGTGGGGTTGATCCATGTTTCGGTGAGGAAGAGAACCTCAAGTTCGAATTCCAGCAGAAGCATATTGATTTCTGCTCGGTGTTTCGGGAGGGACCTGCAATTGAGTAGAGCCATCTTAGTCCATCGTGTTTTCGGGAGGATTCGAGGTGTCAGCCTGTATGGGCAGACCGAGCAGCAGGATCGTCCTTCCTTTAGAGAGATAATGTTGCGGCAAGGGGTAGGAAAAAGCTCCCCAAGTTGGAGGAGAATGTCTTGGGAGTACCTCAGTGGAGAAGATGTTAGAGTTCCAGGGGTTCTGGGCTCAGGGCTCGGTCTGGTGCGGACGGGCTTGCGTTTGGCGCGCTGGCGGCACGCCCGCTGCGCGTCCGACCGAGGCACATCCTTATGGGGCGGAGGGAGGGGGCGTGGCCTCGGGATAGTGGGCGTGGCCTCGTTACCGGCTAATGGCGGCAGGAATAGGCTAGTACCCGCGGCAGCGTTTACATCGGCTGCGCTGGGGGTCACTGCTGGTTTGAAGGAAGGGGAGTGCCCAGAGTGAAAGTGCAACAAGCAGGTAAAACAATTCTTTATTATCTTACACAAGTTTTAAAAGAGCGCTACGCGATCCTCCCGGCTTCCGCCTCAGGAGCTATGTGGTAGACTGACTGCGAGCTCAGCTGACAGCGCGACTTATGGGCTACCAGTGGGCGTGGCCTCGGGATAGTGGGCGTGGTCTCGTTACCGGCTAATGGCGGCAGGAATAGGCTAGTACCCGCGGCAGCGTTTACATCGGCTGCGCGGGGGGTCACTGCTGGTTTGAAGGAAGGGGAGTGCCCAGAGTGAAAGTGCAACAAGCAGGTAAAACAATTCTTTATTATCTTACACAAGTTTTAAAAGAGCTCTACGCGATCCTCCCGGCTTCCGCCTCAGGAGCTATGTGGTAGACTGACTGCGAGCTCAGTTGACAGCGCGACTTATGGGCTACCAGTGGGCGTGGCCTCTGGCTAGTGGGCGTGGCCTCGTTACCGGCTAATGGCGGCAGGAATAGGCTAGTACCCGCGGCAGCGTTTACATCGGCTGCGCGGGGGGGTCACTGCTGGTTTGAAGGAAGGGGAGTGCCCAGAGTGAAAGTGCAACAAGCAGGTAAAACAATTCTTTATTATCTTACACAAGTTTTAAAAGAGCGCTACGCGATCCTCCCGGCTTCCGCCTCAGGAGCTATGTGGTAGACTGACCACAGTCTACCACATAGTTGAGTCTGGCTGCTGTAGCACAGCCCCCAGGCCAAGACCGGACGCATCAGTTTGTAGGACGAAGTGTTGGCGGAAGTCTGGGCAGCGTAAAACTGGTGCTGTGCATATGGCATCTTTTAGAGCTTGGTAGCTGAGTTTGTGTGCTTCCGTCCATGTTTGTATCCGGGAGGGATGCGTCTTTGTTAGCAGATCCGTAAGTGGACTAGCCAGGGTAGAGAAGTTAGGGACGAACCTTCTATAGAACCCGATGAACCCAAGAAAGGAGCGGACATCCCGTTTGGTTTTTGGGTTAGGAAGGGACTTGATGGCTTCTATTTTTGTTAACTGTGGTTTTATCAGACCCCCTTGTATCGTGTATCCGAGGTTTTGGATTGTATCCGTGACTAGCAGAGATTTCTTTGGGTTTATCTTTAGCCCGGCGTCCTGAATGGCTGAAAACACTTCTGCTAGATGATTCAGATGATCTGTCCAAGTTGGGCTGAAGATGACAATATCGTCTAAATACGCGGCTGCATAACCTGTATGTGGTTTCAGCACACGATCCATGGGACGTTGAAATGTTGCGGATGCCCCGTAGAGGCCGAATGGGAGTACCCGGAATTGATAGAGCCCTGATGGCGTTGAAAATGCTGTTTTCTCTTTGGATTGGGGTGTTAGGGGTATCTGCCAATAACCCTTTGTAAGGTCAAGAGTCGTCAAATATTTGGCATTTCCTACTTTCTCGATTAGTTCATCTATTCGAGGCATCGGGTATGAGTCGAATTTAGTGACACTGTTTACTTGACGGAAGTCCATACAGAAACGCAGACATCCGTCGGGTTTCGGTACTAGCACTATTGGTGAACACCAGTTGCTTGTGGATGGTTCTATTATGTTAGCCTGCAACATATCTGTGACCTCTTTTTCTACCGTTTCTCTTCTAGCTTCGGGGATTCGATACGGTTTTAACTTCACTATCCTGTTGTCCAGGGAAATGATATCATGGTGGGTTAGGGAAGTCAGTCCCGGGGTGGTGGAGAAGAGACCAGGGAAATGGTCAAGTAGGGAAGCTAACTGGGTTTTCTGGTCAGGAGACATAATGTTCCCCTCAGGGGCTTTTGCGCTCATGGTTGGTTGTGTGTTTGCTGTGGATATCTCTAGGAGCCTTTCTGTGTTTACTGTTAGGACAGATTGCCCTGGTCCATCTTGGGTAGTGGGCTCCTCCCACCTTTTCAGTAGATTAACGTGGTAAATTTGCTTGCCCCCTGTTCTAAGAGGTTGGAGAATGCTATAGGTAACTGGGGTGATTTTTTTTTCGATCACATAGGGGCCTTGCCACTTGGACAGTAGTTTGTTTTCTGTAGTGGGGAGTAAGAGGAGAACTTTGTCTCCGGGGGCGAATTCTCTTAGTCGGCTGTTTCGGTCATAGTATATCTTTTGAGTACTTTGGGCTTTTTCCATATTTTCATGCACTAGACCCCATATTTTTTCAACAGCGGATTTTAAATCGGCTGCATATTTGGGTATGGGTTGTCCCTCCTCGTCCTCTGTCTCCCATTGTTCGGCTGCCATATCTAACAGGGTTCGGGGTTTTCTTCCGAATAATAACTCAAACGGAGAGAACCCTGATGATTTCTGTTCATGGGTTCTGATCGCAAACAGGACCAGTGGTAGTTGCTGGTCCCAGTCCCTCCCTGTCTCGGAGATGGCCTTGCGGAGCATGCCTTTAATGGTCTTATTATAGCGTTCCACCAGGCCATCCGTCTGGGGGTGATAGACCGAAGTTCGGATTTGGTGGATGCCTAACACCTTACACACTTCGGACATTAGTCGTGACATGAAAGGAGTTCCTTGTTCCGTAAGGATTTCTGATGGGAAACCCACCCGGGTAATCATGGCTCTAGCTACGGCAGGTGAAGTCATGGAGGTCAAGGGAAAGGCCTCTGGATACTTGCTGGCATAGTCAATTATGACTAGGATGTATTTATGGCCTCTAGCAGAGGGCGTGAGAGGGCCTACCAAGTCCATACCGACGCGCCTAAAAGGAACGTCGATTATCGGTAAGGGACGTAGGGGGGCCTTTTTGATCCCTTCGGGGTTTGAGTATTGGCACCTTACACAGGACGCACAGTGCTTCGCTACATCCTTATATACCCCTGGCCAGTAGAACCTGCCCAACAGATACTTCAGAGTATTCTCTTTCTCGTAGTGTCCACCCCCTGTGTGGTTGTGTGCTAACTGCATTACATGAGGCCTGAAGGCAAGAGGTACCAGGAGCTGGGTTTTGACCCGGTCCCCCTCCTTTACAGAGCGATATAGCAGCCCTTTAGACAGAAGAAAATAAGGTCCTACCTTCTTATCGTCCTGCTCCTGTACCTGTTCCCAGGCATGGACAAGGGTTTGATCGTCTCTCTGGGCTGAACGGAAGCTAATCGGGACCGCCTCCACTGGGTCTGTAAGAGAGATAGGAAAAGCGTGCTACGAGTCATGTGCCTCTGCATACAGTTGTTTTGCTTTCCTTTTTTCTGTCTTACTTTTCCTGTCTTTGCCGGTTCCTGTTTCTAGAACACATTCGCTAAAGGGCGCCTCCTGTAACCATGATGGGACTTCGTTTCTTATCTCATTTAAGTACTGTTCGAACTTGGGATGGTCTGTACCTATGATGAGCGCCTCCGGTAAGGACGGTATTACCCCTACTCGCCTCATTTGGGGATTGTGAGATATATCGAGTAGTACCTCTGCGACAGGATATGACTTTGTATCCCCGTGTACACAGGTGACTTGTACTTGTTCTGTCTCTCTTAACTGTGCCTGGGGCACTAGGGACCTGTCCACCACGGACACATGACACCCAGTATCAAACAGTGCCCGTTGCTTCTTTCCGTTCAGGAGTACCTCTTTTTTATATCTAGGGGCCCCCTGACCTCCCAAACATATCCGTCCCCTCGTATATCCTACCTCCATAGGTTCTACTGTCGAGGTTTTGTGGGGGCATTGTCGAGCTATGTGGCCCCACTCCGAGCAATGATAGCACTGTGGTCCCTGACCTCCTAGGCTCGGGATTGGGGGAATTGGTCTAGTCTGGACACGGGGTTTTATGTCAGGTCTGGGTGTGTTTCTTGGGGGAACAGAGGGGGTCCGGGCTACTCCGGCTTTAAAGCTAAATCGACCACTGTTGTGGTATTGAGATTAGGGTGTTGTTTCACCCATGTACGAGTTGTTGTGGGTAGGGCGTCCAGGAATTGTTCCAAAAACACTTTTTCCGTCACTTCCTCTATTGTGGATACATGGGGTGTTAACCAGCGGTTCCCCAGGTCTCTGATCCTATAATATAGGGCACGTGGATTGTCCCCAGAGTTCCACCTCTCCCTCCTGAACTTGGTCCTGTAGTATTCCTGATCACAACCTAGCCGTTCTAATATGGCTTTTTTCACGTCCTCGTAGGCGGTCGTTCCAGCTGGGTTGGCGGCCTGGTAGGCGGCTTGTAACTCCCCAGCCAGGAGTGGAGCTATATATTGGCTCCATCGTTCCTGGGGCCATGCCACGGTAGTTGCCACTCTTTCAAAGTTCACGAAAAAGAAATCGGGGTCGTCTCCTTCTTGAAACTTCTGAAGGACCGACCCTGGGACATTAGGACGGACTCGTGTGCTGACAATGGCGTCGGTCAATCTAAGTATTGCGGTATCCTGTACTTGCTGGTTTGAGGTAAGAATGACGGCCTGATCCCTTAAGTCGCCATGCAAGACTTCCCTATCTTTTCGGGCTGCTTGGGCTTGTTCTTCAAGGGCCAACTGTAGGTGTCTCTGCCCTTCTGCCAATTGGTTTATTATGCTCTCTATTGTGACAGGCACGGGTTGTGTCATTGTTGACACCCGGCTAAGTATCCCTCTTCTGACACCAAATTGTGGTAGTCTGTAGTCCCTAACGGGGTGGCGGGTCCGCAAATAAGCTGTCTACTACCACGGTATTGGCTCTGACTTTACTTTATTTAACACGTTTGGAAGGGTTGACAAAGCAGAACCAAGTATAAGCAGGAGTTATCTCCTAACAGTCACAGGTATAAGCAAAACAAAACAGTCTCTTTCCGAGTGTTCTTTCCTTTGAGTGCGGTCTGCTATAGGGAGGGTGTGTCGCCTTCTCTTTTCCGGGGTCCGCCACTTGAGGGGCTTGGTGGTTGAAGGGAGGGAAGAGAAGAAAAGAAAAGAAAACAGGTCTGAGTCACTGCTACTCTCTGTGTTTACTGTGTGCTACCATCACCGAAGGAACGTGTAGGGAGGGAAGTGCGGGAGTCGGGGAGGGTCTCACCCTTTTCTGGTGCTTCACTGCCCTTCACAACCTCCCCACCGCCCCCACCCGAAAGGTCCCCGAAGAGCCACTTGCCTCGAGCCATGGCCCGTTCCCCGGACCGCGGCGCTGGGACCCGGGGCGTCTTCTCCTCCCTGCAGCCCACCGGGTTTGATCGCCGTAAAGACCTTGATGTTCCTTCTGGGTCCGCCGTCTTCCGACTCGCCATCCTGCGCTCCTCTCGTCCGCCGTTCTCTCACGCTCGTCTCTGCTCCTTCCTGTACTCCTCTCGTCCGCCGTTCTCCCACTCCTCGTCTACCTCGGCCTCTTCCTTTTTCAAACGTCCCGCTTCCTCTTCCGTCGTTGGCTCCTCCCCCAAGGTCGGCTTGAATGCTAGACCATCTCCCGCTTCCGGAGCGGAGCCCAGCGGCACAGTCCTGCTCCACTTCCGGTCCATCTCGTGCTCACGCTCACAACACAATTCATACAGACTCGTACAACATTCACATAGAGCTACATCTGAAAAAGAGGAAGACTATAGGTTATAACAGCTCCACGACCAAGTATGTTCTATATGTTCACCAGGGTTTGAACATTGGGTCGAGGCGCGTTACGGTGGCATAAAGGGAATGGACCGGCCACCTTCTTCAGGACCTTTTCAGATACCCACAAAAAGTACCAAGACACAGGGGGGGAAACAACTGGTGGAAATGGCCAATAGACTGCTGGCAGCAAATATTAGCACGTTATAATCTAGTTATCTATCAGTCTAGGCCACTATAATGTAGTGTCCAGTAGAAGAAGACATCATGTTTACGTAGGGACAGGGTCCCAAAAAGAGCTCAAGTTTCTAAATCGTGGCCGTGCATTTTTTACAGGATAATCTTGTTTAAAAGTGCAAGTAGCTGACGGTAATACCGGATCCAACACTTGTCAGCTGGGTGGAGTATCAATCATTCACTCCTACTGGTGCATAGCCAAGCTCAGTCGGGAGGGTCTGGTGTCTCTCAGTAAGCAATCCGCTGATCTGATATCCGGGTCGGAGCCGGATTACTTATTGCGGATTATGCAGCAGGTAATGGAGCATGCGGCAAATGTGGCACACCCATAATTATGCGAAAAAATGCGCGGCCGCAGAATCGCATATTTCGATAACTTGCCCACTGTAAATACTGCATCCTGCCATCAGCTCCAAAAATAATAGAGCATTGGAAACCGAGCCCTGAGACACCCACCTCGAATGAACCAGTGTGCGTCTGCATTGAAAGCACTGGCTCGGTCATGTTCCTCTCAGCTCACTTAAGATCGTGCCAGACACAGTAGAAATATTGTCATACATAAACCTATATGCGTATACATCAAAAACTGCCCTTCAATTTAGCGAAGACATGCCGGCGATTGCGTTAGATAGAAAAAAAATACGGCTGTGGAAGAATCGTGCACTTGTCCTCACCCCTCTGATAAAAAACACTACAAACTAATTGAAGTTTGCTGGTAAAAGAGAAAATGATTTCCCTCTCGTGATAACAAAAACACTAAGTGAAAATGCAAGTCTTTTTCATCAGCGAGGCCAACATAAAGTAATGACCGCATTCCAGGCCAATCAAAAACATAAACAAGCAGTATTACCATTTCTGTTAAAGGTCCTTGGGAAACCAGAAACCCCATGTGTGGAGGACGACACGGGTAATCACAATTCACCTCAAGGACTAGTTTGCGTGTTTTCATGACAGCCATCAACAACGGGTGAATTGAGGGCGGGGAGGAGACGAGAAGTTGCGTTAGTTCTGGCACCAGACACTAAGAACAGTTAAACAAGCATGCCCAACGCACCTGCACTTTGTGTGACAGGTCGTGGCCTCTCGCTTGGAAGAGTTGCCTGGTTCAGGTATGTCCCGAGGGCCCCTTACTCTGTTATTAGTGTTTACTAGGACTCGCTTGAACTCGGACAACAGTCCCCAGTAGAAGGGACACGGCACCACACTTAGAGAGAAAGCAGCGAGACACTGCTTGCCAAGTGCACACCTTGTTTCGCTTTAGATGTCGGAGAAGTGGTAGCCGAAAGTAGAAACTTGGGCAACTTCACAAATAGAATGACAAATGGGAGGTGAAGATGGGGGGGGGAGGGAGGCGTCGCACAGGGAGATTAAATTGTGACAAGAACAGGAAACACAGCGATGGGCGGGAGGTAGCACCGCGATCCGAGTCAACGGAAATAAAAAACTGACCTTGGGCGGCGGTGTGCCCTTGTTTCGCTGGCTGCCCTGCCGCTTGGCCCACTCATGCAGGTGGCCCTTCTCCAGGGCACCATTGAAGAGCACGCAGAGCTCAATGTTACTCTAGAAGTAGGCGCGGGCTAGCACCCCCAGGTAGCCCAGCATGTGGTTCAACTGGCCACCTGCTCACCCAGTCTGTGTAGAAGCTGCCGTTGAGCCAGTGCAGGAAGTTGTCGGCATCCCTGCTTCCTCTGTAGAGAGCGCGCGAAAGTGAAAGCGCGGTGGGAACGCGCAAGACACCGTGAGCGTGCACATCTGCTGTCCGGCCGCAAGCTGACATAGGCAGAGAAGACATGGCATGAACGGGCACATCGGCTGTCTGGGCAAGTGCACATCTCATGTCCCCCTTCGGCAACCAAGTCGACGACAATAGATCTCGCCAAGGTGAGCAGCGCATGCGCTGCGTCACTAGGCGAGACCTAAAAACACATTGATCGATTGTGAACTGGGCTCATTACTGGCCACTATTTAATTCTTGATTATTAACTAGTTTCAAGTTCTGGCGTAGTGGGGAATTCTTCAAGAGTGTTACAGAAGCTGGGGCTCTGGCAGTAAGATAGACACATCTTCACAGTAGATGCCATCTCTCAAGAAATGTCCTGGGGCTGGGTATGTGGCTCTGAGCCCTGGAAGCTTGGATGGATGGAGGAGTTTGCATTATTTAATTTTATTAATATTTCTATGTGTATGCCATGCATTATAACATGGTCTATGTGTATACGGGAGGCACTGTTACATATACTCATGACTCACAAATGGCACCTTTATCTGTTTTTGATTCAGAGGTGCACCGATTTTTTTTTTCTGAAGCCCTTTTCAGTGTTATGTGAAGAGCACTACACCATGAAGTGCTGCACAGTTCTGGCACCAATATCTGTACGTGGCCGTGTCCTTTTAGCTGCTAGAAACGAAATCTGGCGCAAATACTAATCTATTTCATATACTGAAAAAACCTATGGTGGTTTGTTCAGGTTAAGTTATTGGGCCTGTGATAAATTGGGTTGTTGGTTGACTGGGGTGTAAACAAGCAACAGTCACAATCCCTTGTAGGGTGAACCAACAAAAGTCACTGAATCGAGCTTAACCCTCGGCAGCTTGTCATGAAAAGCAGTCAGGCTTAACTTACAGGCAATGTGTAAAGTATTTATACATAACACAAACAGTAATAAAGTGAAAACACACCCCAAGAAAAATTCCACACAAAGATAGAGAAACAGAGTAAATTTAAATAAATTATTTAACACCAAAGTGGCAACAAAATCCAATTAGTAGAGCCAGAGTAATGATGTTCTAATGTTTTAGTAAAAACTAGTGCCTAAAAGATCAAAGCAGCAACCATGGACATCTAGTCACGCTAGACCGGGACAAAGTAAAAAAAAATCTGACTTGACCGCAATGGCGCCTGCATCGGATACAAGAAGTGGATTGGACCCGGTTATGCGCTTGGCTAGCACTTACCTTCGAGCTTTGAAGAAACTTCAAGATAAATGTTCTTAGAAGGTAAAGTTCAGTGGGGCAAGGCAGCAATCGGTGTCCGATGAGGGAGAGTCGTCGTCGGGGAGCATTGGGTGGTAGCATCAGTGAAGATTTCTATGTTCAGGAGGCTGTAGCTGAAGACAGTCCCGGGAGGTCGAATACCTATTTGGTGAAGGGCCACTGAACAGGATTTGCTGCTGCGGAAAGGAACGTAGCAGGAGCAGCCACAAAGTCAGGCTGACGGCAATGCACCTTGGCGATCGAGGAGCAGGTTGATCCGGTCTTCCCTCGCTTCTCGGGGCAGTGTTTAGTCAAAACGCTTTATTGGCTATCTGGGCACCTTTCCCACCACAACCAAGGTTCTAGGACTGGTGGGACACCACTGGGGAGGCTTAGGACTCACTCAGGCTGGGTCCAGGTGCGGATTCAAGATGGTGGGAGCCTTTTGTGTCCCTGTAGCTCTGAACAGGACACCAGCAAACTACCCCTTGGAGTCACTCTGGTAGTCCTGGGTTCAGGTGAAGATTCAGGGTTCAAACAGCAGGGCTGGCCTCTGAGGGTTGAAGGCGGGCACCAGACAGCAAAGCAATCTTTCCAGGTACAGCAAACCAGCTTGCATTGTGCACAGCAGGTCACAGCAGAAGGCAGTCCTCTGAGATTTCTTCTGCAGGTCCAGGAGTGAACTGATGAGTGGGTCTGAGGGCCCTATTGTTATACCCAGTGCCTCCTCTGAAGATGGACGTTTATAGAGGTTTCTATTTGAAGTGCATGGAATTTCCTGACTTCCCTAGCCTGGCTCCAAGCTGAATGCATTGACAATGGCCAATGGGGACAAAGGTAATAAGCCCTTTCAATCAATCAGTCAGGGGTTTGTGTAGCGCAGCTAGTCACCCGTGAGGGTCTCAAGGCGATTGGGGTGGGCTCCGTTGGATGCTGGGATCATCTGAAAAGCCAGGTCTTGAGGTCCTTCTTGAACTGGAGCAGTGTGAGGCTTTTCCGGAGGGGGGGAGGTCGTTCCAGGTCTTGGCTACGAGGTAGGAAAAGGACTTTTCACCTGTTCTGGTCTTGTAGATGCGTGGGATGGTGGCCAGGGAGAGACCAGCTGATCGGAGGTTTCTCTTGGGGGCGTGGAAGGAGAGGCGGTTGTTTAGGTATGCCAGTCCGATGTTGTGTAGGGCCTTGTATGCGTGTGTGAGGAGTTAGATTGTTATTCTTCTTTTGATGGGGAGCCAGTGGAGATCGTGGAGGTGCTGGTGATGTGATTGTGATGGAGGATGTCTAGGATTAGTATGGCGGTGGCATTCTGGGCGGTCTGGGTGTCGTCGGCGTAGGACACAATGTTAAGTCTGTGGTTTCCTACGATGGTTGCGAGGGGGCCACGTAGATGTTGAAGAGGGTGGGACTGAGGGAGGATCCCTGGTGTACGCCACATCTGGTCTCTGTTGGTTCTGAGAGTTAGGGCGGTAGCCTGACTCTCTGCCTGTGAGAAATGAGCGTGTCTAGTCTAGGGCCTTTCCTCAGACGCCGGCGTCATGGAGTCTGGTGGCTAGTGTGTGGTGGGAGACTGAGTCAAAGGCAACTGAGAGGTCCAGGCGGGTGAGGGCTGCCATTTGCCCCTAGTCAAGGAGGGCGTGGATGTTGTCGGTGCCAGCGAGAAGGGCGGTCTTGGTGCTGTGGTTGCTGCGGGATCCGGATTAGGAGATGTCCAGGACGTTGTTAGCTTCGATAAAGTGTGCTAGCTGGTTGTTGACGGCCTTTTCAATGACTTTGGCTGCGAATGGAAGCAGTGAGATGGGCCTGAAGTTCTTTAGGTCAGTTGGGTCTGTGGAGGGTTGCTTTACGAGGGTGTTGACTTCAGCATGCTTCCAGTCGTCGGGAAATGTGGTGGTCTCGAGGAAGCAGTTGATCGTCCGGCATAGTTTGGTGTGATGGCTGTGGCGGACCTGTGGAAGATGTGGGGGGGAGGGGTCTGAGGGTGCTCAGCCCTTTGTTTGAAGGCAGAGCACAGCATATTCAGTTGCAAGTGGGGCTGTACCCAGCTTCTTCCCTCTTATCCTGCCAGCAGATGGCCTATTCAGGCACACATAATCACTCTATTGTGTAAATATCTGGGAGGAATTCACAAAGTCAATCAGCTACACGTGGCATTTTCAAAATTGTAATTAAAAATGTGACTTTACCATTAAAGACGATTTTTCATTACAATTTAATAGATAACAGCCATGAACTGCTTACCTAGTCCCAATCAAAAGTTAGCGCTTATTACATGTAATAATGCAACCCAATGTAATGCCATACGGCAGGTGGGCCTCAAACTACTGAAAAACTAATTTAGTCGTTTTCACTATGAGGACATGTAAATCTTTTCTTATTACTATGCACCCTGCCCTATGGGCTACCTAGGGCACACCTAAGGGGTGACTATATGCAATAAAAAGGGTGTTTAAGGCTTGGCAAGGGGTATATATTGCACAATCGAATTGGCAGTTTAAAACTGCATTCAGGCTGCAGTGACAGGCCTGGGACACGTTTTAAGGTGCTATTAAAGTGGGCGGCACAATAAGTGCTGCAGGCCCTCTATAAGCATTTAATATAAAGGCCCTGGGTGTATGGTTTATCACTGTACAAGAGACGTATATGTAAATAAAATATGCCAATCGGGTGTAAACCAATTAAACCATGTTTAAGGGAGTGAGCACAAGCACTTTAGCACTGGTCAGTAGAGGTAAGGTGCAGAGTCATAAGGCCAACAAAATGAATTTCAGCAAAACATGGAGGTAAGTAGGCATAAAACCTGGGGGAAGACCACCATAGGGTGAACAGGGCCAGAGTTACCTGAGCAGGCCTTCCTACTTATCTCGCACAGATCTTAATTCGGGAGAAGGAACACCAAGGTAGTCATTTACATTTTGCACCCACTAGCTACTGTGTGCCGTGAGAGTAATACCGAAGAAAGTGGTGATAAGAGCAGGAACATTCTGCTGTGTAATTTCACTCTAAATCTGCTGTTATTGTGTATGTGTGACTGCCTAACATTCTTTCCTCGTTTTCTCTAAACTTGTACTAAGATTACTAAAGGCCAAGCCCCTCAATCCCCAAAACGTCAGTCAAAAAAGGCAAAAATAATCCTTTACCTTAAGTGTGCAAAGACTTTGTAACCTTTTTTCTGTGGTTTAAATTTTGTTTGGGAGTGTGTTTCACACTCCTTTTAGGGCAGTAAGAGAAGGATTTTTAAGTGTGTGAAAAGCATTATTTAGTGGCTTTATATTTGGCCTTACCTGCAGAATTAAACAGGAACTGCAAAGTGTGTATTGGGCCAGTCTGCATCCAAGGAGATTGTGAACTGAACAGCAGCTCCTCTCCCCCCCCCCCCTCCCACCCCCAAGTCCCTATGCAGGCCTTCCTCCTCCCCTCACACAGCCCTTTAAGTCTGTCAGATTATCTTAGGATAAGGTTTTTATTGGTTGTTGCACCTAAGTTTTGATTGCCACATAGGGCTAGAGTTTATATTGGATTAAGGGTGTGGGTTCTGATTGTTTGCTAGGGCTAGGGTTCTGATTGGCTCCCAGGGCTAATGTGTTTATTGGGCTTAGGGTTTGAGATCTGTTTAGATGATAGGACTGAGGTTCTGATTGGCATCACAGGGCTAGGGTTACTATTGGACTTAGGGCTCGGGTTCTGATAGCTTGATAGGGCTAGGGTTCTGATTGGCATCACAGGGCTAGGGTTTCTATTGGGCTGAGGGTTTGTGTTCTGCTTGGTTGATAGGGCTAGGGCTGTAAGTGGTTCCTAGGGCTCCCATTATGATTTCTAGAACTATTCAACCCTAGAACCCAGGGTTACCAGCTAAAGGTTAGGGGTGTTGCCTGTTTGTGCATGGAAAGGGTCTAGGGCCAGATACTCTGCATCTCCACCTAAAGAACTTCGGATTAGCAACCACTTAATTCCAAAATCTTTATCCACTAATACTCTCTAAAGATTCCACCTATGCTAACTGTAGCTCTCTCATATACAAACACTGAGTAAATTTAACTACTAATAAAGCTCCCTGATAACTATCTAACGTTTCCAAAACAAACAACCACATCACCAACACCACACAACCTATCACTAGCAATGCAAGAACTAAAAATCCAAGTGAAGGTGAATGTATGATCACAAGGTTCTCTAATTGTACCTTCCCACCACAGCTCCCCATACTCTACACAACCGGTCAACAAGTTACAACATCATGACCCACCACAAAAAGTCCCCATGCATACGTATTTCAAAATCTTCTTTTCTCTAACCAAACAACCTCCCTTCCACCTCCAGTATATCAGCAAGCACATTACACCCCCAAACCAATTACATCAAAATACCCTATGCCCCACCTCCTCCACCTTACTAAAAGACATGAAGAAGAAAAACACAACAACTAAAATGCCTATCTTTAACGCAAGATCTATTAACAAAAATCGATTTAACATTTTTGACCTACTCAGAAACAACACCAGACCTCACCTTCATTTCACAAATCTCGCTCAGCGAAGAATCTGCAACTACATGTCACAGAGCCATCACTCCCTTTTTTCATATCATTAATAAAAATTGGATTGGCCAAATTGAAGAAGGCCTGGCTGTCATCCCCCCCCCCCCCCCCCCCCAAAATAAAGTTTTTGAAAACAACACCATGTGCGGCTGTGAATCCTTAATATCTCATCCCACGCCAACGGCTACTTATTACTTCCACTTAATATATAGAACACCACGCAGCAGTGCCAGCTTTCAAGATGTCCTACTTTATACAGTAACCAACACACATATGGATCACCCAGACCTACACGTTCTAGACCTCAGCATACAAAATCTATCCACAACCACAGGTATCACAACCAACCATGTAGCCTCCAAACTACAACAAATCGTTTCTGGCCCAATTCACTGTGCAGGACACACACACTAGATGTCATGTTTGCATCCTTAAGACAAGCTACAGTTACAGATAACTCCCCCATACGCTAGAGCGACAACAAGATCATCACTTACATGATCTGCACATCTATCAATAACAAGACTTTGAAGACAGCAAAAACCACCACCAACAACAAACTCTTGTACAGTCAATGGAAAAAACTAGACATCCAGCAACTCAGCACCAGGATGTGGCCTAATGGCTAGGGCGGTCTACCTTGAATCTGGGGAACCTAGTTCAAGTCTCGGCAACGACGCTCAACATCCTGTTATTCTGGGCAAATAACAATATCCCTGTGCCTAACAAAAATGAATGTGTCCGTCTGTAACGCAACTGGTGCTCATGTAAAGCGCTCTGATACTGGATACCTTCGGGTCGAGTTAGCTCTATATAAAACTCCGCCCCGCCCCAAAAAAAATAAGGAAACCTAATAAACATGCGGCTTAAAGACATACACACCTTCTACCACTGGATCTCCACTGCCCTGGACAAACCGATACCTACAAAAACTACAACGAGTTTTGACCACAAAAAAGGGCACCGCATGGGTTAATGGCAAGTCAAAAGAATGAAAACACAACTCAGCATACTAGTACGCAAATGGATAAAATCAGGAGATGAAACAGACAAAAGCAGGCTACGCCATTATAACAGATCCTACAACAGATCCATCATGACCACAAAAAGACACCACTGCTTTCTCTGTCGTTAATATTATTATTATTATTATAGTTGTGTTTAATGGCCGTAATTAGAGATGCTGCAGATCTCCAAAAGAAAGGCACTCCACAAATCAACACTTCACCCTCCAAAGTTCTGCTGCTCCATTAGAAGTGTTCCGTATCACTTTTATACATACCAAGAGCCATAGCACTTTAATTTTCTTCTCAGTAGAAGATGCATCCCCCTAATGTTTATAGTTGACAGTTTCATTAACAGTGCGGATGAAGCTGAGGGTAGAATAGACTGAGGTGAAGGCACCTGGATTTGAATCCTGCATTCTGAGTGGCTAATCAGCCATTCATTCTCTACTAGAAAGTGCTTGAGCCTTGGACCTTGGCAGATGGATGCTGGAAGGATTATGTGCAAGAAGAGGCCAATGAGACTGATAGAAACAGTTCCTGATTCTCCTAAGGACTGAGGGTAGGAGCTGTTTCACTGACCAATGGATATTCTTATATTTGCGCAATGGTAAGGGGCACATCTAGAAAGCAAAGTTTCTGCACCTCCATAAGATCATGGCTGGTTTTGGTGCTCTTCACCAAGAGGGAACTGGCTGGGCTGACCAATTTATTGTGATGTGAGGTTTAGAGTGTTCACTGATGTAATGTGTGGAAGATCGTAAGTGTGAGTGCGTGTGGACTATTTGAACCTACATGTCATCTCTTCTATGTTCCGGCTTCTGCTTCGGAGGCATCCTGGTGGGAATTTCTGCTGCTACCAAAGGTATTGTCACGCTGCGACTCTTCCCCATGGAGGAGAAAAGACTTCTAAAAAGAAACACTTTTGCCTCCTCAAGGAAGAGGTCATTTCTGTTTCTTTACACAGTTGTCTTGAGATAGCACTAGAATCACAGGGAGCTTTGAGTGGGGTATTGTCTCAGGATATCAGGGGCCTTATTTTCATATGGTGTATTTTCCTTGAATGTGCCGGGCGCATCTTTCAAAAGGTGCATCAGGCTCAATCAAGGAAAATGGGCTGTATCAGGATGAATGCACTGCTCCCAGGGCACCAGCGAACTCGCACTGCCCCAGGTCAACGCATTCAAGTGAAATACAGAGCGGCTTTGAAGCAGCCGCTCCGTTTTTCTATGTGCAGGCGGCAACCGTCAGCCCTTTTAAAGGGGATTAGAGATCCCCTTGCAGGTGGTTTCAGTCAGTGACTGCACCCACGTGCAACGGAATGTCTGCGGGGGGGACATGGGTCCCACTTTCCCCCCTCCAGAGGTCTGCCATCAGGTGGGGGCACTCACAGTGTGCCACCTTTTAGGTGGCGCACTCTCAGTGCACCTCCTGACAGCTTGGTTGGCTCTGCGTCTGTAATATAGCGCGGGTGCAGAGTCAAAGGGATTCCCTCATTTGCATGGGGGCCATGCCCCCATGCAAATGAGTGAACTCCCTCTCATGATAGCGCTGCTGCTTTATGTGCTCCAGCGCTATCGGTATTTCAGAAGGGGACGCAGAAGTGTGTTATATCCTGAGTATTACATTTAATTGTAATCAGTCTAGGTCCTCCTAGCTGCTCAGCCAGAGTGAGAGATGGTAGCGGAATGTTGGTGTGACTGTGATGCGTGGAATGCCTGAGTGGATGAGTGGTGACAGTTGGAGATGGGCTGAGCAGCTAGTCAGGCTGCTCCTGGTGGGGCTGGTGTTGGAGCTGGTACATGGCTGAACTAAGACTGATACTGTTTGGAACTGGAACAAATAAAGAAGACTTATAAACTTACAACATGGCTACCAGTGTCTTCATGTACAGAGCACAACAAAGTGTCTGTGGCTCCTTCTGTAAATCTAAAGGACTCCGGTAATACGGCTCCATTGCTGTAATAGAAGTAATCTCCTTTCTACAAGGCCAGCAGCAGGAGTCCGTTTAGAATGGAAGCCATGACTATGAAACTGGCCGCTGCAGGTAGTCCTTAAATGAGGGTAGATGTGATGCTCAGCTTCATCTTTGGCCCCTCCATGTTCTTCCATTCATGTCAGTGGGTAGGCAGGAAGGAGCCTCAGCCGAGCCCAAAAATCTGTAACTGCAGATTAAGCCCAGCGATTGCTGCTTCTTGAATTTAAGATTGCGCCATATTTCGTTAATAACTCTGCTTATTTCAATTTGTAAAATTTATAATTTGAATGATATACATTAATTTTGCTACCTACACAGTGTTGTCGTCCTCCATAATCATTGGTATTACAACTGCAAAAGACCTGCCAGACCCAGGCGATCAGCACCTCCATTTTAGAGCCTTACTATTATGAATCTTAACATTAGAGTCTGATAGAGACAGAGGTGCAGTGAATGCTGGAGGGCAGCCGCGTTCATAGAAACCGGTCAGACTGGCACCTCAAGTACAACATGAAAAGGCTCAACATGGCTTCAGGCGATTATTACTTGTCGTAGCTCTGAGGCCCACATAAGGTGATACCCTGCGCCTTAGAAAACACCGAAAGAAAGAAATAATTCATGGAGTTGTATGGTTGACATACAATTTAATACATTGGAGAAAAAAATAGAATGAAGGGACTAGTGAAAGATATTTGATTGCTTACTACGTCATAAAGATTTAACATGTTTGAGTGAGCCAGAAGATAAAATGCGCTGCTATGCTTTCCAACCAATTTTTGGGCGTTCGGTCTTCTTGAATTAATAATCAAAGCAAACATTCGTTTTCTGATCAAGCTATAAACGAGGTGTTATTAGTTCTTTCTCAAAATAGTCAGCATAGCAGCTGATTTAAACATTGTATGAACCACTGTAAATCTATGTTCAAAGATATTTATGAAATCATTTTCTAGCATGAGGAATAAGGGAAATGGATGTAAATTATCATCAGCCTTGCAACATCTTGAGCAATTAATCATTGAGTCTTATGTGGTATCATATAGGCTTTAATGTGTAAAAATATTGTTGACGACAAAGTGTTGATACCAACAACAGGATTATAAGTCTTACTGGTGAGTCCGCTTCCCACAATGTTGATCTATTGGATCTGAATCCTGTCAACTCCTGCAACGTGTAGGAATTGACGGTGAAACAGTGTGCAAGTAATAACGACAGGTCCACCGTAACTTTCTGTGTTAACAAGCAGCGAGGCAAGTACTGTGAAACCAACATCCACAATGTTAGTGGATGTCACCCTGGTTTTCGGGCCCACTACCCATGTTGGCTACTGCTTGTCGAGTCTCTGTTTGCCAGTGGGGATCAGTAGGTTTTTCATTCAAACCTGCCATCCCTAAACTTACAGTAGGTTGAAGTTGGCTAGTTTATCCATTCCTTGAAAAAAGCATGTTAATTGTCACTGAAATTAGGAAGAGCATTACATGGTGGTCTTGGTTGTCTAAGAAGTGGGGGAAAATTAACAGGATTACAAATATTCATCTGGTTTGCTGCAGTCCAGCCGAGGTGATCTTTTATTTGGTAATACTAGGTCTAATGAGTATGTTCTCTCTGCTTCTGGAAAGATCTTGATTCGTGATCTCTGTATATTTATGCCAGTTGGCACTTTATTGGGAGCTATTGGGAGCTACATAGGTGCTGCATGGTTTCTATGCTCACGGAGACTTATTTTACGAAAGGTGGTTTTGTGACTTGTACTGCATATTTTGTTAGCATATTCTGTATTTTTGGTGACTTGCATTGCTAAAAGCATTTATGATTTCCAGATTCTCTGTTCACAAATTTTACTCGATAAGATTGTCTTGATACGTCCTACTGTTCTGCATCTCTTTGCCTGATTTTCGGCTTCAGCAATCTTTTTTTTTTACTGCTTATGTATTTTTCTGACCTACAAACTCACATTGTTTAGATGGGCACTCTTCTGAAAGCAAAGAACTATGGAGATAATACCAGATAAGCAGCTGTCTGTTTCTTGCCTAACACCAGAGGCAGGGGGTTCTGAAACTGAGCATGCCAGGGTGGTTAGGTTTGCATTGATGTCTGTTTTATTTTATCTTAAGGTTTACTCCACTCGAATGGCAGCTGCCTTGATTTCTTACTGGGGAGATGTTCCCATTCCCAGGTGTTTGTGTGACTCTATGTCTATGTTTGTTGTAGGTTTTTACCCTCCTTTAATTTACGTACTGTATTACTGGAAGAAACGGCTTTATCTTGGTGCTGATATAGATAATGTATGCAAAATATGATATAAATGCTATTTATCACTGGGTGCCAAGACTGAAGGTAGGCTCTAAAGTGTGGGTACACACAGAATGATATGTGCATTTATGCAAGATGCTGCAAAGATTAGATCGGCAGGAGGCTCATGGTGGGCTATGGTCCTACCAAGCAGGCTGAGTGCTTAGTCCTCACCGCTGGTGGGATGTCGGGCTCATTGCTGCGAGCAAAGGTTGGTAAGGAGGCAGTTGTCTCCTTGGAGGGGATGGGGTGGCTGGTTCTAGATAGGGGCCTAGTTGCAGAGGGCTAACCAGTTTGGACTCACTGCCTGTGGGGGGGGAAGGGGGTTTGCTCAATAGTTGGGGCTTGTTTTTGGTATAAGGGGATTGGGTCGGCTCGGGTCAACAGGAAGTTAAAGGTAACTCAACAAAGGTTGCTGTGGTGCGGGACAAAGGGGCGAGGTGGCGGGAGGGACACCCTGTGGAACGATAGCCTCAAAAATACATGAGAAATGGCATCTGATTGAAAGTGGATGACATGGAATGTAAGAGGACTGGGTCAGGTAATCAAAAGACAGAGAGTGCACTCATATTTGCGCCGAAATGGGGTCTCGGTGGCTTTCTTGCAAGAGACTCATACTTGGGGCCCTTGCTTTGCTGAACTCCGCCACAGATGGCCAGGTCTTTGCGACCACATACTCAAGCTGTGCGAGGGGCGCCATGATTTGGGTGGTGCCAAGGACTCCCTTCGTAGTGAAAGCGACCAAGATAGACCCTGAGGGTCTCTATAAACTTGTGGTGGGCACACTGGATGCTCGTGAGATATGCATGCTGAATGTTTATGCACCCAACACAGATGACCAATCATTTTATGGGGGTATCCTGAGAGTTTTGGTTGAACATATGCGAGCGGCTGTGATCATGGCTGGAGACTTGAATTGTGTGCTAGATGGGATGTTGGATTGCCACCCCCCCAAGGGCTGACACTAAACCTCTAATGACAGAGGCATTGTGAGAACTGATGAGGGATGTGGGGCTCCACAATGTTTGGAGACCATGGCATCCATATAGCAGGCAGTATTCCTGTTATGTCCCAGCTAAGGGCACGAATAGCCGCATTGCTTACTGTCTGGTGTCCGAGGCTGCTTTGCAGTGGGTGGTAGATATAGAGTATCTGGCGTGCTACATCTCAGACCATTCCCCCTGCTTGTTTTCCCTCCGCATACGGATGCGGCCGCCTGAGATCCCGCTATGGAGACTAAATGCAAAGGCATTGACAGACCAGGTATTTGTGTTAGAGGTTTCCCGGGCACTGGATGTATATTTTAGAAGTAACTGGGGTAATACCTCATCTCGGGTGGTTGAGTTGGACGTCATGAAGGTGGTCCTAAGGGGGGTATGCCTAAAAATGACACACGGTTTTTGGCAGCAACTCAATAGACAGCTGTACAGTCTTGAAAAACGAATGTCTGGTTTGGAGCGGGAGATTATTGAGACATTGCTCGGGATCTAACCCTGGCAAGATTGTAGGAAGGAGCTCATGGATACATGAGATAGACTTGACAAATTTGAGTGCTCTAATTACAGGAAAAGACTGCATAGGGAAGGGGACAAGGCGAGACGTATGCTGGCTAACCTCATTAGGGCGGAGAGGAGTGGGGCTCCAATAGCGGGACTCCTTGATAGCCAGGGCAAGAGAGTAGACACGCAACAAGATATAGTGGAATTGTTTGCAAAACATTTGAAAAATATTTACACAGCCCTAGCCACGGTAGAAGAGATACAAGCCAATCTTGATACAATAGACATGCCAAGTCGTGATGGGGAGGGTAGAGGTACAGTGGATGCCCCTTTGACGAGGCATGAAATATAGGCGGCAATGAAAATGATGAGAACCGGGAAGACTACGGTAGGAGATGAATTACTAGTTGAATTGTATTTGACCAGGCAAGGAGGACTTAGTTGAAAGATTGCTGGAAACATGCAAAGAGGTGTATAAGGGTGGTCTACTACCTGGGTCAATGAGAGAGGCATTGATAGTGATGATCCCAAAACCAGATAAGGATAGTTATGAGGCTTCATCGTACCGGCTCTTATTCATGCTAAATGTAGATCTTAAAATCCTAAGTAAGGTCCTGGCTATGAGACTTTTACCCAAGTTGCCGCAACTGATCGCAGAGGATCAATGTGGATTTATCCCGAACAGGAACAGAATACAAAATCTGTATCGGTTATCGTTGATAATACACTCCCCAACATTGCAACACAACCAATATGCACTAGCACTATTGGATATCGAACAAGCGTTCAATTCTGTGTCGTGGGACTATCTCTGGGAGGTCCTACGTAAAGCAGGTATTGGAGACACCTACATTAAATGGGTTCAGTTGCTGTCTAATAGCTTTTCGGTGAGGGTCCAAATCGGTAAAATAGTGTCACAGAGTTTTGGTCTTAGCAATGGGACATGGCAGAGGTGCCCAGTGTCACTACTGCTGTTTGCGATGGCCATGGAGCCCCTGGCCTGCCCCCTCAGGACGTATCTGAAGGACTGGGGCATACAGGTGTGGGTGAGCACCCATGTGGTCTCCCTTTACGCAGACGATGCATTGATATATCTCAGACACCCCAGCTGTTCTGTACCGATCATGTTGAACAATTTATCTGAATTTGGTAGGCTTAAGGGGCTGCACGTTAATTTTAATAAATCAAACCTGTTCCCGCTAGGGATACTGGTTGGAAAGTGGGACACAGACTTGCCTATGTTGGGACTCCCATGGGAGGCCAAGGTGGTCCGGTATTTGGGGATCTGGATCACACACAACGGGATTTTGAAGAAGCAAAGTTAGATTTATTGAGGGGCTACGGAAGAGCATAAAATTCTGGAACACGCTTAAACTCTCATTGATGGGTAAGATCGCATTAACCAAGATGGTCATGCTCCCTAGATGTCTCTATATTTTTCAGGGGACCCTATTTGATATACCAAGGAGGGTCTTCACGGGCCTTGATACATTTATAATAGAATTGTTATGGGGCACTCGGAGACGTAGAGCTAGTTTGGCAACACTAAAACGTACGTGGAGCAGGGGCGGCTTGGAGGTTCCACCCCTGGAACACTATTTTCTGGCCACACAACTGCAACACGCTGGACGGGAATAATAACTGGCAGCTTAGGTTTCTGAAGGGTCTGTGCAGGGAATATTCCCTGTCAAAGGTCCTAATGCTGGTGTCGAGGAAGCCTACATGGCTGCCCCATATGGTCCGTAGGGTTAGTGGAGCGTGGGAACGGTGCGGAAGAGGGCTCCATTTGCATTAGAACTCAACATCTGGTCCCTACACCCGTTCAGTTCCATCGGCGATAGCATGTCACTGCGCAGGTGGAGAGGTGGGCTGTGAGGTACTGGGGGATCTTTATCCCAACAAGCAGTTTATAACTAGAGAGGAGGCCGCCGAGGCGTTCCAGCTGGGACTGGGTCAGTGCTTAGAAAATGCTAAGGTAGCAGCTATAGCAAGAGAGATCTGGCCGGCATTTCCGGAGGCACCCGAGGCCTCGCGAATGCTAGAAACAATGTTAGCAATAGCTGGAGGAGGGAGGCTGATCTCGTACCTTTATAGAGCCTTGAGGGAGGATGCTCCATCGACGGTGCTCACTGTACAGGACAAATGGGAGTCACAACTGACGGAGCCCCAAGATACACGGCCTCGGAATTAATTCACGGGGGGGGGGGGGTTGAATCATGAGAGCATGGAGGGCAATGCTCCCAGCATTGTTGCCACCATAGATCATAAGAATACTGAGAATGGCTGTGACTGAGCCCGAATGATTGGTTAGTGTAGTGGGAACTACTGTAAGGGGGAAAAGGGGAGTAGCCCCAGCCCCAGGATGATACACGCAACCTGACACCACAAATGCTATTGCATAACATCAAAACCGAAAACCCTGAGACCCGGGAGGGGGGTGAAGCTGATGGAAGATACTAAGTAGGATTGATGTAATAGGTGGCTCGAGTTTGTATTTTATTGTTCATAACTTGCAAAACCAATAAAAATATATATAGTTATTAAAACTATGTTTATTGTTTCACGCCCTTATGCTGGTTATCTGGATCCTGGTGCCAGGAATAGATTATTGCCCCTGAAGCGCCCTCCAGCTTTGGTGTCTATGCGAGCCGGGCACTCTCATGTAATATGCCTCAAAGTTGGGGCGGAAGGTAGCCATAATCGAGAAGAGGCGCCCACTGGGCGGTAACAGTTCCCTCATCGCTTCTGGCTCCAAACTTCAGTGGCTTCCATCCAGGAGTTGGGAATCTCTGCCTCACCCAAGGTGCTGTTGCACCCCTTCAATGTTCCTGAGGGAACATCTGGGGAAAGTAGTGAGTGTTCCCATGACAGGGAGCTATAAGGCCGATTGTGTAAGAAAAGAGACTATCTCAGATCATCTGTGGCTTGACTGGTAAAACCCGAGATGGCATTCATGCAAATCACATTTTATAAATAAATAAAGCTTATTTGTAACATTAATGATGAAAAACACATTGAGTAACAGCAAAGACTATATGGCAGAGCGTGTGTATTCACTAGCAAATACATGGTTTATGAAAAATGAATACATGAATATAACCTTTACCTTACAGTGTATGCTAAGAGCTAAGCTGAAGATATTATTTTCCAAGGCAAGGATAGCGCTGAAAGGAATGATTAATCCATTCGGAACGGTGTCATTTGAACAGTTCTTCCAGCTCTGTGGACTGTTAAAAATATATTTATTGGTAATTAGAATTGTAAGCATTAAACAGTGAGTGGGGTTCTAGAACTATCTCTCAAGTATTGGAAAGTAATAGAGCGATGAGTGTCATGCGTTGTGATTGATATTTTGAGTTTTTTTGTTGACTTAGTAATTGTTTATTTATTTCTGATTTTCAGGGCGGAAGCAGCGATGACACAGAGCTTCGGTACTCCTCACAGTACGAAGAGCGCCTTGACCCGTTCACGTCTTTCAGTAGAAAGGTAAGGCTGTCTTTGGGGTACCTTGTTTGGAGGTTATTTCACTTAAACCCCCTTACCCTCCGACGCACAGACCTGACATTTGCGGGTCCTTCTAGGTGATCTGCGTTTGTCAGTCTCGAGGTCCTTCATTACAGATCAGCCCTGAATTTCAGTGGCAGTGCTGAGTGCAACCATGCATGGAGACCATAGTTCAAGTGTCCAGTGTGATGATGCATTGATATTTTCAATTAGGTTATAGTGCCTTATAGGCTTAAAAAAGTGCAAAATCACACACAGCTATACACACACACACACACACACACTCTCTCTCTTTCCTCCCTCCCCCCCTAGCCTCAGAGCTGGCTGCTGGTTTTAGAGCTGCCTCACAAACCAACTATACGGTAAAATGTCTCTCACTTCCACTCTTACTGTCCTCTAATAGACACACTATCCTTGTTCCCTGTAAGCTTTAGAACGCACTTAAGGAGTCTCATTTATAACCTTGCTCAACCCTCCTAGGTGGATTTTATTGCTTCCTCACAAATCAGCCACACGGTAAAGACAATAAACATGGCAGTCACTAGAATTTTCCTGCCACTTCCACTCTTTCCACTGTCCTCCACAACACCCTGCCCTTGCTCCCAGCGAGCTTTAGAGCCGAGGTTAAAAATCGGGATGATGCTCTTGTGCAAGCTCCGAGCTGGCTGCGGGGTTTAAAACTGGCTCACGAGTCAACCATGTGGTAAAGCCAACATACATGGCAGCCACTAGAAAGTGGCTCCAACTTCCGCAGATCAGATTGACGTTTTCCTGTTTAGTCTCAGGAGAGAGAATAATTCTGGAGTTGGGAGGAACCCACAAAGGAACCTCCTTATATGCGTTGCATCAGGTAAACGATCACATTGAATGGTTGTGGCAATGGAGATGGCAGTGCGAGCCAATGCTTGATTGAGGATCATGCACAAGAAGGGTGGGTCAATGGTTGGTCAGTAGATGTTTAGGCGGCTAGGTTGAGGGTGGCTTCGGCCTCGGTCCTCTATATCGTGGAAGGCCTGTGTGACTTGCAGTATCCTAATAATGTACGGGGGTACTTTATCCCATATATAATGTCTATACCCCTTCCTGAGGGATTCATGAGATGTCTTCCTCTGCTAATACCACATCTTTAGCATGATCAGTAAAACTTTTGTGTTCGTGGAATAAAAGATCAAGCTATTGTTGACACGCAGTTCTGTAGTGGGAGTAGGCTCTGTGATACGAGACACTAAAAGTAACTTGAGCAGGGCCACAACGAAAAATGAGCCCCCTCCTCCCCACTTTACAAATTATGTAACGGATCATTGTTTTAATAATGGGGCTCCGGCATTCTGTCAATGTCTAGGACCCTTACAGTGGGTTCACAGGGCGCCTCTGAACTGGTGCCAGTGTGCATATATAGTAGCCCTTGGAGGGCCTGCTAAGAGCCCCCTGGCCCCTCGCCGAGCAGTGCTCACCAGAGTGTGTATTACACCACCCGGCAGGAGGATGTGGTCATCTACGTGAGTTGATAAAACGTGTCAGAAGCGAATTAAAGAGCAAGTACGTTTCCAGTCTGGGATACCCAGCATTGTACACTATGGCAACCTCCAACCTCGCTGCAGCAGTAGAGGCAGGTCACCAGGAGAGCACCGGCAGTGTTCTACAGGAAGAGGGTCAACGGCCTGCAAACCAAGTAAGATTGCGATGACTCCACTTGACGCTTCACAGGAAGGGTGGTCCATGCCATTGTGTGGGTGAAGGCTTGCACCAGTCACCACCAGGGAATGAGTGCATAGACACCCAGGATTTACTCAACTGAAAAAAGAGCTGTTTCTGCTCTTTGTGCCTGTGTGTGAGAGGTGATGGGGCTCTGCTGTGAATAGGGGGGAGGCGCCGTTCTGCTTTTCATCTTATGCACATGTCCTTCAACAGAGGGCGTCTCCTTCAGTATCTTGTGCGTCCGCTCCCACTCACCACGGGTACGATGCCCTTCATTGGCTAGACTCTGAAGGTACAAATGAGACAAAAAGCCTAACTGGCTCATCGCAGAGTTTGTGCAACCAACCGAGCAAGCGATGGAAGCAGGAGTATGAACGGTGAGTGTAGCAAGGTGTGCCCAGGTTTGCAGACTCATGGTGGTTCCAGTATAGTTCCTTGTGTTTTACAGGGCTAACGCTGCTTACTGAAATATAAAATACACCCAGGGGTTGTGTTCCTGATATGATGTATGGACGTGTCGCTTTCATCTTTCCTGGAGTGATATTAGGCTTTTTATCTTGCAGTTGCCTTTCTCTCGCCATAATTTAATTTAAAGTTCTGATTAAGAAAGTTTTCACTTTGTCTTAAATTTGGGACAATGTACCTACTTTTTCTAATTTAGGCAACAGTTGTCATGTTCATCTGTTTACTTTTCTGCCTCAGCATACACAGTTCTGGTACATAACCATCCTAGTTCTGAGACACATGCCCTAAATAACTGTACAACGAGCTTTCATCACCTCCTATACAATGGCATGTGCGTCACGTGACTTAGAGCTGCATCATGTGTTCAGTTGTTCTTTTGTTTTCTTGAGTTGCTGGGCTCATTGCCATTATTGGAGAGAGTGAGAATGGGCCAATTTGAGTTACAAAACTTAAATAATATGAATGTTTTATTTGTTGTGTAGTATTTTAGCAGGCATTGCTCTTCCTTATAAAGTTACAAAATATCAGGGATTTATTTTATCGGTTCCATAAAAATAAATCAAAGTAAAAATGACTTCTTTATATTTTAGGAACGCCAGCGAAAGTATGTGAACCTCAGTCCCTGGGATAAAGTGACCCTCGGCATGGTAAGCAGTAACATGAGACATCACGTGTGCAGCAGGCGTGCCTGCATGTTCCAAAGGGCCTCTTCTTGTTGGTTGTTAACTTGTATTTTGATTCTGAGCACTTGAGGTGAAGAGGGTTGTCTCGCCTCGGAACTCATCCTGAACCTGGTGCTGATGCCTTGACATCACCCCAGGCACCAACAATGTATTTCCTCGAAGCAGTACCATATCTAGGGCATGGGGAGGCGAGTTGACAACCTTAGGGATTTTATATATTGCAGACATCAAGCTTTTAGGGATTTTATATATGGCCGACATCAAGCTTTTAAAGTCTGCTCCTGCGTGTCCGATGCACCGAGCGGGTTAGGTTAGTTGTCTATGCTGCACCTTTTGACTTGCCAATGAGTGTTATTATTAAAAGGTTTTGGTCCTCTGACTGTAAACCGAAAGATCATAGATATTCACTAGAGGGTAACATTAAGCAAAAGCCAACAGTGATTTGATAGAAGAACCACAACATAAAAATGTGTTGCCACAGAAAGTGCATGCACCTCCTCTCTGCAGGTCAGTTTTAAGAGTTATGTTACAACCTTCTAAACTGGAGCAGAGGAGGGGCACAAGCGTGCTCCAGGGGAAGAGTAATCTGCATTACTCTTGATTTCCTTTAAACACTCTCCCTTTGAAGTCACATAAAGAAAAGTGAACACCAAGCTCCCTCGAAAGATGGAGCCTGGCATTTGCCCTCTGTGTTTAAATGCACAGCAAATGTGACAAGATAAGAACAAGATTTAAAGTCCTGCTTACGGAAAGTAAAGTCTCAGAACGATACAGCAAACAAGAATTTGACAAGGGATGGAACAAACTCAAGCTGAACATCCTAAAACGAATAGAGCCAGTAAATAGAAAATGAGGACATGTGAGTTATAAACCACAAATCCAATGGTAAGCAATGTGCATTATGCATTCCTAGGGAAGCTTCTGAATGTCCCCAAGAAGTCTTCAGCAAACCTAGGCTTCGATCTAAAAATAGCCAGATAGTGTTATTGCACACATGATAGGATAGATGCTAGAGTCAGACTTGCTGGAGGGGATGTGGTAATGTTCATTCCCTTTTGCATTTTTCTCTGGCATTGCCCATAACATGAAAGATATTAGGAGGAAATCCTAGATGATATAGATTTGATATTTAATATCACACTCATTAGACTCCCGACCTACATCTTCTTGGGGGGGTAGCTGATAGTTTTTTTTTTATAAACACTACGTTCACTGAGGGGTGAGCTGATAACTCTGCTTTTGTGTGCTGCTAAGCAGGTGCTCTTGGAGCGGTGGGGCAGGGACGATATGCCCAGTCACAGGGTTTAGCTTTATCAGATGTGGGAATTGATAGGACTGGAGAAGATATCTATGGCTAATGAAGGGAGGAGCAAACAGTTGGCAACACTGTGGAAAACACGCCTGTCCCTATTAGCGACAGAATTCAGGGAGATCGAATGTCCTAAATACCTCAGGGTATTAAGCATTAAAAGAACAGTTTGATCACCGGGATAGTGGCCGACGGCCCAGTCGAAGCAGGCATGATCTTGATATTTGGTCTATAGAAAATGTTTTGCTTTGACCTAAAACCTCTCTTCAAGAGATGGATGATTGTTTAAATAAGCTAGGCCTCAGCGTGGGTGGGAGCGTGTAGGATATTAGTTGAGGGGGATGCTTATCTATTTCATCTTATTACATTTTTTTTAAAGCATTGGATAAAAGGCGCGGATTAAAACATGTGTACATTTGTCTTCAGAAGAGTCTCTAGACATAGTAAAACGCCGCCAACCTTTTGTTGTCTACAGGTGTATACTTTAAAACAATAAACATATCTGATCCATAATCACGACGTACAGTAGATTGATGTGCAATTAATCAGGTAGGCAGTTGAGAGGTAACCAAAGACCTCTCAGAAGTGAACAGTCTTCAGACATTTTGAGAGTTTAAGAGGGTAGTCTTAGTCCTGGTGAGAGTTTGTTTTAGGTTTCTGGTGAATGTCAACTGGAAAATTGCCTAGATCCTTAGAAATCTGCACTCTGGCCTCAAAGCACACCCAACAATTCTATGAAAGTAAACGGACTTCCATAAAGGAACATTGCTTTGCTGAGATGTGTGCTCTGTATAAATAGTAGTTTGTGAGTAATGTTTAGGGGCATTTGGACCTGAAGCCCTTTTCTAATGAACATTCCTTTTCACAAAAATGTATGTAGAAGGAACTGAGGTCCTCAAACGACTGCTTCCCTGCATCAAACATGGACGGCAAGGGATTTTGTTTAAAGAAAAGCAAATATTATAATTCTTTATTTATATAAAATTAAGTTTGAAAAATGCATTTTGTAAGAATAAATAAAAAGAAGCTGTGTACATCGCCCTTTGTCATCTCCAGAGCCATACTTGTTTATTAATAGATGTAAGGTAGTAGTCTGAATGCATCTATCCTTTGCCATCAAATTCATTCCAGATTCTGAGCTCTCCAGTGGCCATCTTCCAGAACTTCATTGAGGTCTTGCTTAAGATGCTCACTATAGCTACACTCATTGTACTTGAGACACTCCATAGATCTGGTCATACTGGTTACCTCCTGGAGAGGTCAATACAAAGCCCTCGGGTGTCAATTGAATGAACTCTCTGTCTCTTGCACAGATTATCATTTAGAACCTTAAGGACGAACCCCTTAACAAATAGTGAAAGGGTGTTCCAACAAAATGCTCCTAAATAGAGAGCATACTTTTGATTGCTCCTCATTCTTTCTGGACATGAGGTCTACTTCTGTAGTTAATGCTTTATGTATTTGATTCTCTGGATACAAATTCTAGAGCGGATACGCACTCTTTGCCTCACCATTGTTTTCAGTCTGTGAGCAGCAAACCTGAGGCGTTCCAGTGCTGCTGCCATCTCTAAATGTGAATCACTGTGACTCAGGAAATTAAGGGCAAGTTAGGTTCTTTACTAAAACAACAAATGTTTTCTTAAGCAATGGGATTCTTAATTGTATTATCGGTATTCCTTCCTCTGCTCTTAGTCTGTGTTTTTCTTCAGTCTGTTAAATTGATGAGACTCCTCATTCCCTCTCATGCTTTGAAAATTTACCTAATATTTTGTACTCTCAAGGATCTTGTGAACTTGGTATCTTGTATACCACGCTGCTTCACAGAGGAGGATAACTCTCACAGACTCCTCCTTTGAGGAGCCTGGCTATGCCACTGGCTGAAATAGAAGGATGGAGAGTCTAAGTGTCCTATCCTCAAATGCACTATCACAGAGAATATTGGAAACACTTTATTCTGCCCCAATGATTCCACCACAGAAGAGACTAAAACATCTATCTCCTGCCTGCACCAGCTGCATTACAGAGGAGACAGGAGCCTGAATTTCCAGTTCCCACATGCGCTATCACTGAGAAGCCTGTATTTGCAAAACCCACAGGTTTCATCATAGAGCATAACAGCGCTTGAATGTCCTAGTCTCACAGGCTTCATCAGAGCCTAAATCATCAGTCACCTCATGCTCCACCAAAGAGGAGACTGGAACATAGACCTTCTGTTATCACAGAGGGCCCTGGAGCCTGGATTCCGTGTCTTTCCATTCTCTGTCATAGAGGAGTGTGGCTATCTTACATCCACTGGCTCCATTACAGAAGACTGAAGCCTGGATCTCATACTTCAGTTTCTTCATTACAAGGGAAAGTCGCCTAGATATCCTAACCTACGTTCTCCATTACGTATGAAACTGGAGCCTAGATCTCTTGTTCTCATGGGCTCAATCAAAGATCAAACTGGAACATAGATTTCCGTGCTCCATTGGATCAATCAGTCATATGAAGCCAGAACTCTTTTTCCATTGGCTCCATCGCAGATGAGACTGGAGTCTTGATCTCCTGCCCCGTTTGGCTCTATCAGAGATTCGACTGGAGTCTGGATGTCCTGTCCCCGTTGGCTCAGCAACAGATGGGACTGGGGCCTACATCTGCTGGGCCCAAAATCACCACTGCAGCAGAGTCTGGTGCCTAGATCTATAGTTCCCAAGGGATCCATGACCGAGAGGAGAGATCAGTGGAAGCAGGCTACCCGGGCTTCAGCCCCAAAGAAGACTGGAGCATCACTTGGCTAATCCCAAAGGGAACTGGAGCTTGGGCCTCGGGCGTGGTAGCACAAATCCATAGCAGTGCTACGCACAGCACTGATTTTCAACTTGTTGTCTGACAATATTAGTACGCTGAAAGGCAAGTGACTGATCTTGCACAATTCGGTATGATGGGCATCATGATGTCCAGTTTTATTAACATTGTTTTTCTTCTCCACTTTCTTTAGGGACGGCTAATTCTTTCGAGTAAAACAGCCCGAACAATCGCTTTCTTCTATACAGTGTTTCTGCATTGTCTGATATTCCTGGTGAGTAGTGTGACTGTATCCATTACCATGTATCTCTTGTTATGTTTGTTAATGCAAATAATTAGTGAAATAATTACTTCTTCAGAACAGCTAACATTAAGGTAAGGTATTAGTCTAGCAGCACCATAAAGGTTTGTTGGTACTAAGGAGACTCCTGGTCTTCTTCAAAATCTTTTTTTCTCCTAAGCACCTACTACCTTGCTTACATCATCCTCTACACCATGTGATGTTTGTCTCTTTAGAGAGGAATCCTAAGTGGCTAGCTCATTTAAGGCAAGCATTGAGGCCAATAGATGTTTGACTCATTAGATAGGGGAAATGATGGTAAAGTAACCTTCATCGTTTCGGGGAACCACCACCCATTGTGCTGAGTGGGGTCACAGACAAACCTTCTCTCCAGCTGCAAAGGAAAAGTCCTGCATCACAAACCAAGATCTTTGAAGCTATCAGCCAGACTCATGATTTCAGTGAATTTGCACACTTCGAAATGAAAGCAACTGTAGTAACAGTCTAGTGCAGGTCAGGGCATTATCTACAACCAGTCAGTGTCATTCATCATAGAATCCTCTATTACTGTTTGATGAATCCTGTTAGACCTGATATCTTTTGACGTGTTTCCCCAGTCTTTTTGCTTTCCGGCCTCCTGTTTTTAATGGTACGATGGACTTCCTTTTGCTGATTAGTTGCCTGTGCGCACTTTCTCACTTCTGTTCAGTGGTAAACTGCAAGTGCTTCTACTGTAAATTGTGTCTATGGATTGGTCTTTCCATGCTTGGCTTATTTTATTTACTACTAAGTCCCTAGTATAGTGCACTGTGTGTGCCCAGAGCCTGTAAATCAAATGCTTTTAATGAGCCCCAGCACTGATTGTTCCACCCACACAAGCAGCCTTTCAATGGTGTCTCGGACCTGCCACTGCAGTGTCTGCATGCAGTTTTTACTGCCATGTTGATCTGGCAAGTGCCCCCACTTGCCAGGCCCTAACCTTCCCTACTCTTACATGTAAGGCATCCCTCAGGTAGGCCCAAGGTACCCCCTGGGCAGGATGCAGTGTATGTGAAAGGTAGGACATGTCCTGGTGTGTGTGACTTGTCCTGATAGTGAAATACTGCCAAATTCGTTTTTACTATTGCACGGCTATCTTGCCATGGGCTAATATGAGAGTTGCTTTGTGCCATCTTACAAGTATAACTTTCCATGGGGATAAGATAGTGAAATGGAGTTTAGACTCTCTGAACTCAGAATTTAATAACACATCTTTTTAGTGATATGGTTTTTTAATTGGGTGTTTGAAAATACCACTTTTAGAAAGTATGTGTTTTCTTGTGTAACCATTCTGTGTGCCTCTGCTGGTTTGTGTATTGACTGTCTGGTTTTGAAGTGACAGGGGCTAGGGATGTGCATTCACTGTAGACAGTCACAAGGGGGGTTGAGGTGTGTCCTGCCTTTCCTGGGTGATTCGTTGTGGGGCTAAATAGGCCTGGTCTGCATTTAGAGTGGTGGAAGGAGTTTTCACTAGCACATGAATAGGCAGTGTCTCCTTTGCACAATGCTGTCTCCACCTCCTGTAGTGAAGCTGGGCCAGCGAGGGTAGAACTGGTTTGGACTGGGCTCAGAGATCCTTGCCACAAATAGGACAACAAGAAAATGTGGTATAAATATTGAGGCCCTGACCCCAGAATTTTAGAACTCTTTTGGATCAAGGAACCTGCCAAGAAGAAGAGCTGGAGAAGCTGTGAGGAGGAGCTACCACTTTGCTGTTTTGGCCTACAGTGGCTGCTTCTATCTTGGGCAGAGAAAGGACTGAACCGAACGTTCTGCAAATTCTTGGTTTGAGTTTCTCCAAGGGCTTGAGGTAGAGCTTGCCCCTGTTCAAGAAGTCTCAGGAACAACAAAGACTTCAAGTTCATCTGCTACCAGCACTGGTGCTGCAAGGAAGAAAAAGCAACCCGACGCCGTCAATGACGCCGTGTCCTGAAGGCACCGCAGAGGGCACCGCCGTACTTTGCACCACAATCCTGGTCTCACCGATGCCGAGCCGCTGCTTGCACCGTGACCTGTGGGCCCCGCACTTCGCACCGCCTCGCTTCACACTGCCGACCTGGTATACCAGATGACAACGCTCGACGCCGACATCGAAGCCGCTGCTTGCACCATGGTTTGAGAGCACCGCTCATAAGTCACACTATGCACCGCCCATCCCACACCGCAACCTTGGCCTACCGGCGACATGGACTCCAGTTCGTCAGCCGATGACAACGCTTCAGCAACGATGACGACACTGCCTGCACCGTAACCTGCTAGCACCACATCGGGCACCACACAACTTCGCACCACAGCCCTAGTCTCACCAACACCGCTGGACGACCGTCACCGAGCCGTTGCCTGCATCACGACCTGAGGACGCCGCATCGCTGCACTTTGCACTGCAGCCCTGACGCCCGTGCTTCTGATTTCAACCGCACAGAGTTCGATCTGCAACGTGTGTGACTTCGAGGTCCTGATGACTTTTGCACTGACTGGCTCTTCAAGGCTCATCGCGATGCCACCAACGCCCTGCATTTCTAAAGGTACTATTTGCTGGTCTTCCCAACACTGTTTGGGTTTGTTGTTCACGATGTCGTCGATAACCCCGGACAGAGCTATCGACTTCAAGGAACTGTATTTTTAAGTCTATTTGTGTTTATTGATTTTTATAAGACCTGTGTGGTGGATTTTTATCGTTTTGGTCTTGTTTTCCATAGATAAAATATTGGATATTTTTCTAAAAACTGGTGTGTTGTCCTTTTGTAGTGTTTTCACTGTATTACTGCTGGTTATGTGCAAGTGCTTTACACACTGCCTCTGGGATAAGCCTGACTGCTCGTGCCAAGCTACTAAGGTAGGGGTTATTTTAGGTTTAAATCTTTTTATTATTAATCTTAACCAGGTATCACCGACGACATCAGTAACTTCCGCCTACAACCCTGCGGGCCGGCACGTTACTTCCCAGAAAGGCCAGCCTGTCTCAGAGCCCAGGGGCTCGCGTTATGAAGACAATACTATTACTATTACTATACACAGCATGCCGCCTACAACCCCACAGGGCCGGCCGCGATTTAACCTCAAGCAGAAACCAAAAGTCCCCTTCCCTCCCACGGACTAGCGCTGTAAGACTGTCCTCCAAGTTGAGCTCCGTGTGTAGCCCCCCCTAGAGCACAAGCTGTCGTAAGAAACATCAGGGAGGTCGCCATCCCTCGAGAATCAGAGCCCCTTCCCGTGTCGTAGGAACCGCCTTCCAGTCCTGTCCGAGAGGGCTGCCATCCGCTCCGATACCTAGTAAGTAACCCAAATTTCTACCCCCAACAACCCCCCCTAACCCTCCCTCCCCGCCCTTCCCAACTCCCGATGCCCCCCCCAACCTCCCCCCTCCCCTCCCCCTCCCGGTCCAGCGCGTGCCTCCGGTGAATCCGTCTCGACCCCAAGGTCCATACTCCGATACTTCCTATCAGGCACCTCAAGAGGCCTCCTCCTCCCGCGCGGTAAGCCGCAGGAGTCGCAGGTATCTCGGGCAGGTCAATTCTCTAAATTCTGTGACCAGTAGAGACCGAAACGGCTGCCAAAGGTCATTAAACTGCTCCGCGTCACCTGCCACCGCTAGCGACATTTTCGTCATCCCTAGCACATGCCACAATCTGTGTAACCAGCCCATGACTGTGGGTATCGTGGGCGAACGCCAATGTACCAGGATCGTCTGAACTGCTGACCCCAAGGCTATGGCAATCTGTCTGCCTCTGCAGGTTTTTAAGGGATATGTCAGCCCATTTGGAAGGCCCAACAGGGTATAAGCCGGGAAGCGCGGTATTTCGGTGTCAAAGTGGGAATCCACATTGTCTTATCACCTCCCTCCAGTAGGGGGCTAGTAGGGGGCAATCCCATAGTGCGTGCGTCAGCGTTCCTATCTGCCCGCAGCCCCTCCAGCAAGTGGCCCCTTTACTATGGTCCATTTCGTGCATGCGTTCCGGAGTATAGTACCAATACGTGGAGACTTTAGTGAAGGTCTCAGTGAGGCCGGCATGATAGGCCGAGTGTCTGGCCCTGTAAGCGACCTGCTCCCATTCGGCATGACTCAGGGACCTTCCAAGCTCTCGTTCCCAGCGCTCCCGTCCCGGGTTATATAAGTGTGAAGCGGGCGTCTGGAGAAACCTGTACAGGTCACTGATCAGCTTTGTGTCGGACGAGCGTGTCAGGAGCCAGCGCTCATAAGGGAGGAGCCGCCTGTCAGCCGCCTCCCGCATCCGAGGGTGCAGCGCCCAGTGGCGCGCCTGCAGGTATCGCAACCTCTCGGATTCTGGGAACGCATACTCGTGTTTGAAGCTCGTGAATGGAAGGACCCCCTCTGGGCCGTACAAGTGGCACAAAGCCCGGCATCCAGCCGGCCGCCAGTGCTCAAACGCGCCTCTCTCCAGTCCTGGAGTGAAGTCCGGATTATCCACTATGGGTGTCAGCGGAGAGGGGAATGACGTCAAGCCGTGCACAAGATTTGTGGCATCCCAGACCCGTAGGGTTACTCTAGTGATAAAGGAAGCGTAAAGATTAGCGGGACGGTGAGCTCTGCGCAGGAAGGGTACCTCCTGCAGAGGCCGCCCCGCCACCGCCTGATCCTGGAAGAGCCAGTGTTTGTCCGACTCCCAGCGGCTCCATTCCACGAGATAACGTAGCTGTGACGCGTAAAAGTATTTGCGGAGAACCGAGATCCCGAGACTTCCGGCCTCCGGCGACAACATCGAGAGCGCCCGTCGCATCCTAGGTTTCCTGCCCTGCCAGATAAAACGCCCCAGGTCGGATTGCATCCTCCGAAGCCACTCCGCCGG
Organism: Triturus cristatus; assembly: GCF_964204655.1. Taxonomy (NCBI): domain Eukaryota; kingdom Metazoa; phylum Chordata; class Amphibia; order Caudata; family Salamandridae; genus Triturus; species Triturus cristatus. The sequence continues at coordinate 1,084,551,500 of NC_140584.1, read as the reverse complement.
CGGCTGCAGTGGAAGCGCCCGGAACAAGTACAATATCTGAGGCAGGATTGTCATTTTAACTGCCGCCACTCTCCCCAGCAATGAGAGGGTGTTACGGCAATGAGAGGGTGTTACGGTCCCATCGGGCTAATTCTCCTCGGACCTTCGTGCCCAAGGCGGTATAATTCGCCATTACCATTGCAGTTAGGGTAGGAGCCAACTGGATCCCCAAATAGGACACCGTGTCCGCAGACCACAGTATCGGAACCCTTTGCCGTAGTAAGGCTTTAGTCCCCGGTGCTAAGGAAAGATCCAAAGCCACCGACTTCCCCATATTCATCATGAATCCCGACACCGCCGCAAATGAGGTGAGCTCCGCTATACAGGCCGGCAAGGCAGAGAGCGGATCGTCCAATGAGAAGATCACATCATCCGCATATAGGCTTACGGCGTGACTGAAGCCTCCAAACTTCACCCCTCTCACCGCCGGGTTATCCCGCACCCGCTGCGCAAAGGGCTCCATATATATGGCGAAAAGTAAAGGCGACAGCGGGCATCCCTGTCTCGTGCCTCTTTCGATGTCAAAACTCTGGGAGCAGTACCCATTCACTCTCACCACTGCGGTCGGGGATCGGTAGCAATTGAAGATCATGCCGCGGAATTTCTCCCCTATCCCTACCTTTGTTAAGACCTGCTCCAAGTACGGCCAGTGGACCCTGTCAAATGCCTTCTCGGCGTCGACTGACAGCAACATTCTCTCCCCGGGGATCCGCGACGCTTTTTCTATGAGGTGTGTGATTCTTTTGGTGTTGTCCACTGTCTGCCGCTCCGGCACGAAACCCGCCTGATCCGGATCTATTAGCCCCGGGAGGAGCGGGGCCAAGCGGCTCGCCAAAATCCCGGTATAGAGCTTGAGGTCGATGTTTAAGAGCGATATAGGCCTGTAAGAGCTGCACTGTGTCCGGTCCTTCCCCGGTTTGGGGATGACCTCTAATGACGCCCGCAGCAGGTCCGGCGGTATGGCTCCCTGCGTCGCAAAAGAGCTGAATAACCGCGTAAGGATCGGCGCGAGCGACGAGCAAAACGTCTTATAGAAGAGGGAGGTATACCCGTCTGGACCTGGGGATTTCCCGTGCTTAAGCTTGGCTATAGCGGAGATAACTTCCTCGATCCGGATCTCTTTATCCAGAGCTTCCGCTTGTGTAGGTGTCAGGGATGGCAGAGAGACCGACTCTAAGTATGCTGCTGTGGCGGGCGCGTCCGGGGGGTCCCCCGCGTACAAGTCAGCATAATACCTACGAAAGAGCTCCGCGATATGGGCGTCCTCTGTGGCCATCGGCCCTGTGGGGTCAGTGATCGCTTTCACCGTCTGTGTCTGCCGCGCTATTCTCAACTTGCTCGCCAATAGCCGACCGCATTTGTCCCCCCCTGTGTAATAGGCGTGCCGGAGGCGTAGTGCCGCGTACTCCGCCCGGTCCATGTCTAGAGCCGTCAGGAGCTTCCTCGCTCCCACGAGCTGCCGCCAGACGCGCGGAGCGCCTGTCCGTCTGTGTACGTGTTCCAGTTCACGAACCCGCTGCGTGAGCTCCTCCTGTTTCTGGCGCCGGTTTGCGTTATCCGCCGAGGAGATCGCAATAAACTCCCCCCGGAGCACCGCCTTCAGTGCCGCCCATTGTGTCGCTCGCGATGTGTCCGAGGTCTCGTTGTGGGTCAAGTAGTCCCGAATCGCCGCCGTTACCTGCTGGACTACCTCTCGTCTGTGTAGTAATGCGTCCCGTAGACGCCAGACACGGGGGGGTTGAGAAATCGTCGGCAGGCAGAAGGTAGCCGTCACCGGGGCGTGATCTGACATGGAGACCACCCCAATGTCTGCCGCCGTGGCCAGTGCGCAGACCGGCCCAGTGACCAGAAAGTGATCTAGCCGCGCATAGGTCTTATGTGCGTGCGAATAGTAGGAATAGTCCCTTTCCGCCGGGTGTAGGTGACGCCAGAGGTCCTCGAGGTCCATAGCCGCCAGCTGGGCCCTGCACCCCGCTGAGAACTCTCCAGTCTGCGGCGAGCGGGGAGCAGACCTGTCGAGGGCAGCGTCAAAGACCATGTTAAAGTCTCCTCCTATAATAATGTGTCTATCCGGTGTGGCTGTGACCGCGCCCTGTGCCGAACTGAGGAAGCGTTCTTGATGCTCGTTCGGGCTATAAAGGGACCCGATTGTGAAGGAGAGGCCGGCCACCCTGAATCTGTACGCCAGAAGCCTGCCTTTTTGTTCCGCCTGTTTGTGGAGCACTTCTCCCCGAAAGTGCCGGGTAACCAGTATCGCCACCCCCGCTGTTTTAGTGTTACTGGACGAGAAGAACTGGGTGGGGAAGGCTGAGGAGCGCAGCCTGGCACAGTCACGGGGCAGGAGATGAGTCTCCTGTAGAAGACAAATATCGGCCCGGGTACCTTCTAAGAGGGATAGGATGGCTCGCCGTTTAATCTGGTTGTTGAGGCCCCTGACGTTCAGCGTGACAATTTTAAGTGCCGTGGGCGTCATTGGCAGTGGCAAGTATGACAGCAGGGCCCCCAAAAGGGCCCACGGACCGGAGTATGTGCGCCGCTGCCACGGCCGTGTTACCAGGCACGCGCTGGACTCCCCCCCCACCCCCCCTGCATCCCCCCCCTCCCTCAACCCTCTCCCTTAGTCTCCCCCCCTCCCCCTCCCCTCCCGAATTCCTGCAGAAAACACCCCAACCACCCCGCCACCCGCCCTTCGGCAACGTGCCAACACCTCCCGAACCCCCTCGGGCAATGCCCCCCTTCCACTCCTCTCAATCTGAGTCAACATTGTCCAAGTCTCGTCCCCAAGGGGCAAGTCTTTGGTGAAGTACTCCAGTGGACGTCCAGCCACCGAACCCCCCTCCCCCCACCCCCGCCCCAATCTGGCCCCCAAACCTGCTTAGTGTCAAAGGCTGTGATGATCTCCCCCCGGAACAGACTTACGCGGTCGGCGCCGTGTCACTTAGTCCAGTGTTCTCCGCCACCTCAAGTACTGCCTCCGCCATGCTAGCTCTGATGGTGGGTGAGTCTGGTCTCGAAGGTCGTGCTGGGTGGTGCTGCCCCGACACCCTCTGCCATCCGTCACTGCCAGCGCGCCCGCGCCTCCGCGGAGCCGCGTCCACCTCCGGCGCCGATATGCCCAAGACCCCGCATGTCTCCTGCAGGGAGCGTAGCTGATGCATAGTGCCATTCCATCGGAATATGAGCCTGAACGGGTGTCCCCATGCGTATGGTATTTCGTGCGACCGCAGGAAGTCGGTGGCGAATTTGAACGCTTTCCGTTTCTGTAGCGTGATGGCAGACAGATCCTGGTACAAGGCGACCGGGTGGCCCTGGAAAGTGAGGGGCTGCTTCTTACGAGCCTCCGCCAGGATGCGTTCTTTGAGCGGGAAGTCCGGGAGAAAGGCCAGAATGTCCGGGGGCGGCTGTAGGAAGGTGGATATCTGACTATGGTTACCCCCAACTTTTCGCCTAGTGTCTAGCTGGTATTTTGACTTAGTTGGCCTGAGATCCTGCCATTCAGGGTCTCAGGCTGTCTGCTCTCTCTTTAAAATGGACTCCATGTACCCTAGGTACATTCCCAATTGGTAAGGATCACCTTATTGGACCCTGTACAGTGTACCCTAGGTACCCAGGGCATAGGTGTACCCTAGGCCTCCCAGGGGCTGCAGCATGTATTATGCCACCCCTGGTCTGGCCTTCCAATCAGACACAACTGGCTGATCACTCAGCTGGGGCAAGGTCGTGTAATCACCCCTTGCTTAGGTGTAGTATTCCTATACCTAACTTACATATAGACACATGTGTACCTATCAGCCACTCCTATGGCAGGCCTTAACAATCCTGGAGGCAGAGTGCTTGGTAACATGTGAGATGGTGCTCTAGCATGAGCTGAGCCTGTCTGCAGCTTTCGGAACCATGTCCTTATAGCTGTTCTATGATATAGCCTACCATATACTCTTAAACGGTTATGGTAACTATGGTTTGGCTTTATCAAAACATGTCGTGTAAGGTGTCTAACACTTTGGAATAATACCCCCATCCCATTTCTGGGGATGAGGATATTATCCCTCCCTTCTAGAGGGAGAAGACATGTTGTAACCTACTTACCCGGTTAAAGTTAACCAGAGCCCCAGCATCACAAAATGGATGCTGCTGCCACAGACACGAGTCTGACCTCCTGCTGCTGGGAGTGATCCCGGCAAGGGAGGCTTGGACAATAGGTTTCCTGTCTCGGGAGGTGCGAGCACCACCCCAGACAGGCCTTAGTGTATTGGGGCAGGGAGGGATGAATAGAATGAGACATGCCTGGGGCACACAAGGTGTCCCGTGCATAGTCCAGTTCAAACCGGTGCTGGGGCACTCCAGCCCCCATCCTGGCGCGAAACTGGACAAAGGGAAGGGGGTGTAACCACCCCCCTCCCAGGTCCCACCCATAAGGCGTGACTTAGCAGGTAACCCAGCCCCCCAGATTTGGATAAGAGTGGTAGCTGGGCCCCAGGAGATTAGATTATCCTGAACCTGCAACTTGAACAGAAACTCTGGACCTTCGACATTCGACGAAAGAAGAAGATGGAAGAATCTCCCTTGTGGCCAAGGAGTGGCTACCCTGTGCAAACAGGCACCATCAAGAGACTACCCTTTGCTTTGCTAAAGTTCTACGAGGAACCGACTGCAGAGCCCGACCAGAGCCTTGACTTCCAGACTTCTCCGACCCTGATCCACATCCACAGCCGAGCTGAGATCCGTGGAGGCGACGAGAGACGTGGGACAGGCTACCTGGGAAAAGTGGCGAGTATCTTCCAGCGCAGCTTCTGAGGCACCCTCGAAGTTGAGCACCGGGGATTGAGAAGCCCCAACCCCAAGCACCATTTGCACCGAAGATCAGCCCCCCACACTCCACGAGTCCTGCGTGGGGCCCTTCTGCATTTTCCTGCTTGCCGCGTCTGTCCGGTTGCTTGCCCGCTGGCTAGTGGCCTTTGTGACGACGCATCCTGAAATCTTCACCGCTGGTTTGGCTCCTCCAGACTGGCTCCTGCTTCCTTGAAAAAGAGAAGCACCCCAGACCTTCCTGGTCTGCACCAGAAGCAAGTCCTCCGTTCTTCGTGGGTTCCGCTTGCCAAGGCTTGGTGAGTCCTAGTCCAACTTCGACGCCGCCGACAGCAAGAGCCTTCGTGGGACAGCTCGCCTCCTGGTCCTGGTCGTCCTCGACGTTCCCTGGTCCTCGTGGCTGCAGCGACAAGCTTCACCTTCACCTGCAATCTTCACGACATCGCCTGCTTCCTTCCTGGTTCCACGTGGTCACTGGCTAGTGACCTTGACTCTGTCCCTTCTGCTTGCAGGTCTCCTCTCTTCTTGATCCCAGCCTTGGGATCCACCGGACACTCTTCACTGACTGCCTGTCAGCAACTTTCCTTCAGGCATCCATAGAAGTCCACGACGAAACCCGACGCAAGTTCACACCTATGCACCCGCAGCCCGTGGGCTAGGTAACTTGGGTACTTCGGTGCTCACAAGGGTAGTGACTATCCTAGGGTCTAGTTTCCGAGTCTCGACTCTCTAGCTGCTTCAGAAGTGTCCTTAAACTGTTTATATCTAAACTGTACTATTTCTATCGACTATACGTATTACGCGTGAGTGTTTCCACTCTGCACCTGAATCCCGTGGGCCTCCCACTTCCTAACTGTTGCTAGTGTAGTGTAGCCCCAGCGATTCCCTAGGCCTATCCTATTTCCGTGACAGTGGTCCTTATACCACTTACTTAGTATATGGTTTGCGTGGCCCCTAGGGCCTAACTGTATTACTTACCTGTGTGACTTAATGTATGCTTAAATAAGACTGTGTTGTACTTACCTCTAATCTCATAAAGAGTGCTGAGGGTTTGACTAGAATAAATACACTTTATTTTATATATATATCTGTTGTGGTGTCCTTTCATTTGGTATTCAAGGGATTATATATGGTATCACAGCTGGCTTCACATGCCATTCAGAGTTTAGCCTAAGACTGCTCTTGTCCATGCTACCACTAGGATAGCTGGTCTATAAGGTTGACTTTACAACCAATCACCATAAGGGTATTTGGACTGATATAAGGTGTACACTAGAACTAGTGACATCATACATCAGGCCAACTTCTCACATTGGTGAGCAGCGGTTGGGATCTGAGCTTGCTGTTGTAATACCATTGTAATCTTGAGATACTAAATTGAAAGATCACACAGATATTGTTTAGGTACATATAACATAGATTATAATACTTAAGTCCTACTGGACTTAGTGGTTGTAGGTTGAAGGGAGTAACACACCCTGACTACAACTACTAGAGAGGTTTAGTAGATACAACTAGTGTGGGTAGGTGCACACACCACACCCTCACTAGAATCATGTCCCTGAATGGAGATCACACTGATGCTCCCTCAGGAGAGGAGAATCCTAGACAGGTTCCCTCTAGATATGATGCATTCACTTTCCAGGAGATGAGACAACTGTGTACCTCCAGGAGATTAAAACAGGGTTCCAACCCTACCCTTAGACAGCTAGTGGAGCTTCTGGAGGCCTATGATGCTGAAAGAGCTGCCAGGTATGGTGCCATAGCTGTAGATAAGGGTCTACCCACCACAGAGGAGTCAGATGGGGCTTCAGATGAAGAGGTAGACAGCCAGGGCCAAGTAGGAAGACTTAGCCAGGCTAACCTAAGCTTACATGGGAGTTTGCATGGGGTCCCCCCCATACAGCCCCCCCAGTGGGCTTAACCAGAGAAGCAGGAGGGACAGATCCCCTTCAAGGGAATCCATCCACTCCCATGTCTCTAGCATCTCTAGTGCTTCCTCTCACAGGGGAATGACTTCCCCTGAGAGAAAGGAGCATGAAGCCAGAATGAGGGAAGCTAATCTGAGGATTCAGAGGGAAGAACTTGCCCTTGCCAAGGAGAAGCTTGCTCTGGCTAGAGAGCAAAAATTGTGTGGGTCAGAACCCACTGGTGGCAGCAACATTCCTAGAGATAGGGATAGGTCTTATGACCATAGAAACCTAAGCAAGATAGTCCCCCCATATCAGAATGGGGATGACATCCACAAATGGATGACTGCTTTGGAGAGGGCCTGCAAAGTACAGCAGGTACCCCAGAGTCAGTGGGCAGCTATCTTGTGGCTCTCCTTTTCTGACAAAGGTAGAGACAAGCTCCTCACAGTTAGTGATGAGGATGCTAACAATTACAAAGTCCTGAAGAGTGCTCTGATAGATGGGTTTGGCTTAACCACTGAGCAATATAGGTTGTTGTTCAGAGACACCCAGAAGACACAGACACAGGACTGGTCTGATTTTGTGGATTGTGCCACTAAGGCTTTGGAAGGTTGGTTAAATGGCAGCAAGGTGCAGGACTATACAGGATTGTACAACTTGATTATGAGGGAGCAGATCCTTAGTAATTGTCAGAACCAGCTTCTCCATCAACACCTGGTAGACTCAGATTTGACCTCTCCCCAAGAATTGGGAAAGAGGGCAGATAAATGGGTCAGGACCAGGATTAGGCCTAAAAATCAGGGTGGTGACCAAAAGAAAGATACCACCAAGCCTCAAGAGAAGGGTGGGGATAAAGCAAAAGAGAAATCTTCCTCAGGGCCCCAAAACTCCACACAGGGTGGTGGGTCCCAAGCTCCCTCCTCTACCACAGTTAAAAAGCCTTACTGCCATGTGTGTAAAACACCTGGGCATTGGAAAACTGACAGCAGTTGTCCACAGGCTAAAAACAAAACTGTTCCTCCAACTACTCCTGTCACACCACCTATTACTGTCAGCAGTAATCCCCCAGGTGGTGGGAGTGCCCCCAAAAATTTGGTTCGGTTTTCTTGGGGAACACAGGGGGACTCTGGCTTAGCCAATTCCCCTACAGCAGCTACTCTTGTCTGTGATGGTGGCATGGGGTTTGCCAACTTCACTGCCTGTCCCAACACTTTGGGTAGGTACAGACAGGAGCCCTACATCAATGGTAGAAAAGCTGAGGCCTACAGAGACACTGGAGCTAGCATCACTATGGTGACCCATAGGCTAGTTCCCTCTGAGCAGCTTTTGCCTGGTTTCTCATACCAGGTAACTAACATTGATGGCAAACAGAACAGTCATCCCATGGCAGAGGTATGTCTCAGCTGGGGAGGTGTCACTGGCCCTAAAAGGGTGGCAGTGTCTCCAACCTTGCCTGTGGACTGCTTACTAGGGAATGACTTAAAACTCTCAGCTTGGGCTGGAGTTGAACAAGACACCCATTCTAAAATGGTAGGCCTTTCAAAAAAGGGTAGTGGGGTTGTGCCAGTCACAACCCCTGTCCAAGTAGATTTCCTCCCTGAAAAGGTTGGAAAGGCAGTGGTAGCCACAGCCCAGGCAAAGACAGACTTCCCTGTAGAGATTGGCAGAGCTGTGACAGTCACAGCTCAAACCCAAACTGAGTGCCTCCCTGAAAAGGTTGGCAAGGCTGTAATGGTCTCAGCCCATACTCAGACTGACATAGGTGTAGTGAAGCCTGAAACTATGGATCACTCCACAGAAACAGAGAGTAGTGGGGAGGAAGAAAAGTCTCCCTCTCCCCAGACATTAGGAAAAGGTCAGCCTCCTCAGGGATCTGACCTCAACCCTTGTGAAGGAACTGCCCCAGAGGTAGCCAGGCCTGGCCTGGCAGAGCCTCTGATGTCAGTGGCCCCTTCCAAGGTGGGACCCAGTCTGGTGCAGGTAGCCTGCCTCTCTCTACCCTGCCTCAGTCAGCCCAGGGCTGCAGAGGTCAGGGAGGCCAGTGGACCCCAAGAGGGCCCCTGTCCACAAGAACCCCCCCATCAAAAGAATGAGGATTGCCTGGCTAGTAGCCCTAGCCAGGTGATGGGTAAAAACATTCCTGAGGGATCCCCTTTACAGGTAGTTAGGGACCTCCCCCAGAGGGATTCTGTTGGGCACAGGCAAACATGGGACCTTAGGGCCCCAAACCTGACCTGTCCCTCCAGTAAGCCCACAAAAGGGACCCAGCCTCCAGCTTTAGGTAGCCAGAGGCTGACCCTGAGAGCACAGTGCAACTCAGTGAAATAAAGAAAGGCATCCATGGTGGAGGATGATTGGAGGAAGCTGAGGCCTCACTTTGAGGACACTCACTTCAGTACTCCATCTCAACACCAGCCTTTTACTTTGCAAAGACACACCAAAGGTAGAGACTCCCTATGGTGGAGACCCTATGATACCTTTAGGATGAGGGATTGCTTAGTGGACCATGAGACAGGGGGTAACCATGCCAGTGCTGGTTCTTCCTTATATGGCCACTTAGGCAATAGAGGCTTACCTTGTCAAGGCCAGCCTTATCTCCTTTCGTTTGGGGGGGGTTGTGTAGGAAGGTGGATATCTGACTATGGTTACCCCCAACTTTTCGCCTAGTGTCTTGCTGGTATTTTGACTTAGTTGGCCTGAGATCCTGCCATTCAGGGTCTCAGGCTGTCTGCTCTCTCTTTAAAATGGACTCCATGTACCCTAGGTACATTCCCGATTGGTAAGGATCACCTTATTGGACCCTGTACAGTGTACCCTAGGTACCCAGGGCATAGGTGTACCCTAGGCCTCCCAGGGGCTGCAGCATGTATTATGCCACCCCTGGTCTGGCCTTCCAATCAGACACAACTGGCTGATCACTCAGCTGGGGCAAGGTCGTGTAATCACCCCTTGCTTAGGTGTAGTATTCCTATACCTAACATACATATAGACACATGTGTACCTATCAGCCACTCCTATGGCAGGCCTTAACAATCCTGGAGGCAGAGTGCTTGGTAACATGTGAGATGGTGCTCTAGCATGAGCTGAGCCTGTCTGCAGCTTTCGGAACCATGTCCTTATAGCTGTTCTATGATATAGCCTACCATATACTCTTAAAGTGCCTTATAATCTTAAACGGTTATGGTAACTATGGTTTGGCTTTATCAAAACATGTCGTGTAAGGTGTCTAACACTTTGGAATAATACCCCCATCCCATTTCTGGGGATGAGGATATTATCCCTCCCTTCTAGAGGGAGAAGACATGTTGTAACCTACTTACCCGGTTAAAGTTAACCAGAGCCCCAGCATCACAAAATAGATACTGCTGCCACAGACACGAGTCTGACCTCCTGCTGCTGGGAGTGATCCCGGCAAGGGAGGCTTGGACAATAGGTTTCCTGCCTTGGGAGGTGCGAGCACCACCCCAGACAGGCCTTAGTGTATTGGGGCAGGGAGGGATGAATAGAATGAGACATGCCTGGGGCACACAAGGTGTCCGGTGCATAGTCCAGTTCAAACCGGTGCTGGGGCACTCCAGCCCCCGTCCTGGCGCGAAACTGGACAAAGGGAAGGGGGTGTAACCACCCCCCTCCCAGGTCCCACCCATAAGGCGTGACCTAGCAGGTAACCCAGCCCCCCAGATTTGGATAAGAGTGGTAGCTGGGCCCCAGGAGATTAGATTATCCTGAACCTGCAACTTGAACAGAAACTCTGGACCTTCGACATTCGACGAAAGAAGAAGACTGAAGAATCTCCCTTGTGGCCAAGGAGTGGCTACCCTGTGCAAACAGGCACCCTCAAGAGACTACCCTTTGCTTTGCTAAAGTTCTACGAGGAACCGACTGCAGAGCCCGACCAGAGCCTTGACTTCCAGACTTCTCCGACCCTGATCCACATCCACAGCCGAGCTGAGATCCGTGGAGACGACGAGAGACGTGGGACCGGCTACCTGGGAAAAGTGGCGAGTATCTTCCAGCGCAGCTTCTGAGGCACCCTCGAAGTTGTGCACCGGGGATTGAGAAGCCCCAACCCCAAGCACCATTTGCACCGAAGATCAGCCCCCCACACTCCACGAGTCCTGCGTGGGGCCCTTCTGCATTTCCTGCTTGCCGCGTCTGTCCGGTTGCTTGCCCGCTGGCTAGTGGCCTTTGTGATGACGCATCCTGAAATCTTCACCGCTGGTTTGGCTCCTCTAGACTGGCTCCTGCTTCCTTGAAAAAGAGAAGCACCCCAGACCTTCCTGGTCTGCACCAGAAGCAAGTCCTCCGTTCTTCGTGGGTTCCGCTTGCCAAGGCTTGGTGAGTCCTAGTCCAACTTCGACGCCGCCGACAGCAAGAGCCTTCGTGGGACAGCTCGCCTCCTGGTCCTGGTCGTCCTCGACGTTCCCTGGTCCTCGTGGCTGCAGCGACAAGCTTCACCTTCACCTGCAATCTTCACGACATCGCCTGCTTCCTTCCTGGTTCCACGTGGTCACTGGCTAGTGACCTTGACTCTGTCCCTTCTGCTTGCAGGTCTCCTCTCTTCTTGATCCCAGCCTTGGGATCCACCGGACACTCTTCACTGACTGCCTGTCAGCAACTTTCCTTCAGGCATCCATAGAAGTCCACGACGAAACCCGACGCAAGTTCACACCTATGCACCCGCAGCCCGTGGGCTAGGTAACTTGGGTACTTCGGTGCTCACAAGGGTAGTGACTATCCTAGGGTCTAGTTTCCGAGTCTCGACTCTCTAGCTGCTTCAGAAGTGTCCTTAAACTGTTTATATCTAAACTGTACTATTTCTATCGACTATACGCATTACGCGTGAGTGTTTCCACTCTGCACCTGAATCCCGTGGGCCTCCCACTTCCTAACTGTTGCTAGTGTAGTGTAGCCCCAGCGATTCCCTAGGCCTAGGCCTATCCTATTTCCGTGACAGTGGTCCTTATACCACTTACTTAGTATATGGTTTGCGTGGCCCCTAAGGTATTACTTACCTGTGTGACTTAATGTATGCTTAAATAAGACTGTGTTGTACTTACCTCTAATCTCATAAAGTGTGCTGAGGGTTTGACTAGAATAAATACACTTTATTTTATATATATATCTGTTGTGGTGTCCTTTCATTTGGTATTCAAGGGATTATATATGGTATCACAGCTGGCTTCACATGCCATTCAGAGTTTAGCCTAAGACTGCTCTTGTCCATGCTACCACTAGGATAGCTGGTCTATAAGGTTGACTTTACAACCAATCACCATAAGGGTATTTGGACTGATATAAGGTGTACACTAGAACTAGTGACATCATACATCAGGCCAACTTCTCACAGCGGCAACGACGCCCGGCGCCGCGGCCCCACTCGATGCGCTCTGTCTATCCGGATGTGGAGCCCGTCCGACTCCCCCAGGACCTCTCGGAACAGGTCTTGCAGGTAGCCCGCCATGTCCGTCCCCTCTTCTGTGGGCGGAATGCCTCGAACTCTGATATTGTTGCGTCGAGATCTGTTTTCTAGATCCTCGGCATGCGCCTGGAGGTCGATCTGTTGATCCCTGAGACGCAGCACCTCTTGTTGCAATCGTTCTAGTTCGTCATCTCTGCTCCGCCCGGTGTCCTCAAGCGTGACCACACGTTCTCCCAAGCTATCCACTTCCCTCCGGACCTCCCGCACCTCGCTGGCCACCTCCTTCTTCAGGGCTTGGAAATCCTCCCATAGGGAGCCGAAGAGGGATTCCATGAAGGATCTGGTGATCGGAGGCTCCCCGTTATCAGCGACCGGCGCCCCTCCGGAGGGGCCGGGCGATTGCTGCCCCCGTTCCACTCTCTGCTGGTTCCTGCCCAGTAGCTCGGGGAGAGTGCGTTCCCCCTTCCGTCCTCCCTTGCTGCCCGCCATGTGCTCTGGGACTCAGTACAGATCGGCTCTTCAGTGCCACAGACGTCCCACTAGGGCTCCTGTCCCGCTTCGGCACCCTGGGGGCCCCGGCTGTCCTCCTCCGCGTCCTCTCTCTGCGGTGCCCCCCGCCTCTGCTGACACACTCCGATGGTCTGCAGGTATGTCCCTCTGGGACCCTTCCGCTCACTTCTGTGCTCGCGGCGCAGCCGCCGCGGCCGGGGGCCGCGAAACCCTCCTCAGCCGGACACCTGCCGCACCCGGTCCGTCCACAGCTAGCGCTTCATGCTCAAGCTCCTCTGTGGGGAGCGTACAGGTCGGACTCCGGCCCTCACAGCCCCGGCCCCCGTGGTCGTGAATCGGGTCTCTCCATGCACCCCCTTCATCCAGCAGAGCCCATCCTACCTACAAACTGGCTCCGAGGGCGGCGGGGGGCGGGGAAAACAGGGGGGGGGCCCTCATAGTCGCCCCCCTTGCGATCCAGCAGCTTCACCCCACCGAAACTGTCCGCAGGCCGCCGCGCCGGTGTGCGCACGTGTCCCTACCAGCACCGGGACCCTTCAGCTGTGCCGTCCTCTGGCCAGCCAGCTCACACGCGCCGCACAGGCCTCCGTCCGCCTCGTGTCCTCCGGGCCGGAGGGCCTGCACTCCACACCCGGGGCCGCGTCCTGCCCCACGCTGCTTCCTGCTCCGACGCCGTAGTTGGCTCTCCGGGCCAGAAATCGCTCCGCTGGTCTCCGCAGGGGCTGCAGGGGTGACTCCGATCTTGCGCTGTCTCCGCTTTTCTGCCGCTGGGGGCGGGGTCACGCCCCCCCCCCCCGCTCCGCTCACCACCACCGCAGTCCTGCGTCCCAGCTTGCGCCGATGAAGGCCGTTTCCGGACCCCCAGCTGGTGTTTGGGCCGTCCCTTCGTGCCTCGGCCTGTCACCTCCTCAGAGCCGGGTGCTTTCCTAGGCGGGCCTCCGGGCTCGCAGCCAGCCGCGCCGGTCTGATGCTCCGCCCCCTCTCGGCCGCGATCTCCGGACTGTTCCGGCGAGCACCGCAGGCGTCTCTCAGGCTCTCCGGGCTATCGGGCAGCCCCCACCAGCACACCAGAGTTTTCGCCGCCTGATCCCCGTTCCTCCGGGGGGAGATGCAGCGATTAAACCCGGTCTAGGGGCTCAAGGAAGCGGGAGCCGGCGGAGATGTCGTCCGCTCACCTCGCCATCTTGGCCACGCCCCAGGGGTTATTTTAGAAGTGTATCCCTCTCATCCTGCTTTGTCATATAGGACAGTAACTGTGTGGCCCAAACCCGGCTCAGAATTTTATGATCAAAGTTAAGCATCAATAGCGGTCTGTAGGTCTTCCTATCAAAGGGAGGCCGGCCAGATGTCAACAGTAGAATCACTAATACTGCGCCTGTGGTAGCCAGTAGACGACCCATGTCTCGAGCTGCTTTGTACAATTCTACCACCAGAGTGCTAGTGTCTCCGCAAAGGTAGTGTAAAATTCGACTGGCAGGCTATCCGTCTCTGGTACTTCCACCCATGCCATCCCTTTCAAAGCAAAACCAAAGGGGATGATGGACGGAGTGTTGAACATTGCAAGCACTCACCCCCAGTCTACTGATCTGGGTTTAATCCATCATTATTCTTTAGCTCACTCCGCCACCCCAGTTCAGACATGACCATATGCAAATCAGTCTGACCCTGTGCCTCATGGGAACAGTCCAGCACGAACTGCCAAGCCATGTCTTCCCTAGACCGGAAAAAATCATCCTGGGACCGGTTTCTGGTAATCAGCTGTCATCAGCCAGGCTAGCTTGAATCTAGTGGCAAAGTGAGCAAGGGACCCACGTCTGGGCATACCCTGCCAACTTAGGGCAAACAATGCAAAACCAAAGGGGATGATGGACGGAGTGTTGAACATTGCAAGCACTCACCCCCAGTCAACTGATCTGGGTTTAATCCATCATCATTCTTTAGCTCACTCCGCCACCCCAGTTCAGACATGACCATATGCAAATCAGTCTGACCCTGTGCCTCATGGGAACAGTCCAGCACGAACTGCCAAGCCATGTCTTCCCTAGACCGGAAAAAAGCATCCTGGGACCGGTTTCTGGTAATCAGCTGTCATCAGCCAGGCTAGCTTGAATCCAGTGGCAAAGTGAGCAAGGGACCCACGTCTGGGTATACCCTGCCAACTTAGGGCAAACAAAGCAAAACCAAAGGGGATGATGGACGGAGTGTTGAACATTGCAAGCACTCACCCCCAGTCAACTGATCTGGGTTTAATCCATCATCATTCTTTAGCTCACTCCGCCACCCCAGTTCAGACATGGCCATATGCAAATCAGTCTGACCCTGTGCCTCATGGGAACAGTCCAACCCGAACTGCCAACCCATGTCTCCCCTGGACCGGAAACAAGCATCCTGGGACCGGTTTCTGGCTAATCATCCGTCATCAGCCAGGCTAGCTTAAATCCAGTGGCAAAGTGAGCAAGGGACCCACGTCTGGGCATACCCTGCCAACTTAGGGCAAACAATGCAAAACCAAAGGGGTTGATGGACGGAGTGTTGAACATTGCAAGCACTCACCCCCAGGCTTGGCAGTTCGGGCTGGACTGTTCCCATGAGGCACATGGTCAAGACTGATTTGCATATGGCTGGGTTCAAACTGGAACGGCATGGTGAGCAAAAAAACGATGGATTTAGGCCCAGATCTCTATACTGGGGTGAATGTATGACATTGTTCTGCATTCGGTCCATCAATTGTTGTTTTTGCATTTGTTTCTATCTGGCCTGCCACGCATTCCCTGGACTCTAGTAATGTTTGCTGCAAGTCTTGGTTCCCAGTCATACACTCTCAGACCCAGGACCAACACATTCTCTCTAGCGAAAAATCCCCCATCCAAACCAACAACTCCGTAGCAAACACACACATGCTTGACATATGTGAACCTCTTAGTGGGGTGTGCACCACCATGCACGCTTCCCGGTCAGATACTTCTCCATCCAGCTCTGTGTAAACAGCATTCACATATAGCCGAGGGGGCTGCACCCCTCCTCAGGGCTCCAAGGTCACTACACATCCCAAATCTCCCAAACAGGAAAGTCACTTAGCTGCTAGGAACAGCCCCCCCAGTCAAAGAAGATCATCCGCTGTTCATAACCCTACTGTTCTCCACTTTCAGATACCCCCTCAGCCTAGCCTGGGGCAGTTTGTGATCCCTGTCTGTGTAATGAAGTAGCTTGGCCACCACTGGGTGACGAGCCGCGCCATGTAGCGGCGTTTTCGCTGGGACTCTGTATGCCCTCTCTAGGGCAAAGAAGGGGGAAAGACCTTCTGGGGACATCTCCTCCCTCAACCATTTTGTCAGT
This sequence comes from Triturus cristatus, assembly GCF_964204655.1. Classification (NCBI taxonomy): domain Eukaryota; kingdom Metazoa; phylum Chordata; class Amphibia; order Caudata; family Salamandridae; genus Triturus; species Triturus cristatus. Next base: position 1,084,535,474 of record NC_140584.1, on the reverse strand, counting down.
AAAAAGCAGCACATAGGGTTTTCAGTCTGACAGGTGACCCAATTAGTTTAATGTTATTCCCTTGGGTCCTATTTTCAGCATCCTCAGCTCAATATTCTAGGCTCCTGACCCTACCTTCCATGGATGCAAAGCTCTCCCACAGGGATCCCATCTCCGGGGTAACATCAGTCAGCGTGCGTTCTGTGGTTCTAACCCGCCCTGCTCGCTGCTTTGGTCATCCCTAAGGATCCCCATATCTGCCACAACTGTGTCCATCTTTAGTGCTAGGGCTCCTCAGGAGTCATTAATCGCTTGTAGTATGGCATCCAATGTAACCACCTTCGTGGACCCTGGCTGAGCAGCTATGGCTCCCTCTTCCCCCCCCCCCCCCCCCACCCCTCCTCCAAGCATCACAGGGCTGTGATGGAGACGGTGGTCGGGGGACCATTTCTTTTATTTGGGACGTTTTGCCCATGGTAGCCTTCAGCGGGAAGAAGACAATTCCAGTCAATCAATCAATCAAGTATTTGTAAAGCTCACTACTTACCCGTGAGGCTCTCAAGGCGCTGAGGGGTGGGGGAATGCTGCTACTGTTAGAAAAGTCAGGTCTTGAGGAGTCTTCTGAAGGTCAGTAGGTCCTGGGTCTGCCGCAGGTGGATGGGGAGGGTGTTCCAGGTCTGCCGCAGGTGGATGGGGAGGGTGTTCCATGTCTTGACAGCTAGGTGGGAGAATGATCTGCGGCTGGCGGTCACTCTTCAGATACGGGGGACAGTGGCAAGAGCGAGGTCGGCGGAGCGAAGCTGGCGGGTGGGGGTGTAGAAGCTGAGTCGGCTGTTGAGGTACGCTGGTCCGGTGTTGTGGAGTGCTTTGTATGTGTGGGTGAGGAGCTTGAAGGTTATCCTCTTGTTAACGGGGAGCCAGTGCGGGTCTCTCAGGTGGGGTGTGATGTGGCTGCGGCGAGGGATGTCGAGGATCAGGCGTGCGTAGGTGTTCTGGATGCGTTGGAGCTGTTTCAGGAGTTTGGCCGAGGCTCCTGCGTAGAGGGCGTTTCCGTAGTCCAGTCTGCTGCTGACGAGGGCCTGGGTGACCGTCCTTCTCGTTTCGGCGGGGATCCACTTGTAGATCCTGCGGAGCATGCGGAGGGTGTTCAAGCAGGAGGAATAGACAGCGTTGACCTGCTTCGTCATGGAGAGGGTCGAGTCGAGGATGACCCCTAGGTTGCGTGCATGGTCGGTGGGTGTTGGAGCTGTTCCTAGTGCGGTCGGCCAACAGGAGTCGTCTCAGGCCGAGGGCGTGGGTCCGAGGATGAGGACCTCCGTCTTGTCTGAGTTCAGCTTCAGTCGGCTATTTCTCATCCTTTCGGCAACGGCCTTCATTCCTTCGTGGAGGTTGGTTTTGGCAGTGAGGGGGTTCTTTGGTGAGGGAGAGGATCAGCTGGGTGTCATCGGCGTAGGAGATGATGTTGAGGTCGTGCAGTCGGGCAACGTGGGCGAGCGGTGCCATGTAGATGTCAAACAGCGTTGGGCTGAGGGATGAGCCCTGGGGTACGCCGCAGATGATCTTGGTGGCTTTGGAGCGGTAGGGGGGGAGGCGGACGCTCTGTGTTCTGCCGGAGAGGAAGGAGGTGGTCGAACCTAGGGCCTTCTCTTGGATTCCGGCGTCGTGGAGACGTGTTCGTAGCGTGTGGTGGCAGACCGTGTCGAAGGCGGCTGACAGGTCCAGGAGGATGAGGGCCGCGGTTTCTCCGTTGTCTAGCAGGGTCCTGATGTCGTCGGTGGCGGCGATGAGGGCAGTTTCGGTGCTGTGGTTGCTGGGGAACCCGGACTGGGACGGGTCCAGGATGCTGTTCTCCTCGAGGAATCTGGTCAGTTGTTTGTTGACGGCCTTCTCGATGACCTTCGCTGGGAACGGGAGCAGGGAGATGGGACTGAAGTTCTTGAGGTCCTTGGGGTCCACCTTGGGTTTCTTGAGTATGGCGTTGATCTCGGCGTGCTTCCAGCTCTCCGGGAAGGTTGCTGTCTCGAAGGATATGTTGATGGCTTTCCGAAGGTGGGGTGCGATGGTGGTGCTGGCCTTGTTGAAGATGTGGTGTGGGCATGGGTCTGACGGGGATCTGGAGTGGATGGAGTTCATGATCTTGATGGGGCTGTCGTCGTTAATGTTGGTCCAGGAGATCAGGCAGTTGGTGGTGGTCGTGGGAGCGGGGGTCTCGGTGGTTGCCGGGGCGGTCGTGACATTGAAGCTGTCGTGGATGTCTGCGATCTTGCGGTGGAAGAAGGTGGCCAGCGAGTCGCACAGGTCTTGCGAAGGTGGGATGTCGTTGGTGTTGGACAGTTCCTTCACAATGTTGAAGAGCTCTTTGCTGTTGTGTGCGTTGTCGTCTAGGCGGTCTTTTAAGGAGGTCCGTTTGGCGGAACTGATGAGGTGGTGGTGTCTGCGGGTGGTGTTCTTGTCGGCTGCGTAGCTTTCCGGTGTTCATTCGGGGATCCAGTTCTTCTCTAGCTTTCGGCAGGTTTGCTTGGAGGTCTGGCGATCTTCAGAGAACCAGCTTGCTTTCTTTCTGGTGTGGCTGTTGGAGGGTTTCTTGAGCGGGGCAAGGGTGTTGGCGCAGTTGTCGATCCACTGTCTGAGGTTGAGGGCGGCGGCGTCCGGGTCGGTCGGGTCTGCGGGTGGGCTCCGGGCAAGGGTGGTGGTTAGCTGGTCTTCGGTGACTTTGCTCCAGCAGCGGCGGGGGATCTGTTGAGTGCGGTGGTGCGTGGTGGATTTTCCAGAAGGTGAAGTGGATGCAGCGATGGTCGGTTCAGTGGAGTTCGTGGTGTGGTTGAAGGAGACGTGGGGGCTTGCGGTGAAGATGGGGTCCAGTGTGTGGCCGGCAGAGTGGGTGGGTGTTGTGACGAGTTGTCTGAGTCCAAGGTTGGCGAGGTTGGCGATCAGACTGGAAGAGTTGGAGTCGTTGTTGTTCTCGAGGTGGAAGTTCAGGTCCCCGAGGAGGATGTAGTCCATGGAGGCGAGGGCGTGTATGCTGACGAAGTCGGCGATGGAGTCGCTGAACTGTGGTCGCGGTCCGGGGGGTCTGTAGTTGAGGGTTCCTCTGAGGGTGGTGTTGGGGTCGGTGTGGATCTGGAAGTGCAGGTGTTCGGCGGTGCTGAGGGTGTCATCGGTGTTTGTCGAGATTTTGAGAGTGTTCCTGTGGACGATGGCGATTCCTCCTCCTACTCCGTTGGTGCGGTCCTTGCGGGTGATCTTGTAGCCTTCCGGGATGGCTATGGCGATGTCCGGTGTCGAGCAGGGGTTCAGCCAGGTCTCCGTCAGGAAGGCGAGGTCTGGGGTGTTGGAGTCCAGTAGGTCCCAGAGTTCAACGGCAAGTTTGCGTGCAGAGCGGGTGTTGAGAAGAATGCATCTGAGGTAGTTTGGGTTCTTTCCTGGCAGGTGGGTTGGCGGGCCGGATGCTGGTGAAGCTGCAGTTCCGTCAGGTGAAGAGTCCTTGGGTGCGCTTCGGGGCGGCCAGGCAGTAGGTGCGTGAACGTCCGGCGTTGAGTGCGTGGAGGGTGCTGGAGTCATAGCAGAGGTGGGTGTCGTGGTGCTTGCGGGGGCCAGGGGTCCTGGCGCAGGGCGTGGTCCAGGCACGGACGGGCGCAGACGGGCTTGCCTTAGGCACGCCTTTGGCGCGCCCGCTGCGCGGTCTCCATATGAGGGGATGTGGGAGGGAGGAACAGCTGGGAGGCGGGAGCGGGGTGGCGAATGGGAGTGCAGGGGGACGGGGCCACATGGGACGCAGCAGCGGGAAAAGCGAAGGGGTGAGCGGGCGGGGATTACAGAAGAAAAAGAGGGCACAGGGGTCAAATAAAGGCAACAACGCAAATATAAGTAAGAAAACGGGCAGCAACAACAGTGCTAGAATCTGAAAGAAACACGTTAGTTAGATTCCTCACCTTAGAATATCCCCAGGCGTCAGACTGGATCCGGAAGATTTTTCGTCAGCAATACCCCTTGCGCGTCGCTAGGCGGCGTCTGCGGCTCCGCGTCCGTCGTCGGCGTCGTGCGCTGGCATGACGTCGTCGGTGTACTTAGACGCCGCCCTCGCGCGCTGACGTCAGTTCTTTTTTCCGCGCCAGTAAGCGCAGATCCGGGAGAGCTACCCCTTTAGTCATTTTTTGACTAACTTTTTTGATCCTTTTTGATCTTGTCTCGACTTCGGTGCCGGTAGGATGCCTGGTTTTAAAGCCTGTGCTGACTGTAGCCGCTTGATGTCGGTTACGGACCATCACCGCCGGTGCCTTTACTGCTTGGGCCTCGACCACGACGCGGAGTCGTGTTCGGACTGCAAGGCCCTGACCTCGAAGGCTAGACGGGAGCGGTCCCGTAAGCTTCTCGAGATTCGCCACTCGGCTCCGCGAGCCTCTCGATCCCAGTCCAGGAGGAGGTCCAAGGATCGGTCGCGGAGCCGCAGCCAACGTCATCATCGGTCGTCGGGATCCAAGTCTTCGGGTAAGTCGAAGCACTCCAAGAAGTCCAAGAGGCGACACCGCTCTTCGGACTCCCCTCGCCGGTCGCGCGACTCGGCCGAGGGTCAGGGTGGTTCCACCCCCGCGGCTCCGGCGGAGCCGCAGGCGCCGCACAAGTCCCCATACCCACCGGTCCCTGGGACTGACGCGATGCCGGCGGAAGTCAGTGCCTTCCTCTCGGCCATGAGGAGCCTGGCTCCGCCGTCGACGCCCGCTGGCGCGCCTTCGGGCCCCGCGGACCCGACTGGGCTGCCTTGCCTGCCGGCGGCTCCGGCGCCGTTGACGGCTCCGGCCTCGACGCCGCAGGCGCCCGAGGGACCCGTTCCCGAGTCCCTGCCGACGCCGGTCGACCTCGTCACGCCTCCTCCGCCGGCGTCGACACCGGTACCACCTCCGACGCCGACTCCGCTCGACATCGAGCCTCAGTTCAGCCCCGCTCCGGGCCCGGCGCCGATATGGCGTCGATGGACGCCGCGTTCGGCGCCGCTGGAGACACATTTTGTCTATCGCCCGGCTCCGCTCCTTCCTCCTGTATACCAGGAATCGGATGATGGGGACAACTGGGAGGGATCCGAGGATCCTATGGCCGCTCAGGCTCAAATGTCACAGGACTGGGCAGATGAACTGGGGGAGGCCAGTGGCCTGGATACCTCTCCGGACACTGGATTCGTCTCTCCTCCGACTGTGGCTTCGGAGGAGGGTGCTGCTTTCTCTGTGGTGCTGCACAAGGCGGCCGCAGCCCTTGGGCTCGAGCTGCCTGCCGTGGCTGTGAGGACTAACGTTCTCACTGAGGTGCTTCAATCTGCAGCAAGCTCCACTGAGCCTCTGCTGCAATTCAATGAGGCCCTCATTGACGTTCTGCAGGGCACCTGGTCCAAGCCCTCCACAGTTCCTCCTGTGGACAGGAACGTCGCCAGGCGCCACCGCCCTGCTCCGGGCGACCCCAGTTTTCTGTCCCAACACCCTACCCCCGAGAGCCTGGTTATCCAGGCCTCTACCTCCCAATCCTCCTTCCCGACCGCTCCGCCGGACCGGGATTCCAAGAGACTGGAACAGTTTGGCAAGAAGCTGTTCTCCTCCCTTAGTTTGGGCCTGCGGTCTTTGAACACCGCCTGTCTCTTGGACCGTTATTCCCGCTCTCTGTGGGATGCGGTGGAGGACGTGCTGCCCCTGTGTCCGGAGGAGGTCTGGACACGACTTACCCAGGCTCTGGCCGATGGGAGGGATGCAGCGCGACATGCTATCCGATGTGGGCTTGACACTACGGACTCGCTGGGTAGGGCAATTTCTACCACAGTGGCGCTTAGACGTCACGCCTGGCTGCGGTCCACGTCATTTTCGGGCGATGTCCAGAGCACTCTCATGGACATGCCCTTTGATGGCACTCGCCTTTTTGGCGAGAAAGCGGACAGTGCGCTGAATCGCTTTAAGGACTCCCGGGCTACGGCCAAGTCCTTGGGCCTCTCGGCCCCGCGGTCGCAAACTTCCGCCTTTCGCCCCTTTCGTGGCCAAGGAAGGGGTGCCTCCTCACGTACGCCTAGCCACCAGCCGCAGAACCAACCTGCGCGCGGTCGCGGACGTGGTTTCCGCTGAGGTGGTTCTGGAGGACGACGCGGTCAGCCCACATCCACCCCGGCAGCATCCGCCTCAAAGCCTTCCTAGTCCGAGCTTTCAGGCCCATTCCACGCCAGTGGGCGGCAGAGTTCGCCATCACCTGCTCCACTGGCGGTCCATCACATCGGACAGGTGGGTGCTGCAAATCGTCCGAAGGGGCTACTCCCTCCCCTTCGAGACGACCCCTCCAGCCATGCCACCGCAGCACCACCGTATCTCGGGGGATCATTTGAATCTTCTCCACGAGGAAGTTTCGGCCCTCTTGGCCTAGGGGGCCGTCGAGCGCGTTCCGAGCCCAGAAGTAGGTCGTGGTTGTTATTCCCACTACTTTCTGGTTCCCAAGAAGGGCAAAGGGGGCCTACGCCCTATCTTGGACCTCCGGAACGTCAATGCCTTCCTCCGGAAGGAGAGGTTCAAGATGTTAACTTTGGCTCAGGTTCTGGCTGCCCTCGACCCTGGAGACTGGATGGTAGCGTTGGACTTGCAGGACGCATATTTCACCAGTGCCCCTCGGGTGTTCACGAAAGTGATGGCGGTGGTCGCAGCTCATCTGCGCAGATCAGGGGTTCCAGTCTTCCCCTATCTCGACGACTGGTTGCTGAAGGCGGGCTCGCCCCAGGCAGTCGTCTCCCACCTCCAGACTACGGCGGATCTCCTGCATTTGCTGGGGTCTTCCATCAACGTGTCGAAGTCACACCTGAGTCCCTCTCAGAAGCTCCTCTTCATCGGAGCGGTTCTCGATTTGGCGCAGTTCCGGGTCTATCCACCGGAACAGCGGGTCCGGGATATTCAGGCCCCGATTCCCATCTTTCGGCCTCTATCCTGGGTTTCGGTCAGGCTAGTGTTGCGGCTTCTGGGGCTGATGGCCTCCTGCATCCTACTAGTACATCACGCCAGACGGCGCTTGCGGGCTCTGAAGTGGGACCTGAAGTTTCAGTGGGCCCAGCATCACGGCAACCTGTCCGACCATGTCTTGATCTCGGAGGGCACTGCACAGCAGCTGCAGTGGTGGGTCACGGACCGCGATTGGGTCATGGGCAGGAGCCTCGCCGTTCCCCAACCGGAGCATGTCGTAGTGACGGATGCGTCCCTCCTGGGATGGGGTGGCCATATGGGAGAGGCGGAGATCAGAGGCCTCTGGTCTCCAGCGGAGTCTCGTCTCCACATCAACCTGTTGGAGTTGAGAGCGATCCGGCTTGCACTGAAAGCCTTCCTTCCCTCTGTCAGGGGAAGTGTCGTGCAGGTGTTCACGGACTACACCACCGCCATGTGGTATTGCAACAAACAGGGCGGGGTGGGGTCGTGGACCCTTTGTCAGGAGGCTCTGCGCCTCTGGACGTGGCTGGAACACCAGGGCGTCACCCTAGTGGTTCAACATCTGGCGGGCTCTCTGAACGCCAGAGCAGACGAACTCAGCCGCCGGTGCATGATGGATCACGAATGGCGTCTGAACTCCGAAGTGGCGCAAGGTCTCTTTCAGCAGTGGGGAGAGCCTTGGTTAGATCTATTCGCCACCGAAGAGAACGCGCAATGTCAGCAGTTCTGCGCGTTGGAATTTCCAAGGCGGCACTCGCTCGGCGACGCTTTTCGTCACGAGTGGAGTTGCGGTCTGTTGTACGCCTTTCCGCCTATACCACTTCTGCCCAGAGTGCTGAAGAAGATCAGGCACGACCGGGCCCAAGTCATCTTGGTGGCTCCGGATTGGGCACGAAGGTACTGGTATCCCGAGCTACTCAGTATGTTGACCGATCCTCCGATACGTCTGCCCCTACGGGAGGATCTTCTGTCGCAGCAGCAGGGGACGGTCCTCCACCCGAACCTGTCCAGCCTCCACCTCCATGCGTGGAGATTGAGCGGCGGCAGTTGATGCCATTTGACTTGCCTCCTGAAGTCTGTGATATCATTCTGGCAGCCAGGCGTCCCTCCACAAAGACGGTATACGCCTGCCGGTGGAACAAATTTGTGGCATGGTGCACAGCAAAGGCTGTGGATCCCCTTTCCGCCCCTCTTTCTGAGGTTCTACTGTTTCTTCTTTCTTTGGCCCGGCAGGGCTCTGCCCTGGGCACCCTGAAAGGTTATCTTTTTTTTTTTTTTTTTTTTTTTTTTTGAAAAGATTTTATTGTGCATAAAAAGGGTTACAAACACGGGCCTACAACCACCAGGGCCGGCCGCTAGTAGTCGAAGTGTTCCAGCATATCAGAAAACAATGGCTGGCCCACAGGGGCTCCGCACTATCACAGTAAATCAGACTGCACATAAAGGAAATCAGAATACACACTTTTAGTATAAATAACAACAAAAAAGAAAAATACAAAAATACAACAAACAAGGCGAAACGACTTATGAAGGGCGGCGAACACCAGCCGGGGGAGTCAACACCCAACCACCCGAGGGCGGTCAATAAAAGAAGACCTGAGAGGGAGGGGGGGGCCACGAGAGAACCAAATCTGTACTCCGAAGTACGAGATGTACAAGGAACCCTCAAGGATCAGGGGGACGAGGCAACTCCGGACGTATCTACCAAAGGGGGAGCACAGATAGACCCACGATACGCGTTCCACTGCCCCCAAATTTTACCCCAAGCCCCCGGTTTACCACGGGCCACATACACCGTTTTCTCCCTGAACATGCACCAGTCCATGTTTTCCTTCCAGACGGACACGGTGGGAGGCCGCTGGGAACCCCAAAGCTGCGCAATATCTCTCTTTGCAATCATGTTCCCCAAGGCCGCCCACCGAGCCTGAGCCGCATTGCAGTCATTGGGCTCCCATACATTCAGCACACAACGACGCACCTCCGGCAGCAGAGTGACCCCGGTGACTCGTCTCATAATATCATGCACCCGGCGCCAGTGTTCCGCCACCTCGCGGCATTCCCATAGGATATGGAGAAAAGTAGCACTGAGCCCGCAGCCACGCTTACAGAGTCCGTCGTCTGAAAACCCCATCGAGACCAGGCGGGGGCCCGTCACATATACACGATGGAGAATCTTAAGCTGGACCAGGCGGAGACGGGCCGGGATGGCCACCTCCTTAGGGGATGACAGTGCAGTCTGCCAGTCCTCATCGTCCAGCTCCACCCCATCTCCCGTCCATGCCTCCCGAAGACGCACCAAGAGGTCAGCCCGATTGTTTATCAGTTTTTTGTAAATCAGGGAGATAGTACTGTCGGGGACGTGACCGTCGAGTATGTGGTCCTCGAGAGGCGAAGAAGAAGGGACCGTGGTCCCCTCCCCAAAGACCGAAAGCAGGGCGTGCCGAACCTGTGCATAACGGAAGAAGTCTGTCACTAAGCTCATACTCGCGCTGAAGCGCCGCGAAGGATTTAACCGCACCTTTAACCCACAGGTCCCCCACTCTGCTGATGCCGATCGTATCCCAGCGCTCGAAGCCTTTCGTTGTCCATAGGCTTCCCAAGCGGTCTGAGTCGAATAGAGGAGTGGCGCACGTTAAACGCTCACTCCAGCCCATCGCAACGTTAGCCGCCTTCCATACACGGACCGCAATCCTGGTAGGGCCCGTAAGGGCCCCACCAGCAGACCGCGAGTAAAGCGCTCTGTTATAGTTACCGCCGGGGAGCAGGAATTTATCCATCTCATATGCCGGGTTCGAACCAGGAGCGTACGTAGCATGATTAATGGCAGACAGCTGGGAGGCCCAATAGTACCGTCTAATATCAGGAAGCGCGATGCCCCCGTCATACCAGGAAAGAGTCAGCTTGGCCAAAGCGATACGCGATCGCCCGTCCCAAACCAGTCTCCTCTGCAAACTCTCCACCTCCCTAAAGTAGGCCGCAGGAATGACATCGAAGGAGTTCTGGAGTGCATATAGGAATCTGGGAAGGGACATCATTTTAAACAGCGCCGCGCGACCAAGCGGAGACAAGGGCAGCTTACACCACCGAGCCGTATCTGCCCTCAAACGCCGGAGTGGAGACAGGAGATTCTGCTCATAGCGGACCGCCGGATCCAACGAAACGTACACCCCCAGGTATTTAAAGCCGGACTGAGATATTTGGAGCGGAAGCCGAGGCGGCAAGAGAGGAAGACCACCAGAGATAGGATACACACAAGATTTGGACCAGTTGATTATCAGACCCGAGTTTTTCCCGAAGGAAGCAAGGACATCAAAGAGAACATTGAGCGACTTCCGCGGTGAAGTGAGATACAAGAGAATATCATCCGCGTACAATGAAACCCGATCCTCGAAGCCCGGGGCCCACCGGAGCCCTCTAATCGAGGGCTCCCAACGGAGCCAGGCAGCGAGCGGCTCCAGGGCGAGAGCAAAGAGCAGCGGAGACAACGGGCACCCCTGCCTAGTTCCCCTCCCGAGAGCGAAAGGCCGAGAAACCCGCCCATTGACAACCACCTGAGCCATTGGTCCAGCATAAAGGAGCTTCACCCAGCCAAGGAACCCCTCCCCAAACCCAAACTTCGCCAAGACGGCCCAAAGAAATGGCCATTCAATGGTATCAAAGGCCATCGTGGCGTCTAGGGAAACCAATATGGCCGGTTCAGCAAAGTACTCGGCCCTAGCAAGGACGCCGTGCAGACGCCGTAAGTTGAGAGCGGTATTACGATGTGGGATGAAGCCACATTGATCCGGATGTATCAAGTCACATATAACGCTCAGCAAGCGATTAGCGAGGACCTTAGCAAGGATTTTGGGTTCGGCATTCAGCAGGGAAATAGGCCTATAGGAGGCACAGCGGTCACGTGGCTTACCCTCCTTGGGAATCACTACTATAGTAGCCAGACGCTGGTCGTCAGGAAGGGAACCCCTCTCGAGCGATTCCTGAAACATATGACGGAGGAAAGGCGCGATTTTATCCGGGCGCAACTTATATAGTTCAATCGGCAGGCCGTTGGGGCCCATAGCCTTGCCCGAGCAGAGGGAGCGAATCGCAGTAGCTATCTCTTCGACAGACAAAGGGGCATCCATCAGCTCGCGGTCCTCGACGGATAAGCCGGGCAGGGCAATATCCCGAAGCAGAAGACGAGAGTCGTCCTCATCTCTATCGGACACCGGGGAGTACACTGCACGGAGGTGGTCAGCAAAACACTCAACAATCTCACCAGGCTCAGTCACACACACTCCATCCGACACCCGAAGCTCCGGGACCACACGATTCACTCTCTCCTTCTTGTCCAACCAGGCAATCAGCTTACCCGCCTTGTCTCCGGCGTCATACAACCTGCCCTGCTGCTCCCTATATATAGTCTTGGCAGCATCAGTGACGAGAGACTTATATTCAAACTGCTTCAGGCTGAGGGCATGCAGCCCATCCGGGGTGACACCCGCCTCCAAGGCTGCCTCCAGCCCCGATATTTCAGTCTCCAGCGTCACAACCGCCTCTCTCTTGACCCTCTTGGCCTCCACTATCTGGGACAGGGCATGCCCGCGGAGCACTGCTTTGAAAGCTTCCCACAGGGACACCGAGGACAACACCGACCCCTCATTCTCAGAAAAATATTGATCAATCGACTTAATCAGGCTATCACGGATCTTGGGGTCTCGCAGGTACCAAGGGTTAATAGAAGCGATCCGCCCAGCGGACCGCGACCCGGTGTCAAAAAGCAACCACAGTGGGGAATGATCAGAAATACCCCTGGCCAGGTGTTTGACCTCTCGAATCCGAGCAGCCTGGGCCGCGGGCATAAGGAAATAATCCAGTCTGGAGAGACTCCCATGGGCCCCAGAGTGAAAGGTGTACTGACACTGTGTCGGATGCATTAACCTCCAACAGTCCACCAGACCGAAGGTCTCCAGGAGCCCGCCCAGCCACGCCTGGGCAGCAGGGAGGGCCCTGGGCGGATGACGGTCCAGGTCACCCGAGACAACCGAATTAAAGTCCCCACCCATAAGCAAAAGACTGTCAGGAAGCCCAAGCAACATACGACCCAAGTCTGAGAAGGTGGAGTTCTGGAGGCCCGTGGGAACATAGACCGAGATCAAGGAAAGGGACTGCCCCTCCCACCTCCCAGTCAGAGCCACATAGCGCCCTCTATCGTCTGGGACCACCCTGGTGATCTCCAACGGAAGTGAAGCTCACAAGAGAATGCCCACCCCTCTCGAACCAGTGGTGAAACCAGAGTGGGCCACAAGTCGATATCCCCCCCTGTTCATAGCCCGACAAACATTGCCAACCAGATGCGTCTCCTGTAAGAACACCACATCAGGAGTCAGACGACGCAGATATTGCAGCACAACACCCCGTTTGATACGGTCCCCCAATCCATTGACGTTCCAAGACATCAATCTCAACCCGTCCCCCCCCCCATCCCATCCAGTAGATCAAGGGCCCCCTAGCAAAGAGCTCAACACCCCAGGATGAACCATAGCCAATACTTCGCCTTGAAAACAAAAAACACAAATGCAAACAACCCCACCCACCCACCAACCCCCCCCAAACTCCAACACCCCCCACCCTGCACCCCTGCGGTCTAAAAAACCACCCCAACTTGCAGTGTGCCTGTCGCCCTACAAACCCCATTCTACGAAAAGACCCCGGAGGAGAGAAGGGACCCGTCCCCGCTCGCTCCCCACACACAACATAGTGAAACAAAATAAATGCACAAAAGAAGTAGAACCCAGCCGAACAGTACAACCTGGCAGAGTCCGGGACCATAAGTCACTCCAAAGGAGACCCACCACCCTCGGCACCGGCAGAGGGCCCAGTCCGGTCACCCCGGTCTGGCAGCGAATCCAGCCAGTCACTCACAGTCACAGGAGAGTCAAATAAGGTAGTCCGATCTTCATGTTCCACTCGGAGCCTTGCAGGATAAAGCATAGAGTACTTGAGACCGAGGTCCCGGAGACGCCGCTTCACCCCTGGAAGCCCATCCGCTGTTTCTGGACAAGTTGGGTGAAGTCCGGGAAAAAGTTAATGGACGAGTTCTCATGTCGGACCGGACCATGAACCCGTGAGGCCTGCAGAATCGCGTCTCGGTCTCTGTAATGGAAAAGTCTCGCAACGATAGGCCTCGGGGGGGCACCCGGTCGCGGCCGGCCACCTGGGACTCGATGGGCCCGCTCCACAGCGAAAAACTTACTCAGGCCAGCGGGAGCAAGATGTTCGAGGATGAGCTCCTCGACCAGGAGATCAACCGGGCGGTTATCGGAGGTCTCCGGAACGCCTATGACGCGGATGTTATTGCGGCGGGCCCGTCCCTCGAAGTCTTCCAGCCGCCGGGCCATCAGATCATTGGCCGACTTGAGATCGCCGAGAGTGGCCTGCAGGTCCGACACGTCCGTACCAAGGGAGGACGTCCGCACATCCAGCGATTGAACCCTCTCGTTGGTCTTAGAGAGATCCGCCCGGATTAGCGTAATGTCAATGGCCACCGTGTCGATTTTACGGGCCAAGGCCTCGTACTGTGTAGCGATGGTCTCTCTGATGCCCTTAATGGCGCCCAAGATGTCCTGCAGGGACAGATCCGAAGAAACGGACGGGCCACCACTGGTGTCCTCCGGGGGGATATTGGCTGTCCCGGGGGATCCTTTACCCTGAGTGTAGCGGTCCATTTTGTTCGTCTGGACCGGTCCCCCACGTAGGGATGTCTTGGTCTTACGCCTCTCGGGGTCTCCCTTGCCTCCCATGAGAACCTCGATCGCCGAAGGGGAGCACCGAGGAAGCGTCGAGGTGGCACAGGCCAGGCAGGCGCGTGTCGCACCACAGGCCGCAATATGGCGGAGCGAAGGGACCACCGTCAATGAGCACACTGGCAGCAGACGAAGCCACCGGCATCAAGCGAAGGCAAAATGGAAGCCCAGTCGCACCAAGCAAGTCCACAGTCCAGCCCCTCAAAGACCAAAAGTGAAACCGAAAGTGATGTGACGGCCACTGGCACCGCTCCGCTGCCGTTGTTGTTCAACTACGCCCCGGCTCCACAGATCACCCTCGCATCGGGCACAGCCGTAGGGTGGGCCTCAAAAGTTCAAACCACCATAACTCCGGATTGCCAGGTCCGATTTGATTTCCGAAAGGAGTTTAGTGTTCAGCCAGCATTCGTCTCCCAGATTCCATCAACCGAGTCAGGATAGATTCAGGATAAATTCCGAGGAGCAGCGAGGGTCCGGGGAGCCCTGTGCTCACGCGACCATCTTTGATGCGCGCTAGGCTCCTCCTCCCTGAAAGGTTATCTTGCTGTCATCTCTGCCTTCTTGCGGCTTCCTGATCAGCCTTCTCTTTTCAAGTCCCCTGTAGTTACACGCTTTCTAAAGGGCATTACTCACACGTTCCCTCCTGTCCCTTTTGTAATGCCTCAGTGGGACTTGAATCTTGTACTCACATTTCTAATGTGCGCTCCCTTTGAGCCTCTTCATAATTGTCCTCTTCGTCTGCTGACGCTTAAGACTGCTTTTCTGGTAGCCATCACCTCGGCTAGACGGGTGAGTGAGCTCCAGGCTTTATCTTCAAAGCCTCCTTTTCTCTCTGTTCATCCGGACAAGGTTGTCCTTCGGCCTCGTCCCTCCTTTCTTCCGAAAGTGGTGACTCCATTTCATCTTGGGCAGTCTGTCACCTTGCCCACCTTCTTTCCGCCTCCGCATCCTTCCAAAGAGGAAGAGAGGCTCCACCGTCTGGACCCAAAACGTGCGCTCTCCTTTTATTTGGACCGCACAAAGCAGTTCCGGGTGGACGACCAACTTTTCGTTGGATACGTGGGTGCTAAGAAGGGGAAAGCTGTGCACAAACGGATCATCTCCCGGTGGGTCGTTTTGTGCATCAAAATTTGTTATTCCTTGGCAAAAAAGGACCCTCCTGTTGGGCTGCGCGCCCATTCCACTCGGGCCACAGCGGCTACTACTGCTTTGGGACGGGGTGTCCCTTTGCAGGACATCTGTCAGGCGGCGACGTGGGCTTCGCTACACACGTTTGCCAGGCATTATTGCCTTGACAGCCAAGTCCGGAGGGATGGCTTCTTTGGCCGTTCTGTCCTCCAGGACTTTCTGGTGTGATCTTGGTTCGCAGACCCACCACCTGGGATGGTATTGCTTGGGTATCTATTCTAAGGTGAGGAATCTAACTAACGTGTTTCTTTCAGATGAACAAGTTACTTACCTTCGGTAACGATGTATCTGTAAGAAACATTAGTTAGTTAGATTCCTCACCGACCCAGCCATCCTCCCCGTTCTGTGAACTGACATCTAGGGTTAAGGTTATCCTTTTCAGGCCCCTAGATTTTATTTTTGGCACCAGTGTCGGTCTTTGCATGGCTCTGCGTTCCTGGCGCGGAAAGCTATGTACAAGAACTGACGTCAGCGCGCGAGGGCGGCGTCTAAGTACTCCGACGACGTCATTCCGGCGCACGACGCCGACGACGGACGCGGAGCCGCAGACGACGCCTAGCGACGCGCAAGGGGTATTGCTGACGAAAAATCTTCCGGATCCAGTCTGACGCCTGGGGATATTCTAAGGTGAGGAATCTAACTAACTAATGTTTCTTACAGATACATCGTTACCGAAGGTAAGTAACTTGTTCTACGGTACTACAACAATGACACTAACCAAAAAACACAGCAGAATGAACGGCGCACGAACGGCAGCAACGGGCTCAGAGCACACAGGTGGAGCTGTGTGGCGGCGAGAGGAGCGACCTGCCTGGTGACAGGGTTAAGGGTCAGGAGTCCGACAGCAGCCCAAGGATCCTCCAATGGAAAGGAGGATCCCCCAATAGTCCAGGTGTAGTCTACTGAGTTCTCCCCAGTGTGGTCAACAGGGCAGATCCCCTCTGGGCAGTTGCTGCAGAGAGTGCTCTTAACCACCACCGGGGGAAGCGGTACAGCCAAGGCGCCCCAGACCCTATGCACCTCCACACACCCCACATCGCACAGGTCCATAATCTCTGACCACCTCTCACTGCGCTATGTCATTAGCTGGAGAGACCGGGCATGTTTGCTCAGCACTCCTTCATCAGGGTAGACCTCGCTCCATAACTCGTCACTGTGCCCAGGCCTCAGCGCCTGTTGTCCCTGTGAGTAGCCCTTTGGGTCCTCGGGTCGCCGGATCCCACGGGGCCGGTGGTTCTGCGCTGCATGAAAACTGCTGCTGATGTAGCAGGGCCTCATATGTGGGCAGCAGCTCACCCTACCCAGGGGAGGCATGGGGAGCACTCTGGGTCCCATGTGGAGATCCTCGCCACCTTAGAGGAATCCTGTGCCCCAATTCCAATTCCCAGAGCCGCCCCTCAGACTCGCCGCCATGGCCCAGCTCAACCACGGGGGCTCCCCCAGGCACACTTCTCTCTCTGTATAGCAGACATACCAACCCTCCTGATTCAGGCGGGAGACTACCGATTTCAAGGCTAGTCCCCCGCCTCCCGATTCAAGCATCCAGAAGCCCGATTCCTTGGGTTTCAGTTGACAGGGCTTGGTATTGTGTAACGTGTGAATTCTTTCAGCAAAAGTCAGTGGCGATGCAGGGGCTCTAGAAGGGGTGAAAAACCAACAAAGCCTCATTAACAAGAGAATGGTCTTTTAAAGACCTGTGAAGTATTCGGGGGCGGCTGTGTGTGTGCACAAGCTGTTTCAGCCCGGGCTGCCACACACGGAGGGGGGGGTATGCACTGCCAGCAGGCTGCCAGGCCAGTGCACAACACTTGCCTCACCCTCTCTCTGCCTGCCATTGCGCTCCATGCTTCTGAAAGGTAAGAACAAAGTGTGCATTTACGTTTCAAATGTCCGATCCTGCAGCAGCACACTTCCAAAGCCCATACATGACAGTAACCCGATTCAAGACCCCATTCTCCCGATTTTTTCGAAAAAATCTCCCACTTTGCTCTGTCTTCTGAAATGTTGGCATGTATGGTATAGCTCCGCTGCTCGGGAGCGCCTCGCCCTCCGGTCAGCACCACTAGCAGGGCTCTTCAAGCTCTGCGCCGCCACCATTTTGATAGCGCGGCTGTGCAGCTCTCAGCCGCTGAATCAAATTCAAAGTCGCAGCAGGCTCGGGCCGCAGATTCACCGTCCGTGTGTCTTGTTTTCGCCTGTCAGATTCCATCTGACAGCGGTGAGTTTTTGGATACCGAGGCGATAGCCTCATTACTCCACATTCATTTTGAGTTTTTTAGTCGCTGTTTCGGTTGTCTTATTGATGTGTGACGCTTTGTCACAGTTGAGGTTGGATCACAAGGTCAGCGCTGTGAAAAGCCGCAGGTTGCGGTCAATATGGTTTGCGGAAGTGTCAGCAAGTTTAGTCGCAGAGTCTTGTATTCGTCTGCCAAATGTCTTCTGGCGGTGATGAGCTTTTGATGGCTGCCGCGGCGGTTGCCTTCTGACAGTGATGAGTTTTGGGTACCTGCCGGGGCGATTTGCCCTCAGGCAGTGATGGGTTTTTGGATGCTGTGTTGCTGTTTCAGTTTCAGAAGTTTAGCGCTTCGATGGGCCTCGGGTAGCGGTCAAATGGGTTTGTAGAAATGTCTGCAAGTTTCCTGATCAGTAGGTTGTCTTTTTGATCCAGTCCTTTATAGAATGTCCTGTTGAGTTTGCGGAGATGGTCGTCCAACATCTCAACGCCTAGGTCTCTGTGGAGGTCTGCTGTTCTTGTGAAGAGTGGAGCACCTGCTGCAATCCGTAAGGCCCTGCTCTGTAGTCTCTGCAGGTCTTTCCGAAGCTGCGGGCGGCAGCCACTCCAAACTGGTGCAGCATACGTCATGGTTGGCCGAATTATTGCGGTGATTACTCGCACCTTGCTCTGCAAGGGCATCGACTTGGTTTTCAGGAGTGGGTATAGTGCAGACAGTTTTGTTGCTGCTTTCTGGCAGGTCTTCTCTATGTGGTTTCTCCATGTGAGTTTAGAGTCCAGAGTCACCCCCAGGTAGGAGCTGCTGTTTTCCCATTTGATCTCATCCCCATTGAGGAGGATTGCTGGGTGTTTTCTGTTCAGCTTCCTGGTGAATAATGTTGCTGTGGTTTTGCTAGTGTTCAGGGTGATCTGCCAGTTGCTGTACCATTCGGAGAGTCTGCTGAGTGATGCCTCAAGGTTCTTAGCCACTTCCTGTTCGCTGAAGGATTGGGAGATGACTGCAGCATCATCGGTGTAAAGAGCCAGATCAGTCTTTTTTAGGTCCGTGGGGATGTCGTTTGTGAATATGTTAAAGAGGAATGGTCCTAGGATTGATCCCTGGGGCACTCCAGCAAGGATTGGGCGTGGCGTTGAGCATTCGTCTCGTACCGCTACGTGAAAGGTCCGTTTTGACAGGTAGCTAGACAGCAGACCGCAGATACAGCCCACTGTGTTCCAGAGGCAATGGGGTGGGCTCTCCCACCATGTGGGGGCCCACTTGGCCAGGGGTCAACACAGGATGTCGCTGGAGGGGGTCAGCTAGCCGGAAGCTTCGGATTCCTGGTCTGACTCCATCGGTGTTTGGTCAAGCCCCCCAGAGGAGCTTGCACTGCTGCCACATTTATTGTTCCTTTCTGTGTGAGGAGTTTGCATTCCTGATACCTGTACTGTCAACATGTTTGCAGAAAACCTTGCACTGTACAAAAGCCCAAACTATCTTTTGCTCATTGCTTGTTTCAATTCAGTGGAAATTTACTGCAGACCTTCCGGTCACACCCACTTCACAGAATGTTGCATGAAATAATCGCCTAGACTTGCTGGGCGAAAGAAGGGGAGTCCAGGTCCTGTGTGTCACTCACGGTTCAAGTGATCCGGGACACAAAAGGCGGTCAGGCCTGGCAGTAATTAAAAGGGACTTTGAAACGGGTCGCTATATTCATGTCTTTAACTTTACAGGCTAAAACACTGACCGACTTTAGACCCTTAAGTTGATCCACGTCAGCAATGTATCCCTGTTTGCATTTCACATGTTTTACTTCATTTTGCTTGCCCAAAATGATTTGCTTTTCTAGCTGTTGTGTTTCTCTGTTTTATTGTAACCGACATATAGACAAGTCGTGCATACTGTGAAGTGAGTCTCCTCCAGTTGTTTGAGTGAGTGTTTATGACGTGACACGGATTGAGAGCTCTGGACCTGAGGCTGAAAGAATTGTGAGTTTCTCCCAGTGCCTGTCAGTGAGTCATGAGGATAGTAATGGTGAAGTAGATGAAGAGGGAAGGAATTATTTACAGAAGGAAAAAGTGAAAAGATTCACTGACGAGGAAAGAGATGGCGTTTGAGATATGCAGATGGAGGATTTCAGAAATATGCAAGGAGAAAAGGATGCTAATCAAGGTCTCATTTTTAGAATTGAAAAATTTTCAATTCTAATCATTCTCAACAAAATCATTATTGTTACCCATTAGTTTGCTACTGCTAACAAGCATTGGCAAAGCCAAAACGTCTGGCATGTTTAAACATATATGTTTGGATGCAGTAACAGAAAATGCACACAGAGGCGCCCAAATACAGTTCAGGGAGCATTTTATATGAGACACAGGATTTTACTTTATGTTTAAAGCCATGGCTTTAATTATATTGCCCACGCCTTTTATAAACGGTTCCTGGCTACACCTCTTTGGCCATGCCATTTTTAGAGACCCGTACCCTTATAGCCCTGGTGTCAGCAAATGTATAAACGTATTCACCCATGCCACCCTACTGTTGTTTGTCAGACAAGCGGGCAGTTTGCATAAAAAGACAATAGAAAGCCCTGGGGCTCACTGGTCACATTTCAACCCGCTCTTACGGGAAGTATACCATTGGGCTCAGCAATACCAAATATTGCAATAACAATGTATTATTATTTAGTAGCGCAGGGAGAGAGGCCATTTGAATGAATTTCCAAGTGGAAAGTATAATGTGTTTACAGTCATAAATAATATAAACATTCAGATTTTTTTAAAATTTATAAATCCACCTTTTACCATGTGCTTGGGAGTTTGAAGTTCACATATTATTCCATCTGGATAACTTGTTAACTTAGTGTTCCTTTGTTTACAGGTTCTGTACAAAACTGCGTGGAGCGAGAGTGTGGAAAGAGACTGCTCTGCTTACTGCGCCAAGAAGTATGTAGGAATTGAACTGCGGCTCTATGAAAATCTGTCTCTTGTATATTTTGCTAATTGACTCTGTGCTTAGAATGTGTTTCAAAGGTAACGACAGAGGGGTTCTTTATGTATCTCTTCGCATTATGGGTGTCACATTCACAATCATGCTTCCAAATTGTCCCACCGCTGGTGCTGGCCGTGTTAGTAGTAGTATGTAAAACAGTGGACTCCCTTAAGTGGTGGTAGGCGAGACATGCTGCCGAAATACGACACTGGCAAAATCTGCCTATTTAAAAAAAAAAATCCCCTCCATGAAAGGACTACAGAAGCATTGGAGAGCCAATAGATCTGGCTTGCATTTTGTGTCCTGCCTAAATCAAATAAAGTGCTGTTTTGTAAAAAAAAACTGAAAATAAAGATGGGTGCCCCAACAAACTTACAGAGGATGGATGGTGAGCTGAGGTCTGGCTTTGCTCGAAGAGCCAGTGCCCAAGCCCAGCCTTGAAAATATTTGGTATGTAAATAATGCTTCAAGCATCAAGTGAAAATGTATATAGTCTCTTAAAAAATCAGAACAGTGTATTTCCTTAACACCTAGAAGTGCTTCATCTTAGGTCTAGTGTTAGTTTTTAAACGTGAACTTAGAACCATTCCTGCCCCCCTCAGCCACAGATGACAATCACATTAGTAAATTAAGGCAAATCAATTGTCATGTGAACCCTATCACAAGGCCTGGATTTTTATAAGACATGGAACAAAATTATGGTCTATTAAATCAAACACACGTTTTTGTACAGCTAATCCCTTATGTGATCATGAAGAAAAAGGAGGTTCAGTGAAATAATTTTTTTTGCCTAGGATCAAACAATTTGGTGCAGCGTGGAAGCCAGGAGGGTACCAAGGTTTCAGGTTTCACTTTGTACGATTCAACAACTAAAGGGGATCTCTTTCTCTCTCTTTTTACATCAGTTGTTAATGCTTTGTCTTTAAGTCTTGGAGCGTAAGGTTAGAGTTTGCGTTGCAGGCATAAGTCACATGTAAGCTCCATTAATTTTGGGGTTGAGGTGCCAAGAGGAGCTCGAGCTGAGCCAGAGATCAGATATCTGGCTCAAGCTTTCAGTGGCTTGCCTACCTCTAATAGAAACATTTGGGTTCTGTATACAATGCAACTGGAAGATAAAACAAAATAAAGATGATCCAGAGTACTTTTAATCTGTAAAATATTGACATGAAAGCACTCCATAGGAACTGAAATGATACACTAAACGGCCAATCTAATGAGCAGGGATCAAAATGGTCTTTCAGCAGAACCAAGGCCACTCTGTATATTTTAAAACATTGGTAACAAGAGGTCTTGCGGACATCTGCTCTGTCCTGTCAGACCTAACAAAGGGCATCGTTTTTGTTCGAACACAGAAATAGAACTTAGATTATCATTTGGGATGGGTTACTACCCACCTCTACGAATAATCGCATCCCTTGTAAGGGTGAACCTTCAAAATCACATAATTAACCTGAGCTCAGAGCAGACAGGCTCATCTTAGAGGCAATGCATAAAGTATTTATGTGGTAGAAAAACAGTAATAAAGTCAAAATGCAAAACAAGAAAAACTCCAAACCGAATTAGAAAAATAGAGTAAAATTTATTAAACAAAATGACACCAAAAAATTCAATCAGGGTAACTGGAGTTATGAGTTTTTCAAGATCCAAGGGAAACAAGCACCTAAAAGGCACAAAGCAGCACCATGGTGGCGGTAGACCAGGACCTAGGTGCAACCCGATGGAGTGTGGGTCAGATACTCCAACCAGGGTCAGCTCATCTCAGCCCATGTTTAGTGCAGCCACAAACGTTGGCCATCTTGAAAGTGCCTTGACACAAGGCATTTTGGGCCTGTTTGCAGTAGGGCAAACATGAACTGCTGCAAACCTGGGTAGGGATGTGACCAGGACTCATTCTCACTCACTAGCTAGTGTCAGTCATAAATGTGGCACTTCCTGGCACCCACTTCAAAACACTTTCTGGATGATCAGAAGATTGGACCCTGCTGTCTGTGACCGCAGAGGACTGGCCCTGCTCTCTCTTGTACCCAGGACAAAGTAGTAGACTCCAATTGTCAGTTGGCTGACCTGCTGTGTGGCTGCAGGAAAACAACAAGCTGCAAGAGGCCTTTTCCTGGATGTACATGGAAGTGTGTGTGGGTGGTTTACTATGGTAACTCTAGTGTCCTCCATCATTTAATGCGAAAATCCAGTTTGGAACAGGTATTGTACCCACAAGAAACCCAGAGACAGAAGTCTGGTTGCACAAAAGCAGGGTCTTTCTACAACCAGACATTGGGTGCACAAGAATTGTCTGTAATCCCGCTCTCTCGCTTTCAAGTACACTCCATGTATTGTATGTAAACCAGAGACAGAAATCTGGTAGGACATGAGCAGGGCACATCAGCAACCAGACAGGGGATCCACAAGAATTTATTGACATCCTGTTCTCTTCCTTTTAAGTGTAGCCCAAGCGTTACATTTTGCACAGCAGGATTTGACAGTGTGTCACCAAAAGGGGGCTTACAGCCCCCACCTTGTAAGTTCCGCTAAACTCAGAGGAGTTCTCTCTGCCCATTTGGGTGAGCTTATTGTTTCCTCCTGAGAGACATTTCACACTTTTTTTCACACCTGGCTGGGAGAAGTTGAAGATATAATGCAAATTAGCCTGCAGGAACTTCAGGTAGGGAAAAAGTAACTTTCTAAAGGTTACTGTTCCTTAATATTTATTAAAAATTGAACTACAACTTCAGGTAGGGAAAAAGTAACCTAAAGGTTACTGTTCCTTAATATTTTTTTAAAATCTAACTACACCATTTAATTGTTAATAACTACTAAAATAGTTGTTTAATTATTTTTCTAGCTAGTCCCATTCTTGAAATACATTATTTGTATTTTAATCTACACTCTCGTTTTCTACATAGGACAGCTAGGTCTGCCCCAGTGAAAACATCTTTTAAGGGTCACTGTAGGGGGCATGGTAACAGACATTTTCAGGCCCCGCTTTTAAATACCATGCTTCCTAACGTGTGGGCTACAAAGAGTCCATATGGGTGACTTACTAATATTTAAAAGGGACATTTTTACCTGTCAAAAAAGTTTTATTTTGACAGGTCGCAGTGGGTGTTTTCCACTGTTACCGCCAGCCTACAGTGGTAGGCCTGAAGCCATGTTTGCACTACCACTACAGTGAATGGCACAATAGGTGCTGGAGTCCACATTTAACTTCCAGGCCTTGGGTACAACTTGTACCATATACTAGGGACTTACAGACAAGTTAAATATACCCATTAGGAGTATGCAATTAAGACCATTTTTAAAGGGGAAAATCAGGCACTTTACTACTGGTGAGCAGGAGTAAACTACACAGAGTTACACAGCCACTAAAAATATACGGTCCAGCAAAAAGCAACAAATTGGGGTGACCACTCAGAATAGTGAGATTTCCTACAGTCTGTGTATTTTTCTGGAAAACATGAGACTGTTAAGACAGCAAAAGCTTTTTCGGAGCTACCACACTGCCTGATTCCCAAGCCCCTTGGTTTCACTGCATCCGACATGCTGCTTGTGCTGAAACCAGAGATAATTATCGCCTGCCAATAGTATTTGGAACTCACGGCTGGAAAATGTTGTGGTAATGGCGAAAGACTCGAGCAAACAGGAGTGTTAAGACCACGTCTGCTATTACTGCTTCACTATCCCTTAGCAGTGGGGAGCTTTAGCAGAGTAATAGTATCTCAGGGTGTGCAGTTAGCTCCATGCAAGACTTGTGAGTCTGTGCCAAACCCAGCAAGGTTTGAGTGGCCTGTAGAAGAGTCTCAGTTCTGGATTACTAATTAGGCAGAGTAGGCACCGGTCTAAGGTCCCCATTCCTTTTAGAGGCCCCGCGACAACGGATACAAATAATATTGATTTGATCTTGAAAGAAATTTACAATCACGCTTTCTTAAATATTGTTTCGAAAAGATGGAAGAAAATGAATCAACTCAAAGAAATGAAAACTTTGCATTAAAGACTGTAGTGAAAATACAGTATTAATGTAATGAAACCATAATTTAAAGTACATAAACCAGAGACATCAGATTCACATAAATTTGTCTCTTAAAAGCTCGTTATCTGGCAGCTGTTAGTTTTTTTAAAAATACACGGGGCCTTGGGTATTAGGAGATACATAGCGATGAGGCCCCGACATTTCGACTGCGTACGGGGCCTCCACGGGGTTTAATCCAGGGCCGGGGAGTTTCGTAGTGCCAGGAGGGTTAGTCCTTCGTCTGACAGATCAGTGTGTAAGCCCTGTTTATATGGCTGTTGGTGAGCCTGCTTTATGGGGGGCGGGGGGGAGGGGCGTTTGTTTAGTTGATATTCCCGATATTGCGACCAACAGTCCCTGCAGCAAGCACACATGCATGCGGTCTCCCATACCTTGCAAAACACCGACATGGACTGGCATTACGAGGTCAAAACTCCTCGATTGACAAACGGGGCCACTTTTCTCAGCTGTTTGATTTGCTAATGGGGGGAGGGCTCACTTTTATTCTGGCGCCCGAGCCTGTTTTCTGTCCCAGGCCAACAATGCTGATACTCGTGCCCCAGAGTGAGTAGGAAACCCTCATTGCTCGCTGAAGGTGCAGCATAAGGGATAGAGGTGGAATGAGGCTTAGCGCCTGGAGGGCTTGATGTTTAATGCG
The DNA here is from genome assembly GCF_964204655.1 of Triturus cristatus. Classification (NCBI taxonomy): domain Eukaryota; kingdom Metazoa; phylum Chordata; class Amphibia; order Caudata; family Salamandridae; genus Triturus; species Triturus cristatus. The sequence goes on along the minus strand of NC_140584.1, from coordinate 1,084,510,716 downwards.
GCGCTGACTGACGGGGAGAGGCGCAAGCACTGAATCATAGGCGCCAACTGTCCCAATGCAGGCGGGAGACCCCGCTTTTCAAGCAAATAAAAGGGCTTTATTTGACTTGCCTTTCACTTAAGAGTGCCTCTGTTTCAATGATAGTCAATTAGAAAAATAAACCCCCCTGATGTATTCCCACCATCTATCCTGTTTCTTATTTCGAAATGACGTGTGACTGAATACAAAGTTACCAATGCCGAGGCAGCCTTAATCTTTCCCATGCAGTCACCGAGAGAGCACTGTGGCTTTCTAATGGACCGACCGGCTAAATTCAGTCTAGAATTACAGATCATAAACATTGCCTTCTGTTGGTGATCGACCTTTTGATGTAATATTTATTTTTGAAGTTGGTCGCTTGTCCTGTATTATTCTGCCACCTTGTGGTAGGATTCAGAACAGTCACTTCAACAATTTCAAGTGACAATTCTGCATCCTGCCAGGTAGGTAGGATTTTAAGACCGGCTGGAATGTTTATGGTAGGGTGCCTGCGGATACCCTGGTCCTGCTGACAGGGCTTCCTGCTGACATTAGTTCTAGCATCAGAGTCTGATTAAGCCAACAGCATTCCCAATGGGAATAGCGGTGATTGTTATAGAAGCTGTTTCAGGTTGACATTTCCCTGTAGAGAAATAAGTTCTCTTTCTCATTGAGTATGGTAGATGATTTTTTAAACCAGTTGGTTTCACTGCCTTGCACTTAAGTGCTTTGCAAGGCAGTACGTTCATTGCACGTGGCTGCATGTCACCACAAGATGTTTTCAAACAATAGATGTTCTTAATTCATCAGTCAGGCTTACTTTCAATAGCTGTTCCTCTTAGGGTTAGGGGAGTGAGGCTTCACATTTACACAGAGCTCTCATTTCCCATAAAAACAGTTTTTTAAATAAAAGTCCGGTAACTTGGGAACATATTTGAAGCTGAATGCATTTTTGAGGGTAAGAAAAGTGACCGGTAGGATCCGAAGACATCAGGATGAGGAAACAATCGCGTTCCAAGGTTGTAACCCCTGGCGCGCGCTCTCTCTCACTCTCTCTCTTCCTTCCTCTCTCTCTCTCTCCCTTCCTCTCACTCTCTCTCTTCCTTCCTCTCTCTCTCTCCCTTCCTCTCACTCTCTCTCTCTTCCTTCCTCTCTCTCTCTCTCTCTTCCTTCCTCTCTCTCTCTCTCTTCCTTCCTCTCTCTCTCTCTCTTCCTTCCTCTCTCTCTCTCTTCCTTCCTCTCTCTCTCTCTTCCTTCCTCTCTCTCTCCCTTCCTCTCACTCTCTCTCTCTTCCTTCCTCTCTCTCTCTCTCTTCCTTCCTCTCTCTCTCTCTCTCTTCCTTCCTCTCTCTCCCTTCCTCTCTCTCTCTCTCTTCCTTCCTCTCTCTCTCTCTCTCTCTCTTCCTTCCTCTCTCTCTCTCTCTTCCTTCCTCTCTCTCTCTCTTCCTTCCTCTCTCTCTCTCTCTTCCTTCCTCTCTCTCTCTCTCTCTCTCTATCTTTCTTCCTTCCTCTCTCTCTCTCTCTTCCTTCCTCTCTCTCTCTCTCTTCCTTCCTCTCTCTCTCTCTCACTCTTCCTTCCTTCCTCTCTCCCTCTCTCCCTCTCGTTGCAGCGAAGCAGAGGAGACATGTGCTTCTCTTGATGCAACAAGCCCAGGCCATTCCTTTCGATCCATCTCTGCTACCAATGAACAAGACTGCAGCTGTACAAACTGGGAAGACTCAACCATTATCTGAGTCCCAGTCTGTGTAAATCAACGATCAGTAATGTAGGTTGCTAAATCCTAAATCATCTGCTGTTGTAAAAAGGTGATGTGGCAATCTGAGATTATTCGGTCGAAATGACACCCCACCACTGTGCTGGATTCAGTTTCAGGGTGGCCCACCAAAATTAGCAGACTTCTTATCAAGCAAACGTTAGTCCATGGTAGATTTCCTGGAAATCCAGTATGAATTGTCGCAGTCTTTCAATACAAAAATATATTTCATTCTATCTGGCAAAAGCATTCCGCTCATGCCTCACATAAAGAGGAGGTGAGAAGAGGCCCGGGAGCTAAGACAGTGCCCATGCCACTGTGTCCAGCCCTTAGCGTGGCACATATATAAGGTCTGTGTGAAATTTCATTTTGTGCAAAGAAGGCAAAACATTACAAAACTAAATTTTGTGGCACGGCACACCACATAAAAATTGAGCTCTAGGGACATGACTTGTTTATACCAAAAGTTTATTTATTTATTTACAGTATTTATAACCTGCTACTACCCACCAACATGAAAGCCTTAGAGCGCATTAGGAGTGGAACTAGATACCACCAGGAAGGCCCAGAGTAGCTAGAGGGGCATTCAAACCACGTGTCATTAGGTCCCCAAAATGAAGTGAAGATGGAAAATCCTTGTAAGGTACCTAAGCAAGATGCAGGGAAGGACCGGTCTTAGGTGTCTGATTGATAGGCTGTGGAGCAGGTCATAAATACAGTCCCGGGGAGGAAGTTGTTATCCAAATGCCATTATGAAAAGAGGGGTCTTTGAAGAGTTTCTTAATTAGGAGTGATCCAGTTCCAGTTTGAGGTGGTTAGACAAGGAGCCCAAAGGGAGGTAGCAAGATAGAGCAGGGTGAAATGAAGAGGTATCGAAAGGCATTTGTTGGCAGACCTGAGACTCCAGGGGCCATATCACATAAAGTTCCCCGGGGAGCAACAGGCATGTGGCCCACTTTGTGCCCCTCACCGGGGCATTTTCATATTACAGGATGGCCCACAGATGCCTGTGTGGCCCCTTCTGTAATAAAGATAGCACTGGTGCAAGTGTAGCACCAGCGCTATCGCAAGAGGGTGTTCCCTCATTTGCATTGAGGCATGGCCAATGCAAATGAGGAAATCTCTTTACCTCTGCACCCATGCTCTATTAAGGACACGGGCGCATAGGCAAATAAGCTGTCAGAAAGTGCACTGAAAGTGCGCCAGAAAAAGGTGGCACACATTCAGTGCGCCCCTGATGGCAGCCCTCTGGATGAGGGAAAGGGGATCTTATGGACCCCAAGATATCCTCTTGCAAGTGGGTGCAGTCACGCACTGCACCCGCCTGCAAGCATATCTCTAATCTGTCTTAAGGTGCAGGCGGATTGCCACCCGCACCGTGAAACATGGAGCAGTTTTGAAGCAGCCGCTCCGTATTTCTGTTGAATGTGGTTGCCCTGTGAGGTGTGCATACACTGTAATAGGGCACACTATCACTGTTTGCATATGGCACACCTATTTAAAGGTGCGCCAAGGTGCAAACAGGAAAAGCGTACCCTATGTGTAATCACGCCGCAGGGAAGTTGATAGGGGACAAAAAGACTGGAGATGCAATTTAGGACATGGTTATTTATTGTCTTGTGGACACTTCCTGCAAAGGGAGCCAATAGAGAGATGCAAGAGCGGGTGTTACATGAGAATGTCGCAAGGTAGAGAAGTTTTGAGGACAAATGAACAAAATAATTTTTTTGCCCCAACCAGTCACTTACGTTTGAGAATTCTGTAAAATTTGCAGCATAGAATTTACAAATTTAATGTAACACATTTTACAAGCATAATAAACAATTTGCTCGGGACTACCGTCTGTGAAATGCTGAATTTGCCTCAGTCGATGAGAATGCTTCAGATGCTGGCACTATGCTGTTTGCGTCCTGCGGCAGAGCCATGGAGGTAATCTAGCCAGCTGGGATGTTTCTTTTCCAGGAGAGCTGGAGTGTACGTGGATGGGTCCTAATTGTCCAATTTCCCATGGACAACTGTTTTAAACCACATTTAATTACCAGTCACTTCCTTATGCGCCCTCCCGTGTGGCTCGAGCTCATAAATGCAGGTAAGTCATCTAACAGATGGGGACACCCTCTGCGGAGGGAAAGCACCGGTGTGTGTGGGAGTAAGGCACGCTGTGTTTTCATTTGAGTAATGAATGGTCTACTTGTCTAACTGTGGTAGCTTGAGAACAGATGCACACTCGAGTGGACCTGGAAAGGACACCGCTCACCGTTAAAGCAAAGTAGAGAGTGAGACGTCCACTAGAGTGGTAAAGAAACCGCAATCACACACACGGAGCTGAAAAGAGAGAAAGAGACTAATCCATACATTGACCTCTTATCCTGGTACGAGTGAGTATTAGTCTTCTTCTCCAAAATAAAAGATCCCTGCTCCTCAGCAGCAATTTCAAATAATAGCGTCTGGGGTTTGGAATAGTAAAACTGAAATAATCCTGAACCACTGGTAACTTCCCGACATTTTGCCTCCAGCAGTAGCAAATGCATGAATTCAGGTATCGGGTGAATATTAGGTCCCTCGGCCAGAGTCACGGTGCAGGAGGACACGGCAGGAACATGAACGAGTGTCTCATGCATTGAAAGAGAAGTAGCCCGAGGCAGAGGAAAGTGGCAGGACTCACAGTCTTGCAAGTGTTCCCGCCTTACTGCTGGGACACTGATTACATGTGTGTGGATTCTATGATCGTCAGTTCCATCAGGGAGGTGCAGAGTGAAGGGGATTCACACATTGTTTGCAGCCCTCAGCCCAAAAAGCTTCTAGGACCAAACGCCACCACGCATTAGGCCTGCCCCTCCGGATCTGGGCCACTACTCCCACAGTGCTTGCATGCTCTATGGGACGCTTCCATGCACTAGGGGCGAGTGCCTTTGCCCCTCACCCCTCAGCAGCTGCTCCCCGATCCATCACCCCGTCTCTCTGCCACAACTATGTGCGGGTAAATGGAGAAACCGAGCCTGCACGCATGAATACTGGGGAGTGGTAGCGTGTGCGAGGGTTAGCACAGCCCTACTTACTTTCTCTTTGCCTGCATTGTGTAGATTTAGGGATTTTAAAGTACTGTAATCCAGATCTGTAATTCACGAGGTCACCATATCTGAGTCTTAAATCCTCTTCTCGTATCTATTCTGTTGCAAAATAGGACATTCGAACCAATGAGCCCAGTATGGGAAGGGTATTCTTCTTAAACCCTAAAAATGTTTAAACAACTATAGCGCTACTGCACCAAAACGGTATTTGTACACTTTACAGAAAACGTAGAGCAGCCCCTTCAATAGAGAATGCTGGGTCAGTTTACAAGTGAACCCGCCCAGCGGGGATCAATGGGACGCACATTCATTCCAAGACAAACTGAATAAAAGCATCAGCGCCAGACTCAGCTTGGATGACTGCACAGAAGACGAGGCATTGGGTTGAGAATGCAAGCTTGGAAGGGAGAGGGTAGGAGGCAATTGTTGCTGCCCCTGTGGCTGACTCGTTTCTGGCTGGTTGCAGTATTACACCTCTCCTATCCCGGGTAAATCCAGTGCATGACACTCTTCCTTCTCAGGGCACCAAGCCCACCTGAGCTGTTTAGCAACTCGGCTGACGATCACCTCCTCCTTCTATGTTCATACCGTGTCCTTGGAAGGCCAATAGTTTTGGGAAAAATGAGCTCCTTCTTTGATAACCTCGTGGGTTTACTATTTCTATCTACATCAATCATTGTGGGTGACTGTGGCCTCAATTCAAACAATCACCAACGCGCCGGGTAGGGTATTGGTCCACCCCCTGTGAACCGCTGCCATCCTGTCCAGAATGAGTCTAGTAAATCCAGGCAGAAGTGTTCCAGCCACAAACGCCCAAAGGAAATTGTACAGTTTGATTGCAGTAGTCTCCAAAACGAATGTTATATTTTCTCCATCCATTTTTTTTTCTCTTTCAGATATTCTGATCACCTGCACAAATTTCATGAGAATGGGGAAAACGGAGCCATGTGGCAGTGAAGACCGAATACTACATCGACAGGGCGCTGTCCTTAAATGATAGAAGCCTGAACCGCCTTAGTGCATTTGTGTATTTTTGCTCAGATCCTTTCCGCGTGGAACCCCTTTGTATGTTGTTGCTACACCCTTGACATAAATGATTCCATAAGTCTTTGAGAGAGTCATTTGTATTGTCTCGCTCCAGCCTCCTGGAGAATTAACTATTTGTTTCTTTCACGATGGAGTGAATCTTTAGGGGTGTTTGCTTAATTGGGACTGATAAGAAGGTATTATTATTATTATTATTAACGAATTTTGTACCGCGCACGGTTACCCAGAGGCATCCCAGCGCTTATAGAGAATCAGAGCAAGCTGCCTGTGTGAAGCAGAACAGATTTAGAATTATTCTGGAAATAGATAAGTTTTCAAATGTTTCCTGAACCTGAGCAGGTTTGGTTCAGAGCGTAGTGAGAGTGGGAGGGAGTTCCAGGCGTGTGCAGTATGGATGGAAAAGCTCCTGCCACCTGAACGGGCTCTCCTAATTCTCTTTATCTGAAGGAGGTGTTTATTATCGGAGCGTAAGGCTCTGGTGGGCTTATAGGGCCGAATCATGTCCTTCAGAATAGCAGGTCCTTTCCCCTGAATGCTCTTGTGAGCAATACAGAGGGCTTTGAAGGTCACTCTCTCTTTGACCGGGAGCCAATGGAGTGCCTTTAGAGCGGGCCTGGCTGATTGCCTGGCCGGAACGTTCCGCAGCAGCCTGGCTGCCGCGTTCTGCACTTGTTGCAGGATTTTGAACGTTGATTCCGGTGCTCCGAGAAAGAGTGCATTACTGTAGTCCAGGCGTGAGATGATTAGACCTTGGACTAACAGCTTCCGGGAGAGTTCCGGTAAGAGGGGGAGAACCTTACGGGCCGAGCGGAGCAGTCCATAACACACGCCAGCGATCTTCTTGGCGTGTGTCCTAAAGGACAGATCAGGCTCCAGCCAGACCCCCAGGCTCTTAATTTCCTTCTTTGGGTCAGGCGGAGTGCCCATACAGTTGGGCCAGCTGCTCGGCGAGAGGGCGAAGTTTGAGTGGCCCAAGATCATCAGCTCAGTTTTTGAGCCGTTCAATTTGAGCGATGACCTGGTCATCCAGTCAAACACCTCTCTTAAGCATGAATGGAGCGTTTCAGGCTGCTTCTCCAGCTGTGTCAGACCCACCACTAGCTGAGTGTCATCCGCATAGCTTATGGTCTTAAAGCCAAACGGAGACACCACACCCTCAAGGGGTGCCATATACACGTTAAATAACGTGGGGCTTAGGGATGAGCCCTGAGGCACCCCACAGTGAAGTGGAAAGGGAGGAGATTTTGCGTTGCCTTCCCAAACCTCGAAGGTACGCCCCTCCAGAAAAGAGGCCAGCCATTCCAGGGCCGCTCCTGTGACTCCTGTCTCTGCTAGGCGTTGTGTCAACACTCCATGGTTGACAGTATCGAAGGCCGCACTTAGGTCCAGGAGGATCACTGCCACTGACCCCCCTGTATCCAAAGTGCTTCTGGCCTCCTCTACAACTGCTAGCAGGGCCGTGTCGGTTCCATGACCCGGTCGGAATCCCGTCTGGGAGTCTCTCAACCGACCATTCTCCTCGAGAAAGTTGGACAGTTGGCGGTTAACCAGTTTCTCGGCAACCTTACTAATCCCTGGTAGCAAGGAGATGGGCCTGAAATTGGCTAAGTTCTGTGGATCTAAGCCAGACTTCTTCAGAAGCGCTTTAACGACTGCGCTCTTCCAGTCTGGCGGTACCGTGCCATGAGCGAAGGAGAGATTGACCAAATCGGTCAAAGGCTCTCCTATCGATGGGGCAGCCTGCTTTAAATACCGCATTGGGACTGGGTCTTGAGGCGAGCCACTCTTCAAGCTCCCGAGGACCTTCAGTACTTCGCCTGAGGTTACGGGGCCAAAAGACGTCAATAAATTTTCCGACATGCTTAAGTCTTCAGACGAAGTCGGGGTTCCCATCACCGGAGGGAGAGAACTAATAATGGTGTCAATTTTATTTTTGAAGTAAGTGGCCAATTCCAGACATTTTTCCTGTGGTCTGTCGTGGACAAGAATGGGATCCTGTGGTTTAAGAAGCTCCTTCATCACTAGAAAGGCTTCCCTGGATGAGGACGCAGCATGACTCACTCTCTCCCCAAAAAAGGAGGCCTTTGCTGCGCGTATAGCAAGTTTATACGTCCTTAATTCCCTACGGTATTTTTCCCTGCTCTCTGTCTCTGGGTTCTTCCTCCATAGTCTCTCCACCCGTTTACAGTTCTTTCTCAGGGTTCTAAGCTCTGGGGAGTACCATGGGGCAGACCCCACTCTCTTATCCCTAATAAGCATCTTCTTGAGTGGAAGCACATGGTCCACTGCGTTGGTCAGCCAGTTCCTCATCATAGCGTCTGCAGTCACTGGATCCTGACCTTTCTCAGGCTGGGAGCCCTCCAACCGGGCATTCCAGGCCTCTACCGGGAGCCTTGACCATGCCCTGTCTATTCTAAATTTCCTGGACGGGAGGGTATCATCTTCCTTTACCTCCCAGTTTGCCATGATCAGTGAATGGTCAGACCAGGGAAGAACGAGAGGGGGCATAGCTAATAAACCCCTCATGTTCGTAAAAAAGGGGTCCAAAAGGTGCCCTTTAACATGTGTGGGCCCGGTGTTTATCAAATTCATCTCCAGGGCGGTCAGCTCGCTCATTAAATTAGTTGCCATTGGGTCAGTTGCCTCATCAAAATGGCAGTTGAGATCTCCCAACAGAATAAAGTTGGACGAAGCTGAGGCCAGGAGAGTGGTAGTTTCCATAAGCGAAGATGTAAACTCCCCCACACTCCCAGGTGGACGATAAACTAGGAGGCCTGTCAACGTGCAGGTAGGGGAGAATTTAAGGGAAAATTGGCAGCTCTCACAATCTTTCACCCCTGCCTCCCATGCTTTGCAGCCCAGTGATTCCCTATAGATAATGGCCAAGCCTCCCCCCCTCCCTGCGCCTCTGTCAAGATGGTAGATCAAATATCCCGGCGCTAGCGCTGTAACCACATCCGGACCCGAGGCGTCAGATAGCCAAGTCTCAGTGAGAAACAAGGCTTCAACCTTGTGGTCCAGGAGAAGGGAATTAATCTCCGTAGCGTGGCAGGGAAGGGATCTGCAATTCAGCAGGGCAAGACGACGCAGGGTAGTGGGGATAGTTACTCCTAAATCCGGTTGGCAGACTCTGCATCCCCTGAAACGTTTTCCCCCTTTAGCGGTATAGCAGCATGTGACATGCTTTGGTGTTCTATAAGATAAAAGCTCTTCCTTCGTGTATCTGACCGAAGAGGCTAGATGGGGGCTCGAGTCGGGCATAACCAATGGCCCTGGTCCCGTCTGGGCCCGGACGGGCACAGACGGGCTTGACTCTGGCGAAACTCCGGCGCAAGTCCGGCGCGCCCCCTGCGCGCGTCCGCTGCGCGGAGCCATAACGGGCTATTTTTATAGGGCAACTAGACCGGTCGTCCAATGTGACCCCACCTAAGATGGCCGCCAAAATGGGATCGAGCCCTGGACCTGGTCTAAACAAGCACCCAGGGATCAGGGACCAAGAGAAATGAATTCACAGCCCAAACGAGGGTAGGAGCGTTCAGTAGGATAATTCTAAAGATGATTTTAAAATAATTCCGTTTTTTTGAAGATTCCTAAAATGATTCTAAAAATGTGGTTCAGGTGCAGGGGGGGATCGGACACAAGGGAAAAATCAAATGCAGCTAAAATAAGCACTGAGCGCTCGACTAGCAGCCTCTCAAGAATGCTCTATCTCCGGTCTGGTAGCTAAGCCCTCCTTTTATAGGGCAACTAGACCGGTCGTCCAATGTGACCCCACCTAAGATGGCCGCCAAAATGGGATCGAGCCCTGGACCTGGTCTAAACAAGCACCCAGGGATCAGGGACCAAGAGAAATGAATTCACAGCCCAAACGAGGGTAGGAGCGTTCAGTAGGATAATTCTAAAGATGATTTTAAAATAATTCCGTTTTTTTGAAGATTCCTAAAATGATTCTAAAAATGTGGTTCAGGTGCAGGGGGGGATCGGACACAAGGGAAAAATCAAATGCAGCTAAAATAAGCACTGAGCGCTCGACTAGCAGCCTCTCAAGAATGCTCTATCTCCGGTCTGGTAGCTAAGCCCTCCTTTTATAGGGCAACTAGACCGGTCGTCCAATGTGACCCCACCTAAGATGGCCGCCAAAATGGGATCGAGCCCTGGACCTGGTCTAAACAAGCACCCAGGGATCAGGGACCAAGAGAAATGAATTCACAGCCCAAACGAGGGTAGGAGCGTTCAGTAGGATAATTCTAAAGATGATTTTAAAATAATTCCGTTTTTTTGAAGATTCCTAAAATGATTCTAAAAATGTGGTTCAGGTGCAGGGGGGGATCGGACACAAGGGAAAAATCAAATGCAGCTAAAATAAGCACTGAGCGCTCGACTAGCAGCCTCTCAAGAATGCTCTATCTGGTATAAAGAGATGTTGATTTACCCACGTAAATTTAGTCTTATGACAACTAAAAATGTAATTTTCTTCTGGTCCATTGCTCCATATAATTACTTGTGCTTATTCTTTTTACAGTTTGCAGATTGTGAGTGGAACTAGATTCAGGAAGTGGTTGCGGTTGCACAAGAATTACTGACAAACCATTCATAGTAGATTTTCTCACATCTGGGATACAGCTGAAGAGCAGTCTGGTCTGTACAGTCCACTGTGAGCTACATGCTAAATGGAGTGGGTAACCCTTTAAAAGCAGGCTGTTCTGGTCAGAATCAGATGAAAATGTAGGCATTAAGGATTGTCAGAAGGAGGGAGAGCGTGTACTGAGCTTGTTAAATGTGCACAAGAGGACCTCATGATTTCCTCCTACTGGCGAGCACTTTCAGCAGTGCTTCAAACACAGCTGGTGTCTCTTGAACACCAACAGCCCCCGTCTGGTCAGATTTGGACAGGGTACCAAATTACATCTAGAAGCTGACGTGATCCTGGTCGAATGTCTACACACTAAACATCTGGGCTGATTTCCATAATGTAAGCAAACCTGTGATTGCTTCTTTACTGAGGTCATATAAATATCTTGTTTTCTTAATGGCAGCCACATCTTGAGACCGACTGCATTCCACAGGTGATTTTCTAACTCCGGCCTCGCACATTGTCCGTGGAGATGATTCCGGGTTTGTTAAAGACCTGTCTTCTCCTCCCAGTAGGCACATCATTCCTAAGTCAGTTTCTTGTAGATTAGCGGAAGCCAGAAGAATGCTTTTTCTCTTGAAGATCTTATGAGATCAGTTTATTGACTTGCTGGGTGAGAATAGCTGCAGTTATTCCACACAGACTGCAAGGGTTGATTTTAACAGCGCTTGGTATGGCTTCACTGGTGGTTGGCCGTCATGTGGCATTTCCCTCAGCTGCTTCAGCAGGTTTATAATTGTATGGTCCCATAGCTCCCTTCTCTATTAGTCATACTAAACCACTCATAGAAACATATTTACACTGGAAGATGTTGATTCAAGCATACATGTGTTTCATCCTGAAACGATAACACAATTCAGTGTGCCTCATATCAGGTTGGGAGAAAAAAACAGGCTCTTAACAACCGTCCACATATTAACACCTGCTCTTGCATACTTACCATGAATTTTGGTTTACTACATAAGATCTAGTTTTGACATGTATCAATGGTTTCTGTAACAATCTACAGGTGTGTCACGTGGGCATAACTTAACTTGGGCTTTAGAATTAGAGCTAGCCCGGTAGGTAGCAGATACTCACTGTGTGCCTGGTTTTCTGCATCCAACCCTTCTTGCTCTTAGCTTAATAGCAGCTAAAAGCCCACATTTCCTGCCTTCATGGCAGCCTATTTTTTTCAACCAGCTTTGTTTCCAAATCTAGTAGTTTGTTTCCCTTCGGCTCATACTGGATACCAGTGCTTCAGTGAGACTATCTGAGACGGAGCCAGGCGACCTCAGGAGCTTTGGCTAATCCAGTGCTGTTACTGGACAGCAGGGGCGACTGCACCACCAACATGCGTCTACCTCTCCCCGGTAATACTTATCCTTCTGCTGGAGGATCTCCAGTCTCCTATAATCTTGGACACTAAACGCATCAGTGAACCATGGAGTAGCGTACAACAATGAGCTACAGCGCTATCCCATAGGGTCACAAAAGTCGAGTCTATAATATCAAGAATAAAGTCCTCTGGATCGTGCCCTGGCATACATTTTATGACGGGATTTCATTCACAGTTGTTGAGTTTTTATTCCTTTATCAGAATGAGAACATCAAAGAAGTCTGCCACTTTCTTCCTTTGTGGAGGAGGCACATTGGATTTGCATGGTATTCCTGTACTAGGGTTCTACGTCGCTCTGCATGAAAGACCGAGCCTCACCTTGCAGCTGGCAGTGAGTGCCACCTGACGCAGTGCACCCATGAGCATGTTTTACCAGCATCCCACTGAAACACACTTCACATTTCCCTAAGCACAGTCTTGAGCACACTCTGTCACTTTCCATAACCAGCAGCCGTAGAGGCTTCCCTCCAAGCCACAGCTTTGGATACCACTTACAGGAAAATCTGGTAATCAAGCACCTCATTTAGTCTGGTGGAAAAACAGCATTAAGAGTGTCCTTTTTCAGCACAACGAAAAGAATAGCCAGTTATCAGCTAGACACTGGAAAGTATGTCTTACTAGCTGGTATCGAGTGATGCTTTAAGACTTTCTTCCAGCAGCCCACAAGGACAGTCTTTAGCACCTGAAGAGCAACTGGAAGATCTTCTCGCCAAGCTGTAGCTTCAGCTATTTCTTACAATCACCGCTGATAAATGTTTGGTGCGCCTTCCAAAAGAAGCCAATAAGCAGTAGTGGGTTTCTAATGTAAGCTTCAGATACAAGTGGCATTGAGTGTTCCACTGTATCAGCCACACAGACCGATCGTCTTGTGATCAGATGCTCTGGAAACCAACCATGAGCACCTCCCACCAGCTGACAACCAGCAACACTTGAAGACATTTTACCATTTTGCCACCACCGTGCTCACAGGAGCCTCCTGCCAGCTGCTAGTGAAATAAGCTTTTCCCTCCCAAATAACAAGAAAAATGTTATTGAATTCGTAGCTGCCCCAATCGAAAAGTTGCCTTCAAATGACAAAGGCCTTATTTTTGAAAACTTTCTTCTAGTTCCTCTTGACAACAATTTCCCCTACTAGCTGACCATAGCAGCAGCCTTAATGCCTTTTTGCCATTTGACGTCAACAGTAGCTTTTCATGGCTTCTGCCACTAGCAGTGACTTGGACATAATTCCACATGACCATGTCCATTCAAGTAGCAGCGCACGCCCCAGCAAAGGCCTCTTACCAAGCAAAACAGGTGTGCGGGCTCTGATAGAATTTTTACTCTAAATTCCATACATGTAAGTTTCCTCGGGTGGACCACCTACTGAGACTCAAGTAATATTTGATTTTTCGTCTATCTGTAAGCCGATTTTTCCACTTTTTATGATTTAAAATTTTATGAAATCTATTGTTAAATAATAAATTTGTTTTATTTTGGATGAAACTTATAATGTAAGAATTAAAAAATCAATGCATTACATTGAAGGGTATTTAGGGATAAAGGCGTGTTATATAAATGTTAGATGACATATAATTAAAAAAATCGAAGGTGGCAAGACAAGAGCTCCACCAATGATCTGTTACCTCTACAGCTTGATTTGTGTGGGATGAAAAAGATGATATTTGAACATTTTGGTAAACAATATAAAATAAAACGGGTGTTCAACAAACGTGTTTTTTTATTGTGGAGTGTCTTCTTTTTATTTTTACTGGTACGTCATGTAATAATGTATGAATTACTCACCAGTCACTTTACTACGACTCTCTCTTTCTTATAAGTCCCTATTTAGAATGCGACTTGTATTGTCACCGTCCAGAAAATTGTCCCCCTACTGGTGCAAAAATGTATTATTCTGTAACTTTTACCCTTAATTCCCTTTGACTAGAAGGACCCATTAAGGTAAAGGGCTTCCAGCGTCTTCCCCAGTCCACCACGGATTCTTCCGATTGTGTGGAGGGAACTACGACGCAGGCCGGAAGTGTTAATTTGCTGATACAAGGCATAGTGGCGGTTAGCAGTCTAGTTGCTTAACTGGCTGCATACATTCGGATGCCTGCCTCGACGCGCAGCAGACGCGTGCAGCGGGCGCGCCGCTGGTGCACCAAAGGTGCGCCTAAGGCAAGCCTGTCTGCGCCCGTCCGCGCCTGGATCGGGCCCAGGGCCACGAACCATGGCTCATTTACACCAGCAATGCCTGACACAATGAAACATACTCCAGTATACAGCTAAAAAAATTCACTCACTACCAAAATACACACTTGTCCTTGCCCTCATACACTAGCTACTAATTCTTTTTTCAGTTGCTCCAATTGCTCATTCAAGCTGAACACTTACAACAAATCAGGACCTTCTTTGACCCTCCCTTTGTATACGAATCAGAATCATATGCACCTAGCGCTTATAACTCCCGTTCACTCCCCAAACATAAATATGAAATAGCGGACTTTTTAAAAGACCAAAATTTAGACATATTATTCATCACAGAAACTTGGGGTGACCCATCATCTGGAACAGATTTTTGCATCGCAACCCCTGAAGGGTACTGCGTATTTAGACATCACAGAATCATAAAAAAAGGAGGAGGACTAGCAATTATATATCGCGACAAATACTTAGTGAGGACGGAGACAATCCCCACCACGATTTGTGAAGCCGTGACGTTCACTGTAACGCTCAATCATTCACAAACCTTCCAAGTAACCCTTCTTTATCATCCCCCAGACCCTCGAGCTGAATTCCTCTCTGCTTTAGGTAGCTTATTGGAACCTTTAGCAGGGGAATCTGATTTTACCATCTTGGGTGATTTAAATTATCATTTGAAAACCCTCGACGATAATGATACTTCAACCCTCATTGCAGAACTGGAGGCAGTGGACCTCCTCCAGTTGGTGACTAGCCCCACTCACTCAGCCGGTCATACGCTTGACGGGCTCTTCACCAGCAACACGCAAATATCGCTGATAAAAACCATACCCCTGGCATGGACTGACCATTGGGCTGTCCTGTTCGATATTCAGATTTTAAAAAACAGTCTTCCGCGTACTATCCCTACCCCACCTACACAATTTAAAGCTTGGAGTTGCCTGGATCAGCAGCTCCTTAAAACACATCGGTCATCCACTAACTATGACTCTACACCAGACCCTGTACTTGCCTCATCCAATTATTTCAAATGGCTTAATAATGCCTTCAACTTCTTAGTACCACTGAAAAATATCTCAAAAAACAGAACTGCCCCATCGGCCCCCTGGTTTTCCGAGTCTCTCAGACTTGAAAAACAATGTTGCAGGATCCTCGAGAGACGCTGGCGCAGAGACTATAATATCACTGACAAAACCCTTTATAAAGAAGCAATCTCCAAGTATAAGCATCACATTATCTTGGAGAAAAGCAAATATTACCTCAATCAGATAGAATCGGCCCAAGATTTCACCAAGCAGCTTTTTCAGGTAGTCACTAAACTATCAGGGTCTGTGACAAACCCTCCAATAGCTCCCACCCAAGACCTTTGGAATGCACTGGCCAGTTCCTTCCTAGACAAAGTCGGCAATATATACGTCAACTTCGCCGCCCAACCTAAAACTGACAATCCGACGGCTACCCTTGACAAGGAAGAAAATACCCCTTCTTTTTCGAATTTTAGCCAAGTCTCACCAAAATAGATCAAGTACCTAATTGTAACCATTAAGTCAGGCTCCCCCACCGACCCTTGCCCTTCTGCTGTTTTAAAACTGATTCCTGATATACTAGACCCAAATCTAACAAACATCTGCAATGCCATGTTTAACACAGGTACTTACCCTGCTACATGGAAAAAGGCTATTATCAAGCCGCTGCTAAAGAAGCAGCACCTTGATCCTTTAGACACAAGAAATTACAAACCTATCACAAGCCTTTCTTTCCCAGCAAAAATATTTGAGAAAATAATGAACTCGCAACTGGCCCACTATATTGAAGATAATAACCTTCTGGACGAGACGCAATTCGGCTTTAGGAAAGGCCATGGTACAGAAACTGCCCTCATTAAAGCAGCAGACGAAATTAGAACAGTCTTAGACCAAGGTGGTGCGGCTGTGTTAGTACTGCTAGATTTATCAGCAGCCTTTGACACGGTCGATCACTACATTGATCGATCGTCGCTGGCGACGTAGCGCCGAGATGACGTCACGGAGACTACTTAAGTGCCACCCGTGCACGCTGACATCAGTTCTTTCTTTTTCCCCGCCAGAAAGCGCGGATCTGGTTAGAGCGCGTACCTTAGTCACTTTTTGACTACCCTTTTTGAGACTTTTGTCTCCTGTACTCCTTGGTGCATGTAGGGATGCCTGGATCTAATTCTTGTGGGTCCTGCCGTCGCAATATGTCGGTGGCGGACCCCCACGATGTCTGCCTCTACTGCCTGGAGACCGACTACGACTCCCGGGACTGTCGGGCCATGCAGTGGCGGCTGGTGAGATTTGAAAGTGGTGAGGCGCAAACTTTCTGTCAGAGTGCACCGCGGCGAGCGAGCGCAGCGAGCGAGACCAAACATCTTAAGGAGGGTAAATGGTGCATTTTCAAACCAATTTGAGAAGCAGGAAGGTTAATAAAGCAATTGTGAAAGTGCGTTTATTACATTAATAAAGGGATGTAATATAACAACATGTAGATAGAAATCTTTATGAAGCTAGGCCCTGCCAGTGCCATGCACCTCTGAGCAATATACACGCTGTGTGCCAGCAAGGCCTAGCGACAGAAACATTTCTATTGTTATGTTTTTGAAGCAGAGAGTGGTACAGAGGCGTACACACTATCAGCCAGGGAGCTCACCACAAAGACACATTGTCATGGTGTGAGCTGCCACAGTGAGGTCAGTACACGGCCTAATAACCTGCACTAATGGCGGGTGTGCTTCAGAAGTGCACTAACTAACCCTCACCTGCATTCTGTGACCCACACACTGACAGCCAAGGTGCTGAATACTAAGGCTGTCTATACTTTTTTCACCTCATGCGGCTTTTCATCCACCAATGTATTCTTTCTGACCCTGCCATCCTTGTATATGTACTATTCATCCCTGCATTCTCCATTTTCCACTATTTTGCTGTCTTTGACTTCCTCCTGCTTTTACATATTGATGCTTTTCTCACTCACTCTTGCTCTCGGATAAAGTCTGATGATTAAAAATAAGTCCCGGTCCCCCGAAAGAGTGCCGGTGGGTCCCACCCTCAAACACAGCTCCAGTTAAGCCCCCCCCCCACAGTAGCAACCTCTTTCACTGTGACCAGGGGGCCCTATCACCATCATCGGTGACACACACGTTAAAGAGTGGGATACTTGTCTCCACTTGTCATGTCCGTTA
The DNA here is from genome assembly GCF_964204655.1 of Triturus cristatus. NCBI lineage: Eukaryota > Metazoa > Chordata > Amphibia > Caudata > Salamandridae > Triturus > Triturus cristatus. The sequence continues at coordinate 1,084,493,433 of NC_140584.1, read as the reverse complement.
GAACGTCCTTTCTATCTTGTCTACCTCTTTAACGTGTTGAATCGATGACGGTGCTAGCAGAGGTTATTCGGATCAGCTGTTATCTAAAGTCCAGTATTTACAGTTTCTGTCTCAAAATGGTGTTTATTGAGGGCAGGTGAGGAGCAGTTGTCGCTCCTGTATGTACAAATAGCCCTCCTGGTCACAGTGAATGAGGCTGCCACTATGCGAGAGTCGGAGCTTATCAGCTCAATGAAGTAAATAAAGATCTTTGCAAAATCTGACTAGAATATACTTTGCAGCAAAGTTCAAAATTAATAACAAAAAGATGAACTTGCATACTTTCACTGACAGAAGTGAAGCAAAAACGGCGATAAGGAACTCGGCTGTCACCGTACAGGCGTGTCGCTGCATGCTGTACAACAACGCCTGCCCAATACACCCCCCGCCCCCTGCCGTCCCCCTACCTTGTGAGGTTTCACAAACTTATAAAGATTACAGTGTCAAAAATAAAATACTGAATAGGTAACTCGAGCTGACTCTGTTACGTCCGGCATTGGAAGTGGGCTTTCTTAGACATGTTAGCTGAATAAAAAAACATTATCACTCGAAGGCTACAGAATGATTACTGTACAGTACAGAAAGTGTTTTCAAGTGCTTATGGTTTCTGCGGGTACACTTACAACCGCTTCAACATTTTGTTTTCAGTGATCTACATTTAATTTAAAAGAACGACGTCAAAAGTTTCATTAAAAGGAGCATGATGTCAGAAAATGCAAACAGGTGATGACGGCCCCTGCCTACCCTCTTTTGTGCACCCAAAAGCCAAGCTAGTCAGGCATAACCCCAGCTCTGCTGTTACTAGCACAGTAACGGATTCAGTGATGCACATTTTGACTGGGTGGCGCCCACCCCCTGTTTCAAGCAGCTTTATTGCTGTTGGATAATCCACTTCTCTACTGCTCAATATTCAGAGAAAATCCTCCGCATAAGTCTCGCGAGCCGCTGACTCGCTAACGCCCATAAGTGGCTTTGAACCCGGAATGGCAGGACTCCTGCAGTGAACGACTGATACAATCATTAACCACGTTCTCCTCTATGCCTCTCTGTTAATGACCTACAGCATTAGCAAAATGAATATCAAAACAAGCCTGCAGCTGGCCAGACTGAGTAACATACCTTGCGTGCAGGTACACCGCATGTGGGCATGAAGTGTGGGATCAGTGCACACCACACGCCCTGTACAAGGCACGAGAACAGTGGTGCATTGCAGAATAGGGATTAGCTAAGTGTGAAATAAATAGCGCTGCACACCAGTAGCATTGTGCTTGGACCTAAGCACTCCCAGCTGTTGCTGATTGATCAGTGCACGGAGGCCTGGCCCAGGATCACACCGTGTGATCAAGCGAGGACATGGCATTTTTTTTAACAGACTCCTGACAGCTTCCCGCACACAACGGCCTCAGGTCTACGTGTACCGATTTGTTTGCTGTGTTTAAAAGTGCACCATCCTTTAAGAGTCCAGCTTGAAGGTGCTGCTTGCGGACTATTCATGCCCGCTCTGGTGTGCTTCAAGTCAGCGCAGTCAGAGTATTAATGCCCGCGCTCTCCGCTCTGGTGCGCTTCAAGTGTCGTCAGAGTATTAATGCCCGCACTAGTGCTTCAAGTGTCGTCACAGCAGTCACGGCCGGCATGAGGGTGTGGGGGGTTAATTTAATGACTAACACTTACCAGTATTCTCCTGCGGTCCCACGTCAAATCACGTCTGCTCTGCACCGTGGAACTAACTTCTCCCCGCTCTTTTCTTTTGCCGCTCAACAGGAAATACTGCCAAATCAAAAGACTGGATGCGAACGGGGCCGGGCGGCTGGCCCTTATTTACTGTGTATCCTGGCATCTGATAGGGCATGGGGCAACTTTGCGAAAAACGCATCACCGCCCAAGCAGGAGCCTATGTTCAAACGGCTGCACTACACTAGGCATGCACAGCATTCCTAATGGTGTGTGAATGTGAGTGAGGACCAACGCTCCTCGCTCACATGCGCAGTCAGACCATCTTGGACTCTAGCTCTCGCCTGCGTGCCCTGTGCGCTGACATGCGCACTTTAACTCCATGAAGCACAGGCCGGACCGGAAATGTAAACAGACGAATTGTGTGAAAGCTGTCAATTCGTCTGCTTACATTCCTGTTGCCTGAACTGCAGTGAGCAGTTTCTTTTGTGGGGCGCCGCAGGATCCTGTGCCGTTGGCTCTGGCCCTGGCGCCACAAGGTCCAGCACTGCCGGCTCCGGCCCCAGCGCCACCCTCGTCTCTGCCTCCGGCGCTGCAGTGGGTGCCAGCTGTCCCGCCCTTGCCCAGGTTCCAGGACCATTATGTTCTTACATGGGATCCGCATTGGTACGCGGTGCCGGCTCGGCCGGCACCGTTTCCGACGCCGTTTGTTCCTGCTCCAGCTCTGCCGCCGCGGTCTGTTCACCGTGCGGCAGAGGTGGAGGACGACTGGGAGGGGTCCGAGGACCCTCTTGCCCGTCAGTGTGACTCCGAGCAGGACTGGGTGGACAACTTGGAGCATGCCTGCGACCTCGACGTCTCCTCTGACCCTGGGTTTGCCTCTCCCCTGCCTACCATGGAGGAGGGTGCCTCCTACGCGATGGTGCTCCGTCGGGAAGTTGAGGTCCTCAACCTTGATCTCCTCACTGAGGTGCTCCAGACGGCGTACACTTCGTCGGAGCCCCTGCTCCCATTTATCGACGCCCTCACTGACGTCTTGTTGGGCACTTGGTCGCGGCCAGCCACAGGGGCCCCTGTGGATAAGAATGTCGCCAGGCATCACCGCCGGCGCCTGGTGACCCCGCTTTTCCGACCTCTCATCCTACGCCTGAGAGCCTGGTTATCCAAGCCTCAACGTCACAGAGTGCCTTTCTCACGCTTCCGCTGGATAAGGACTCTAAGAAGCTGGAACAGTTGGGTAAGCGGTTGTTCTCTTCGGCCAGCTTGGGGCTGCGGTCGGTGAACACCACCTGCCTATTGGGCCGCTATTCCCACGCGGTGTGGGATACAGTTGCACAGGTGTTGCCTCAGTGTCCTGAAGAGACCCACGCTGTGCTGTCCCAAGCTGTTGCCGAGGGTAAGGATGTGGCTAAGTTCGCCATTCGGTGTGGTTTGGACACCGCGGACTCATTAAGTAGGGCGATTTCTACGACTGTGGCGCTTCGTCACCACACCTGGTTGAGATCTACCGGGTTCATGGACATGCCCTTTGATGGCACACGCCTGTTTGGCGATAAGGCCGACAGTGCACTGGAGCGTTTTAAGGACTTGTGGGCCACGGCCAAGTCCTTGGGTCTTTCCGCAAAAAGCCCGGCCACTCCTGGTTTTCGTTCCTTTCGTGGCCACGACAGAGGCACCCAGGCACGTTCCTTCAGCAAGCCTGTGCAGAACCAGCCTCAGCGCGGCCGCGGACGGGACTTCCGCAGGGGCGGGTCAGGGAATCAGTATGGGGGTCAGTCCATCTCCGCCCCCGCTGATTCTACCTCCAAACCTCCCTAATCTGTGCTTTGTGGAGCAGGATCCGCCACCACTTCCACCACTGGCACGATATCACATCGGACAAGTGGATGTTGCAGATCATCCGCAAGGCCAGCTCGGTGCCACCGCATGTCGGGGGAACACTTGGTAGTTCTCCAGCAGGAAGTCATGGCCAAGGGTGCCATCGAGTGCGTTCCTGGGCCGGAAGTGGGGAGTGGTTGTTATACCCACTACTTTCTGGTCCCCAAGAAGGGCAAAGGGGGCCTGCGCCCCATCTTGGACCTCCGGAATGTCAATCGCTTCCTCCGGAAGGAGAAGTTCAAAATGCTGACTCTGGCTCAGGTCTTGGCTGCCCTCGACCCTGGAGACTGGATGGTAGCGTTGGACTTGCAGGACGCATATTTTCGCATCCCCGTCCTGCCGGCCCACCAGCGTTACCTGCCGTTCGAGGTAGGCCCGGAGCATTTTCAGTTTGCCGTGCTCCCCTTCGGCCTTACCAGCACCCCTCGGGTGTTCACGAATGTGATGGCGGTGGTCGCAGCTCATCTGCGCAGGTCAGGGGTGTCAGTCTTCCCCTACCTCGATGACTGGTTGTTGAAGGCGGGCTCGCCCCAGGCATTCGTCTCCCATCTTCAGACTACGGCCGACCTCCTGCATTTGCTGGGGTTCTCCATCAACGTGCCGAAGTTGCACCTGAGTCCCTCTCAGAAGCTCCCCTTCATCAGAGCGGTTCTGAATTCAACGCGGTTTGGGGTTTATCCTCCCGAGCAGCGAGTCCGGGATATTCAGGCTATGATTCCGATCTTTCAGCCTCTAGTCCGGGTTTCAGTCAGGATGACCCTCCGGTTCCTGAGCCTGATGGCCTCCTGCATCCTGCTCGTGCAACATGCCAGATGGCATATGCGGGCTCTGCAGTGGGACCTGAAGTTCCAGTGGGCACAGCATCAGGGCAACCTTTCCCATCATGTCCAGATCTAGGAGGGCACTGCACGACAATTGCAGTGGTGCTCACGAATCGCGATTGGGTCAATGGCAGATCCCTCTCCCTTCCCCAACTGGAACACACAGTGGTGATGGATGCGTCCCTCCTAGGATGGGGTGGCCACTTGGGAGAGGCGGAGATCAGAGGCCTCTGGTCTCTGGCTGAGTCCCAGCTCCATATCAATCTTTTGGAGCTTCGGGCAATCCGACTTGCACTGAAGGCATTCCTTCCCTCTGTCCGGGGAAGTATGGTGCAGGTTTTCATGGCCAGCACCACCACCATGTGGTATTGCAACAAATAGGGCGTGGTAGGGTGGTAGGGTCCTGGACCCTATGTCAGGAGGCTCTGCGCCTCTGGACATGGCTGGAACATCAAGGAATCATCTTGGTGGTTCAAGACCTGGCAGGTTCTCTGAACACCAGGGCGGACGAACTCAGCTGTCGGTGCTTGATGGATCACGAATGGCGTCTGCACTCTGACGTGGTGCAAGGTCTCTTTCAGCAGTGGGGAGAGCCTTGGTTAGATCTATTCACCACCGAAGAGAACGCGCAAAGTCATCAGTTCTGCGCGTTGTAATTTCCAAGGCGGCACTCGCTCGGCAACACTTTTTGTCACGAGTGGAGTTGCAGTCTGTTGTACGTCTTTCCGCCTATACCACTTCTTCCCAGAGTGCTGAAGAAGATTCGGCGCGACCGGGCCCAAGTCATCCTTGTGTCTCCGGATTGGGCACGAAGATACTGGTATCCCGAGCTACTCAGCATGGCGATCGACCCCCCCCCCTATCCGACTGCCTCTTCGGGAGGATCTTCTGTCGCAGCAGCAGGGGACAGTCCTCCACCCAAACCTGTCCAGCCTCCACCTCCATGCGGGGAGATTGAGCGGCGACAGTTGACAGCTTTCGATCTTCCTCCCGAAGTCTGTGATATCATTCTGGCAGCCAGGCGTCCCTCCACTAAGATGGTATACGCCTGCTGGTGGAACAAGTTTGTGGCATGGTGCACAGCAAAGTCTGTGGATCCCCTTTCTGCACCTCTTTCTGAGGTCCTTCTGTTCCTACTATCCTTGGCCCAGCAGGGCTCTGCTCTGGGCTCTATGAAAGGTCATCTTTCAGCCATCTCCACCTTTCTAAGGCTTCCAGATCTGCCTTCTCTCTTTAAGTCCCCTGTTGTTAACCATTTCCTGAAAGGCATTACGCACACGTTTCCTCCTGTGCTGTTCATAATGCCTCAATGGGACTTGAATCTTGTCTTGACCTATCTGATGTGTGCTCCTTTTGAGCCCCTTCATAACTGTCCTTTACGTCTTCTCACTCTAAAGACGGGTTTCCTGGTAGCTATCACCTCTGCCAGAAGAGTGAGTGAGCTCCAGGCTCTTTCTTCCAAACCTCCTTTGCTTTCTGTTCATCCGGACCAGGTGGTTTTAAGTACCCGTCCTTTTTTACCAAAGGTTGTCACGCCCTTCCACATCGGGCAGACCATCACTTTTCCCACCTTCTTTCCGCATCCTTCGAAAGAGGAAGAGAAGCTCCACCGTCTGGACCCAAAACATGCGCTCTCGTTCAACCTGCAGCGCACACGACAGCTCCGGGTGGATGAGCAGCTCTGTTGGCTACGTGGGCGCCAAAAGAGGTCGGGCTGTGCACAAGCAGACCATCTCTCAGTGGGTCATTCTCTGCATCAAGGCCTGTTACTCATTGACTAAGAAGGAGCCTCCTGTGGGGCTGCGTGCCCTTTCTATCAGGGAGACCGCTGCCACTACTGCCTTGGGACACGGCGTCCCCTTACAGGACATTTGTCAGGTGGCTATGTGGGCCTCGCTGCACATGTTTACCAAGCATTACTGCCTTGACAGTCAGGTCTGGAGAGACGGCTTCTTTGGCCGTTCTGTTCTCCGTGACTTTCTGGTGTAATCTATTTGCAGACCCACCACCGGGGTTGGTATTGCTGGGGTATCTATTCTAAGGTAAGGAATCTATCACGAACGTGTCTCTTTCAGATGCACAAGTTACTACTTGTGTAACGATCTATCTGTAAGAGACATTAGTTAGTAATAGATTCCTTACCACCCCACCCATCCTCCCCGTTCTGCGAACTGATTTCTAGGGTTAAGGGCCCTAGTTTATTGGCACCAGTGGTCAGTTTCTTGCATGGCTCTGCGTTCCTGGCGTGGAAAGTCGTGTATAGAACAGACGTCAGCGTGGATGGGTGGCACCTAAGTAGTCTCCGTGATGTCATTTCGGCGCTTACGACGCCAGCAACGGACGCGGAGCCACACGACGCCACCTACTGACGCGCAGGGGTACTGCTTGCAAAACTTTCCGGATCCAGTCTGACGCCTGGGATATTCTAAGGTAAGGAATCTATCACTAACTAATGTCTCTTACAGATATATCATTACACAAGTAGTAACCTGTGCTTCAACGGTAGTTTGAAAACCTCATTGGCTACCTATAATAAGCTGAATCAAATTCAAAGCTCTCTGCATTGCCTTCAAGGCCATCCACAAAACTGGACCTGATTTCCTGAAGAAAGCTTTGTGTGTCTATATTCCCAATAGACCCTTGCGCTCTTCAACGGCCAACCTTTTGAAGGTCCCTCGCACTAAAAAAGTTTCCTGGGGTGACAAGATTTATTGTCGCCACTGCCAAATTATGGAACACCCTCCCACTGCATATTAAATCCTGCCCAACCCTACTTGCCTTCAGGAAACTGGTAAAAACATGGCTTTTTAATCAATAGATCTTCCACACAGTCTGCAGCGCCGAGGCACTCAAGGGTATTTGTGCGCGCTACAAATTGCTTAAATAAATAAATAAGGTGGAACACGTCACTTCCTTTTCCTTGATATCTTTCAAGGTATAAGATCGAACCAGCTTTTTGAGGTTGAGAATGCGGTTCGTGTTTGTGCTATCAAGAAAAGGAGAATTGGAGCAACAAGACTGTTGATCAGTAACCAGAACATTCCCTCCTCATTCACTTTCTCGTTCCTAGACCTTCCTTATTGAGGATAAACCCAAGCAGACCACAACTGCCTGAATCCGAACCACAACTGCCTGAATCCGAACCACAACTAATCCCACTGTGATGCAAATTGTCAGAAAACTAGGAAATTAAATAACAATCTTAATCAGTATAACAAGGAGTTCAAGCATGAAGTAAGAAGAGAGTACAGTTTCCCAAAATCCAACATTGATGTTGAGGGACTTGCATCTCACAACACTGCAAACTAAATAAAGGGTGGGAGATTACTGCATGATGAGGTTTCTGGCTGTGTTGATCAAGAAGTGAATCTTGGAGCTGTAAACCCTTTGTAAGTGCAGCGATTGGAATCCCTACACCATATGGACACTTAGCTACCCTCTGAGTCCGCAACATGATCAGTAATAGATGTTTACCAGGCTCCTAAACCTGCTCAGTGAATGAGTGGCATCACTGCTTGTTCACCCACAATGAAGAATAGATTGTGTCTGCAATTTGGAACCTGTAAAGCAAATAAGGCAAAGGCCATCCCACAATTGCCTGGTGGAAGCAACCCAAGGCTTCGAAACTCACTTTGTTCCTCCACTTTATTGAAATTGTTACAATGCATCTGTTTCAGTCTTTCAGGCAAAATTAATTATACTAAATGTTTTTTTTCTCCCACTAGCTAAGGTTGCCGTTCTGAATTGTATACTCTCTCTCCTTTATTTATATTGTTTAAAGTTGGGTCTCTAGTTGGCAGAGGAATACACCCTTCCACGTAAGGACCACAATCCTAGTCAGGGTAAGTCATATACATACCCTAAATTAACCTGTGCTCACTCTCTGGTAGCTTGGCACAAAGCAGTCAGGCTTAACTTAAGAGGCAATGTGTAAAGTATTTGTGCAATACTTAAAACTGTGAAAAACACCACACAAAAAGAATCCACACCAGGTTTGAAAAGTAGAGCGTAATCCAAAACGACAAAAATCCAATTCGTAGAACCAGAGTTATGAATGTTTAAATAATATCTTAAAATAAAGTGCTTTGAAACATAAAGCGCCAACCAGGACTATCTGGTTGCGCTTGACCAGGTCAAATATGAAAGTTCAGGCTGACCGCGGTGGAGCACAGGTCGGATACAGGGACCAACATTGCGTCGCTGAAAAAGTAACTTGGATGGAGGAATGCGTCGATGTCCCGATTGCACGGAGCAGAGGAGGCGATGTGTCGGTGTTGATCCCAAAGTATGCAGGCGATGAATCAGTTCCGATCGACGCAGTCAGAGATGTGTCGTCGCCGTACCCTCCTCGATGAAAGCAATGAGTCATCGTTGAGCCACGCACCCGGCAATGTGAAGTCCTCTGCGGCAGCGGCGATGCATCGGCGTCAAGGTGAGATTCATCAGTTCCAACTGGCGCAATGACAGTGATGCGTGGATTTTATCAGAAGACAGCCATAAAAATCCACTTCCAAGGGCCCAGGACTTGATTGGCAGCACTTGGCAGAGCAATACTCTCAGTTGGCAGACTCCAGAGGCTGTAACAGGGTTGTTTAAGTCTTGGGTGTCACTGAGACTTCAGAACAGGAGGCAAGCCAGCAAGGCCTTGGAGTCACTTTGGTTTTGGGGATGTAGAGATGCATGTCCAGTCTTTCTCACTCCCAGGCAAGGATGGCAGCAGAGCAGGCACAGAAAAGCAGAAGTCCAACAGAGTGACAGTCCTTTCAGCAGCACAGTGTTCCTTATTCCTGGCAGAATGTCCTCGGGTCCAGAAAGGTACTGAAGTGGTGGTGTCTGAGGTCCGGTACTTCTACTCAGTTGTGCCTTTGAATTGAGGGAAACTTTAAAGAAAGGCCTTTGCAGTGCACAAAGTCCAGCCTTTTCTGTCTTGGCTCCAGACTCACTACAGGGGGGTATGCAGCTCTTTGTGTAGGGATAGGCATAGCCCACTCAGGTGCAAGTGTTATCTCCTCCCTCCCATCCTATCCCGGAGGACCCATCAGGACGTTAATGGCCCTCTAGGATGTGGGGGGCCCATCATGCACATCTAAGCTCCCTTTTTGTGTGGCTGTCAAGAGGGAATACACAAAACCCAGTTGTCAGCCACCCCAGATGTGTATTCAGAGACAGGCAGAGGTACAGAATCGTTAAAACAAGAAAATGCCAACTTTCTAAAAGTGGCACTTTCAAACTTGCAGCTTAAAATCCAACTTTACCAGAAGTTGTGATTTTAAATTGTGATTCCAGATACACTAAACTTGACATATCTTTTCCCATTTGTAATAAGTTAATCCCATAGTTAACCTATGGGAGAGATAGACCTTGCGTTAGTGAAAATTAATGTAATCGTTTTTCACTACCAGGACATGTACACTTAAAACTACATATCCAACTTTTTAAATACACTGCATTCTGCCCCTAGGAAGGTTTGGGCCTGGCAAGAGTTTAAAACTGCATATACAGGCTCTGCAGTGGCAGGCCTGAGACATGTTTAACGGGTTACTGAAGTGGGTGGCACAATCAGTGCTGCAGACCCAATAGTAGCACTTAATTTACAGGCCCTGGGCGCTTGTAGTGCACTTTTCTAGGGACTTCTAAGTAAATTAAATATGCCAGTTGTGGATGAGCCAAATGTTACCATGTTTTAGAAAAAGAGCAAATGCACCTTAGCACTTATCAGCAGTGGTAAAATGCCCAGAGTCCTAAAGCCAGCAAAAAATGAAGTCAGCAAAACAAGTCGCCATTGGGCAAAAGTTCAGAGGAAATCTCACCAAGAATGCCAGGTCTAACATATATATAATACATTTTCTGATGGGTACTTATAACTGTAGATTCCTCACCTTTAGAATAGCTCCCGGCGCCAGTCTGGATCCAGATTTTTCAGCATAGCTTCTACACCTCTGTAGGTGGCATTCTGTGACTCCCCTTTGAACCAGTTCCATCCAGGAAGTGATGGCTGGAGCTGCAAATAAGCACCACCTAAGCGCGTTGATGTCCGTTCCTTCTTTCTGTGACTTTTTTACGCAGATCCAGAGCTAGCTTGCAGTGCTCCCTTTCGGCAACACCAGTTGCCTTCAAAGATGATAGCAGAGGTCGCAGCATATCTTCAGAGATCAGGTGAACCAGTCTTCCCCTACCTCGACGACTAGCTGTTCAAAGCGAGGTCAACAAAGTAAGTCACGGATCACCTCCAGACAGCAAACCTCCTGTCAACATCAACATGCTGTAGTCATATCAGACTTCTTTGCAGATGCTTCCTTTCATCAGACCCATCCTGGATACAGTGGGTTATCGGTCCTTCTCTCTGAATCAGAGAGTTCAGGACATTTGGCCTATGATGCTGATGTTTCAGCCTTTGTCTTGGGTCTCAATGAGGGTGGTTCTGAGACTTCTTGGACTCTTGCCCTCCTGTATCCTGCTCATTGATTATGCCAGGTGGATATGCAGGCTTTGCAGTGGGATCTGGAGTCTCAGTGGGCCCATCACCAAAGGAACCTGTCAGATTCTAAAAAGAAGCGGAACCTCCAACAACGTGGTATGTACTTTTGTTTATTCGGTCTGTTGTACAATCCACCAGCACATCGCATCCACAGCACCTCGACCAGCAACTGCCAGTCATAGAACTCCCCTGTCCAAGAACTCCACCACCCAACATTCCATTCTACCTATCCCCAATACAGTCTAACCCACATACCCAAAACATCCTCCCCCCTGATAAATGAAAGAAAAAAAATGAAGAAAATAGACTAACAAAAAATATCGCTAAAACATCTGAAAAGAAAATAGTGAACATCACACCTGGCAGGAACACCTCCCAACCAAATGGATTGGCCGCTCGCTACCAGCTCTGGTCACGGGCGGATCACTAGACCTCCTGCTTCCCAACATATTCTAAAAATGAGATCGCACCAGATCAATTTTGCCTTCAGGAACAATCGAGATCCTGTCCTTATTCCACACTTTCTGTTCACTGGTATGAACAGAGCTCTGAGAGACCAATTTGGGAGCGAAAAATTGTGAAACGCCCTTGGGAATATGTCCCAGTTTCTTGATTCTCATCCAAGTTCCCACACCCAAATCACTGGAAACATGTCCAGTATTAAAACTCTCATACTTGATTTGTACCTTCTTTCTCACATCCCCCACACCTGTTAATTTAGCGTCATCGACATTCCGGTTCATCCATTCACGTTTCAACTTGGAACTAGGAACTCTACCTCTGAGAAGAACAAAAGGAGAAACTCCAGTGGAACAATTTGGAGTTGTCTTGTATGCCCACAGCACATCACCCACAACTGACTTCCAATCTAAATTGTTTACCCAAGCTACTTGCAAATGGTCCTTCAGTGCGCGATTGAAGCGTTCAACTAGACTATTGCTCCTAAGATGGTACAGGGATGTCTTTATGTGCTGGGTTCCCTCTGATGCCATTTTACTGGACACCAATTTTGTACCATTATCAGTTACAATTTCTGCCGGATAGCCCTCCCTTCTGAAGACCTCGTGTAAAAATTGCTTAATGGCATCCGAGGTAACATTGTTTACAAAACCAACTTCTGACCACTTTGACATATAGTCGATGAGAACAATGGCAAGGACTTGTCACCTAATAATTTAATGGGACCGGCAATATCCAATACCACCTTCACCATGGAACCAAAGGAGAACTGATTAGATCAATGGGGGAAGGATTAGTACCCTGCGACTTATCACTCACAACACAAGGACCACAGTCACGCACGTGGGATTCCACCACTTTATCAACACCAGGCCACCTGAAGTCTTCTCTTACCCTACGTTTTATAGCCCTTATTCCGCAGTGGGCCTCATGGGGTAATTCCAAAACCTTTCCCCTCAAACTCACATGAACTACTTAGTGACAGAGTCACTTCAAAAGTCCATCTTCACAGCCTGCCTTCTCTCGCTTGACGCGGAGAAGGCGTTTGATCGGGTGGACTGGGGCTTTCTTCATGAGGTGCTACACAAGATCGGACTGGGCCGCAACATGATCTCTATGATCATGGCCCCTTGTATATCCCCGCAAGCTAGGGTTCGGGTTAATGGACAACTCATAGACCCTTTCACCATACATCGAGGTACGCGGCAAGGTTGCCCCTTGTCACCTTTGTTGTTAGCCCTGGTGGTAGAGCCCCTAGCAGAGATGATCAGGCAGAATATGAACATACATGGTATTTCTCTTGGAGGCAGGCAGAACAAGGTAGCGCTCTTCGCGGATGATCTTATTCTCACCATATCGTGTCCACATACATCCCTCCCGGCGCTTCACAATTTGTTACAGTCCCTTGAGCAGGCTTCAGGCCTCAAAATTTATCATAACAAGTCTTGGGCTTTGAACCTTACGATCCCGAAGGAGAAGATACCAGTCTTGAAAACGCTCGGCCCTTATCAATGGGCCACGGAGCATATCAGGTACTTAGGGCTACAATTGACTCCCACTTTGGGCACATGGACCCAGGTAAATTGGCGAGAATGCAGGAGAACCGTTCTGGAATACTCACGGGGATGGAAATCCCTAACTCTATCTTGGTTGGATAGGCTTAACGCCGTGAAAATGTCGATACCCCTTTGAACGGCTGGTCTGCTCCTTCGATGAATCGAAATGCCTTATTTCTCAGATGTACCAGATTCTACAGCATCCTCCAATGCTTACTGCACACTCGTATCAGCGCCAACCACGGAAATCACACCGTCACAATGGAATCGCCTTTGGCGGGATATTCCTAGGATCTATCGCAGCATAACGCAAAGGGAAAATGCATATAAAATTATGACGCAATGGTATTATACGCCTACTCGACTGCACAAAATGTTCCCTGCCGTGTCCCCCTTGTGCTGGAGGTGTTCGAATGCTTCTGGGGATTTCATTCACATTTGGTGGGCTTGTCCGCTCTTGACCCTGCTCTAGAAGGAAGTCCTTAGCCATATCAAAGAGGTATTGGGCCTTCCCCTGCCTGAGTCTGCAACCACGATCCTTTTGGGCCTTAAACCCACTAACTTAAAGGCACTTACCCACAGCGATTGGACTGTAGCACTTCATATGCTTGGGGAGGCTAAACAACTTATAGCACTGTACTGGAAAAAAATGGGTTTGTAGGCGACAAGCTGTGTTTTCAATTGTCTCTTAATGCCTTTATATATTCTTGGAGAGCTTTGGGTGAAATGCGGCCGGCCCTAAATTGGTTGTAGGCTTAACGCTGTGTCAATTTGGACCTCTGTTCTACTTTGTTCGCAGAAAATAAAAAGAGATCTTTTAAAAAAAAAAAAAATCCATCTTCACATGACAGTTCACACGCATCCTGCCCGTACGGTAAAACACTTTCATCCAAAGACTTCAAATTCGGCCAACTTTGCGCAACCTAACTCATGACCTTGCATAACACGGGATCCTTGCCCAACTCTGACCTCCACTCATTCTCATCCAATGTTACTTGCAACACCATATTAATGGAATCAGCGAAACACACCACTTCATCATCTACCTCTGTGGTCCCTTCCGCACACTTACTCAAATCATCTAATGGCATATGTAATTAAGAAAGCCGCAACGATATTCATATTACTAGGAACATATCCAATGTCATAAATGAATTCTGGTAACCGATGTTTTCACTTAGCAATCCCAGGAGTAGCTTTATCACCCTTTTTTGTGTTGAGCAGCTCTACCAATGGTTTGTGATCAGTCCTTAACAAGAAAGGAACACCCCATACATATGTGCGAAAATGCTGAGTTCCCCACAACAATGCTAAGGCCTCCTTCTCAATGGTAGAATACGTGTGCTCTGCTCCTCTGAGGGCTCAAGAGGCAAAAGGCTATTACATCCTCCTTGCCGTTACCCCTCCTCTGCATGAGTATTGCACCAAGCCCGAAACTGCTTGCATATGTGACTATGATGCTACTATCCCTGTGGCAAACAACTTAAGAGGACATGCTGACACAATGTCTGAACGTACTTAGTCAAAAGATTTTTTACACTCATCATCCCACTCATACACGGCCTCCTTTTTCAACAAGTTCCTTATCGCGTTAGTTTTTTCAGCAAAATGGGGCACAAACTTTGAATAGTATTCAGCTAAGCCTAATAAAGATCTCAACTGGTCTTTGTTACCAGGGATAGGGGCCTTCTCCATGGCTTTTATCAACTTCATCTTGGGACTAATGCCATCCTTAGAAATATAGTTGCCTAAATTGTCAACTCCAGGTTGTTCAATTGTACACTTGTCTTCCCACAGAGTCACTTCCATTTTCCTGCAATATACTTAAAACCTTGTTCAAACGCCCATTGTGTTACAAATTTTGACCTGAAATTAAGATATCATCCTGAAAATAACGAACGCCCTCACAGCTTTTCAAAATCTGCTTCATTAACCTCTGAAATACTGAGGAGGCAGATGCCAACCCAAATGGCATGCGCTTAAATCTAAAAGAAACCTTCCGGTGTGATAAAAGAAGTTAAATGCCTGGATTCCTCACACAAAACTACTTGGTGGTATGCAGCAGACATGTCCAAAGTGGTAAACACCGACGCCTTCTCCAAAGTACTTAGCATCTCAATCTACCCAAATGCTACGATTCAGGTCATGCAGATCAACACATCAACGCAAGGAATTATGACATTTGCGTGCTAAAACTACAGGAGCAGACCATTCTGAACTTTCAATGGACTCAATCACATTGAGGCTGCTCAATTTGTAGAGTTCCCTACGCAGGTCATCTCTTAACAACAAAGGTACCTTGTGTACTTTGTGTTTGACTGGAATAGACCCAGTTCTCAATATTATCTTATGCTTCAACCCTGATAATTTCCCAAGCTTTTTGGTAAAATCTTTGGGAAACTTCATTACCCACTCGCAGGAAGCAGACACATTCAAACACGTCGGTACCAAATCCGACCTAGACCTCACGTAACTAGGGTGATAGGGATCCAGAATTATATCTAATTCACCTTGATCATGCCACCCCAATAAATGTGAACTTTCCTTTGCCTCAAACACGATCCCATGCATAGTCTTCCCTTCAAACTCAAGAAGACCATCAAATTGACCTTCAACCTCAATCATCTTGCCCCTATATGCACACATTTTCACTTTGGATGGTTGAAGTTCAAAAGGTTTAAACATCGCAAAAACTTCAGGAACAATTAAAGTGAACGGTGAACCCGAATCGGCCATGAGACATAAACTGATTCCATTTATCCGTACATTGCAAAAAGGGGATTTTCTGCGAACCAGATTCAACTTTCCAACCATGGAGTCATCCACACCACCCAAAACACTCATCCGTGACACATACGTTATTATTATCTGGTACGATAGTTAAAACAACATCCTCATAGCTCTCAATAGCAGACTCGTCAATCTGAGATACCACTGGTTTGCATGTGCTCCTTCACATTCTCGCAAAATGTCCCTTTCATTTGCATTTAAAACATGTAACAGATAACCCAGGACAATTCTTGACAGAAGCCATATGGTTGAGACTCCCACCCCTGAAACAGACAATAGTGTCATTTTTGTTCCACTTGCCCTCTAATTTCTTTCCTTCTTTTTCTCCAGAACATAATGTTTCACGTCCTTCCATTCCCTCCCTGACACAACGTTAACCCCTTTAGAAAAAACAGAATCCCTATGGTCTGCCAGTTCTTTGATGTATGCATCAGAATTGTCACAGCTCTGGCAATGGTGATAGCTGTTTCCAAACACGGATCACCTGTGGACAACAATCTTTCCTGAATCCTCTTATTAGTTTTCTCAATAAACCGATCATGGATGATTTCATCCTTGAAATCTCTTGTAATTGCAGGTAATGTCCAACTGACGCAACGCTGACACAAAGTCATCTATTGATTTATCCTGACGTTGCGCTCTTTGTAAGAATTTGTGCCACAACATTCCTAGATGGTGAAAATCTTTTGTCTAGAGTTTTTATTACAGAGGGGTAATCCTCATCCACTACATCAATTGCAGCCAGTTCCCCAGAAGCTACTTCTTGCTGTATTTGCACCTTTACCTCCAGTAACGGTAGTGTTTTTAAAATAGACCTGCCCTCCAGACCTAAATTGGGGATGAGTAAAGCTTTCTTCTTTTTGTTGATAAACATGTCCCCACTATCAAGTGCATCTTAATACGCTTCAAAAGCTTCTTTCCACTGTATCCAACACAAAGGAGGAGTACCAGGCGCAGACAAAAATACTGGAGGTGTACACACACTTTCCATACTATTGATTAAGCAAATAAAAATGAAAGCTAAAAAAAAAAAACATTTTGGGTGTGTATTTGTGGAAAACATCGTAATCAATGCACATCCATAAGGCACATAGAGTAGAAGTTTTTCCAAGAAGGCTGCTGGGCTTTCCAAAGTCCACATGTTTACAATGTGCTACACTAATCACAAACTCCTTTGGCTTTTTTTTTCTTCTCTGAGCTCGGTTCTTTATCACTACGAAGGAACAGTTCAGCGCCTGACCCTAAAATGGCAGCTGCACTGATGTCACCGGGCAACAGGCAGGAAAGAAAAAAGGCTTCAAATAAAAATGCCCTCCGCACAACACTCCACCCCTGGGACAACACATGCACAATGCGATCGAAACTCAACAAGACGGCGTCAGGACAACAGCATCAGGAAAGCAGGCGAGTATCCCCCACCCCCGGGGAAATTGACAAGAGTCATGTTGGGAATTGCAGGCGTAACAAACCGACAGGAGTCAGAAAGCTAGTGATCCTCTGAACTGCATTCGCCACCCAGTGAGCAACACAACTCACCGAAACTGCGTGGACAGTCTGTAGCAAGGGTGATTAAAGGTGGTCTCCCATGAAATCCACACTCATTTTGGAAGACTTGACTTGATTTGGGCAAAGGCAAAGACCAGAAAGCACAGCAAACTCTGGAACAAGGCAAAGGTGGCAGACTCCCTCTCGTCGCCAGTGAAAAGAAGAGGAACCTCCAATAACATGGTCTGTACTCTTGTTATTTTCGGTCCATTGTACAATCCACCACCACATCGCATCCACAGCACCTCGACCAGCAACTGCCAGTCATAGAACTCCCCCTTCCAAGAACTCCACCGCCCAACATTCCATTCTACCTATCCCCCATACACTCTAACCCACATACCCAACAGATTCAATCCAGATTTTTGAAAAGACTGCAAACGACCTGTAGTGGTGGCTGCTCGGCTGCAACTGGACCAGCTACAGACAGCTCTTCTTACTCCACCCAGAGCTGATGGTGGCGATAGATGCATCACCGGTGGGTTTGGGAGAGCTGGAGATCAAAGGACTCTGCCAGAGACCCATCTCTACATCCGCCTGTTGGGGTTACGGGCTATTGACTTGGCTTTCAAAGCCTTCCTGCCGTTCATTAAGGCGAGGCTGTTTCAAGTCCTCATTGGCAAAACTACCTCCATTTGGTATTGCGACAAGCAGGCAGTGCCTGGGTCCTGGGACCTGTTCCAGGTGGCTTTACATCTCTGGATTTGGCTGACTTCTCAGAGCATTTCCCTGATTATAATACACCTGGCAGGATCTTTAAATTCCAGGGCAGAGGAATTCAGCTGGTGATGCCAAGTGGATCATGAATGGCAGATACACCCGGAGTTGGTGTAGGGTGTCTTCCAGCAGTTCGTAGAATCCTGGCTCGATCTCTTTGCCACCACAAAGAACAAGCAATGTTAACACTTTTGGATTTCCCAAGAAGACTTTCTCTCAGGGACACATAGAGTGGAGCACAACACCCCTCAATGCCATCCTGCTGCTACCTCTTCTGCCCTGAGTCCTGAAGAAGAGACGAACAACTGGGCCCAAGTCATCCTAGTAGCTCAGGACTGGGTCAGGAGAGTGCGGTACCCTAAACCTCCGGGCATGAACAAAACGACTCCGATCAGATTGCTCCATCAGAAAGATCTTCTGCCACAGCAGCAGATAGCTGAATTCGATCCCCGTCCCAAAGTAGTGGATTTCATCACTGCAGTCAGGCATCCTTCTACAAAGTCTGTTTACGCCTGATGCTGGGACAGGTTTATGGATTGGTGTGGCACCCGTAATAAAGAGAAGTGGAGAAGTGTGGCTCAATGATTAGAGCGGCAGACTCTGATGCAGAGGTCTAGCCCGGGACCAGGGTTCAATTCCCCGCCTCAGCGGGTCTTGGGCTCAAAAATTCCACGGACCTGATAATTCTCACCTCGGTGCCTATTCCAATCATGGAGTCCCACTCTGCAACTCTGGGCAATAGCTTGCTTAATCTCCACAACGGCCCCCACAACGCTAAGGATGCCTGGCTTTCACCTTGGGGGTGCCCAGGAGTGGACGCCTCACAGGGAAAGCCAGGATGGGTTCCACAGCGGTATTCGTACAAGCGCCTTGAGACCCCTGCGGGTGAGTAGTGCGCTATACAAGTATCAAATTTAATAAAGACTCTTTTGAGATCAAAAAGTTGGTTTATTATTGTTTATTCTGCCTTTGGCCCAGCGAGGAGTTGCACTGGGTACTGTTAAAGGCCGTTTGTTTTGTGTTTCCAGACCAACCACCCCTGCTCAAATCACCTGTTGTGATGTGATTTCTCAAAGAGTTAATCCATGATTCCTCTTTAATCCTTTGTAGTGCCACAGTGGGACCTTAATTTTGTCCTAACCTTTCTTATGTGCAACCATTTTGAGCTATTGTTGTCCTCCATATCTCCTGGCCCTGAAGACTGTCTTTCTCATCTCAATAACTTCAGCTCTTCGTATAAGTTAGCTTCAAACTGTTTGAGTCTAGACACCCTACATCATATTATTTCAGGACAAACAGGTGTTGAAGACAAGAGCAGCCTTTCTACCAAATGTTTGGACTCCCTTTCACTCAGGACAGTCCATCCCTCTTCTAACAGGCTTTGCTCCAACTCACCCCTCGAAAGAGGAGGAGTCACTCTATCGTTTGCAACCTAAAATACTGCTGAGCTTTTTCAGCGATCGTACCAAGACGATCAGGTGAACAATTAGCTCTTTATGGGGTTCTCTGGGGCAAATAAATGCAAGACAGTGCAGAAAAGGACTTTGCCCAGGTGGATGGTCCTTTGCATTAAGGTCAGTTATGTGTTGGCGAAAAAGCAGCTTCCGGAATAAATGATGGCCCATTCTGCTTCTGAATGCCTTTCCTGGGTATTTGTCTGGCTAAAATGTGGTGCAAAGGTTCACAAAGCAAAAATGCCTTGACAGCCAGGTCTATCAGGAAAGGCATTTTGGCAGTTGGGTCCTGCAGGACTTTTTGGTCTGAGTTATTCCACAGACCCACCACTGCAGAGGTATTGCTTTGGTATCTTTTCTACATGTCAGGAATCTGCGGTTAGAAGTATCCATTAGAAAAACAAGTTACCCTCGATAATGCTGTTTCTGGTGAATCCAACCACAGATTCCACACCATCCTTCCCCCTCCCCATTCTGTGGAATGGCCTCTCTACTCAAAAGGTGCCAAATTAGAGATCTGCACACTGGCACAGATCATTGGTTTTTGGGCTTCACTTCTGAGGATGCAAAGGTGTCAAGGAAGAGACTGATGTGAACACGCCTGGGTGGTGCTTATATGCAGCTCCAGTTATCACTTCTTGGGCTGAAAAGGATCAGCACAGAGCTGCACCACGTCATCTACTGGTTCGCGGGGGCTGTAATGAAAAATCTTCTGGATCCAGTTTGGTGCCTGGGATATTCCAAAGGTGAGAAACCTGAGGATAAATGTAGGATCCACCAGAAAGTGTGTGACTGAAGGTAAATAACTTGTTCATCATCACTAAATGCTGCACGTAGAGACACATTTTCAATGGCTCAAAAGCACATGCTCATTTCTGTGGTATTTTCACATTAATCAGAAATATATTTATGTTTTAACTCGATTAATTTATGTCATTAGTTTACAGAGCAGATTGTTTTACAGATCTAAACAGCTCAGTCAAATCCAATACAGAATTTGAAAGCTCATCAAACATAGACTCTTAGAAAAGAAACTCTTTTTATTGTATTTTAATCTTTCTGCATAGATTGTATAATTTATTTTAGTTTTCTAGTGGCACTAGTCCCATCCTCTTGTAGTAATGTTTTGAGAGATGTGAGAAATGCATGACTTGCCATATTTGACCATGCGGCTACTTTTATTTTTTAAAGAGGTGGAATCTTACATGAGTCAAGGTTTGCTCAGAAAGAATGACAATACACAGATATTCTTATTAACAGACTGTTCGTAGGACTTTACAAAGAATCTTCAGACAAGAAACTACAGTATCAAATATGTCAAAAGACACTGTCTATGTGATGGACTGACACTCAACAATATAATGTTTCATCTTGTTTCAAGAAGGTCATATATGCACGGTAAGCTAATTTAAAGACTGCCATATTGTTGTGACGGCCAACCCTTGGCTGGCTTATGGTCCCACGTTCTGTCGCAATTTCAAGAAAATTGCTGTTGAGTGCACCCAAAGCGTGAAGGTTCGCTGACCGCTCAGGACTGGGCAGACACAACCATTCCGAAGAGGCTAGGCGAGATCTTTAATGACTTCTTTTAAAAGCCAAATTCAAATATATATCGATGTACCTGTTCATCAGGCATTATTAAGATTTAGCACCCGTTCATTTACAAAATAAAATAATTAGCTATCATTTGAACAGAACATAACCATTTATTCACAAGGAAGAACAAGTTGACTCAGTGTGGAAGGTTAAGAAGTCTGAATTCACTTGGGTCTCATGTCTAGAATTCGCTCCACAGGCAACAAAACTATTCTTTCTCCATCTTCTAATCCACGCTCAACACATTTTAATCCATCCTTCCACCTTGCCAATGTTAGCAAGAATATCGTCTAGATCTAATTGTAAAGAATACTGTTTAAATTCCTTTTTCTGTACCTCTCCCGCTGTGCTCTTAGAAGGAGCATATCACTGTATTCACTGTTAATTACTCTGAACCACGTACCCAGTTTGGGCAGCAATTAAATAAATAAAGGTGATGGTTATCCAGGCATTCACTCCCCGGTTTTCGGAGAGCTTGGCATTGAATTCAGCCTACTTTAAAACGTGTCATAAGGAATGCAAGTAGAACGACATCAAACCAGCCCTGAAGCCACCCAGTGACTACCAGGTGAAGCCACCCAGTGACTACCAGGCGAAGCCACCTAGTGACTACCAGGCGAAGCCACCCAGTGACTACCAGGTGAAGCCACCCAGTGACTACCAGGTGAAGCCACCCAGTGACTACCAGGTGAAGCCACCCAGTGACTACCAGGTGAAGCCACCCAGTGACTACCAGGCGAAGCCACCCAGTGACTACCAGGCGAAGCCACCTAGTGACTACCAGGCGAAGCCACCCAGTGACTACCAGGTGAAGCCACCTAGTGACTACCAGGTGAAGCCACCCAGTGACTACCAGACGAAGCCACCCAGTGACTACCAGGTGAAGCCACCCAGTGACTACCAGGCGAAGCCACCCAGTGACTACCAGGGGAAGCCACCCAGTGACTACCAGGCGAAGCCACCCAGTGACTACCAGGCGAAGCCACCCAGTGACTACCAGGCGAAGCCACCCAGTGACTACCAGGCGAAGCCACCCAGTGACTACCAGGCGAAGCCACCCAGTGACTACCAGGTGAAGCCACCCAGTGACTACCCGGCGAAGCCAGGGTCAATTCGAAGTTCTTTCTACCAGCCACATTGGGAAAGGCTGAGAATTCTCTCAAAACATAATACAATAACTTTATCAAGTTACAGCTGGTCCAGTGGACAAAATAATGCTGGCGGTCCCCGCGGGTACAAGACCCAAGAGCGTGGAATGCCCTCCGTGAGAGTGAACCAATCACCTGCGCTCAGAAAACTCCTGAAAGCGGTAGGATTCAGACTCGCTTTCTGGCCTTATAGGGGCCGAAACCGCAGGACATCAGCTGTGGGCATGCACCGTACATGACTGGACTTATTCTCGGCCTAGAACTCCTAATCTTCAGATTGGCATTACTTCTACTCTCTTTGCTTTCTCAAGTGACTCAAGGTTACACGCTGAGCACTATAAACCCTCCAAAATAAAGATATAAAATAAAATGCAAGAGATTAACTGGCTGGCTCATAATCTTGTCATTGCTTCCTATGTTGTGCAACCAGAGGTTTACCAATACTGGGGACACATTTGTAGTTGGTGAAAATTGAAACTGAAACTCTAAAGTATGATGGATGGAAAATGTAGGATGTGTTATTGTTGTGCAAACACCCTCGCTACCCTGCCCTCCGTCCTCAGGCGTATAAATCCAGTGTGTAGGTTTGTACCCAAATCGGACAATGTGATGCACCCGTTATGCTCAACACAACCCTTGAGTGATCGATGCCCAGAGCGTCCTGCATGATGTGCCCTCTCTGCCCTTTATTAATTTGAGCTACAGGTGCTCACAGCCCTTTTAGGGATGTGCCCACTCTGCCTGTTTTGAGCGGTTGGTGTCCCCAGCTCCGTAAGTGATGAACGTACTTGACTATCCCTCATATATCTGATAGTAGCCATAATACCCCACTGTGTCCTATTGCTATTTTTTGTTTCCATCCTTCAGCACCAGGCAGCGCCCCAAAAGACACTCATTGCATCTCTGCTGTCCGGCTCCCCACCACACCTCTGCTCTACTCTAGGTGCATAACATATGCATCATCAGGGTTCTTGACTAACAGCTCTGTCCTGATTCCCCACACCTTCTCTATTCCCCACCCATCATCAGCACATTTCTTACTCCTTTCACTCTTCACACACATCCCCCCCCCACACTGAGGTCACCCCAACTTGACTCCATCCAACTGTGACATTCCAGCACAACAGCTGTGCCTGCCTGCTCATTCCGTGCTGCTATTGCAACTCAACTCCGGATATATCTACATTTAAACTACCTGCATAACTTTCTTCTCTGGCTCGCAATGGCCCTCCAATTTATTGTCATCACAGAGAGACAACTTGACCAGAATGACACCGAGCTAACTTTCGGACTTCACATTTACTCATAACTGGCGAATGTCTGTGGTTTTTCATGTTTAATTAAATATCTTTATTGACACATTAAACCAGACTGTATTACTTCTTGCTTCATTACGTTTCACTTTGGATATGAAAGACATTCCAAGAAAAACAAATATAACAATTAGAGCTGCTCCACGGTGTAATCACTTCCCCTTCAGCATATCAATGGTCTTCAGTACACTCTACCTCCCTCACAGTTTAGCCAGGTACTATCCCCCCCATAGAGCCCAGGTCCCGTCACCCACCAGGAGGTTTCTATGTCTACTGTGCATAATGACCCGTTCATCCCAACGCTCCCCATCCGTGCCCATGCTTTTCGTGGTTAGAGCTCTCTCTATAAACTGTGATGATGTGCCGTTCTGTGCAATTTGAAGTGGGTGCAACCACCTTTGGGAAACTGTGGTAACAGCTCATCCCATGGCTGGTCCCAGATATCAACGTCTGTTTTTAAGCGTGGTACCAATGGCCTTGCTTCCCCTACCCATCCCTACCTTCCTTAACAGGGCAGAGACTTCTTCTCACATTCTGGATCACTGTTTAGCTAAGAATGTCGAATCTATGAACTTGCATTCAATCTTGGCCTCTTTGGTCCTAGGCATTTCAGCCAATAGACACCGTGGAGTGGTTGAATCTGGTCTGCCGTCACCTCAACCAGCGGTGTTGTAACAGCTCTCTAAAAGCCTCCCTTTGCAGCACATGACCATACCATATGATAGTAGGTCACTTCCATCTCACTCCAACTGGGGCAACTTGTAGCTATCTCTGGGTTAAATCATTGCAGCCTAATTGGGGGAAGATATGTCTGGTGGAGGTAGTTGTATGTATTTAAGCCTTGCATTCCTGAGATCACCTTTGATCCCATACCACTCCTCATCAGTTATTGATCTACCTATCATCTCCATTTCAGCCGGGCACTCCCGTTATCAGTTACTGCTTTCAGTCTAAGCGCCCCACCCAGTTGATTCACCCCTTTTTAGCCTTAACCTAGTGTAAGCAATCATTGCAGTGCCTTATCTGTTTGAGGTTCCTAATTCATTACCCCCAACAGCAACCTCAATTCATGGGTGATTATTTTATACGAGATAAATTGCTCCACCAGTAATTCATATTCCACCTCTACAAACGTCCTCAATAATCCAAGGGAAACATATCTCTAATGGTGGTTATTTACAGTGCATTCCAAGCATTTAAGATCGATAACCATTCTTCCTAACTCCACAACACCCAAGGTGGATTTCTGGAGCATAGGCCATTTACATTTCTGTCCATTTTTGATTATCACGATATAAGCGTCTGTTTAGATTTTGGCCCACATTGTGTGCGGAAAGCATATGGGCATGGCGCTGAGGACCTATAAATCCACTAAATCTAGCTGTACCCCATCTAATGTACCTCTGAGCCGGTTGTAACTTCCTTCTTGATTGCCTGTATGGGCTGTGAACATGTATGGGACCTATGGCCTGATCCATACATCAAAGTTTAGTAGTTAATATGGCACAGGTGGCAACACCACTCCACCCCCTCCCACATTTCTTCAGTTTGTCTCTCTCATCTGTTATAGGGATTTTTTTGTATGCCTAGGTGTAAACATCTGCGCCTCAGATGTGCCTATATCGCATTGTTCCATGTCTCTTCTTGGAAGAGGCCATGCCCCTTCCAACGTTATTAAGGTGCATTTTGTTTCTCGCCCCATGGTCATTTAAATTTTTAGGCGGATGTGTTGTCATTACCAATTTTGTAGGAAACAGTGCTATTGTATGACTAACTGAATGTGTGTTTGATGTTTGGTATGTTAATTTAAGCTAAGAGAGTGTCTCCCTCTTGCACTCAAAAATTAGTTTCAATAGTTCATCTTACAGTAAATAATTATTCAGGTCGTATTAGTTCGACTGTTCTTTTATTTTCATCTTTGGGTTAATCAATAACCAATCTTTACCTTTGAAACGTTTATAAGTGCTTTGAATTAGAATTCATTCAAAGTGTCCAATTCATTCAAAGTGCCCAATGCATTTCAGGCATGTGAGCCCTTCATCAGGGGATAATGTACTATAAATGTAAGGAAAACAGGGTATCAGCGTAGAATACATAGCTTAAGCTTCATGAAGAATAGAGTACTGTTAACATGGTGATAGACAGGTTAATACAAACGTGCGTGAGGTGTAAGCACCTGGTGTACTAATACATGTGATGCAGTCAGATAAAATGTCGACGAGAGATATTCGTGGTGCAAGCACATTTGTGAATCTGGAAAAATAGGCGGTGACCGCGTGTTGCCGATCAAGAAGTGACGGAAGGTGTTTGATTGTGTACATGATTTAGCCGTCAACGGTACTATGTGAACCGTAAAGTGGGTGACATGCTTTCAGTGCGGTGTGTAATTAGAAAGAGTCGCGATCTGGTCGATGTTAAAAAGTGACGTGATGAAAGATAAGATCTAACACCCTTATGCATCAAGCCAAAATCCAGTCGGTAAAATACCGATTCGTTAATAGCTCCCGGTATTGTGTGAAAAATACCCAATCCCAATGCATCAACCCAAAACCCGAGCAAATAACGAATCGCTAAATAAATAACCTCGAACATACCGAATCGCTAATACCCAAAATGCTAATTTACCGAATCGCTATATACCGAATTCGCAATTACCGAAATCACTATTAGCTCCCGGAAATTGCCAATAGCAAATAACGAATCGCACCCCAATGCAACAAAACTCGCTAATAACGAAAATCCCAAAAATCGCTATTTTGCCAGAGCTAAATAAGGGGAATCAAAACCTGGAGGTAAAGTTACAAAAAAAAAAAAAAAAAAAAAAAATAATAATCTTCCTACGTGTGCAAATGATTGAGGCAATCACTAAACCCTTAAATGTGGCCCAGGAGACCCTGTTGGCTCCCACAAAATGGCTGCCCTCTACGTGCTTGCAAGGAGGATGCGGATCAATGCAGCAGGACAGCGCAGGAGAAGGGTCCAGGAGCGAGTGTTCAGACTGCGCATAACCTTGCTCGGCCAGAATGAGGACGAGGTGTACCAGAAGTATCGCCTCAATCGCGCTATGATCATGCGCCTGATTGCAGACCTGGAACCATTACTGCAGCACCAGACACACAGGACAAATGCTATCCCTGCGCACGTTCAGGTCCTATGCAGCCTGCACCTACTGGCCTCAGGGAGTTTCCAGGGGGTAATTGCGGTTGCCGGAGGTGTTTCGCAAAGCGCACTGTCACGCTTCTTCAAGAAATTCCTAGATGCCATGCTGACAATGCTCCACACACACATCAGCTTCCCCACAACCCCACAGCAGTTGGACCGCACCAAACAGGCATTCTACCAGGTGGCACAATTTCCACATGTGATTGGATGCATCGACTGCACGCATATCCCCATATGTCCTCCGTCAGCAAATGAGTACCTTTTCAGGAACCGCAAGTCATACCACTCGATCAACGTGCAGGTTGTGTGCGATGCCAACAACATCATAACGGACCTAGTGATTCCCAGGGAGCACACACGACTCATACATCTTCCGCAACAGTGGAATGCACAGGCGACTACTCAATGGAGAATTTGGAGAGGGACTCCTGTTAGGTACGTAGAACTACGCTTCCCCACACCAACACCACACATGTATGTACATCACCAATGCTAAGTCTATGCTTCTATCTTCTAGGTGACAGTGCTTACGCCCTGCGGGAATACATACTCACCCCATACCTAAATCCAGCAACCCCGCAGGAACATCGCTACAACGCTGCACACATCAGCACGAGGAATGTGATAGAGCGGCCTTTTGGGATTCTCAAGAGCCGCTTCCGTATCCTCCACAAGACTGGCGGCGCCATGCTATACCAACCAGACACATGCTGTCGAATAATTGCTGTATGTGCAATGTTGCACAACATTGCCACCAGAAGGGGGATACCCATGGAGGTGGACAGGGATGACGACCCCCAGGCTGACCAACCACCCGCCCAACGACGACCGGCACACATCCCAAACACAGCAGAGGGCCATAGGAGGCGGACAGACATAATGCAAAATCATTTTTGACCCTGGGTAAAATGAGACATTACAAGTTGGTGTTGGGTGCAACTGTTTAATGCACAGTAGCACTGAGGATTGTGCAACAGAACTAGCATTGTGAATCATGCTCCGATTGCATAAATGTAAATAAAAGGTTCCTTAAAGTCAGGCCTGTGCAAACACAATAATTGGATGGCCATGGTTGCTCCACCATGGACCTGCAGCATGTCCAAATTTCTAGTGGCGCTTGCCACGTACACCAAGCCTCCGCTCAGGTGCATCCAAAGCCTCACCACGGCCTGTCCCCGTGGAGGCACGCGAACTTCGGCGCCTGGTGCTGGCCTCTGCCAGTGACACGCTGCTGACACTGGAGGCAGCCTCACTGGTGTCATCCCCTCCCAATGCTGCAGCACTGCATGTGCTGCTCTGAAGTTGTTCCACAGCAGTGGTGATGTGTCCCAGTGACTTGGCCACATCACCGCAGAAGTGCCCAAGGTCCACCTGCAGGGAGACTGTGCGGCGTGCCAACACAGCGGTGCAGTTGCTGTGCCGTTGTATGGCCTTGGTAGCGGCGGCAGAACGCAACATTAGCTGCCGGTTACTCCTCCTCTGGGACTCATGGCCCTCCCTGATGGCACGGGTGAGCTCACGTACCTCCTCCCTGAGCTGAGCATTGCCATCAGCAACCGCAGTGGTCTGGTCCCTGACCGCCGTGCCCATGTCCCTGACCGCGGAGCCCATGTCGGTGACTGCTGCAGTCATGGCGCGCATCTCCCTCGCTAGGCGCACGATATTGCAGCTGATGCTAGCCACATGTCTTCCCTGCAGGTTCTGTGTACGCAGCATCCTCTCCTCGATTGCAGAGGTTGTTGGGACATCCTGGTCTGCTGAGGAGACGGAACTGCGACGGGCCCTGTGACGCCGTGCGTGTCTTGAGCCTCCAGGTGGTGCAGCAGGTGGTGTGGATGTGCGCTGCGTGGGTGCCAATTGCGGGCGGGGGGTTGCCATCTCCTGCAAGGGCGCAACTTGGTGCCTGTGCCTCTGCGGTATTGTGGCTGTACTAGCTGCAGGCTGTCTTGCTGGTGCCGTTGCTTGTGGCGCAGGTGCTGGTGCCTTGGCTTGTGGCGCAGGTGCTGGTGCCTTGGCTTGTGGCACTGGTGCTGGTGCCGTTGATTGTGGCGCTGGTGGAGGTGGTGCTGGTGGGGTGGCAGGTGTTGGCGGTGCGTGCGCATCCTGCGCAGTCTCCTGGTCTGACTCCACGGGTGTCTCAGAAATGATCAGCTGGTCGCTGTCGTCAGAGTCCCCAGGTGATGCATCTGTGTGTGAAACAGTGCATGATTAGTGGGATGATTACACCTACATAGTGTTGTACCCATTAATGTCCCTCTGTGGTCCAACAAATGAACAGTCTACAGCCATGTACAAAATATGTGGTGTGTGCTCAGAGGATTTACGCCTGTACCTGCACTCTGGGCTGACTAGACTACAACTCCCAAGATGCAGTAGTGTCATGTGTGGAGCTGTCTGTGCCAGAGCTGCAGACACAGTGAGATTGGGCTGGGGGCATGGGTATGGATTTACGCTATGCTGGGTGTGGCACAGGCATGCATCTTACCTTGGGCACTTGTGGCTGCGCCGGACGTGTCCATCTGGATCACCCCCACGACGGCTTCCCGCTCTATCGTCCCTTCCACAAGGTCCTCCAGGGCTGTGTTGGATGGTGCAGTGGTTGTTCCGCCTCCAGTCCTTCTTGCCTCCCGGAGCCTCTCAGCAATCCTCTCTTTTGCGCGCTTCCGCAGGTCATACCACCGTTTTTTAAGGTCGTCGATGCTGCGGCTAGTGACGCCAACCGCATTGACCCTCTCACGGATGCGCTGCCAGATGCGCCGCTTCTCGGTCTCAGGCACCTTGAGGGACAGCTTGCCAAAGAAGCGGTCGTGTTTGCTGGACACTCCCTCGATGAGGTACTCCAGCTCCCTGTCCGAAAACTTCTTCTTGCGCTTGCGTGCAGATTCTGCGCTGGATGGCACTTCCTGCGACATGATGGATGTGTGATGTGAATGGCAGAATCTGTGTGGCCTCACTCTGCACAGCCTGTCCTTCTTTCCAGCTCCTGTCTGCTCCTCTGTCAAGGCTATGTGGGTGGGGCAGCAGTATTTCCTGGTTGGTGATGTCATCAGCCTGTTCCCGGAGCGACGCGGCAATTTGCGATTTCGCTATTACCGATTCGGTAATAGCTAATTCGGTATTACCGAACTCGCTATTAGCCAAATCGGTATTACCGAACTCGCTATTTGCTAGTGAGGCCGTTTGCGTGCCCCGCTATTAAGGAATCGGTAAATTTAGCGATTTTTAAGGAATCGCTAAATTTCACCGAATCTGTTGATGCATGCCAATTACCGATTCCTTAATGGCGATTCCTTATTTTTCGCTATTAAGGAATCGGTATTAGTTTGGTTGATGCATATGCCCTTAAGTGCGTTAAACGTTGGTGGTTAAAAACTTGCGTTTATCTCGATACAAGATAGGAAAATTACTGGTGCCTATAGAGAGAGCCGATAGTAAAAAATATATAACGATTGTCTATATAGTAAGCCGTGTTCCGTAAGGCGAATGGGGGGTAGGGAGTACTTAATAAATTTACGTAGGTGAAAATACGCACACGTATAGAAGAATTCACTGTTATCATTAAAAAAAAAACGGAAAATGGCGGTATAACATGCAGCTCAGGGATACATCGTGATCTAACAAAATGCTCCGTTGGTGAGAATTACTTACTGAGAAGCTTTCAGTGACACAAGCGTCTTCATATCTGGGTTTCCATGAGTTCCATGGTTTGTAGTCCTTGTTGTGGACTTTGGCTTTTAGTTGCAGTATTGTCACTGCTTTTTTCTCGTGCTCCGTCTCAGGGTTCAAGATGTTATTTTCCCAGACAGACTGGGGCTTTTTGCCATTTTCTCCTTCTTTTGTTGCAGCTGGCCAGCTGTTTCTGCATTTCGTTTTAGCCCCTTGTCTAAGAGCTCGGCTCAAAGAGGTGTCCCTTGCTTTTATAGAGATGTGCCATACCCTATGTGGGGTACTTGTTGGCTATTGTGTAGCTGCTCTTCCTGGCACAGGAAGTTTCAATGGCTCCTGTGGAGTCTTCTTCAGCTACTTCTTTTTTGTCAACGCTCTTCCTGCTGTTGTAGGACATCCCCTCTAGTGAGGCCTGCGGGGTTGGTGCGGTTCTCTCCTAGGGGTTTTGTGTTGTGGCCTTCAGTTGGTCCGTAGTTCTTTCCTGTCTCTGTGGCGACACACTATGTGTGTACACACGGGATATGTTCGCTGTCGCAGGGCTCTGGCAGTGTTCATTCCGCCCCAGTTATGACTGCGTTCTACTCTCAATTCTTGGTGTGGGGAAGTGCTTCCTTCTTCCCTCATGGCTCAGGCCCTGTGGGGCTTTTGCCTATGGGCAGCGGAGTTTTCACCAGCTACGTTTCTGCTGCGGGTTTCTTGTAACCTATTTCCTTCCGCACTTCCCTACCAGGGACTTCGGCCCCTTTGCTTATTACACACAGGGGTTCAGGTCCTACCGCTCCTGGCCTCTGCGGATGTTTTCTGATTCACTGTGGCCTAATTGTTCAGGACTGTCACTCTTATTCTATGGTTCTGTGTTCCGCACCAGGTGTTTCACTGGTTGTGAGTTACCACTCATAACTAACAGCACTGTTGCTTTCTTTTGTGTATATTACGGTGCAAGTATTCTTCAGGATACTCGTTGTCATTATACAGTGTCTGTATAGGACTGTATCTACCCCCTTTTCTGACAGACCTCTATCTGTGTATTTCTCACTCCTTCCTCTTGAGTGTACTAGTCAGTGTCCTCGCCTGTCTCGCGGGGAGCCACGGTTCCGTCCCCATCAGGGGGATGTTGTTGCTTTTCAGTGTTTTTGACACTGTTATGTCCTGCTCTGCTTCACACCGGCACCGTTGGTACCTATTGTGCGACTTCCCATTGTCTAGGGCGTGCTCTTCGAGTTCCCCATTGTTTTTCTTTTTTCCTTCATTTGTTATGTGTATATATATACACATTTGTCTTAGGTATATATATCATGATTTATACACACAGTGAGAGGGTATACATTCTAGGTTTTCCTTGCCCTAGTATGGGGGGGTTAGCCCCGGTCTCTATCTTTCTCTCTCTCTTTCCCTTATATGGAAAATGTGAGAAGTTGGCCTGGTATATGATGCTCACTAGTTAAAGTGATCACCTTGTACCATGCCAAGCAACCCTTATGGTGTGGTTGTAAGTCAACCTTTTCGGACTAGCTGCCCTAGTGGTAGCGTAGGCTAAGCAGTCTTTGAGGCTAAACTCGTGAAGCGTGTTAAGCAAGCTGTTTTACCAAATGTAACCCCCCTTTTATACCAATGAAAGGACACCACACAGATATATATTCAAAATATATATGTATTTATTTCTCAAAGTAACCCCTAGTCTCTTTATGAGCACAGGAGCACAAATCGTCAAACAAGATTATCACAGAATATACAGAAGTTGCACGTTATATGGATAGGCCCTGGTGGCCACTCAAACCATATACTAAAATAGTGGTATAAGTACCACGAACAGAAAAGGGAAAAGGCCTAGGGCCTCTAGAATCGCTGGGCCTACAAGGAGCTAACGTCAGTTAGTGACCAGGAGGTCCACGGGTGGCGTGTGCAGAGCAAATAGTCACACGCGTGCTCCCATAGGTTTCAATGGGTGCGTAAAAAGTACAAAGTTACTGCAAAGGAGATCTTCCGGGTTGACTAGGAACTTAAGATTGGGAACACAGGCACTAGAGATGTATTACTACACATGGGCACCGGAGTACCAGCTTTACCTCACCCACAGGAAGCGGGTGCATAGGCCTCAAAGTGCGTCGGGTTTCTTCTATCTGTTCCGTGGAGCTTGAAGACAAAGATGCTGCAGGCGGTCGGTCCGGGAGGGATGCAGTGGATCCAAGAGTGGATCGGAGATATTGAAGACCTGTAAGCAGAGGGGACAGTGTTCACAGTCACTAGCCAGTGACCAGCGTGGCACCAGGTGGGTACCAGGCGATGTCGGGTGCAAACAGGTGATGAGGGGTAGCTTGTCTCCGCAGCCACGTGGTCCCTGAAGGTCGACGACGTCCAGGAGTCGGCTCACGAGCTGTCCCACGCAGGCTCTCGCTGTCGGCGGTGTCGGCGACTTGATCGAAGCAAACAAGCCTTGGCAAAAGCAATTGTAGGAGGATTCGGAAACCAGCTGTTGGTTCTGACCAGCAAGGTCAGAGGGATTGCTCCTTTGGAGGGGAGCAAGGGCCAGTCTGGAGCAACCAGACCAGCGGTGTTTGTCGTAGATTTCGTCGCCAAGATGGCCACTAGCCAGCGGGCCAGCAACCGGTTAGGCGCGTCGAGTGGCAAAATGCAGAAGGGCCCCACGCAGATCGTGGAGATGCTGGAGGGCTCACCTTTGGTGCAGATGCTGCTCGAGGGTTGGGCTTCTCAGGACCCAAAGCACAACTT
The DNA here is from genome assembly GCF_964204655.1 of Triturus cristatus. NCBI lineage: Eukaryota > Metazoa > Chordata > Amphibia > Caudata > Salamandridae > Triturus > Triturus cristatus. The sequence continues at coordinate 1,084,460,410 of NC_140584.1, read as the reverse complement.
GGAGGGAGCCTCTGTTGTTGCACTTGTCAGCTTGTCGTAGTCGTTCCAAGATGGCTGGCTCCACGTGTCTCGGTGCCTCCACGGGTCTCCTCTTTTCAGGGACTGTGGATCGGGCGGTGAGAGGTCTGGAGGTCCAGGTCTTGTCAGTCTCTGGGCTCGGGCTCCGGCGGGAGGCGGCGGCAAAGCGGACGTTGATTCGCTGGATGGTGCTTGCGTTAGCAAGGTGGTCACTCCCTGACCACAGGGGAGATTTTCTTCAGTCTTCTGTGCAGCAGAATGTCGAAGTTCCCGTCTTCTTAGTTTCAAGTTGATTCCAGGATGTCTGAAGTCTTAGGACACAGCTCCTACCTTTAAGCGGATTCTAGGGGCCGGACTACCTGCTAGGTCCCTCCCTATGGGTGGGACCAGGAAGGGGGGTGGTTACACCCCCAATCCTTTGTCCAGCTCGCCCCAGGCCCGGGACTGGTGTGCCCCAGGACCGGTTTGAACTGGCATATGCACCGAGGCTCCTTGTGAGCCACAGGCATGTCTGGTTTCTTTCAAGCCCTACCTGACCAATACACAAAATCCTGTCTGGGGTGGTGCACGCACCTCCCCTGGCAGGAAACCCTTTGTCCACACCTCCCAAGCTGGAAGGACTCCCAGCAGCAGGAGGGCAGACTTGTGTCTGTGGTGGCAGCATCCATTTTGTGGAGCTGAGGCTATGTCTGATTTTACCCGGGTTTCAGGTACTGTACATGTCGTGTCCCTCTAGAAGGGTGGAATGCTAACCCCGTCGCCAGAATTGGCGAGGGGTTAGTATTCCAATTCGTATGACACCTTACTCGACATGTTTTGATAAAGCCAAACCAAAGATAGCATTTAACCGCGAGGTTCATAATGCACTTAAGAGTATATGGTATGACGATATCTGGAAACAGTAGAGGGAAGTTGTTCCGACCACTGCAGACAGGCTCAGCTCATGCCAGAGCACCATCTCACATGGAACCAAGCACTCTGCCTTCAGGATTGTTAAGGCCTGCCATAGGAGTGACTTATAGGTTACCAGGTGTCCCATTTAAGGTTAGGTATAGGTATACTACACCTAAGCAAGAGGTGATTACACCAACTTACCCCAGCTGAGTGATCAGCCAGTTGTGTCAGATTGTTAGGCCAAGCCTGGGGTGGCATAATACATGCTGCAGCCCTTGGCAGGCCTTGGGTACACCAATGCCCTGGGTACCTAGTGTACACTGGTACAGGGGCTGACAGGGTGATCCACTTCCAATTGGTTATGCACCTAGGGTGCATAGTTGTAATTTAGTAGAGAGAACAGCAGGCTGGGGGTCTGATTGGCAGGCCCACAGCCTCAATATGTCAAAAACCAGTGAAGCAAAAAGCAAAAATTTGGGGTGACCATAGGATAGCAGACCCTACTCTCCTACAGAAAAGAGCACTCTGTGTGTCCTCGGCTTTGCCGGTTTCCCTTCGCCGTTGTACCTCCGGGTTCGGTTGGCTGGTTGACTACCCGGTGATGCGCAGGCCTCTCTTTGCCGCCGCATGCGTGCTGTTGGTAATCGCATTCCTTGGGCTTTTGTTTAGCTGTGGTGTGGTTTTCACAGTACACTCTGTCTCCTTGTGTGTATCCTATCATCCACATACCTGTGTCTCCTGGTAGTCATGACTCTGTATATCACTGCAGGGTGACATCTGTCCCCTCACATTTCACTTTTTTGACATCCTTCGTGGTGTATGTTCAGTGGGTATTCTCTGACGATGGCATACTATTTTGTCCCTTTTTCTGGGACTCTGTCTCTGGCGGATCCATGGGATCCGGTGCTCAGTTTACTGTCTTTTGCCGAAGTTTCTGAACTTTCTTCCATTTTGCACTGCCCTTTCTGGTTCCGTGTCTCCTTTCGCCCCTGTCTGGACAAGGGAGGTACCGTAATGTCCTCTGACGGATTGTGATGCCTTTGCCTCCCCTTGTTCATGCTCCCTTACAGGGCTTCATAGGTCTGGTGTCAGCCCCGCTGGCACGGCTGTTCCCACCGTGCTTAATCAATGTTATTGACAGATAGGTTCTCCTGGAACTTGGTGGGTCTCAGTCGCAAACCCTCCTCCAATGGGGTATGGCTTTGGTGTCTATTCTAAGATAAGGAATCTGCGGCTAGATGTCTCTATCAGATGAAAAAGTTACTTACCTTCGGTAACGATGTATCTGGTAGAGACACAGTCTAGCCGCAGATTCCTTAATGCCCACCCATCCTCCCCACTCAATGAGGACCTTTCCAGGTGGGGTTCTACCACCTGGCCTCCTTACAGGTAGCCTTGGTCTTCCTGACGGGTGCTTTCATCACCTAACCATTCTGTTTTGGGCACATTGGCCCTCCACCCATTCTCGTTTTTGGGTGGCTAGGTTCTCTGCTTTTCAATGCTGCTCCATCTGGGTTTCTCCAGCGTGGAGATTCTCATGTTTTCCTACTCACCCTGTGAACTCGTCTGTTTCTCCCCATTTCTTTGGGGTCTCCTTGCCTATGCTGCAATCGATTGGGTTGAGATTCTATTTGACTATGCTACAGTTCATAGGTCACTGTGGGGGGTGTAGTGAACACTCTCTGTGGTTGTTCACTTCTGGTCACTTGTCGTGAGTCATGTTGTTCCAGTCTTGTGGTCCTTTACAATTCCATCCTGTGGTTACAGTCTGTTTTTCATACAGCTCCATCCTGTGGTTGCAAACTGTCCTTCGTCATGCCATTCGTTTCCACTGCCGTTGCCTCTTAGGGGGGGACACGGCTCTTTGCTTTGATGGGACTTTTGATGGGACGAGTGCTCTGTTCGCCCACTTCAGTCCCTACATGTCTTGAGTACTCTTTCAGCATGGTGTTGTTTCTCAAAATCTTTGATTTTTTATCATTCTTGTTTTCAAAGGTTTTGCTCTTTTTTGACACACTGTTCCTATACTCTCGCAGTTTTTGTCATGGCTCTGTGTTGTGGCGTGTTTCACTGTAGAAAACTGACATCAGCACGCCGGGGGGGGGGGGTCTTATATGGCTCCATTGACGTCACTTCCGTGGACGACGTCAGGACAGAGCCTGGCGATGCCGCCCACCGTCATGCAGAGGTACTGCTGGGGAAAAAGTTTTCAGAATCCAGTCTGACGACTGGGGATATTCTAAGTTAAGGAATCTGCGGCTTACCGAAGGTAAGTAACTCGTTTATCACTCCTCCTTGTCCACGAGCTCACTGTCAAGTTGCAGGACAAGTGAAAGGGTAGCAATTGATGCCTCAGCTTCGCAAAGCACTGGCAATTGAAATGAGTCAAAAATAACTGACACAATATCGAAGCCAGAAATATTGTGATACAAAAATATTGTGTCAAAAATACACATAATGGTAAGTACAAAAGTATTGGAAAGAAATATTGTGTTACACTAATATCGAAAAAATAAATACAATATCGTATATATATATATATATATATATATATATATATATATATATATATTATCTACTGGCGGTCGCCAGTAGATAGTTATAGTTAGGACCGAGTTTCCATAGGAAATCTCAAAATTCTATTTTGAATAACTTTGGCGCCGATTGACGAATCTTCGCGAAATTTTCAAAACTAATGGGGCGCTCCGCTCCGCTCCTACCCTGAAATGCTCGGGGTGATTCGTCAAGTGGGGGCCGAGAAAAAGGGGGGGACCCAAAACACGTTTTCCCCATGGATTTTTCCATAGGGACTTTAGTCGCAGCTACAGCCCGAACGGCTGAACAGAATTACGTGAAATTTGGCAGAGAGGTAGCCATAAGGTCCGTTTGGTGCCTTTTGCAGGTTTGGTGTAAATCTGTTCAGTATTTTCTGAGAAAATAGCATTTAAATCAATATATATATCTATACGCGCGCAGCGTGCGCGCACGGTGCACGCACTCGGCCGTCCGCGAGCGCACTTCTGATTGGTTGTTACATCTTAGTAAACATTCGAATCGGTCGAAACCAGGAAGTGTCGGCCGCCATTTTGTCTCTCGCACTGAGAGGGGGGTGAAACACAAAGGAGAAAAACATGTAAAGGGGGCACGCTGGACAGTTCCTGACCCCCTAGCAGGGGTCAAGGGGTCCCAGGAGGTCCCCCAAGGGCAATTAAAAAAATTAATTTTTTTTCGGCAAATCGCCGAGTGCGCGAAGCGTGCGCGCACTATATAAACGAAAAAAATTCCGCGAGGTTCGCGCAGCGTGTGCGCACGGTATAAACGCTTTAAAATAAAATTGCAATCTCAATCCCCCCGTGTGCACATGCTGCGCGCAGGGCAGCGTGTGAGCATGGCTTATTAGCCAAGTAACAATTTATACCAAAACCCTTTACAACAAAGCGTATCATGTGTCCTCCTTGTGCGGACGGTGCGCGAAGTGCACCGTGCGTACATTGCCCATTAAGCGTAACGTGGGCGCGCGGTGTGCGTAGCGCACTGCGTGCCCACCGTGCGTGCACGGTGCGCAAAGTGCACCGTGCGTGCACGGCACTAACTACGTAAAGTGGGCGCGAGGTGCGCAAAGCGCACCGCGTGCTCACCGTGCGCGCACGGAACGAACTGCATGAAGTGGGCGCGCGGTGCGCAAAGCGCAGCGCGTGACCACCGTGCACGCACCGTGCGCGAAGCGCACCGTGCGCGCACGGCACGAACGGCGTAAAGTAACTTAGCATTTAAAAAACCGTACAAATTCACTGAAAAAACCATAGGTTTCACACACGTTATAGTTAGGAATTAGCATTTAAAAAACCTTGCAAATTCACTTAAAAAACCATAGGTTTCACACATGTTATAGTTAGCTGGGCATTTTCCTCATGAAAAACCAATGAAATTCCCCCGTTATAGTTAGTGCAGGCAACTATAACTCATGCGACCTTAATCCGCTGCTGATGACGTCAGATATTACATCACTGATGACATATGTGTCTTTCTGAAAAAAATAAAATAAATATATGTATAGCTAAAAAAAAAAGGAAGAAGACATGGGTATATAAATGTGTAAATACAGTGATGTAATATCTGACGTCATCAGCAGCGGATTACGGTCGCATGAGTTATAGTTGCCTGCCCTAACTATAACGGGGGAATTTCATTGGTTTTTCATGAGGAAAATGACCAGCTAACTATAACATGTGTGAAACCTATGGTTTTTTAAGTGAATTATATATATATATATATATATATATATATATATATATATATATATATATATATATATATATATATATATATATAAAGGTCCACAGGTGTCCAAAAACAGAGCGCACTCATCATCGGGTAACCAAAGTTAAATATGATGGCAGGTAAGTTTGGTGCATGCTGTCGGTAATCTCAAATATAATGCCCAACGCGTTTCAAGCTGTAATAGCCCTTGGTCACGGGCAAGCGGCAGCAGAAATGAAGAGTGCGGGTTTGTTCGTCAGCCTTATTTTCACATTTTAATTCCCCACAGGTGAGTTGAAAGTTCAAGAAATTGCACCATGGGACTGGTAGTCCAATCATAACACTCATAATATCATGCCACTTCAAATAATTGCAATCTTGCCTAAAATAGGCCAACAGTTACATCACCAGCTTTCCCTGCATATAAACATCTCCCAATGTTCCCCAGTGCCTCGCTGTTACGAAGCTAGGGACCCGCCATACATTCAGGGCGGAGGTGCGGCTCCAACGGCTGGACTGCCGTTATACAAGAAGGTCCACAGGTGTCCAAAAACAGAGCGCACTCATCATATATTAAGTATATAGACATTCTTACCTTATTTAAACACACACATATTATTTGAGAGTGTATAATTATATACACATATATAATATAACATTATTTAAAATAAATTATAATCAATATTTAAATTTTTTGTTTTTTAATTATACCGATATAATAACTATATATATATATATATAGTTTTACATACACATATAAAATAATTAAGAAATGTAACAAATAAACTGCAATTTTAAAAAAAATATTTCTAATTTAATTATACATTAAACAGTAAACAATATATAAAAATATATTTTACTAAAAATATATTAGGAAAGTACATACATTTATATTTATTAAACTATAAAATTAAATACATAAACGCATAATAAATATGTAAGAATAATATACTATTCCCACTCCAGTATGTGCAACAGTAGGGAAAGCGTTCGACACTGAATGGGTAAAATTTACTATTCCCACTCCACTCTGTGCAGCAGTAAGGAAAGCATTGGACTAAGAAGGGGTAAATTATACTATTCCCACGATAGTAGGTTCAACAGTAGGGAAAGCATAGGACTCAGGAGGGGTAACATTTGCTGTTTCCACTCCACTGTGTGCAACAGTAAGAAAAGCGCTGGACTTTGGAGAGGTGAAATGTACTATTCCCACTCCAGTGTGTGCAACAGTAGGGAAAGTATTGGATTCAGGAGGGGTTACATTTACTATTCCCACTTCAGTCTGTGCAACAGTAGGGAAAGTGTTGGACTCACAGTAGGGAAAGTGTTGGACTCAGCAAGGGTAATATTCCCACTCTAGTCACTGCAACAGTAGGCAAAAGCGGTCACCGAACGGGGTAAGATTTACTATTCCCACACCAGTCGATGCAACAGTAGGGTAAGCATTGGACCCAGGAGTGGTAAAATGTACTATTCCCACTCCACTGTGTGCAACAGTAAAGAAAGCGTTGAACTCAGCAGCGGTACAATTTACTACTCCCACTTCAGTGTGTGCAACAGTAGGGAAAATGTTGGACTCAGAAGGGGTTAAATTTAATATTCCCACTCCAGTAGGTGCAACAGTACGGAATGTGTTGGACTCAGGAGAGGTTAAATTTACTATTTCCACACCAGTCGGTGCAACAGTAGAGAAAGCGTTAGACTCATAAGGGGTCAAATTTACTATTCCCACTACATTCACTGAAACAGTACAGAGAGAGTACTTCACTAAAAACAAATAACATATTTTAACAACTGTATCAAAAATCCCAAAATATAAAATTTTAAAAACAAAAATTCAATGTCTTAATTTAAACCAAAATTAGCTTGCAATACATTTTTTTAGAAATTCACTAAAAAAAACAAAGGTTACAGGGATATTATAGTTAGGCTCAGATTTCACATCACATATTGCATCACTCATGACATAGTCAGTGACATCACTGATGACACCTTTGGCTTTTTCAGTGATTTCTAAGGTTTGTTAATGTTAATTCTGAACTATAACGTCCCTGTAACCTTTGTTTTTTTTTTGTGAATTTCGAAGTTAAAAAAACTGTAACCTGTAACCTTTGAAAGTGTGTGTGAGTGGCTGTATAGCTCGGTGAGTGGGTCTTTGAGTTGCTGTATGGGTCTGTGAGTAGGTGTGTGAGTATCTGAGTTGGTCTGTGAGTGTCTGAATGGATGTCTGAGTGGGTGCATAAGTGTCTGAGTGGGTCTGTGAGTGAGTGTGTCTGAGTGGGTTTGCAAGTGTCTCCATGAGTGTGTGCGTCAGTCTGAGTGAGTGCATGAGTGTCTGAATGAATCTATGAGCAGGTGCATGAGTCTCTGAGTGGGTGTGTGAGTGCCTGAGTATGTGAGTGTGTCAGTAGATATGTGAGTGACTGGGCCACAACAGAGCTGCACCTGCCCGTGTATCCAATAAGAGTCCAAAGTTTTGCACAAAATATCTACCCAAGTGGAGTACCTTCTACTGGTTAATTACTAAGTGCTACCTCCTTGGGTAAATGTCCAGTTTGTATTCTTCACTACAACTGCGTGATGAGCATGAGGAAATGTCACCAGTGACCTTGTATGTGTTTTGACAATGTGATTGTTCCTGGGGCATCTTTATCCAGAAATCTGTGATAACATGAATCCTCCTATAGAGAAGAGAACAAGACTATAAATAGGTAAATCTCCACCAAACAAGGGTCTTTCTTCTTAACTATGTGAAGTAAGTGCTTCTTTGTTTGGTGGAGATGTCCTCGGCATCAAGAACGCCTCACCAAAATCGGCAGAAAATGCGCTGTGGGGCATTTTGTTAAGCTGTCCATCATCCTGGCAAAAGGCAGGAAGATTTTTGCATACTACTAAGGTGGGTGGGTCCAAACAGGCAAAGCTTCCAAGTAATTTGCACGTGTGAATACTCATAGTAATTTAAAGGAAGAACCACGGACTCTGCTTTCACCAGGTAAGGACAAGAAGGAACTCACTCTTCACGGACACTACAGATTGCACTGCAGTAGATCAACAACGCATTCACCTTCCTGAAGCATTTCAGATTGTCTTTCAATATGGAATTGCCAAGAAATAACAATTGTTTAGCCTTTGCCAAGCCCAGGAGTTAGGATCATTTGTCCTTTACAGAAGTGGAGCTTTAACTGGGACACCTGCTATGTTTATATTTGTAAGTGCTTCCCTTTGAGGTTTAATTTCTGAGCATCAGGGCCAGAATGGCCCTGTCATAACTTAATGGGGGGGCTGCGGGCCCCCCCTGCCTGGACCACTTTTGGCCCCTGGTAGCTCATCCCCATGGGCCTAGCCACTTGCTCCTGGGTGGCCTGGAGCCCACCCCCCCCCCCCAGGGCACCCAGTGTACTATGATGGGGACCGCAGGGGGATCCTAAATGCCCCTGATGTCCCTGCCGGCTCCCCGCCTCCAGTGGGAGTCGGCATTGATCCCACCCATAGGGAGCTGCTAAATTTGCAACTCTCTGCATGCAGGAGCAATCTTTATTCTGTTTCCCTGCCATCTTGACAGCAGGCAGGGAAACAGATAAAAACCCCTCTCCCAGCGGGTGGGAGCAGATTGACAGTAAGGAAATAGAATTTTAAAAAACATAGAAATTCACTAAAAAAACATAGATTAAAGGGGCATTATGGTTTAAATTTTACACACACAAAACCACAGAAATCTAACAGTTATAGTTATACTTATCTCAAGAAACTATAACTCGTGACCTAAGGTAACTATAACCCACACCCTTGCCATGCACAGTTTTCTCATCAATAATTGTATTGGAAATGTTACAGTGATGTTATTAATGTTGTCATAGAAGATGTCATGACTGATGTGGGATGATTAGCAGTGCATGGTGAGGGCGCGAGTTATAGTCATTTTAGATCACAAGTTGAATTTCTATGTTTTTTTAAATTCTATTTCCTAACTATAATATCCCTACAAGCTTTGAGTTTTTTTAGTGAATTTCTATGGTTCTTTTAATGGTATTTCAGTCAATTTCTAGGGATTTTTTAACATAAAATATTTAATTACCATACGTTAATCCAACAGCAGCTGCGCATGGCCTATGGCCATGCATGGCGTTGCATTGGCCGCAGGGCTGGCCATAGGCCAGGCCCTGTGGCCAACCCCCTACATGCAGCCAACCCCACGCTGCGCACAGCCTGGCCGGCGGCCGGGCCTTGTGTCCAACCCCCAAAGGCAGCCAACCCAGGAGGGGGGCATGCAGCACCCTTCCCCAGGTTGATTTCTGCCCCAGGGACCACATCTCCTATGGCCTGCCACATTTATAGTGGAGGGGGATATGTGGCCCCCTTCCCTGAGCTGTAGTTGGCCCCCGGAACCCCATCCCCTGGGGCCCACCGCTTAATTTACGGGGGAGGTACATGCAGCCCTCCTCTCCAGGCCGATTTTGGTCCTGGGGACCCCATTTCCCGGGGTCTTGACATATTGTAAATGAGTGGGGGGCACGCAGCCCCCTCCAGGGGCTGAATTCTGGCTCAGGGGACCCCATCTTTGATAGTCCAACCATATTATTTGTATTTGTATTTGTATTTAGTTTTTATACCGCGCAACTATCACCCTACGGGTATCTTGGCGCTTGGGCTATGATGGAACAATACTTTTTAAACCAACAAGAAAGTGCATCAACAGAGACAGATAGGAGGTGAGAGATAAATGAGTGGACGCCAGGCAAGAAATAGGGAAGTTAAGAGGCCATAAGCCCCTCCCTAGGAAAGAGCCAGGTTTTCAGATTTCGCCTGAACTCCATCAAAGAGTTTGCCTGTCTGATATTCAGAGGGAGTTCATTCCAGTATCGTGGGGCCGCAGTACTAAAGGCCCTACCTCCCATTCTGGCCTTCTTGATTCTGCCAGTGTTTAACAGAGAGGCGTTCGAGGAACGAAGAGTCCTTTGAGGTTTATACCAGGAGATCTTTTCCTGTAGGGTAATTGGGCCAGTGCCGTGTGCTGCTTTATAGACAATGCACAGGGACTTAAATTTAACCCTTTACCTCATAGGAAGCCAGTGAAGCTCTTGGAGCGCCAACGTGGTAGAGGAGCCACGATTCCTAGTCAGCGCCAATTTGGCAGCCATAGACTGGACCCTCTGCAGTCTCTGAAAGATGTAAAGAGGAGCTCCTAAATACAGAGAATTGCAGTAGTCCAGCCTGCTCAAGATGATACTGCGAACTACCAAAGGTCTTTTCTCCACCGGCAGGAAAGGTAGGATCTGCCGTAGAGCTTTCATAGGGCAAGACACACCCCCACGGTTTTTTTACTTGTGAAGCCATTTGCAGATCATTATCGAACATGACCCCCAGATTCCGCACCGTAGTCACAGGGACAATGGGATCCATTTCAGGGGCCAGACGTAGGTCAAAAGGCATATCCCTTACTTTCGCTGGGGAGCAGTAAATCACCTCAGTCTTGCCTCCGTTAAATTGCAGGAAGTTAGCCCTGAGCCAGTCCGCAGTCTGACTCATACATTTCTGGAATTCATCCATAGTAATGGCATCCCTTCCCTCTAGTGAGAACACCAATTGGGTATCATCCGCGTAGTTGACAATATCAACCCCGTGCACCTTGATGATAGGAATTAATGGCTGCAGATAGATATTAAAAAGAATGGGGCTGATAGCGGATCCCTGAGGGACCCCATGTTCCACCAAGGTTTTACTGGAGGTAAAAGGGGGCAAGGAAACCAGTTGTTGTCTCCCTGTGAGATAAGATCGTATCCATCTCAAGGCACATCCCTTTACTCCCAAATGCTCCAGTCTGTTCAACAGGATTCGGTGGTTTACCGTATCAAATGCGGCTGACATGTCTAAGAGGACCATTACCGAAGAAAGGCCTCTGTCAGCCCGCATCCGAAGGTTGTCCAGCACCGTGACCAGAGCTGTCTCCGTTCCGTGACTTGGCCTAAAGCCAAACTGGCTCTTATCCAGGAGATGGAACTCCTCCAGATACCCAGAGAGGGAACTACTCACTACCTTTTCAAGAATTTTTATTGGAAAAGGTAGCAAGGAGATGGGCCTAAAGCTAGTTGGATCTCCCGGATCCAGAGATGTTTTTTTTAATAGTGGAGTAACCACCGCCAGCTTCCATGTTTCGGGCACCATCCCTTCCTCCAAGGATTGGCAGCATATCTGCCATAGCCGAGGGAGTAAAGCCGAAGCATGATCTTTCCAGATCCTATTAGGCATGGGGTCTAATGGAGACCCTGACCTCACATTCTGTGCACATGTATTAAACAACTCATTAGTGAGTGGTGTAAAGTGCTCCAGTGAGGTTACTCCCCTAGCTCTTCCAGGGGCGACTGTCCAAAAACATTTGGTGGGGAGGTGTCGCACATAGTAAGCCCCCCTACAATCTTTTTTTTTTTTTTTTTTTTTTTTAAAAACCTTTATTTCGGTAGATGCACAATACACAGCGTCTGCCTACAACCCCTCGGGGCCGGCCGCTATGACATTGGAGAACATAGAACAAGAATGTCAGGATAAGAAAAGGTTTAATTTTGTGGTTTTGTCGAGTACAACGTAGTGTACTTCGAAAAGAGTCGAAGCTAATCACTGACCAGGAGAGACATCACCGTTCACGGAGCACCCAGAAGGAAGCGTTATATAGGAAGGCATTGGTAAGGAGACAGGTGGCCACCATCCAGGGACTAAGAGCATACACTATACCACAGAATGATAAAACACAATAAGCTCCTTACTAACACTGAACCCCGACCCCGAAGAAACAAAGAAACCTAAAAGAAAAAGAAACCAAAGAGGAAGGGAGAAAGAAAGAGAGAGAGGGCCATAGAGACGAAGAAGACATAGAACACATCCCATCCCCCCACCCTGCATACCAGCGGAAGGCCATGGCCCACCCCCCCCCAATAGGCATGCCTGTCGCCCCAAATGAACCCCAAGTAGGAAAGAGAGTCCGGAGAGTGGGAAATAACCTCCCAGTCTCCGACTCCCAGAGAAGGCAGGAGGAGGAAATGTTACATACTCCCGGTCACCACAGCCCATTAAGCATCCCCCACCCTGAAAATCATCAGCACAACTGAAGAAGCAAGCAAAGCGGCAGGTGGGGAGACTCCATTCCAAATGTGCGAGCAAAGCAGATAATTAGCAGCCTCATCCTAGTCCCCGCCCGCCAATACGTACAGCAAACTAAAGAAAATCGCCCAGCCCCGGCCCGATCTTGAGCGGCCCCACAGATCCACCCCCGGTAAACAGTAGCAATTTACACACATGCGGCACAACCGATACATAAGCAAATATTCTAGTCCGGGTCATGCCAGGCGGTCAAGCAGGATCATCAAGGGAGGCAACATCAACCCTGGCCTGAACGCGGAGACCCCACCAAACATGGCCGCCGCCGGGAGTGTACCTCAGGCAGAACAAAGGAGCAAGATGGCCGCTCACGGCAAAGAAGACGGAGAGGGAGAAGAAGCGAGAGTTCCCAGTCATAGACCATCACCACATCGATAGTGACAAACACAGTTTTCCCCACCGAACGGCACACACTCCGGCGATGTTGAGGCAGACACGGCAACACCCGCAGAGGCAGAGTCTCAGCTTGTAAAGTGGAAGGGAGCTTTGTATCTGCAACTTGATCATTAGAAAAACCCTCGACACTGTAACCAAGGAGAGGACGATCCACAGTGTCCCCCTGTCGCCAATTTGTGTCCGCCTCGAAGGGAATGAGAGGCAGTGGGGGGTCAGACAACCGCAGTAGTTCCCTGGATGGCATAGCAGCATCGATCTTCCACTCCAGTTCTCGAGTGCGTTGGCACCATGTCGCCCGCAAGTCCCCCAGGGCTAGAAGGATATCACCATAGGTCAGGTCTGCTCCCTGCTGCAGCATGCCGACAGTAGGTAAAGGCGCCACCAGGACACCCTCCAGCTCGACAGCAGGCAGTGAAGCCTGCGTCAGGGACATGGCGGCCCCCGCCTCTCCGGCGAAGCAGACCGGCACCGACACCATTTCCGCCGCCAGCCCACCTCGGAGGGGTGAGGGCGACTCCATAGGACGGAGGAACAGTAGTGAGGGCAAGAGGAGTTGCTGCTCGCTATACGGGGCTCACACGATGGGAGAGCCCTCGGCTGTATTGCAATGCGGGTGGTGGGCGCTCTCAAACGGTCACCGCTCTGACCGCTGGTAGGAGGACAAAGGAAGATTCGCCAGCCCGGACCCAATCGTACAGGAATTCTCTCCGTCGCGAAGAAGGCTCCGCCAGGCCGCCCACTCCACGCCCGGTCACATTTCCCCCGGCGCCGGTCCAGCCCCAGGTCGTCTCACCGTACGTGATAAGCGGTGCCCGGCGGTGGTGGTCGGGCCAGAATGCGTGGGCAAAAGTCCAAAGTCGGCAAACTCTATGAATCCTCGACCAAAAAAGCCGGCGGGAACATCGGAGGAATGCGGAAAGTATCTGCGCATTCGTGGTTACATTTGCTCGCGCCGTAGGCAGGATTAAAGATCAGGATGTCATGTAAACAGCAGACGGGCTGCGGAGCCGGGAGCTCAGACGTCCTGTTCGTCCGCCATCTTGGCTCCTCCTGTGCCCCCCTACAATCTTAGCGATTTTTTCCTCAAAATGGGAGGCGATTTTATCGCATAGCATCTGTGATGCTACCACCTTATTTCCCACACTAGTGGGATTAGAGAGGTCTCTGATGATCTTAAAAAGAGCTCTAGCGCTATTTGGTGCTGATAAAATAGAATTGAGGAAGAAGTCCACTTTGGCCTTAGCCAGCAATTCTTTATACTGAGCTTGTACTTTTTTAAAGGCCACTTTATCATGCTCAGCATAATGCCTGCGCCAGTTCCTCTCTGCCTGCCGAGAGGCTTTACGTATGATACTTAGCTCTTCAGTAAACCACGGCGCAGAGTGTTTTGTTCTGTCCTTCATGCGTTTCAGAGGTATGAGCTGATCTAATACCTCAACAATGTAGTTCTGGTACAGACGATAGTTTAGGTCCACTGACTCATGAGGATCAAAAGGAGGCAGATTTTGAAAAGGTGACTCACCCCTGCTCCTCATGAGTTTTGCCCAATCTCTCCCCATACAATGTATAGCCGGAGGCCGTCTGCTTGTTTTGCCACCAGGTATACAAATCCGGAACTGGATCAGCGAGTGATCTGTCCAAGTCTGAGGTAGAATGTTAACCACCTCAGTTTCTTTAGAGTCAGCAAACAGAAGGTCCAGGATGTGCCCCCCTTGATGGGTAGGTTGCTGGACCAACTGATGCAGGTTAAGACTCTCACAAGTTTCCAGCAAGTCTCTTAAGTGGCTATCATGAGCACCATTCTCCCACATATTGAAGTCACCCAAGAGCAGCATTCTGGAGTGGGTCAATGACTGGGCCGCAACAACATCCAGAAGCGCCTGGACCTGAGTAGTAGAGCTTGGGGGTCTATAACTGACCATCCCTGTAAGGAGCCTCCCTCTCTGTTCTTGTAGGGAGAATCCTAATAGCTCAATGCCCGCCACTTCGTCAACCTTAAATGGGGCGAAGTCCCAGGTGTCCTTAAACATCACCCCGACCCCTCCACCCCGTCCAGTTGCTCTGGGCTTATGGAAGATCTTATATCCCTCTGGGCAAGCAAGCCCTAATTCCACCAGAGAGTCATCACTACACCATGTCTCCGTGAGGAATAGCACATCTAAATGCAGGTCTTCCACCAGATTAAAAACTTCCTGATAGTGTTTTGTCAGAGATCGATAATTAATCAGGCCACACTCAAGGACCAGGCTGGGCTTTGGCGCCGCAATATCTTTTCCCCCCCACTAACCTTATTCCTTATATCTAGTAGTTGTTCCCTAGAGTATTTCACTAGTCTTACATTAGTTCTAGCAGCAAGGCCGGTGCTAGGTGCGTCCGAGGCGCGGACGGGCGCAGACGGGCTTGCCTCTGGCGCGCCTCCGGCGCGCCATCGGCGCGCCCGCTGCGCGCTTTCATGGCCCCTCCTAAATAGAGGATCGGCTGCGTTGGTTGAGCCACTAGACCGTCAACCAAAATGGCGGCACTACAGCGGTAACCGGAACAGAACCGGAAGAGAAGAGAGAGTCTATCCCTCGCAAGCGCGAGAGTGAATCAATCAAAGTTTTACGTGCGGGTAAGTGAAATTTTTAAAAACTGAGTGAATTTAAAATTTTGTTGCAATGCACCAGACTAACTCGCTTCCAATGCGAATAATTCTGACGTCTCCCCCACCTCAATACAAGCCCCACACACAGAGCAGGTAGCATAGAAACGCGCTCTCAATCACTCACAGCAGTCCATTACAAAGCACAATACAAGTTTTAGGTTAAAAAGCAATCTTAGGACTGCGCGCTTGCATGGCCCCTCCTAAATAGAGGATCGGCTGCGTTGGTTGAGCCACTAGACCGTCAACCAAAATGGCGGCACTACAGCGGTAACCGGAAGAGAACCGGAAGAGAAGAGAGAGTCTATCCCTCGCAAGCGCGTGTGGAAATTTAGTTTGTATCTGAACATTATCTGCGCCATCTTGTCTCTCCCCAAGCGCCACACGCAGAAAACGCGCGACGGCCATTTTAGGCACCATGGTCTCATTGCCGTTCGCCAGCGTGCCCCTCAGGCGCTGCAAACGTCCCCCGCGCGCCGGCCACCCCCTGCTCTCTCATACATGGGCCATAAACCCTCTCCTTCTACGCGACCCTGCCATGGAACCACATCCCGCGCCTGACCAACACCTCCTTTCATCCCATACATGGTCATACACCCTTTTGATAACCCCCTTCCTCTGCGCCCAATTGTCCGAATCGATCCCAGGCCATCACCTAGCCCTGCGGATGCAGTTTATTGCCCCTACTGTAAGGGAAACACCTCACATCAAAGGGATTACAGTAGATCAAGGCCCCCACCCCCTGAGACCCGACCAGTCGCACACACCCCCGGGAATTGGCGGAATGTCCAGCTGTGTGATAGCCATCTCCTACTGTGGATGGGGTGGGGACTTCTACTGTAGATAT
Source organism: Triturus cristatus (assembly GCF_964204655.1). Taxonomy (NCBI): domain Eukaryota; kingdom Metazoa; phylum Chordata; class Amphibia; order Caudata; family Salamandridae; genus Triturus; species Triturus cristatus. Next base: position 1,084,444,205 of record NC_140584.1, on the reverse strand, counting down.
GTGTGGGAACAAGCTTGAAGTGGGGATTCCAAGGATGTCTTTCCGTACATCAAAGTCTCAACAAGAATGTATCACGTGTAATAAAGCAATAAACCTGTGTATAAGAGGCCAGGCCTCAGAGATGTGGTTAGAGCACCTCGAGACGATACCTTGCTGTCCGATCTGACGTGTTCTGCTCCGACGGAATAAAACTTTGTTTCCTGCCTTCCAGTCTCCGGCGCCTGCCTCTTTTGTTGGTTAATTATCGAATGGTATAAGAGGCGATTACCGCCGGGCAATACTTGAAGGTTATCGACTGAAGGTCCCGCTACCATTTAACACGCGAGAGTGAATCAATCAAAGTTTTACGTGCGGGTAAGTGAAATTTTTAAAAACTGAGTGAATTTAAAATTTTGTTGCAATGCACCAGACTAACTCGCTTCCAATGCGAATAATTCTGACGTCTCCCCCACCTCAATACAAGCCGCACACACAGAGCAGGTAGCATAGAAACGCGCTCTCAATCACTCACAGCAGTCCATTACAAAGCACAATACAAGTTTTAGGTTAAAAAGCAATCTTAGGACTGCGCGCTTGCATGGCCCCTCCTAAATAGAGGATCGGCTGCGTTGGTTGAGCCACTAGACCGTCAACCAAAATGGCGGCACTACAGCGGTAACCGGAAGAGAAGGGGGCACACAGCCCCCTTCCCTGGCCGAATTCAGCCCCAGAGACCCTATCCCCTGGGGCTCAGCCAATAAAGTGTGGGAGCCCTTGAGCCCACCCAGGGCACCCACTGCATCTTTGTTTAGGGACGCAAGGAGAGTCCCAATGCCCCCACATCCCCTGCTGTCTTCCTGCCTCCAGCAGCTAAAAATGCTGTTTTTTCACCTGTTTCCTGCCTGCTTCAGTGCAGGCAGGGAAACAGATGGAAAGTCAGCTTCCAGCAGGCAGGAGCATTTTTCATGCTTCCACCCGATGAGAGTGGACTTAGGGCCTGGTTACAACTTTGGCGGTGTGAGAGCAGGCCGCCATGACAGCGCCCTGTTCCCACACCCACCGGCAAAGTCGACTGTTGCCTCCGCCTCATTATGAGTCATTTCGTGGTTGGGTGGGTGGCTCGGTGGTCCTGCGGTGGTGCAGTTCAAAGGCTCATATAGGTGCCTTGGAACGGCAGCAACAAAGGAGCACCAAAACAAGTTCCTGCACAGCATAGACTTTGCAGACCATGCCATGCTGGAACTAGGGTGCATACACACAGAAGGGCGCACCATGTGCTCCCTGCATGTATCCCTAGACCCAGAGGCAACAGGGGGCTCTAGAGGGCCCCCTTAGTTTTCTCATGCTGTGAGCCCTGTCATGATACTGCTGGCGGTGAGAAAACTCATAAAATGCTTGGCGGTGCGGCAGCAGCACTGCCAAGCATACTGCGGACTCAGACCTCTGCGCTGCTGCCAGGGAACACGGATTCCTGTCGGTTACGGCGGTCCTATCGTGGTTCGACCACCGTAGTCATAATATGAAATTGTACCAGGAAGGGGGGATGTGCCTCCTCATTTTCCATATCGGCCGGGCCCTGGAGTCTCTGGGGCCAATTTTGGCCTGGGAAAAAGGGCCACATGCAAGAGAAGGTAACCGTGCTTGCTTTTCTAAAACATTTTCACAGGGATCCTTTGTGGTTTTTCCTGAAATGTAAAAAAACCAAAAAACTTTTTGACCTCCAGCAGGGTCCAAGTGGGACCTCACTACCAGGCCCTGGGGGTCAGGGTATTCCTACCATTCCCCGTTGTGTTTTTAAAAATAATTCTTGGGACTCAGCCGAGTCAGAGTCCTAAGATGGCTGCCAACACTTCCTGGTTGAAGTACTGGCAGCCAGTCAGACCTCATTTTGAGGTCTGTAGGATCTGCGGAGGATTGACACATCTAGATATACATCTTTTTTCTTTAATAGCTCCAAAACTCCTGAACAGATTTACATCAAATCACAAAAAGCGTTCTTTCTGGACCAAGATATACCTTTCTGCCAAATTTGGTGTAAACCTGTCCAGCGGTTCGGGTTGTAGTCGTGTCTAAAATCCCTATGGAAATTGCATGGAGAAATGTTTTTTTCTTTTTTAGTTTACCACAAATTTGAAAAATATAACCCCGGGTGGGGCAGGCCCGGGAGTCAATGTTAACTTTATATTTTTGGGAGGGGGAGCCTGACCCCCTCCATGATCCTCTGAGCAGCCCTGGGAACCCCATCTCCTGGGACTGGGGTACAAAAAACACCAAACCCCAAATCTATTATGGCCCTAGGGACCTCATCCCCTAAGGCCATATATATTTTAAAGGGGGGAAAATATATAAAAATATATATTTTGAGTAGGTACATATATGTGGAGTAAAACAAAAAAACTAGTAGTAGTAACCTGTTGATATTTTTTATTTTATATTCTGTTCCATTGATATTCAGGGTGCACTCTATGTGAAGGAATATGTGGACTGTTTAAAGGTAGATAGTAAAGCACACCCAATCAACTTTACACATTCCAACTTGAAATCCTATTAATTAGATGAGATTTAGAGCAGAGGGGTGTAAAGTAATGTTTCTAAACTGTTCAAGCTTTGTGAAAGGCAAAGTTTATTGAGTTAAGTTTATTTTTTTTATTTTATTTTTTTAAAAGGCTGACCTCTGCTCAGAGCCACCCTTCCCTCGCCTCTTACCTGTGGCTGTGGATGTCCAGCCTTAGCAGCCCAATGCTGAAGGCTGCACCGAAAACTGCACTCACACCTCTGAAGGCCACCACAAAGGGCCCAAGGGAGGTTGCTGTTATACTGCAACTTGAATGCTGCACTCCCTGCGGAGTCCTTCCAAACAATGCAGACGTCTCCCTACTGCCCAGCTCATAAGCCAGGCAGCAAGCACCAAGAAAGGGGAGTGAAAGGTTTCCAGTGTGCTCACTCAATCCCTCTCTCTGCCATGTGCATGGCATGCGGCAGGCAACTGAGGAGGATCCATGCAGCAAGCATGAGTAGTGAGAGCAATATAATGGTAGGCCTTTCTTGTGTAAACCAATCCAGCCATGCCCCAGGCATCAATTAAACAGAGACCGTCCAGGGAGCAGCCAATCCCAGCCAGCTCCTGAGCTCTCGCTTCTGTACAAGGGTGCCTCACGTCACTCCAGGTCCTGGCAGTGTCACTGGCTCCAACCTTCACACCCACACCCTAGCCAAGCCGGCTTGGCAGCATGGGCATGGCACCAAGCATGGTGACTTCCCACAGGTCCCTATCACTACCAGGTCTCTGCAGTCCGGACATCCAATGGGGCACACTTGGCACGGTGCAGGTTGTAACGTAGTAAGACTTCATCCATCAGCAGTCTTAATCAAATGCCGTCTACTCTTGAATCACTGCGTTCCAACTCTCACAAACATTCTGATGTCGAACTTAACTTCATTACACAGGTCAGCCCCACTGGTGTACTCTTTAAAAGCAGGACCCTCTATATATGGGATGTAAAGGCGCAATGTGCCACTAGGGAGAAGATTGACGTATCTGTCTAGTGAGCAACATGGCGGCATGCAATGTGGTACTCTTAGAAGCCAGCTCTTTGGCGACTATTGTCGTTGACCACTATTCTAAGTTCAGCATGTGTGAAAAGGGAACTTGAACAGGGAGGGATGGTGGGCATGTGTGTGTACCTGATATGGGTCTGATTGGGGTGCTGGATGTTAATAGCTGTAGTATCCACAAACTGTTGGGGCATTAATTGTGGGAGAGGTCCCGAGGCAAAGCAGTTGGACCTAGTCCACCCATAGTCGATAAGTACCTGGGAGTGACAACACATTGAGTGATCTTAGCAGCAAAGAGACCCTTGAAATGTTGGACGTCACTCTGAGCACTCTTGCACTGCGTTGTCTTTGAAGATCAGATATGGTGTGTAAGTCTTCGCCTAATGAATTTTTTTGCCGCACCTTGGGTACGTTTTTTAAGAGTTTTTTTAAACTATTTTAAAAAGTGCACAAATGTAACACTTTTTAACGTATGTATTATGTACTTGCGGACCATAAACTGCTATAAATTGTTTAAACTTATAAAGAGTTTTTGGAATCTTTTTTAAAGCAAATACAATCTAATATGTTCCATATTTATGTATTTGTATTTGTTGACCTCAGTTGAGGTCTGAATCAAATATAATTATTATTATTATTGAAGATCTGATACTGCAGGAATGTAATATTGAAATGCATTTTTCATGGTCACAACAAAAAAGAGTTAGGAAAGATACTGCAGGGTTTGTTTCAAGTGTAGTTTTACTTCGTTTTCGTTCTTGTTGGTGGCGCTGCAATGATTTTAAGGACTTGAGTGAATTTTCAGGTGATTTCAACAAGTGGAAATGTTCACTCGCTCGTGATTTGGATGGCTGATCCTTGCTTCCCCTCCTAACCTTCCAATAGAAATACTAAATAGTCGGCAAGAAGCTGAACTGAAAGTAGATTTACTTTTAAACTGACAAATCAGTTCATCCATTTGAGATAAACGTTCAAATAACAAACCAGAGTGCTACAGTTCACGCAAGTTAGGCGCCTTTTTGGGGGTGTCTAGATTTGCGAAGGATAACTCCACCCGACCAGCCACCTAAATTGATCGGAGGAAAATCCACCTGTGTACCTGGTATTTCTTTCTTTCGTATGTTGCACCACAACATATCCTGGAACAGGACATGGTAATGGGGAAGTGGGCAAGTCATTTTTATTATTTTTTGTTTCACACGAACTACGTAGTTGGGTCTAAACATCTGATTTCATGAGGGGTGGCATGTCCCGATCTTGCCCAACTGCGTGTCTAAAATGAGCTTTGTTGTGGGAATCATTCTGCTGTGCATTTGTTATTTCAGATTTGAGACTTCCTGTTTCAAAACCGAGAGAGGAAGTGTATGTTTTAGTCCCTTATTGGATCATACAGATTCAACGCCTAAAAATACTGAGATTTATTCTGTTGACCAACATCCCCTTTTCCTTTTGCGTTTCCTCAAAATAGCCTTCCGCTCGATTGCCTCACGCCGCCTGAATGTCTCAAGCTAAAACAGGAACATTTTGGAACAGAAAAAGTGGCTTGTTCATTTTATGGCGCTGAAGCATACATTTAGAGTAGTCATTGAAATGATTTCAGGATCAGTTGTGAAGTCACTGTCCTTCAATCTGCTGGGGCAGAGCAGACACTGAACCGCAGAGCTTTTGATGAGCTCCAGGACCAAGGCGTGCAAATGCAAAGACCAGGGGATGGGCATTAAATCATTTCTAAGGCCTTACACCCCCAAGATTACCAAGTGGTGGAAGGTGCACAAGAACCTATGTAGATCCGACTGTACGCCCAGTCTGGATGAATGGTCTGCAAGAGAACCTATTAGAGAGAGTGTCTTGCCTCTGCTGCCCCTGATCCTGGGACATACTTTTATTTCGAAATACAGAGCTTCACTGCTTTGACTCTCCTTCTCTCAGCAAAGTTGGATTCAAAATGGTGCATTCAAAAAGCGGGCTTCTTTTTTCTAGAGGTTATGGACTTGTTTTCTTTCAAGTGTTGAGTCTAACGAATCAAATGCCTCCTAACTTCATTTTTTTGTGTGTGTTTACGAATTTGAAGATGCTCCACAATTGATGCAATAGAAACAATACAACTTTAACGTAAGTCGTCTTCCAGGTCAAGTTCTCTTGTGTGATCGCAGAGGCAGGACATCCTTTCTGATTTTATTTAATTAAAAAACAAGCACATTGCACCCAGTACATTTTTCAAAAGCTGATCAAAACAAATGTAGTGGCACATTTCAATGAGTCCACATTTTGAGCTTATGAGGATCTGCAGTGCCGTGAACCGAACCCAAGAGTCACGGCCATGCCGGATCCATCCATGGCTATCACCGAGGAACCGCAGATCCTTGTGGACTACTGCAGAGGTTTGCTTGGTTTATGAGAATGTATTGCTCCACATTCAAATAGTTCATGATTTTCTTGCACAGATCATTGAACTCCTTACCTTAGGAGGGCTCTGCAGGAAAGGAGACTGATTTGCTGAACTTTAGTTTTGAGGAAGCAACTTTTTCTTCTTCAGAAGTAACTTCTGGGCAAGAACAAGAGGAGAAATCCAGAACAAGAAGAAGATGAAAGAAGTGAAGAAGGGGAAAATATTCCAACAGAGCATTCAAGTTCACCCTCCGAATCCACTGTATGGAAATGTACACCATTGGAGGGCCTGAAATTGCCAGCAATATATGTAATGCACAGTTTGTGTGATCAGAAGCTCAGCAGGGTTAGCTGAAGACAACACAGCTTTGGCACCTCACCCACACACCAGCATCTTAGATGCTCGGCATGAACAGCATTGTTAGCTGAAGAAAAACTTAACAAGAAAAGTGACACTGAAAGGACAAGTACATTTTCTGCAATCGGGCTGTATATCGTCCCTGCTGGAGATCAAATGTCGTAAGAAATTTTACAGGAAGACAAAGAAGCCGTTGATACGTGTTATTAGTCTGTGGCATTGCATTGTTTACTGTGTAGCACAGTCATCTACTTTAGGAAGCAAATTAAGGGACCCCAAACGACTTGCACAACATTTTTTTTTTCAGTTGTCCAGATTTTGATTTCCATTTTTTGTTGGATTTGAAGTACTATTTCTGTTTAAAAAAAACAAAAAACACAAAAAATATTTCAATAAAAAAGGCTTCTCTCACAACCAACTTTACCGGTATAAAAAATATACACATTATATATATATATATAAATATATGAAGGGCGCCCTACCATCCGGGCCCAGCAACCCCTGCTACGTCCGGCCCTCAGCCATGTGCAGTAGGGTTTGGCCACAGGGCCTGGCCATCGGTCAAACCCCGCCATCAAGCATCTGCATGCGCTAACCACTGCTGCACATGACCTTTAACCAGTGAATAGCAGATATATGCGACTGAGATAGGCCTCTGGCTAGGTCCTGCACTCAAGCCCCCTAGGGGTCAACACCCACTGCGTACTGCAAGACACCGCATGTGCCAACACTGTCTGTAGGACCCCGCCTCTAACTATGTGCAGCAGGGATTTGCCTTAGGATTTTGGACAGATATCCAGCCAGCTACAGGTGGATAACCCGGTACGCATAGTGCTTGGATCATACAGCTTGCCCACTGGCCACAGATTTTTTTAACTTTAATTTTCTTGGAATTGCAAAACCTACATTGCTATTGAACATCTAGGACAAGGTTCATTTCCGGGTACCACGAACCCAGCATAAGCTGCTCCCATCAATGTGGGGCATTTGCTGGGTTCACGGTTCCAAATGCATATCTATCAATTCTCAATAGGCAAGGCATTGGTGTGTGAAGCATGGTATTGGCTCACGACACTTACTACAGACCTAGGGATCAAATTCACCTCGTACGTTGGCCAAGGACTGTGGTAACTGTCTCGGTGTCACAGACCGTGGATGCCATTTTAGGTGTTGTGGTTCCGCAAATCCCAAACATAATCAATAGAACCCATAACTCATTTTAATTGTTTTTTACATTGACTTCATGGGGGGCAGGGGGTCTATCCACTATGGATGGGGGTAAGGGCGATCCCTCCTTGTGCCTTAGTATGATATTGTAACATGATTTAATATCCTGGCCTCTGTGGTTATGCAAAGGGTTATATTATATCAGGGTATGGATTCTAGCAAGGCTTTGAGCTTGACACTTTTTACAATTCAAAATACAGGAAGTGGTGGTTTTAGAGTGAAATACCTTGTTAGTCTCCGCACACTCACAGACTTGCATGTTTAAGGTTATACACCAAAACCTCTCCAATTGCTTCCCACGTGGGAAAAAGTTGGAAATTTACTCCTGACAGCAGCAGGAGAAAACCAGGTGAGAATAAAGGGAACATAGGGAGAGTAAATTTGCACTTGCTTAGCTAAGTTTCACATAAGCAACTATACGAGTTATATTTGCCTAGGCGAAAGTGGTAATTACAAAAGTTTGCTAGAACTTAGAAGTGAAGTACAGTTTCCTAGCTTTATTCTGCAAACTCTTGTTATGTTATGTTATGTTAGGGGCATTTGTATTGCGCACAGCTGCCCCAGCCAAGGGGCGTCCTGGCGCATGACAAGATAAATTTAGCCGCACCTAACAGAACAGAGGGAATAACACACAGACAGCACAGGATATAAGATGGTTAAAATAGCACAGTCTTTACAGCTTTACCGAATAGAAAGAGATCGTCCAAAAGGCGAATCTACAACGGGAGAGAATTCCACAAGATAGCTGCTTTCACCCGAAAGGATCGACCTCCCATACGACTCAACTTGAATCTCGGGACCACTGCCAACGCTTGGCCCAACGATCTCAAAGGGCGAGACGGTACATAAAAAGACAGAAGGTTAAAGAGGATCGGAGGGGCTAGACCCTTCAGGATCTTGAATGCCAGACAAAGCACTTTAAAGTGAATTCTAGCTTTCACCGGGAGCCAGTGAAGAGATCGGAGAGTGCTGGACACAGAGCAGGACCTCGGCAGGCCCACTATGGCCCTAGCTGCTGCATTTTGGACCCGTTGAAGGCGGTTAATTTCCGCCAAGTTAGCCCCTACCAGGAGTGAGCTGGCGTAATCTAATCGAGAGATTATGGTTGCCTGAACAACCAACTGCCTCGTGGAGGAATCAAAAAACTTCAAGATAGATCTTAAGCCTCGAAGAACTCCGAAACAACAGGCCGCAGTTTTTTTGGAGTGCCCCACGAAACTGAGAGCGGGTTCCAGCCATACTCCCAGGTTTCTCAGCTCCGTAACTGGAGTTGGAACTGGCCCGAGCTCCGGTGGCCACCATCTATCTCCCCACAGGTCACGTCCCTTCCCGACAACCATAACCTCAGTCTTCTTTGCGTTGAGCTGGAGACAGTTGGCATTCATCCAGCTCGCCACCGCTCTCAGTCCACTCTGGAACCTAGGGGCATCGCACTCAGCGTCCCCGCTGATAGTGATCGCTAGCTGAGTGTCGTCAGCATACGAGACCATCGTCATGCCCCACTGTCTGACGACATCAGCCAGCGGCCTCACGTAAAGATTGAACAACGTGGGACTCAGCGAGGATCCCTGAGGTACCCCCAGGCCCAGGGGATAGAAATTGGACTGATGAGGAGGTATGGCAACGCAGAAGGAACGGTCCTCAAGGAAGGAGCGGAACCACTGTAAGGCGACGCCACCAATGCCCATCTCCTCCAGGCGACGCAAAAGGATAGGATGTGAGACAGTATCAAAGGCGGCGCTTAGGTCTAGTAAAATTACCACCAGCCCACGAAGATGGTCCACCATAACCAGAAGAGCTGTCTCCGTACTGTGCCCAGCACGAAATCCCTGCTGGGTGTCATCCAAGATGTTAGCTCGGGTAATATAATCAGAGAGAGCCTGGTTAACATGGGCCTCCATAACTTTTGCCGGCCAGGGAAGTAACGAAATAGGCCGGTAATTCTCCGGCCTCGAGGAATCCAATGAAGGTTTCTTCAAAATAGGAGAAACCACCGCCTGCTTCCATTTGACTGGAACCATGCCCGTCATCAGTGAAGTGTTAATGAAGGATCGCAAAAGAGGGCGTCCTACAAAGCACTGATCTCTGAAGACGACAGGCTTCAATGGGTCCAAAGGTGAACCAGACTTAATTTTTTGGGTCACCCTATCAAATTCCTCAGAGGAAAGCAAAGGTAGCGACTCCATTGTAGGACGACCCGGTATCATCACCAGAGGCCCCAAAGGAGGACTCAGAGCAGAAAACGACCGGTAAATGTCTTGCACCTTCTCCAAAAAGAAGGATGCCAAAGCCTCGCAATGTGTAGTGGAGGCTAATACCGGAGAAGAAGTTCTTTTGGCCAGGAGATCTTTAAGGGCCTTGAATATTGATTTTGATGGATTAGGGCTGTTACGGAATTCTTCTGAGTAGAACGCCGCACGAGTTCTACAAATGGCTCGATGGTACGCCTTGACGGAGGACAGATACAGCGATTTCTTGGCCGCATCATAGTGTCTCCGCCACTCTCTCTCAGCCCGCCTACAAGTGGCCTTTAACGCCCGCAGGGCATTATCATACCAAGGGCTCGATTCTCTAAAACGAGACCTACTTGCCCTAATAGGGATCAAGAGATCGAGCGCCCCAGTGATCCACTTACAGAACCGGTCATAACCCAGTTCCATACTGTCGAAGGGTCCCAGTGGATCTACCGCCAAGACCTCATGGAGGTCCTCTAGTCTAAGTTTATTCCAATGTCTTTTGAGAATAGGTCTCGGAGGGGGGGTAAAGGGAGTAGCAGGCAACGGAACTCGAATAGCCACTAAAAAATGATCCGACCACCCCACAGGTGTTATGGAAGAGATGGTGGCTTCCGGGAGGTTAGTGAAAAAAGGGTCGAGTATATGCCCTCCCACATGCGTGGGTTGAGCTACCTTTTGAACCAGTTGGAGGGCCTCGAGGTCAGCTAAGATATTATTAACAGCCGGCGAACTCCTGTTCTCAAAGTGGAGATTGAGGTCTCCCAAGATGGAAAAATTCGCACAACCCATAGACAAGGAACTGACGGCATCAGGGAAAGCTTCCCTGAATGCCACGTCACTGCCTGGGGGCCGGTAGACCACCATCCCCGATATAGAAAACTGGGGGCTGATCGAGATATTGAAAGAAGCACTCTCACATCCAACGATGTTTAAGACCTTCCAACTGCAAGGTAGACTTGATTTGACCGCAAGGGCAATACCTCCTCCTCTAGATAACCGATTAAGGTTGAAAACAGAATATTCAGAGGGGAAAGCCAAGTTAATGATGGCAGTATCGTGTTCCTACAGCCACGTTTCCGTGATCACAACTATATCAGGAGACTCCTCCTGAATTAGGTCAAAAAAGGCTAGGTGATGTTGGACCAAAGACCTGACATTTAGGTTCAATAAACGAAGACACGACGTTGAACCACAACCTCGTGAGGCTGAGGGGGGTGTCCCCTTACAGCTGCGAACAGGGGAACCAAGAGCCCATCTCTTACAGGCACACCGAAAAGGGCCGCTAAGCGGATGTATCCGTGCCTGATCGCACTTCGGAAGAGAATATCCAATAGACCGTAAGGCGATGCTCGTATAGGTAATCATTCCGACGCTCACCACCCGGGTGCCCGAGACAAACCCCTAGCGCTCTAGGCGTCCTCAGCGCGGACGGGAGCAGACGGGCAGGACTAAGGCACGACTCCGGCTAAGCGACGGCGTCCCACTGCGCGATCCCGCTGCGCGGGAAAGGCGACTTTAAGTAGGTGTCCCGCGAGGTTTGTCCAGCCGCGTGACCGCTCGCAATGGCGCCCGCCGGGATAGAACAACACCAACACCAACCCAACCAAAGATGGCGCCCGAAATACAGCTAGGGACCCACCCGTGACCCGGACCCGCCAAACGGCGGTGCTTGGAATATTTTAAGTGCGGTGAGAGGGAGGGGAAACCGCTACCTAGTCCCAGACTAAAATCAGGGGTAATGAAAAATATAAATAAAGCAAATACAAAAACAGGAGAGTTAAAACAGACAGCAGCGCAAGCGCGACTGACGTAATTCCTTGTCTGGTAGCCAAAAGGAAGGACCGCCTTAAGTAGGTGTCCCGCGAGGTTTGTCCAGCCGCGTGACCGCTCGCAATGGCGCCCGCCGGGATAGAACAACACCAACACCAACCCAACCAAAGATGGCGCCCGAAATACAGCTAGGGACCCACCCGTGACCGGGACCCGCCAAACGGCGGTGCTTGGAATATTTTAAGTGCGGTGAGAGGGAGGGGAAACCGCTACCTAGTCCCAGACTAAAATCAGGGGTAATGAAAAATATAAATAAAGCAAATACAAAAACAGGAGAGTTAAAACAGACAGCAGCGCAAGCGCGACGGACGTAATACCTTGTCTGGTAGCCAAAAGGAAGGACCGCCTTAAGTAGGTGTCCCGCGAGGTTTGTCCAGCCGCGTGACCGCTCGCAATGGCGCCCGCCGGGATAGAACAACACCAACACCAACCCAACCAAAGATGGCGCCCGAAATACAGCTAGGGACCCACCCGTGACCCGGACCCGCCAAACGGTGGTGCTTGGAATATTTTAAGTGCGGTGAGAGGGAGGGGAAACCGCTACCTAGTCCCAGACTAAAATCAGGGGTAATGAAAAATATAAATAAAGCAAATACAAAAACAGGAGAGTTAAAACAGACAGCAGCGCAAGCGCGACTGACGTAATACCTTGTGAATTCCTAAATGCTGTAAATCTCCACGAAAGCAAGGACAAATATGTGAGTGCACTTTTGCTACTTTCTTTAAGAATGTGGCCCCTATTTTCTTTTCAAGTTGCCCATAATAACGTCTGTAATGTTTTTACCACATTCTCTACTATTAATCTTTTTTTGGAAATATGGGCATTTATCAAACATGTTTTACTACATGATGCTGTAGTGGAGTCGTATTTAAAGATGCATAATAATTTAGCAAAGCTTTTGTTTCCAAGTTGTGGATTTTCGTATACACTTTATTTTGAATGCAAATAATCACCAACCTTACTTTCATGCTTCTGCATGTATTTGCATATACTTTGGGAGCATTATAAGCAGCCTCAAATTGCTAAATGTTGCAACGTGTACTTTTTAATACTGGAGCTGCTGTTAATAATGCAAACTGAGCTTACAGCTCACTGCATTTCCTTAAATCACTCACCCTAATAGTAACGACTTTTGAATTACTGACTCTGATATACAAGTTCAAGCAACTTATACACATGAAAGCTAATTTTACCTTAGTTGGAGGTCATCCTCTGTCACAGATCGATAGTGTGGCTCTGAAAAGTGCCTGCCAAACACTTGTGCTGCAGGGGATGTGTCTCCTTCTCCATTGGACAAAGTAAACATGCACACCCCTTGTCTTTGACACCAAACAATACTTCCTGAGCGCCAGGTAATTGGAATTTCAAACCCATGCTGCCAGTTACACACTATGCACCAGTTTGAGCAGTAAATGTTCCCTAGGAATATGGGTAGTTTAGGACACTATGCTGGAATATGAAGTATATATTTCTTTCTTAAACAACTAGCTTTCTTCGTCACCATAACCTCAACATGTAGCTTGCGAAAAGCACAACAATTTTCTACTCAATGTGTATCCAGATTTTGAAGCTGGTTAGCGAATTAATCTTTCTGTTTTCTTGTAGATACTGTTTTATTCCAACTCAGTTATGTCTGCAGAGCCTTGACTTTGACATGAGATCCACTAATTTTGAAATCATCATGGAATCATGAGCAACCCATTCTCAAAAGCCCACCTTCCAGCAGCACAGACATAGCAGAGGAGAGGGGGGTCAGGGAGTGTCTGCTGGGATAGACTGCTGGGAAAACATGAAGAGACTTGTCATTTCTTGGGTTAACAACAAGCTCTGGTAAAGATTCATAATTCACACCTGTTTGTATCTTTGTTAGTTCCAGCAACCCTTGAAGGATTCACAACACGTGAAGGATTCACAACACTTGAAGGATTAACACAATGAGGGGAAACGGCAGAAAAGATTGCAAAATGAAGACAACAGAAATGTACATAATCTTGTTATCTGCTATAATGTGTCCATTTTTGACACCAAATACTCTTAGCTGTAGTTATACATTTCTGATCTATTGTCATTGGTACAATATGGGTTTGGAAAACGATAACTGTTGTGTTGAGAAAGTTCAAAGCACAACACGTCGCACAGTGTTCATGACCCAACAAGAGGTTATTAGGCTTTACCTGTGTACTTAGCAATTGCTTGTAATGATACAGTACATCCAGAAACAATAACAATCGTCATCTCTCCAGAAACCACAAGAATGTTTTAATGTTTGTGGCTCAGATATTCAACAGTGATGGAGCGGTAATCTCATTTCATTTGTAGGGGTGCATCATTATCATGTGTAGAGTGAGCTTGCATATATTCATGCAATTATATTAAAGTAAGGTGTTAGGATTGTGGAATGCAATAATGTAACTACATGACATGTTTTAGGTTATTGACCAGTAGTACAGACAATTAACATAGGAAATGAATGTAACTTGCAGAAATCGTTAACATGAAGAACTCGTGTTGTGGAGTTAAAGCCACTCATATACTGAATGTGTTTAACCCTGATATTTCATAATTTGGCAAATGTGTTCGTAAAAATGCTTTAGAGTTATGCCAATCTGTAATGATTAAATGAGATGTTCTTATGTTAGCTAAATCGCGGGCCTGAAATGCAAGTCCCTGACAACTCTCGCCTTAGAATTAATAGTTTACATTTCATGCGCACTGTGGAAACTGTTCTTTCTCACGTTTGTATTGCAGGTGGAGAAGCATTCATTAGGGAAAAGTAATATCTGTGTTTTAGTAGTTAGGCAAGGAGAGAAGAAGTAACAGTTACATGGCTTGGAAGTGATAAGACTGAGACGGATTCACACTGTAGAAGGCATGGCAACCAAGGACGAATTGTTACAAGGGACGTACATGGAGAAGATCATGGAAAAGTACTCGCATGACTGTACCCATTGTAGATTATGCTCATGTTGTGCATTATGGGAAAGCTACCTGTATAGATGACTGATTGTTGGAATTAGAGAAAGAGCCCCACTTCTTTCTTGCCTTCATAGAGAGAGCATCTTAAAATGAGCTCTTTCTTTGCAATAGTGGCTTTATGCTACTTGACCCATTGATGGTGGAGAGACTTCTTAGGAAGTCTCCATGTACTGACACCTTTTCCTTTCCACTGAAAATGCCTATGCAGGCATGTTATCTTAACGCTAGAGTAGGGATGGATTTAGTGCTTTTCACTCACCAACCCTTGATGCAGGGAGATTTGGACTCATGCTTTCTGATTTTCTGTATCCTACTTCTTGAATTAATAGTTTTGTTTATGTTGCACCATTTAAATTTGATGCACAGATTTGGCTTACTACTAATTCCTTTGTATCTCTATTTACCCTCGTGTTGAGGTGTCTCTATTTCCTGCTATTTTTGGCTTTGTAATAAATTAACCAATCATATATAGTTGTCTGTGGGTCATAATGTATCAAGGAGAACTATTGACAAATTAATCGAGTATTAACGTTTTCCTCCCCTTCACACTTTCATGCTGCGAAAAAGAACCATCGGAGTGTCTCTCCAGAAAAGGTCTAGAACTAATAAGCCAGGCCCTTTCAACAGCAAATACAGAATGGATAAATATGTTCAGCTGTCCAGAAACCACAAGACATTCAAATGTTCATGGTTCAATAGGAGTGAATCAGACGCAGTACAGATGTTTCTAGTCCACAATAAGTGCAGGAACACCTGCTGCTGCTCTAGAAAATAGAGCAGTGAAATCAGACAGCGAGGGGGTAGGTGGGGTTTTTCTGTATTTCAGGTGGGAGCCAGAAAATGACGTCCATACTAAGAATCATAGGACTTGTAGTGCTGTGTACATTTTCCTGTTGTTTTGGACAGCAAGCATATTGCTGTGTGCAGGCCCATGCATTCCCCTTGCTGAATTGTCCACCTAAGCAACTCAAAGCCATGGGTCTTATGACAGAACCCTATGCCAGCTGTGCCATGAGCACTACCAACTACTAGATGTCTCTCACCTGACTCGAAAAACTTGATAGGATTCAATAAATCATGATCTTAAGGCAGGGGACCTGAATTGAGAGGCTATAAAAGCCACTCATTATTCAGCCATCAGTAACCTACTTGGTCATTCATTATTACTGGCGGGGCGGCAGATGTCAAAGGGAGCAGGAGCTCCAAGTAACCCTCAAAGTGCCCATTTGTGATAAAGAATCACACTGTGGATACTTTTACACTTCAGGGAGACCATGCTGCCCATAGCATGTTAGCATTTCTAAAAGGGAAAATTCAACAGAAGTGTAATGTTTGTATTGTTATAGAGCTGCAAAGCTTATGGAATAAATATGAAAAAAATGTTTGTCCTTCTAGGAGGCCCGTTGAATATTGTTTACACGGGGGAGCACAGTATTAAAAAGTTTCTAGACCACTGTCTCAAGCCAATGCTTTGCTTCATGTAATGCATAGTACAAACCATTTCTGGGCAACATTGTTCATGGTGAATTGTGCCTTTATCTAGCAAGGCTTGCTTCCAACAGACAATATTTCTTTATGGGGACAGTTAATTCTTTTAAAAGGATTAAATGGGACTGAAGCACTAACAGGAAGCTTTAACTTACAGCAGGTCTTCAGCAGATCGGTCGGGCAGCTACATTGAAACACATCTGTACATTTTGCAGCTGGTACGCTGTAGGTTGTAATTATCATGACCATTCTCAAATCATACAGGAACCCTTTCATTTCAGCATCTATCTTCTGCTTTTGCAATTTGTTCTAAATTTGGGTATCTGAGAATTATCCCATGTGGGGGAAGAAAAAGTTAGTGCTAGTGATGCAGATAATTTGGGAAACCTTCTGTCTCAGCAAGGGTTGGATAGCAAACAGCAGGGTTCTGCTTCCTTTTGAGTTTACTTTATCAAATGTTTTTTTGCTTACGGTCCAGGATAAAGTGCCATGTATCCTGGAAAATGAGTATCATCTTGCAAGCTGATTTTGGTTTTTCTTTCTCCAGCAAGGATGAGTGAGTTCTTCAAGCATAGGATTCTAGTTCACATGTTTCAGATGGATACTTCTAACCGCAGATTCCTCACCTTTAGAGTATCCCCAGGTGCCAGTTGTGGAAGTTTTAAAGAGCAATGCTCCTGTGTACTGGCAGAAGCATCTTGTGGTACCACACCAACTTCATTCTACCCCAAATGAGAAGAACGGAGCCACATATAAGTGTCAACTCTGCATGTCAATGTCAAGGTCCTTTATCTCTGCACCATCATACATGGATCTGGGGCTCTGCTCGCACCATCTTCTAAGTAGTATTTTTCTGCAAACTTTTTTCTACTACCAGTATGCAAGGGAACTATGTCCCTTCCAATGAATACAGGGTTTAAAACTTGTTAGGACTGTTGCAAACAAATGTCTGTTACAGACCCACACAAGGTTTGTCTCTGGTGTTTGGGTTCAAACACAACTCCGAATCGTGTTAGGAACGTGCCCTCATGAACCCAAAGGTGATCCGGGATCATGAAGCAAAGCTGTACATTGCCGAACATCAGCAGGAGAAACTGCGCAAGTCCTGTTTCTGTTTGAAGTTGAGGGCGCAGACCCAGTTCCACTCTCAAGGCTGTCCATGTGATAGATCCTTTTCCTGTTGAAGTGTTAAGGTAAGTCCCAGTCGAAGTAGAAGCTCAAGAATTCATTCCAAGTGGGACTCCCCTCATCCCCCCGACTCTCCGTTGGAGAAATCATGAGGTGGTCCTCAGCGACATCTGTGCTTCTCAAACCAGACTGTCTGCACTGGCTTCAGAGGTGACTTCCACTCTAGCTCTAAAATCCACACCGGTTCCTTTGATATCGACACTGGTCCGAACGCTTCCAGTTCTGGAGTAGAACTTGTTACAGATCTGTCTTTGAGCCAAAATCATCCTGACTTCAACCGTGGTTGCATCCAGACTTCACTCCAAAGCATCCTGTCCCTTACAATCAGATTCAGACATGACACTGGCTCTACCACAGGGACGCCCTTCTGTGCTCCGCCACCATTTCAGCTCTAACTCTGATCAGAGTTAGCCAGTCTTTGAAGATGAACATAGAGATGACGGAGCTGCCTTACCCTCACATTATGATGGTGACAATCTATATATGGATTTACAAGAGCCCAGTGGATTGGACACTTCCCCTTATATTGGGTGTTCTTCCCTCGAACCATAAAGGGAAGAGACTCCTTTTACTATAGTGCAAATACGTGCAGCAGATGCATTGGACTTAAAACATCCTTCTGTGGAAGTTAAGACAAGTGTGCTTATGGAGTTTTTGCAGCCTGGACAAGCTTCCTCTAAACATTTACTACCATTTTAGGCCCTAACCGACAGATTAAAGGACACCTGGTCTAAGAACTTTTTCTTGCCCACCTGGCAGGTAGCCAAACACCACAGGCCGACACCAGGTGACCCTTATTTTTTTACATAGAAGCCTATGTTAGGAAGTCTGGTGATACAAGATTCTCCCAGCAAAGTGAACCCCAATGAATTCCCTATGACACAGAGAGTCAAAAAGAATTAAGACATTCAGGAAACTGATGTTTTTATCGACCAGACTAGCCCCGAGGTTGGTCAGTGCCAGCTGCCTGCTTGAGCAATATTCACACGCTCTTTGCAACATGGTAAGTGAGATCTTGTCAGTATTCCATGGGGAATTTCGGGCCTCTCTGGCCCAAACCAGCCAAAGATCTTCAAGATGCAGCGAAATATGTGTTTTGATTTGGCCTGGATACCACCGATTGCCTGGGCCGAGTGGTTGGCACTAGTGTGGTGATTCGTCACCATACGTGGATGAAATGCACTGGATTTTCGGGGCCATGGAGGCATTCCTTAAGGATATGCCTCTTTATGCATCTCGCCTATTTGGTGAAAAAGCTGATGCTGTCCTGGAAAGCTTCAAAGAGCGCTGGGCCACGGCGCAATCCTTGGGCCTCTTAACTCATGCTAGACAGTTTCCCCAGCAGTTTTTACCCTTAAGGTGTATTCCAAAGCTTTGACTTACAGGCCTTTTCAGAGCTCTCCCTAGCGAGAGATACTAGGGCTGCGAGCGTTTTTTATTTTGGAACCTACTTGTTGGCATATTTACTGTTGAAACTGTGTCCAAAAACTGCATTTGAGATCGTTTTTAGGAATTTTACCTGGGGGCTTTTAAATGGAATTTTTAATTGGGGAATTTATTGAGGCACACTGACACCTCCTCAACACGCTTATTCTACTTTTGTCTGCCTCGCCCAGCCGTCTTGTGTGTTTTGCTGTTGGCTGCGGTGGGCGCCATTTTAGGTAGGGCTGGGGGTGCGCTCTAGTCGCGCCGCCCTCCCGCCCTCCCAGGCTATTTAGAGCTGTTCTTCGAAGCCCTCGCTGCCTATTCAGAGCTCTCCCTAGCGAGAGATACTAGGGCTGCGAGCGTTTTTTATTTTGGAACCTACTTGTTGGCATATTTACTGTTGAAACTGTGTCCAAAAACTGCATTTGAGATCGTTTTTAGGAATTTTACCTGGGGGCTTTTAAATTGATTTTTTAATTGGGGAATTTATTGAGGCACACTGACACCTCCTCAACACGCTTATTCTACTTTTCTCTGCCTCGCCCAGCCGTCTTGTGTGTTTTGCTGTTGGCTGCGGTGGGCGCCATTTTAGGTAGGGCTGGGGGTGCGTTCTAGTCGCGCCGCCCTCCCGCCCTCCCAGGCTATTTAGAGCTGTTCTTCGAAGCCCTCGCTGCCTATTCAGAGCTCTCCCTAGCGAGAGATACTAGGGCTGCGAGCGTTTTTTATTTTGGAACCTACTTGTTGGCATATTTACTGTTGAAACTGTGTCCAAAAACTGTATTTGAGATCGTTTTTAGGAATTTTACCTGGGGGCTTTTAAATTGAATTTTTAATTGGGGAATTTATTGAGGCACACTGACACCTCCTCAACACGCTTATTCTACTTTTCTCTGCCTCGCCCAGCCGTCTTGTGTGTTTTGCTGTTGGCTGCGGTGGGCGCCATTTTAGGTAGGGCTGGGGGTGCGTTCTAGTCGCGCCGCCCTCCCACCCTCCTCACGCCCTATATTATGTGTATTCCAACCAGACGGCGCAGCGGGCTGGCGCAGCGGGCGCGCCGGATGCGCGCCGAAGCCGCGCCTAAGCCAAGCCCGTCTGCGCCCGTCCGCGACCGGACACGGCCCAGAGCCCCAACCCCTGGCCCGGATTGTAGAGTTACCTGGTGCAGGAGTGAACTAGTAAGTTTTTCCTCAAATGCGTGCTCTCCCGGTCGCCACAGCGTAAGGGTAGGGGAGAATGGAGGATGTAGTCATTGTCAATTCCGCTTTAGCACAGCGCTAACTGACACAAGGGCCAACAATTCCTTGCTGTCATGCGGCCTCATTAATGTTAGGTCGCTTAGCTGTCATAAACACGATGTATATGACCTCCTCATCGACAAACATCTTGATCTGTTGTTCATTACTGAAACGTGGCTCGATGCCAACTCTGACCCTGATATCATTCAGGCCTTACCAGATGACTATCAGATGGTGCGCCTGGACAGACCGATAGGCAGAGGAGGCGGAATTGCGATCGCTTTTAAACAACAATGGGCTTGTAAACTAGAATTGGTTAATTTGGCAGGATGCGAGGCGGGTGTTTTCACCATAATAATCGATAGGAGCACGACTGTAAAGGGCCTGTTAGTTTATCGCCCACCAGGACCCATGGCCAGATTTAAAGACAATCTTTTAGAGTGGGTCACAGAAACAGTGATAAGAAGGGACAAGTTTCTGTTGCTGGGAGATTTAAATATACACCTGCAAGACTCACTAGATAAAGGAGCGGTGGAGTTCCGGGAAGAACTTCACACCCTACAACTAGAGCTAAAGGGGCAGCATCCAACACATAATCGTGGGCAATTGCTAGACCCTATATTTGCCAATTGGGAGGACGTCTCAGTCGCTCCCCCAGTGCCTCTGCCCTGGACTGATCATTTTTTTTTTTTTTTTTTTTGAAACCGTTTATTGCAGTTTATAGAAGTTACAGGTATGGGCCTACAACCACACGGCCGGCCGCTAGAGCATCAAAAGCATATTACATACATACAGCAAAAAAAACCTTCTCAGCGGTGCACAGTAGGAAGACAGGAGTGATCAATGGTGCAGGCCTCACAGCTCCATGCCCACAGTACGGTTCCATTTTCTTAAAGCAAAACAACGTAAACAAACCACAACCGCAAGGCAACCCTCGATCCAAAGTGACAACACGTGCTCCATAAGTGGGGGATCCAAACCAGCAGCAAAATTCTGAAGAGGGGGACGGGAGTAGATCAGGGACTGGGGGACCGCGCGCCCGCGGCCAAGGGAGGGGCGCCAGCTAGGGAGACGGAGCCGGCGAGGCCGCCGGTAGCAGCGGCGGCTCACAAATACCCCCGCGGTAGGCGTTCCAGGGGCCCCAGAGTTTCATCCACGCCCCAGGCTTACCCCTCGCCACATACACCACCTTTTCACGAAACATACACCAATCCATATGCTCTTTCCAGGCCGACACCGCAGGGGGCCTCTGGGATCCCCACAATTGGGCAATATCACGCTTGGCTATCATGTATCCCAGAGTCACCCACCGCGCCTGCGGGACCGAGTAGTCATTTGGTTCCCAGACATTCAGCAAGCATCTCCTCGCTTCAGGCAGCAGCGCGACACGCGTAACCATTCGTAGAACCTCATGCACACCACGCCAGAATCGCTCCACCTTCGGGCACTCCCACAGTATATGCATGAAAGTCGCCAACGCACCACAGCCACGCTTACACATTCCATCGCCGGCAAAACCCATACGTAAAAGCCTTGGCCCCGTCACGTAGACCCGGTGAAGGATCTTGAGCTGGACGAAACGAAGGCGGGCCGGGATGGCCACCTCTTTCGGAGAGGCCACCGCGGAGATCCAATCCTCGTCGTCCAGCTCCAGCCCGTCGGCAACCCAAGCCTCGCGGAGACTAGTCAGCAGACACGATCTATCGTTAATCAATTTTTTGTATATGAGGGAGATCGTGCTGTCCGGGACATGGCCATCTAGCACTCTGTCCTCCAGGGGGGAAGACTCCGGAATGGATGCAACATCCGGGAAGACGGAGCCCAGCGCATGGCGGACCTGCAGGTACCGAAAGTACTCACTGCCCTGCAGCTGAAACTCCGCCTGCAGCGTCTCAAACGTTTTGAATCCCCCCCTCGTCCAGAGATCTCCCACCGTGCTGATTCCGATCGTGTCCCACTTCTCGAAGCCCTTCGACGTCCACAGGGAGCCCAACCTCTCAGATGCATACAGCGGAGACGCTCGGGTCAAACGGTCCTTCCACCCCATAGCTGCATTAGCCGCGTGCCAGACACGCACCATGACACGCGTCGGTCCCGTCAAACGGGAGTCGGGCGCGCCAGAGTAGAGCGCTCGATTATAATCGCCACCGGGCAGAAGCGTCCTGTCCATCTCAAATGCCGGGTTCAAGGCGGGCCCGTAAAGGCCATGATTAATTGCAGCTAGTTGGGAGGCCCAGTAATACCGTTTGATGTCCGGGAGGGCGACCCCTCCATCGTACCACGGGAGCGTCAATTTAGCCAGAGCAATACGCGGCCTCCCGTCCCAGAACAGGCGCCGCTGGAGGCCCTCCACCTCGCGAAAGTAGCGTGCCGGGACCAGGTCCATGGTATTCTGGAGGGCGTAGAGGAAGCGCGGCAGGGACATCATTTTAAATAAGGCCGCTCGGCCGAGCGGCGAGAGCGGCAGACGCCGCCAGCGCACCACGTCCTCCCTCAGACGCTGGAGGGGGGGCAGCAAGTTCCGCTCATAGCGGGCCTCCGGGTCAAGAGTGATATATATATCCAGGTACCGGAAACCCTGGGAGGCAATCTGGATCGGACAGTCCCGTGGCAAGACCGGGGCCTCCCCGGAGAGCACATAGACACAGGATTTCGCCCAGTTGATGACCAGGCCTGAGTTGCGACCGAAGGAGCGCAAAACATCAACCAGGAAGATCAGTGACTTGCGCGGGGAGGCGAGATACAAAAGGATATCGTCAGCATAGAGGGACACGCGGTCCTCATGCTCGGGGGTCCAGCGGAGACCACGGATAGAAGGGTGCCACCGCAACCACTCCGCCAGGGGCTCCATGGCCAGGGCGAACAGGAGAGGTGACAGGGGACAACCCTGTCGCGTGCCCCGCCCCAGCGCGAATGGGGCAGATACTCGCCCATTCACCACCACCTGCGCCAACGGGCCCGAATATAGCAATTTGACCCAGCTGACGAAACCCGGGCCGAACCCAAACTTCGCCAGCATCGCCCAAATATATGGCCATTCGAGCGTATCAAACGCCATGGTGGCGTCCAAGGACGCCAAGATGGCCGGCTCCCGCACAAATGGGACACGCGCGAGCACCCCGTGTAAGCGCCGCAGATTAAGCGCCGTGTTGCGGTGTGGTATAAAGCCCGATTGGTCTTGGTGGACCAAATCGCCCACCACGCCAACCAACCGGTTGGCCAACACCTTGGCGAGGATTTTGGGCTCCGCGTTCAGAAGCGAAATCGGCCTATAGGATGTGACCCGCTCACGGGGCTTCCCCTCCTTATGGATCACCACAATTGTAGCCAGACGCTGGTCCGGCGGGAGGGAGCCCTGCGAGTGGGCCGCAAGGAACATCGCGCGCAGGTGGGGCGCCAGCACATCCGGGCGTAGCTTGTATAGCTCAATGGGAATACCATTGGGGCCCATGGCCTTGCCGGATGCAACCGAGCGAATAGCCGAGGCAATTTCGTCCGAGGTGGGCGGGGCATCCAGCGAATCCCTGTCCTCCACCGTAAGGGAGGGCAGTGCGATGTCCCGAAGCAAGGCATGGGAATCTTCCTCCGAGCAGGGAGAAACCGGGGAGTAGACTTCGCGGAAATAATCCGCGAAGCAGGAGACAATGGCTTCCGGCTCAGTGACGCACACACCATCCACGCTCTCAATCAAAGGCACCACGCGGCTCGCTCTTTCCCTCTTGTCCAACCACGCAATCAATTTGCCAGCCTTGTCACCCACATCATACAATCGCCCCTGCTGCTCTCTACTGAGGCCCCTGGCCCTCCGTGACGAGGGCCCGATAGGCCGCCTGCTTTAAGTGCAAAACATGCAACTTGGCGTCTGTTACCCCGCTCCCCAGGTCACCCTCCAGTTCTGCAATCTCGGCCTCAACCCGGGTCACCTCCTCCCGCTCGCGCCGCCGGGCATTGGAAATAAAGGAGAGGGCCTCCCCTCTAAGAACCACCTTGAAAGCCTCCCACAGGGAGATGGCAGACGGGACCGACCCCACATTCTCATCGAAATAGCGCTGTAAGGATTTGATCAAGTCGGCACGAATGGTGGGGTCGCGCAAATACCATGCATTGATCGGGGCCACTCTGCCATCCCCCCTCGGGAAGACATCGAAATGCAACAACAATGGGGAGTGGTCTGAGATACCCCGTGCCAAATGGCGCACCTCCCCCACCCTCCCTGCCTGGGCCGCCGGGACAAGGATGTAATCAAGCCGCGAGAGGCTACCATGGGCCCCCGAGTGGAAGGTGTACTGTTGCAATACGGGATGCTTTAAGCGCCAGCAATCCACCAGGCCCAGCGTGTCTAAAAGGCCGGGTAGCCACGCCTGTGCCCGGGGGAGGTCCCTGGGGGGATGGCGATCCATAGACCCAGAGGCAACCGCGTTAAAGTCCCCTCCAACCACCAACAGGCCACCCGGAAGGTCCAGAAGGAGGCGCCCCAGGTCCGCAAATGTAGTGGCTTGTAACCCAGGCGGGACGTACACTGATATAAAGATAAACACTCTACCCTCCATTCGTCCCACCAGAACAGTGTAACGTCCCCTCTCATCATGGCGCACCTCGTCAATCTCCAACGGGAGCGAGTTCTTGACCATAATACCCACCCCCCGCGAGCCCGAAGTGAAGCCGGAGTGGGCCGCCAAACGATATCCCCGCCGATTCATTGCATGAAAGGTGTTACCTATAAGGTGTGTCTCCTGCAGGAAGACAACATCTGGAGAAATACGTTTTAAATACTGCAGGACCACACCACGCTTAATCCTATCCCCCAGGCCGTTAACATTCCATGACAACACAATCAAATCCCTACCCCCCATCATAAGTCAAAACAGTCGGTCGCCCCCCACCGAGCATCTTAAAAACAACAAAACAGTTGCGGGTTTGCCTTGCGGTGCTAACAAACAACACACCCCCCCCACCCCCCGGTCCCAACAGAACTCCCCCCTCCCTGCACCCCTGCATGAGCCCAGACAGCCCCCCCAAAGTGCAGTGTGCCTGTCGCCCCATAGCTAAGTACTAACTAGTCCCCCCGAGGAGGAGGGAAGCCCCCAGCAGACCCCACCCGACCTCCATGGGAGGGGAACATACGAAAGCAATATATGGTAAAGGAACAATATCCAGAGCAAGGCCTATACAGTCACCCCTCAATTCTGATCCGGCGGGCCCTCCCCGCCAGCCGCGCCCCCCCCACCCCGATCTCCAGGCAAAGTATCTAACCAGTCCCCAGCCACCTCGGGCCGGTCGAAGAAGTGCGTACGGCCATCCACCTCCACCCTCAGCTTAGCCGGAAAGAGCATTGAGTACTTGAGGTTTAGGTCCCTTAGGCGACGTTTAATACCAAGAAAGCTCTGTCGCTGCTTCTGGACCGCCGGAGTAAAGTCTGGGTAGAAGTGTACATCCATGTTGTCCAGCCTGACCGGTCCCTGTTGCCTGGAGGTCTGGAGGATGGCATCTCTGTCCCGGAAATTAAAAATCCGGGCAATAATAGGCCGCGGCGGGGCACCGGTCTTAGGGCGGCCCCCAGGGACCCGGTGGGCACGCTCCACCGCAAAAAGCTTACTCAGCCCCCGGGGCTGGAGATGGGTCAGGATCAGTTCTTCCACGAAGAGATCTGCCGCCTCCGCCTCTCGGCCCTCCGGCACACCAATAATGCGAACATTGTTCCTCCGGGCCCAACCCTCGGAATCCTCCAGTCGCCGGTCCATCAGGGCGCTCGCCTGGCCAAGCCGGCGCACCTCCTTCTGGAGGGCCACCACGTCCGTAGTGAGGCTCGTTGTGGTGTGGGCCAGGGAGTCAACTCGGTCGTTCGTTTTTGACAAGTCTGCCCTCACAAGGCCCACATCCACCAGGACCGAGTCAATTTTTTGCGCCAAGGTATCGAAACGCTGGTCCACTGAGGCCTTCATCTCTGCGATGGCGCCCATGACGTCCCGGAGGGTCAGATCCACCGGTTGGGCAGGCGCCTCCGTCGGGCCCACCAGGGATGACCGCGATGTCTCCGGAGAACCCTTCTGGAGCGTATAGCGATCCATACTATTGGCCTGGTGCGCCGTGCCACGGCGGGTTGTCTTCATCTTCGCCCGGTCGCCATCTTGTTTGGTGGACATGCTGGCCCTTCCACCGTCGTGCCAAGATCTCCAAACGGGCCGCCACACCAAATCACGGGTGTCAGGGGGGGGGGCGGGGGCGACCACCGGGCCGCGGGTCAACCCACCGCCGGCGGGCCAGCCGGGCGCCTGGACAAGGCAACACCACCGCACCCCGCTCCGCAGCCCGACCCCGCCTGAGGCAAGGAGGGCGCAAAAGCGAAAGTGAAAGTGCGGGGTACGCGAGTCGCCCAGCCCCGCTCGCCGCTGTTATTCACTTCGTCCCCGGATCGCCCCACTACTCCAATCCGGGGGGCCGGCGAGGAGAAGGCCGCAACCTTCAATCGATGCTCCCACCGATGTTCGGGGTCCGATTCGAGCCCAAAAAACGGGTGGCGCCTCAGCTCGGGTTCACCGACACAGTCCCCTCAACAAGGACAGGATATCGCCAGGATTAATTCAGGAGGTCGCGGAGGTCCTCGGGAGCCTCGCACCTACGCGGCCATCTTGGTTGCGCGCTAGGCTCCTCCTCCCACTGATCATTTTTTTGTTCCATTTTGTATTCATTTGCCCAAACAGAAAGCTAGTGCTCCCACCCCTCTCAACTATCCTCGTCGCAGGTGGGCAAGATTCTCCTTGCGAGAGTTTAATAAGGCCCTTACCGCAGAAGGTCCCCCAGGAGGCAATGACGTGGTAATGGCAAATAAATTGCTCAATGACTGCATCACGGCTGCCCTGGACAGCACAGCCCCATTGGGCCGGTCAACTAAAGGTGCCCTCAGACAAAGAACTGCTCCCTGGTTCAGTGAGGTGTTGCGCTGCGCTAAAAAGGACTGCAAACGAGCAGAAAGACAATGGAGAGTGGCATACGAGGACCGGATGAAAGAGGCCTATCTCATAAAGAGACGAATCTATCATAATAAAATCCGGATAGAGAAAGCTACATACTATGCAGACAGAATACATGGGGCAGAAAACTCCGCTAGGGAATTGTTCAGCATATATAAGTCCCTGTCTACTCCAAAAACCCTTATTCAAGATGAAGACTACTCAGTAGCGGCATGCAATCGCATTGCCAACTACTTTGGAGATAAAGTGTCTAAGATCTACTCTGCTTTTCCCGACATACCACCTGTAGTGGAAGAGCCTGCAGACTCAGCAGGAGAGGAAGCAGATCAAAATCTGCTACTCCTTTTTATTACTCCCTTATCGGAGGACTTAGTTAAAATTTGCAGCTCTGTCAAATCTGGCTCCCCTCGAGATCCTGCATCCCCAAAAAGGCTGAGTGACAGTCTGGAGACACTTGAACCCTACATCAGACATTTGCTAGATGTCTCCTTTCGATCCAGTTCTATACCTGAGGATTGGAAACAGGCTGTGGTGCTCCCCCTCCGCAAGAAGCCCAACATTGGCTCCGAGAAGCTAGACAATCTACGCCCCATTTCTCTGCTGCCTTATTTTTCTAAGGTAGCGGAGAAGGTGGTAAATAAGCAGCTAATGAAATATGTGGAGGAAAGCAACCTTCTTCACCCTACCCAATTTGGGTTCCGGCCCCGTCATTCTACGGAGTCTGCCCTTCTTAGGGCTACCGAAACCCTCAGGCAAGGTGCTGACGAGGGACAAACCATGGCTCTGATCCTCTTAGACCTCAGCGCGGCGTTCGACACTGTAGCACATTCCATCTTGCTGCAGTGTCTGAACAAAGGTGGAGTGAGAGGGGCAGCGCTGAAGTGGATTTATTCATTTCTTACAGGCCGAGGCTTCCAAGTGAGGCAAGGTGATCATTACTCTGACCGAATTGCTTTGGACCAGGGGGTGCCACAGGGCTCGTCCCTGAGTCCAACACTTTTTAACCTCTATGTTGCCCCGATTGCCTCCCTAGTAGAGAGTCACGGCCTTCAAATGGTGTCTTATGCCGACGACACGCAGTTGGTGATCTCCCTGTCGCGCGCACCCGATCTTTCGGCAGACATCTTCAGAGCTTGCATGCAAGATCTAGCTGCCTGGATGTCCGCCAATTGCCTCAAGCTTAATGGAGGCAAGACCGAGGTGCTGGTTGTGGGGGGAGACCGATCTGCGTGGACGTCGGCATGGTGGCCAACATGCCTAGGTCCAACACCTATCCCGTGCCAGAAAGCAAAGAACCTGGGCATCTGGTTCGACACTGACCTGACCTTTGGCCCCCAGATTAATCGGGTGGTCGGTTCATGATTCGGGACCCTTAAAAGTCTTAGGAAGACACTGAAGTTTTTACCTGTAAGCGCTCGTCAAACCCTGGTGCATGCACTAGTCACATCAAAGATGGACTATGGCAATCTTCTCTATTTGGGGACTTTGGAGAAGAACTTGAGCCGCCTACAGGTCCTACAGAACGCCGCTGCCCGACTAGTGCTTAGATTATCTAGGAGAGCCGCATCCTCAGTGGCCCTCCGGTCTTTGCATTGGCTCCCGATTAGAAGCAGGGTAGAATTTAAAGCATTATGCATATGCCATCGGATCATCAACGGGAGGTCTCCTCTCCCTTTGAAAGGACTGCTGACGCCTTATGAGCCGGTCCGCTCTCTGAGATCGTCCGGCTCAGGACTCCTGGTTATCCCCAAGGTATCTAGAGCACGGATGGGCGGAAGATCCTTCAGGTATCTTGCAGCCTCTAGATGGAACACTCTACCCACAGCATTGCGACTAGAACCATCAGAACCTATCTTCAGAGCCAAGCTTAAAACTGCACTATTTGAACAGTAGGGTATTCCACTCTGGTAGGTTCCAGTAAGTATCTGCTCTTCAGCGCGGGGACACGCCGCTGGGCGTCACCAAGCGCTTTATAAAACCCCCTAAATAGAAATAGAAATAGGCAATGCCAGGGCCTCTCCACCCCACAGTAGGAATCCTAGTCATTTTAGTATCAATGACAAGGATCAAGCAGACAACGTATAGCCTATAGGCTATCTCGGGCAGTCACCTTCCAACTTCTGTACCCCTGTAGCATAAGACTCAAAACTGCTATATTTTGCCATTATTTGTGCATGACCACCTTGTGGGAGACAGGATGAGACATTACCTCCAAGAGTGGTAAAATATAATATCCAAGAAAAGTGTTCTTCTGATCGTTCAAAGGGCTATGAACTACAATTAATTTCCGAGCCACCACATCTTACGCCAGTATCAGAATGGCTTTCAAGGGAGCACTTGTCCATCTTGCTGCAAGAAGCATAGACTCTCCTGGCCAAAGAGGCAATAGAAATGGGTTCTGGGATTGGAAGTAGAGACTGGTTGTTACTTCTGCTATTTCCTGGTGCTAAAAAAGGACGGAGGCCGTTTTCCTATTTCAGATCACCACCTTTCTGCAGAAGGGCACAGCGGTCCAGGTTCTATCCATCCAAGCTTGACAGGACAGTGGTGACCGATGCATTCATGCTGGTTTGGAGAAATATTGGGGTGAGGTGGAGATCAGGAGACTGTGGACTCTGGCAGATAACTTCATATCAATCAGTTGGAGTTGCGGGCCATTTGCCTGGCTTTGAAGGCCTTCCTACCATCCATCAAGGGGAGGCTGGTGCTGATTTTCACGGACACCACCACCACCATGTGGTACTGCATCTCCTATCCAGAGTTCTGTAGAAGATCAGGAACGAGTGGGCACAAGTCATCCTAGTGGCAGCGGACTGGACTTGGAGAGTGTGGTATGCAGAACATCTGGGCATGAGCAACTGTCTTCGGTTCACGGTACTGCTTCGGGTGGATCTTCTGTCACAGCAGCTCAGCAAAGTTCTGCACCAGGGCCTGCGCAATCTACATCTCCATACGTGGAGATTTAGTGGTGGTAGTTGATCTACAACCAGACATTACAGATGTCATACTTTCTGCTGGGCATCCTTCCATAAAGTTTATCTATGCCGAGCATTGGGGCAAATCTAGGACCTGGAGTGGTGTCCAAAATTCAGACCTGTTACAAGCTAAACTGTCCAATGCCTTATTATTTGTTTAAGTCTTTGGTCCAGCAAGCCTTTGCAGTGGGCACCATTAAGGTTGTAAGTACTTTCAACCTTCTTGCTTTTGCCAAACCACCAGTCCTTGTTTAAAAGCCTCTGTTGTAATGAGGTTTTTAAAAAGTTTAACACGTTTCCCCCAAATCTTTATGATGCCTAGTGGGAATCTCACTTTTCTCAAGTGTACTCTCTCTGTGAGCCAATGCACTTCTTACTCTGAAGACTGTGTTACTTGTTGCAATCACTTCATCTTGTGAACTTTTTTCCAAAAATCACGTTGGATAAACCATCGTTCTTCCAAGGTTTCTTGCTCTATCTTGCCCCTCGAAAGAGTAGACTCAATTGGCTGGCTCCCAAGAGTCTTGAGCTTTTACATCGATCACGCCAAAGACCATCTGGTGAATGACCAGCTTCTTTTAGGGTTCTCTTTGGCAAAGAAGGGTAAGGTGCTGCAGAAAAGGACTTTATTAAGGTGGTTAGTCCTCTGCATTGAGACAAGCAATAGCCAACAAGCAGCCCTTGCCTGGACTGAGGGTTCATTCCACCAGGGCCATGGCTGCCATCACTGTGTTGGCATAGGGAGTGCCTGTTCTAGGCATTTATCAGGCCATGTCGTGGGCATCAGTGCACATGCAAGACCTCTGACCTGGTCAGATTCACTGCACTCCCCCCACGCAGCTCCACCATTAAGGCTCTTCCCATAGCGCCGGCTTGAGCTTCTTGCCTGGTAGGTGTTCAAGGCCTTCCTCTACCCACAGACTCTTTCCTGCGCTTCATCCCTGGTGGTCTAGTGGAAGAGCACCCTGCTCTTCTGCTTTTCCACTCTTCTGTGACTCTTGTCTCTTTGATTTTTTAATTTTTTTTTGTCTTTTTGCCTCTTGTTTATCTCTTCTTATTTGTCCTCTTTTTTATTTTTCTATTTTGCCTCTGTTTTCTAATTGCCTTTCTATTTGCATTTTCTGCTTCTCTTCTCCACGCCTCCTTGCTCCTTCTTCCGCGCTCCACGCCTCTGCTGACCCTGCAGCCCCTCCCCCCCAGTGTATCGCTCCTGCCTCCCAGCTGGTTGCCCTCCCACGGACACCTACTTATTGGTGGCCGCTGTGCGTGTGCTCCAAAGGCATGCCCGTCTGCGCCCGTCTGTGACCCGACAGCGACCAACGCCAGGAACCCTGGTCCCCCTACTCCCCGCTGCTACAACCCCTGCACTCTCCATGCACTCAACCCCGGACGCAACAACAACTGCCTACTCTCGATGCCGAGCAACACCCAGGGCCCGTTCACCTGCCCACACTGCCACCACACCTTCACCCACCTCTGAACCTAGGCAGCTACCCCCAACCCGCCGGACGCCACCGCACACAAGATCTGAGCTGCATCCTCCTCAAAGTACTCCATAGAAATCTGGGACCTCCTCAACACTCACACGCTTGACGTCCCCTTCCTCACAGAGACCTGGACCAACGTCAGCTCACACCTGACATCGCAGCCGCCATCCCCGATGGATACAAGATCCTGAGAAAAGACCACCCCAACCGACCAGGAGGAGGCTTCGCCATTGTCTGCAAAAGCTCCGTCTGATTGACAACCACCAACTCGGATGACGCCTCGCCCCCCCAATGGAACACATCCACTTCAAGATCCAGCCCAACCCCAGAACGACACTCTGCGGTAGACTCGCCTACAGACCTTCTGGGCCCCGCAACCCCTTCACCAACGTCATCGCCGACCACACTGCACCCCATACCCTCGCCTCTATGGACAACATACTACTCGGAGACCTGAACTTCCACCTGGACAACCACAGTGATCCCAACACCACCGCCCTCCTGGAGAACCTCACCAACATAGGATAGAAGCAACTTGTCTCCACCCCCACTCACACAGCAGGACACACACTCAACCCTATCTTCGCTGGAGGAAACAACATTCACTTCAGCCACACCACAGAACTGCTCTGGACAGACCACCACTGCATCCATTTCTCCTTTACGAAACCCACCAATGGATCGCAAACTGCGTCAACACTCTCAACCCCATCCAGAACACCACAATACAACTCAACAATAAGGCCAACTGGTTTACCACGGATCTCTGAGAATCCAAGTACTCCTGCCGACGACTGGAGATGACATGGTGAAACAGCAAAACCCTGGAAGCATGCTCCGCCTAAAAAACAGCCATCAAAGCACACAACCAACTTATCAAATCAACAAAGAAAAACTTCATCCAAGACAGAATCCCCTCCACGCCCACAACTCCAAGGAACTCTTCGCCATCATACAGGAATTTGCCAAACCGAACAGCGAAACAACTGATGTCCCTCCCTCCCAAGACCCCTGCAACAAACTCAGCTCCTTTTTTCACCTCAAGATCAAGACGCTCTAAGACAACTTAGATGACCAAGACCACTGAATCGCCTCAACTTCCACCCCCAATGACGCCACCCAACAGACCCTTCTCACCTGGACCCCTCTCAACACAGAAGACCCCTTAAAGACAATGAAGAGCATCCACTCCGGAGCACATCTTCTACAGGGCCGCCACTGCCATCGCACCCGAGTTACGCTGAACTATAAACTGCTCCTTCGATACCACCAAATTCCCCAACAACTTGAAGCGCGCCACAGTCAACCTCCTCCTAACGAAGCCCTCCGCAGACCCAACGGACCTCAAGAATTTCAGGCCCATTTGACTGCTTCCTTTTGCCTCCAAAATCATCGAAAAAGCCGTCAACACCCAGATAGCACACTTCATAGAAACCAACAGCATCCTAGACACCTCTCAATCCAGATTCAGCAGAAACAACAGCACAGAGACTGGCCTCCTCGCCGCCACTGACGACATCTGTGCCCTCCGCGTCCAAGGCAACACGGCAACCCTCATCCTCCTAGACCTATCAGCAGCCTTCGACACCGCCTCCCACCGCACACTAGCTACCAGACTCCATGACGCCGGCATCCAAAGAAAAGCCCTAGACTGGATACGATCTTTCCTCTAAGGCAAAACACAGAGAATAAGACTACCGCCCTTCCTCTCAGAACCGACTCTATCAGATGCGGAGTACCTCAAGGATCCTCCCTCAGCCCCACACTCTTCCAAAATTTACATAGCACCCTCACAACCATTGTCAGAAACCACGGGCTCAAAATCGTCTCCTACGCCAATAACACCCAGCTGATCCTCTCCCTCACCAAGGAACCCGACATCACCAGGCGCAACTTCCAAGAAGGGATGAAAGCCGTCACGACCTGAATGAGCAATAGCTGCCTGTAGCTCAACTCTGAGAAAATAGAAGTCCTCATCCTCGGCTCTACCCGTCTGCATGGGATGACACCTGGTGGCCCACTGCCCTCGGAAATCCACCCACCCCAACGGACCATGCACGCAACCTTGGCATCATACACAACTCTTCACTCACCTTGAATCGCCAGATCATTGCTATAACCTCTGCATGCATCAACACCCTCTGCTTACTTTTCAAGACATTCAATTGGATTCCCCCGACTCAAGAAAACCATCACCCACGCACTCATCACCAGCAAATTGGACTACGGCAATGCCCTCTATGCCGGAATCAACAAAATCTCCTCTGCACTGATGGGCTCTGGCGGTGGGACGCGGTGGGACACAGTGGGGCCCTACCGGGACGCGGTGGGACCCGTTTGCTGAACCTCGAGACTTTGCAGGTACCAGAGTTGTGTTTGGCTACTGCCTGGCTGGGCTGCCAATAGACTGTTGCGGACATAGCGCCTAGACCATGGTACTTACGTAAGGGACTATACATGATTAGCTGTATGTGGGGGAGGGGAGGGTGGGACACCTATCTTAACCCCGTAATTCTTCTTTTAGTTCACGTTGGGACGACAGGCACTCTGCATGGCTGTGTTTATGGGCTGTTCACTGCCCAGGGTGCAGGGGAGCAGGGAGGGGGTGGTTGGGACGAGGTTCTGCAGGTTAGGTTAGTTTTAGGTGAATCAGCACACAAAGACATAGTAGCATGGGAGGAACTGCTGTCACACTTAATCAGTCATGGGGGAGCACAGAGGTAACAACATTAAATTATTGAGCTTGAACGCTAACGGTCTGGGGGGCAAAGTTAAACGTTGTGCAGTTTTGCAGTATATCAGACGTCATGCTCCAGATGTAGTCCTCCTCCAAGAAACACACTTGATTGGAAATTCCTGTAAGGCGCTGAATAGGTGGGGTACAAACTGGTTGCACATGCAGGTTTCACCACTGGTTCGCGTGGAGTGGGATCATGCTGCGGAACTCCGTTCCCTTTATAGTCCATTCTAAGTAGTCGGATGACCTGGGGAGGTATATCGGCGTGATAGGGCAGTGGGAGGGACGAGTGCTAAATCTTATGTTTGTCTATGTGCCACCAGGTCTGCAAAGCCACACATTACCGGATCTTTGGGGGTGCTGCTGTCTCTCCCCGAAGGAATACTGATGAAAGGGGGGGACTTTAATGCAGTGGTCTCCGGCATGCAAGACCGACATCCCCCCCCCGAGACATAGGCATGTCGAACAGATGGACGTCTGACTTCCTGGAGGCTCTGGGCCTCGCAGATACATGGAGGACATACCACCCGGACTCTATTCAACACACGTTTTATTCTGGGGCACACAATAGCCTTTCCCGGATTGATTACTTAATCGTCCCTGCCCCCAAGTCACACTTATTCAAGAGGTTAGACACCTGGCGAGAGGGATCTCGGATCATTCCCCGCTCTGGGCTCACTTAGCAATAGGACGGGGTGGGGGGGGGGGGGAGTGGCCCCCATTAACCCATGGCACCTCGTGACTCGAAAACACACAAGGCCTTGCTCCAGGCTATAAACCACTACTTTCAAGAAAACAAGGGTACAGGGGACTCCCCCCTGGCGTTGTGGGAGCCATTCAAATTCGGCATACGGGGACAGGCACTATCCTTGATAGCTGGCACCCAAAAGGAGAAAATTAAAGACCTGGTAGAGATTGAAGAGGCAGTTTCCAAATTGGAAAGGGAACTGGATGAGGGTGTCACGCAAGAAAAAATCCACACTTTGCAACTCAAAAGAGACGAATACAAGGCCATTGCAACATATAGGGCTAAATCCATGGGGAGAGAAACGGCGGGTAGAGTGTACGACTTGGGGGATAAGGCAGGGAAACTCATAGTGTGGTTGGCCAGGAGGGAATTGGAGTCCTTACTAGTGCCAGAACTGATAGATGACGACGGGCAATCCATAACAGACCCCCAGGCTATAGTTGATACATTTGCCGCCTACTCTAGTGACATCTATCGCACATACTCTTTCTATACTGAAGCAGATTCACAATCCCTGCTTAGAGATGTCGCTCTTCCAGTCCTGTCAGACCTGGACAGAGACTTTTTGGAAAGCGGCTTTACAAATGATGAAATCGCATTGGCAGTTAGAAGTCTCAGGTCGAGTAAGGCGCTCGGCCCTAACGGCCTGCCCATCGAGCTCTATAAACTGGCCCCAGACAGGCTGGCTCCCTACCTGCGAACCATGTACACAGACAGTAAAATGCAGGGATGGCTTCCTCGGAACCAAATAATAGCCATACTAGTCACCATTCATAAGGCAGGTAAGCCCAAGACAAGCTGCGCCTCATATGGGCCTATCTCCTTGCTAAATGCAGAACCCAAGATTCTTGCTAAGCTCCATGCCAACCGCCTAGTCAAAGTGATCAGTAGCGTTGTACACCCTGACCAATCAGGCTTTATGCCTCAACGAAACACAGCATTGAATCTCCGGAGGGTGCACAGGGTAATGGGGAGATTGGCAACAATACAAGAACCGGTGGTCATCGTCTCCCTAGATGCGTCAATGGCTTTTGACACTATTGAATGGCCATATCTTTTCGCAGTACTGGTAAAATTGGGCTTTGGACCTGAATTTATTGGTTGGGTTAGGCTTTTGTACTCCGAGCGTCTTGCACAGGTCGTCGTGAACAACAAGAAATCGGAAGTGTTTGAGCTGGGTCGAGGAACCTGCCAGTGTTGTCCACTGTCCCCCCCTCCTGTTCAATCTCGCATTAGAGCCGCTTGCGGCGTGGATCCGAAGGGACCCAGTCATACGTGGGCTGCGCTGGGCGGAATCATGGGAGGACCGAATTTCGCTATACGCTGATATCCTTCTATTTCTTACCTCCCCCCGAAAATCATTGATAGCAGCGTTTGACATATTTGCAAGTTTTGGTAGATTCTCGGGGTATTCCATAAACTGGAGTAAGTTCCTTCTGTATGCACTCCATGGTGACTCACCAATAGTGCCCAAGGGCTGCCCTATACAAATCACCACGACAGGCTTTAAGTACCTGGGGGTCTTCGTGACATCAAACTTGCATCTCGGATACACCCATAACCTACGACCGCCCCTACAAAGACTGAAGCACGATATCCTGGCCTGGAAGGCGCTTCCACTCTCCCTGTTAGGTAGAGCGGTGTTATTTAAAATTATGTCCTTACCCCGCTTCCTCTGCGCACTGCAGAATTACCCCAATCCAATACCTTCCAGTTATTTTAGGGAAATAGCGGGGTTACAGAGAGATTTGTTGTGGGTGGGAAAGCCCCTAATCGCGTTGACCAAACTTACCCTCACCTGGTATGATGGGGGTATCGGTCTCCCAGACCTTAAAAATACTACTGGGCTTCTCATCTGGCGGCCATTAACCACGGCACCTACCACCCTATAGATGATTCTCGCTATGCCATGGAACGCTGGCTCCTCCCAGGAGGAACCTACAATAGAGCCCTTTACTCTAAGCCGAGGTGTTTTCCACTTACCGGACCCACTAAACACTCCGTGCAGGTTTGGCACACGGTAACAAAAAGTCTGGGATGGGAACGAAAACTGACGTTGGCAACACCACTTTGGGACTCGGAGGCACTTGGGGATCTTTGGAAAAAGAAGGGTTTTGACAAGTGGGATCTAATCGGAATCTCGAATGTAGGAGGCCTTTGGCAAAGGGAGACGTAATTCCATTTACCACCTTGCAACAACAACACGCGATCACGCAGACAGAGTTATTACGGTATCTCCAGGTCCGACATGCCCTGCAGTCTTGCTTTCCCAAGGGATCCACTCCCCAACAAAACACACCCCTCGAGGATAGACTACTCGACGGTTATCTACCGGTGAAAACGATCTCACTCACGTACAAGAAACTTATAAATAAGACAGGGACTCCCCTTCAAACAGTGCGGGAGAGGTGGGAGAAGGATGGCATCGAACTGGATGATGAGGAGTGGCAGGAGGTGCTCGCTTCCCGGCGGGAGGTAGCGATTTCGGTCAGACTGAGACTTGTTCAGCTGAAAATACTATATTGATATATGTCACTGGGCCGTGCCAAGTTCGCATGGGGAGGGTGCAGGGAGGGGAGTGCAGGCAACAATGTGGAGGAGAAGGCACATTTATGCACATCATATGGAATGGGAATTCATCCAGGCATATTGGCGAGGAGTGCATGCTGTCATGAGTGAGATGCTGGAACTTGATATCAGGCTTGAGGCGAAGAGGTGCCTCCTGAATGTATTGGAGCCCTCAGATCTAAATAGGATGGGTAGGGTTTGGGTCACCTTGGGTCTCATGGTGGCAAAGCGGAACATAGCTGACCTGTGGGGGGCCACGGCACCGCCAACGGTGACGGACTGGAAAAAGCACATGGACTGGTGCATGTTTTGTGAAAAGACAGTATACCTAGCAAGGGGCTGCCCGAGAAAATGGTCATAGATATAGGGGGGGCCTGGAATACTTACCGGGGAGAGATTTGTAGCCCACCTCGAGGTTCTTCTATTGCAGACCCGACGTCGCCTTAATTGTAATATTTCAGGTATCACTACACCTCGGCTCCACCCGGATTATGTTTAACAATGTAAATAACTGTCATTTCCACATATGTATATACTGTCAATCTGATTCATGCTATATTGCTAATAAGTTATTGTCGGAGGGATGGGCGGAAATAGAAACTAGGAGGCATGAGTGGTGGTTGAATGATGAGATTTTTATTTAAGGTTGACAAATGGAAATAGCGGTTTTCCAGTTATCTGTGGTCGAGATGGTCAAGTGATTTGATCTTTAGGGTGTCTTCTGGCTTCTTTCCCGTCTTCTCCTGGTCATCTGAGTTCAGGGTCTGTGGGTTGCCATCCCGTAGTGTCTCCAAGAGAAGAAAAGAGCGGTCAGTAGACTATTCTGTCTCCAATATGTTTACCGTCACCACATCCAAAGTGAGAACAAAAATAAAGAGTAAGGGTAAAGTGAAACCCTCCTCCTCTCACAGGATATCCAAAAAGAAAAATAGGCTCTCTTGTCTTTTAGAGTCGACCTAGGTTTGGGGCCCTCAGCCCCCTTTTCAATCCAGTCATTAGAGCCAGTAGTAAAATAACTAAGAGATGTTGTTTTTATGGTCACCAAATTTAGGGAGGAAAAACAAGGATTGGAATCGGCGTTCAACACCTCAGCAGCAACACAGTGCTCATGCCCTCTTCGGGTCCGGGTTACAATGAAGAAAACAAGGTATCCAGTATATTAGTGGGAGGGTGTGGTAACTACGAAAGGTTGTGCTCGGGCTAAGTAGTAGTGTGCCCACCCTTCTCCCCCCCCCCTCCCCTGCCGTATCACTTATTGCGTCTGCCGCAACTCTCCAGAGTTGCAGTGGCTTTCCAGCGTCCTCCGAGGGCGTCCACCAGTCTTCAGTCCAACTGTCGACGTCCTACCCGCTGTCTTCGCCATTCCAAGCTGCGTCTTCGGTCTCCTTTCTTTCTGGTGATTCCTCTTCACTTCGATGATCCGGCGGGTTCGCGTGGGGCTCGGCGTCTTCCGGGTTCCTTCTCCAGTCCGCCCCTTCCTCCTGCGTCAACCTCCTAAATGCCGGTTGTCCCGCCTCTTCCGGTGCTCTCCTGCGCATCCATTCGTCAGTCTCTCCCTCCTCCGTTATTGTTACCTGTAGAGTGGAGGGAGGTGTTGCAGTTAACTCTTTGTTTTCTCCTACGGTGTCCAGACTGACGGGAGTGGAAAAGGGTAAGTTTCGGTCACCCTCCCGTACTACTACTTCACAGTTATGTTTAATAAAAAAGAATTTAAAAAAAAAAACTCCTCTGCAAACTCCAGACCGTCCAGAACGCCGCAACCAGACTTTTCCTCGACATCCCAAGACCACATCATTCAACACCTCCGCGACCTCCAGCCAAGACCTGGAACAAACTCCCCCTTCACCTCTGACGAAGCCCAACGCTGCACCAATTCAGAAAGGACCTCAAGACCTGGCTCTTCGAATGACCCAAAGGAGATACTCATGCCCCTCCTCAGAGCCTTGAGACCCTCACGGGTGAGTAGTGCACTTTACAAAACTCTGACTGATATGTTCGTAAAGCACTATTGCCTTGATGGCAGATGGGAAGGACAGATGGGAAGGACATTTTGCCTGTTCGGTCATGCTGGTCTTTTTGGTCTGAGTCCATTACTTGACCCTCCATCTTGGAAGATACTGCTTTGGTATCTGTTCTCAGGCCTCGAGAAATCTATTCGCCCACTCAGTATGGAGAGTCAGATTTCATCAGGGCGAGCTATTTTTAGGGCCTACTGGCCCGTTCTGGCGAGCTGACAAATAACAGTTGTTCTGTTCACTCACAAAGTGAATGAGCAATAAAGATACATTTAAATCTTGTTTTTATCTTGTCGCAGAGACCGAGGTCAAAAGTCAGTTTGTCTTCCTACATTTCCTTTCCTTTCTTGGACTGTGAAGTTAGAAGATTTTGTAACGTGCACTGTGTGACAATCGTGCTGTGCAAAGTGTGTGAAATGAAAGTTTGTAAAATGTCATAGCTAATAAGTGAACTGTACAAACATTTCAAAATATATTTCAGTAGTTCTGAAGGCACATTTTTGCATTTCTGCGTGGTGAAAAAAAAGTTTTGGTAGGATGAAAACAAATCAGGATACTTTACTAGGTGATGTGCAAATGAGAAATATTTTAGCTTAAACCTAATTTCCAAACATTGTTTGTACGCTATAGGTTTTAGCAGTAAAACTGCATATTAGTGTGAACGTTTCTGGCCATTTCAATGGAAAATGTGCTGTCGGTAAATGACAGTGCACTACCACATCCTGCTTTAGTAATAGATTTATTAAAAGTGAGTTTTTGTACATAAACTGAGAAATATTCCTGCCCCCTCTTGATGACAATGCTATTAGTAAACTAAGAGGCAAGTCAGGGGCCTTGTGTACACTATTTGTGGGCGCTATTCTTATTATACATTGAGCAAACGTTTAGTCTATTCAATAAAAAAGGTTGTTTTTTTTTTACAGCAGAACTGCTGAACTCTCCTATTTGAAGGTGCTCTATTATGTGATAATGAAGAAAAAGGCGGCTCATAAAATTCTAAATTTTCCTAGGATCACACAATTTGAGACCAGTTTACGGGTCAAGTACATAAAAGTTAGGTCGAGAAGATTATTCAAGTTACTAGACCTGCATGTCTAGTAACATTTTAATGATTTTTCAAGGCCTGATTCTATAGGTGAGGAATTTGCAGTTAGAAGTATCCATAATAAGAAAAGTTGCTTACCTTCGTTAACGCTCTTTCTTGTGGATAATCTGACTGCAGATTCCTCACTGACCTTCCACCTTCCTATTCCGTAAAATTGTCTCTTTTCTTACCTAAAAAGGTCTCAAATCAGAGATCTGCACACTGGTAACTGAAATTGTTGTTGGGGATTTGCTTCTGAGGGCGCGGATAGAGTCCAGAAAGAAACTGATATTGACGTGCAGGGGTGTCACCTATTTGCGGCTCAGTTCGTCACCTCTGGGGTGGAACAAAGTCTCTGAGGAGCCCACATACTTGTACACAAGTAAAATGCTGTTTAAAGCTTTCTGGATCCAGTCTGGCACCTGGGACTATTCTAAAGATGAGGAATCTGCAGTTAAAGTATCCACCAGAAAAGGCATTACTGCAGATAAGTAGCTTGTCCATTAAGCTTACTACAACGTAATCAAGCCATAGATGCCTTACTGACAAAACTACTTATGAATGCCTCCTCAAAGTACATTTCCTCTGATTCTCTAGCGCCATGACTATCACGAACATGCCCACCGCCATCAAATCTAAAAAGAAAAAAATAATAGGCTTTTATGTCAGCCCTGTAACTCTCATTTAAAGTAAATAACTGAAAAACAAGCAATTATTAGGTAGCTCTGCAGACACCATTATACACGTTGATACCACAAGATATTTGTTCACCGTGCACCGATGCATCAATATTGTCTACCTTGTCTTCTGGATATTGTGCCATGTGTCTGACTGCCTGCTCCTGGACAACACATGCACTCTATTTTTTAAATAACTTTTTATTGGTATTTTGAATTATTTCACAATACGGTAACACTGAACATTGCATAAATGATCTATATTGAAAGGAACATGTTTCTTTTTCACAATCAACTTTATATTACAAGACATCATTGACTGTTATTTCACAGTCACTCATCTGTTCCCCAGGCTGTATCAAAGTCTATGTTTCATTCCAAGTATATCTTGTAACTTATACTTCCCCCTCCCTTCAGCTTTCCCGCCTCTGGAGTCCACATTGTCGCTTGTGTAATGATGGTGCATGGATGTCTTCTTGACTGATACTGACTCAAGGCTGTTCGTCCAGTTTTCCACAGTCCCCTACTTTCCTCTCGCTTAAGTGCTCCACCTTCTGCCTACACCCAATATATTACATTGTGTGACCATTACACCACTGCAGAAGGCCGCTGTGCTTTCCATCTCACCATGATTGCTTGCTTGGCCAATAGCAACGCTTAGGCCCTTATTATGAATTTGGCGGTGTGGCAGCGGGCCACCACGCCATTATCCCGCTGCCACACTGCCAAAGCCATATGGAGACTGCCTGTCGGATTTCGACTGGAATCCATGTTGGCCAGTCCTGCGGTGGCCGTTATGGTAGGGCAGATCTTGCTTATCCTATAAAGTTAAGATATGCTTTATGCAGTACTTTGAACTGAATATATCTAAATTGTGCGTTGCGCGCAACCTTTTTCGGGTATTCCAGCACGCTGTGCCATTCCTTCCTTGTCATGGAACTCGTGACCCACTAGCTCCTCCCATTTATCCCTAAGGGCCTGTAGGGAAGTGCCTGTGTGTTAAAGTAAGGATTTATATCGCTAGATTATAATTTTGCGCACGCGACCCATCATGTATATTGTTTGCAATACAGCATGTGTTGGGTGGGGCTCTTGTGCAGTAATATTCCATTTTTGCCTGAGAGCGTGCACCTCTGTGTTATAGAGAAGGAACTGGCCCCTAGGCAGCTCCAATCCTATATCAGTCTCTGGAAATCCATCAAATATTCCTTCTTGGGATTGATGTGCAATGTTATCAATTC
Source organism: Triturus cristatus (assembly GCF_964204655.1). Lineage (NCBI taxonomy): Eukaryota > Metazoa > Chordata > Amphibia > Caudata > Salamandridae > Triturus > Triturus cristatus. Next base: position 1,084,401,815 of record NC_140584.1, on the reverse strand, counting down.
CAGCTCTGCCAAGTGGTACAAATCCTGGGAGATAAGCTGCTGCCTGCCCTTGGGAGCATGTGGTATTGTCTGTTTTGTGACAGTGAAGCTCCTCTTTAAGCAGTCCATTACTGTTCTGAATATCAGAAGGAGAACCTTCTTAGTCTTACCAAGTTGGAGCATGAGCGACTGAAGTGTCTCTTCCCATATCTGTATGTTAGTAAAGCCAGTATCATGTATGTGGTGTCCTAGGCACCTCGTATCCATTTCAGTTGTGACACTGGATAATATCCACTAATATCTGGTGAACCCATGCCTCCTTTCTCCATGGCAGTTTTAATTTAGTTAAGGCTACTCTTCGCCTTCCTACCCCCAAATATATGTTTCGAGGTACGCGTCATGCTGCACAAATATCCCTCTTGGGAACACAAATGGTAAGTTGGCAAAATAATAGAGCAGATGCGGAAGCATTCCCATTTTAGCATCTGCTATGCGCCCCTCAACTGATTGCGGCAATGTTGTCTAGAATGCCACTTGCAATCGAAAGGATCTCAAAGCACGGCATAAGCTGCCCTCTAGGTAGTCCGTCTCTGTGTGGTATATGTGGATGTAAATGTATTGGGTACCCATTGCGGCATTCTCCCTCTTAGTGTTACTTGACTTGGCATCAGTGAGTGTTGCAGGGTAAACACACATGACCTGTGATCCTGACAGGTCTGCAAAGTCCTTTAGGATATTTGCTAGAAGTGTCAAGTCTACCCCTGCATAATGGTTGTAGAGCAACACATTGCCAGCACTTAATGATATCATATGGGACCTATTTCGCAGTTGTATCCCCCACTCGGGCCCTGCTGTCCCATTTTGCATGCCAGAGGTTTCATGGCTAGGGCAAACAGGATAGGGGGCAGCGCCTGGATATTGTGTATGTGCTTGAGACACGTCACCCTGTTCTTACTCTAGCAGTGGGAGCTGTTTATAAGAGCTTTATCTAGGATATCATTAGTGCACCAATTTTAAAGTGGGAAGGTATTCGGTACATGTGTTCCCACTTGAGAGTGTCAAATGCCTGTACTATATCTATTGCCAGTCATGCCTGTTTGGGCCACTGATCTCTGGTGTTCTCCTGAATGCGATACAGGCAGCAGAGATTAAGAGGTGTTTCTGTGGGGGATAAATCCATTCTGGTGTGAGTGGATTAACTCTGGCATCAGTGGAAGGAGTCTCTCGGCTACAATTTTACTTATAATTTTACAGTCTATATTTAAGAGGGACAGTGGCCTATAAGACAACAGATCCACAGCTATATCACTTCAATACTGAGGTGATTATAGCCTCCCTGGTTGTGGCCGGGAGACAACCCCCTTCTCTAGCAGTTTCATAGAGTTTCAGGAGTTGTGGCACTATCAGTGACTCGGATGTAACATAGCATCCCATATTTGCAGCCCATCAATCCCAGGTGTCTTCACCCTGGCTAAGGCACAGATCGCCTGCTTAATCTCCTGCCCTGTTATGGGGGCTCCTAATTCTTCAATGTTTCAGTGCTTCCATGTTCCAGTGCTTCCATGTTCCAATGTTTCCATGTTCCACTGCATCCATGTTCTTAGCGCACTTGGGAAACCTGGATATCCCTTAAGACGTTTTCTTGGGCCTTTACGTTGTTGATGCCATTGTCCGCATATAGATGCTCATAGTAGTCTCGGAAGGCTCCATTAATGCTAGACCTCCTCCATTGTACAGCAGCTTGTCTGGTGCGTATTGCTGGGAGTGGACTGCTCCTGGGTGGAGTCCTTTCTAATAGTTTACATGCTTTAATCCCTTCATTATGTATTGTTTGTTGGATGCAGTCTGGGATCTGCAGATGGAGGTCTGCATGGTGGCCTATGTCCCTGCTCAGCATCTCACCTCTGCCTTCTCCAGCTCCCTGAGTTCTGCTAGTTTTAGGCTTGTAATTGGGGCACACCTCACCCTTTTGTGGTACGTATACATGCCCCTTGTAGCACCACGTTAAAAGCTTACCGCTCTGTTATATAGGAGGAAGTTGTAGCCTTGTTTTCTTGAAGTGCTCATGGATTTCTTGCCTGAGTTCCTCCATCATCTCTTGATCTTCCAGCCGGGCCGGTTGAAGTTTCCGCCTGGGTGTTGGTGTGGGTATACCTTCGCACTAGATTTCCAGTTCTCATGTGTTATGGTCAGAGAGCAGGTTACTCAGATACGTTGTTTGGTAAATGTCTGGCTGGAGTATCTCCGATGGTACCCTCCGGACCAATCTATTCACAGAGGTCAAAAGTCAGAGAAAATGTCCTCTTTGGCCAAATCAAACACATCAATTACAAACCCCACACATATCCATACTGCATCATCAGAGCATAAACGTTCCAATCTAAAAAATTTAGAGTAAATCGTTTATTTTGGGATAAAAATACAATATAAAAACACAGTTAAAAAAACATATATTTTAAAAAAAAGAACATTTCTAAGAAACACCTAGAAATTTCAATACGAATCAGCACAGTATCACAGTTCATAACATAAAAAACAATAAAATTTGTAACAAACAAATATACAGATACACAATAATGGTACACAAAAAACGGGAGAGAGAAAAAAAAAACATACAAAGATGTTCATATCATTGTGTATGACCACCCGTAACTGTTGAATTATCTGCCAAATTAGAATACTTTGTATAATTTCATAAATTTGCAGATACCCTAGTAATCAAGTATCTATACATTAGAAGCATTGACGCATTTCGGTGGGTTGCAGTTTGATAAATACCTCCTTCCTCAGGATTATTGATGACTCCCGGAACAAAATTGTAAATTCTTTCTAGGTTGTGTTCCCGGCAATGCCAGTCTTTAGCGCATTCTCAATCTACTCTAGGGATGTCGAGAACGTCGGCCGAGAAATCTCTGGTCCAGTGTCCCGACACCGTAATTAAAATCTGAATATTTAAGGTAAAAACCAAAGGCCTCCAGGGATATATGGCCGAATGCCTCTGTGATCCAAAGTCCCCAAAGATATGCGGTCGCAGTCGACGTATCGAGGGACGGAAAGAACCCCTATTAATATCAAACACGAGAAGTGGTTTGGTGTTGAAAAGCAAGTACCGCCTTTGCCTGTAGAACAGTGGATGAATTTCAGTCTACAGTCTTTGTTTATTTAAGGAATCATTATTGATGCCCAAATATTATTATTATTTTTTATCACTATTGGGTTTCTGTTCCTGCTTGAGACAGATTTTAATATATCTTTGGGGACTTTGCACCAGAGTTATTCGGCCATATATCCCTGGAGGCCTTTTGATTTTACCTTAAATATTCAGATTTTAATTATGATGTCGGGACACTGGACCAGAGATTTCTCAGCCGACGTTCTCGACAGCCCTACAGTAGATTGAGAATGCTCTAAAGACTGGCATTGCCAGGAACACAACCTAGAAAGAGTTTACAATTTTGTTCCAGGAGTCATCAATAATCCTGAGGAAGGTGGTATTTATCAAACTGCAACCCACTGAAACGCGTCAATGCTTCTAATGTATAGACACTTGATTACTAGGGTATCTGCAAGTTTATGAAATTATACAAAGTATTCTAACTTGGTAGATAATTCAACAGTTACGGGTGGTCATATACAATGATATAAACATCTTTGTATGTCTTTATTTTTCTCTCTCCTGTTTTTTGTGTACCATTATTGTGTACCTGTATATTTGTTTGTTACACATTTTATTGGTTTTGATGGTATGAACAGTGATACTGTGCTGATTTGTATATGAAATTTCTAGGTGTTTAAAATCTATGTTTTTTTAACTGTGTTTTTATATTGTATTTTTATCCAAAAATAAACTATTTACTCTACATTTTTGAAATTGGAACGTTTATGCTCTGATGATGCAGAATGGATATGTTAGGTGTTTGTAATTGATGCGTTTGATTTGGCCAAAGAGGACATTTTCTCTGACTTTAGTCTATTGGGTGCTCTACCTCTTTGGGTTTTAAGGAGCCCATCTCATTTGTTGAACAATAATCACAGAGGCCTCTATGGTTGCTGCTGCACACCGCTCTCAGGCTCCAGCTATTCAGGCCTAGTGCCAGCCCCTTGGGGTTGAGAACTGCAGGTGTCCCCGGCGATGGAGGATGTGATCGATCAGTACTGATATCTAGTAGGCAAATAAAATAACCCCGATGATCCCTGGGGTGTCCACCCAGCATGTCAGTTTTTGAGATACTATCTCCAAAAACGTGACTGTTCCATATTGGGGACTGCACCCGGACACCCTTGTGGGTGACGAGTAGCGCTCTACAAATCTACTGATTGATTGATGGATTGGGGCGTTTTCTAGGTTGAAAGACACCCCTGGCCAGATCCAGCTCCCTGCCCTGCTTGCCTATGCGGAGAATGTAGTGTTGTGTCATTGACTCCTCCAACTAGACTTCAGTCTAGTGCCTTTAGTGACAGCACATGCATCGGAATTAGATGTCACAACCCTTTGAGAAAAACACCATGCTCAGAAATCTTTTTTTTTAAAACACCAACTTTTTACAACTGCTTTTGCAATAAAGGAAAAGAAATGGAGGCAGGCTGTCGTGACACGGTGGCCGGCCAGTACTCCAGTTTTGATTAAAGTGCTGCGATGCATTCAAAAGCACTTTCACTAAAATGATACTTGCTAAGAAGGTTGGGGGGGGGGGTGGTCCTCCCCTCTCTTTAAGGAAGCTTATTCAGCCCGAGATCCATGGGGATCTGTGAGACCTGGTGACTCGAGGGCCCCTCATCACATTCTGCAAGAAGGATCCATCCTTTTGCATTACGCCCGGTACCCACCAGGTAGGGCGGGATCTCTATGTCTAGCGAGCAGCTGCTGCCAGGTGGGAGGGAGTGAGGGTCGCGTGCGAAGATTTGTGGACCACCCACCACACACTGAACAGCTCCCTCACTCTGCAGGCGCGCGGACAGCCCGACCAAGGGGATGCTGGTAAAGGAGAAGCGCTTTCTCTTGCTCCAGAAATCAGAGTATTTCCCCTTATCTCCCACCTGGCCACCTCTGAATCGGTCATGCTAATTTCAATTATCTTGATTAAATAGCCTTTTTCTCTGAGCACTTGTCTCTTACAATATAAAGTTGCAAATCTCTACTGTAACTGTAAGCTATACAGCTCTGTCCTCTGCTTTTAAATCGCCCATGCCGGCTTTGAATTATGCGAGTATTCTCCATGAAATGAGATCATGAATCTCATTGCGTCCTTTGAGCACCTTGTTATCACGGGGTCACCTCCCTGCACAAAGGAGCCCTGGTTCTGCAGGCTGAGTGCACATTGCATTACTGTGAGTACCGAGGGAGTATGGTTTACCTCAAGATCTGCAGCATGTGGGCAGGGTGGGGGCAGGCACGGCGGTGGTGGGGGCTGGGGGCGATTGGGATAATGAGGGCTGAAAGAGAGATTAGGGATAATTGGATTTGTGGTCTTTTTGTATTTTGTTGATATGATTGTAGCCAGCCAAAGCTGACTGTGTTTCCAGGTCTAAATGATGTTTGTCCTTTCAATATAAAATGAAAATCTTAATTAAAGATGTCCTATTCTTTTGAGGCAGTGTTCCAACATGATCGTGTTTCCTTCTTCTGTCTCTTAGCGCTTTCGATTTTATCCTTCTGTGTTTGCCAATTTTTGGCAGGTTCTTCAGTTGATGTTTCATTCGTAGCACTTGACATTTGAAAGCCCAGGCATATTTTGTCAATTTTATGCTAAAGTGAATATAATGAGTGTTTCAGTAGTTCTTTATTCGGTTGTTAAAAACACCATAAAAGGATATATATACACAATACTTTTTCTTTTAAAAAAAACAATTAAATCAACATCATAAGAACTCTGATAAAAAAAAGAATACATATTCACAAGAGAGGTACATAAATTCATAACAATCACAATTTACGCCTGTCCTCTAGTTGCTCTTAATCTCAATGCGACTTTGATAAAATTCATAATAATGAGTGTTTAATTACAAGCACGAGGGTGTTCCATAGCTTAATGAACTTATTTGTGGAAAGGCTTTGGCCTCGTCGTTGCTGGGTTCAGTCAAACAGGTACAGCGGTCAACCTTTTAATTTAGTCACAAACCAGAAAGCGGGTTGGTTGGTCTCGTCCCCTCTCCACCAGGGTCATTTCTTGGCCTGAGCCTCTCCAGAGCATAACTTTGCCCAGCAAGAGTTACACGTGATAGCAGGACTTGGAGGTCTCCAGCCCACAGGCTCCGCCCCCAGCTGACTCAGACACCACGGTCCTTTGCTTTGACTTGATGCAATTAAATGTGGCTTCAGTTTGATCTTCTCCAATCGATGGTCTGGCCCTCTTGGGTTGAGTCACTTGACTTTCTCTTCATCATGTCTGTGCCCATTGTTGTGAAGGCGTGCCTGGGCCTTTCAGGCAGAGTCTCAGCAGTCCTCGAGGGAGGAAAGAGTAGTAAGAGATTGGCAGACTGGCCTGATGCTCTTCCACTGCTGAGTTTGGTTATAAAAATGAAAAAACTAAAACTACACACACACACACTCTTTCTCTATCTCTCTCTCTCTGCCTCCCTCTCTCTGTCTCTTCCCTCTCTCTCTCATACAGACCTTAAAAGCCAAGAAACCCTCAGAATACATTATAGCTACTGTTAGCTTCAAGAACATAGAGGCAGTGTTGAAACATCATATTTTACAATTGTTGTGAATTACAAAACTTTGATATGAAGAGGAAAGCACATAAAAAAATAAAATTCACTTATTGCAGCTCTTTTTGTGTCTTCCCAAAATATTCAGCATGTAGGGGTCAAGGATGGTATATCTTCGGATGGTGGTGGGATGGACATCACATCAACCTTCTACATTGTAACCTTTGGAACAAGAAGACCTAGGCTCAAATCTGGACAAATATTGTGATCTAGGACAAATTATATTCTGCATTTTTCTCAGTTCACATATCTGCGTCAAGATTGTGCACTTAGAAGCAATTAGATCGAAATATAGAAAATCCAAGAAAAGTGTATAAATCCACATTGAGGCAATTTCAGCTTCTACACTAATCATTCCAGAAGATGGTAGATCAAACTTTATTTTTTTTAAACTTGCTTTTAAATATAGTGTGTCACACCACAATCTGTAGCTTCTAAGCACCAAATTAACAGGTGTTTCAGTAACCCAATGTAATGGTACTTTGTTTACCAACCTCAAAAGGATGGAAAACTGAGCTGATTTTGCTGAAATTTGAACTTGAGACCCGTAGATCCCTCCATGTTTATGAAGCTTTTACTACCAATGTAATAACATTGCATTTTTCTTTTAAGAAGTACAAATATCAGATTGTTAAACAGTTTTTACCTTCTATTATTGTCACCATTTTTCCACAAATTCCTTGGGACTGTGAATCATCATGGTCCGGCTTGTTTGGCAGTCCATGAAAGTAATGAATTATTTCATGACTGCCCTTTCAAAACCAATGGATTTTTGTGAGATTTATGTGAAAATAGTGGTGTAAATTATCCTGTTTGGCACCATGTTATTAAAACTTACATGGGGCACTCCCAAACCTCACAGAGGACACCTGAATCCTTTGCTTCGTGAAATTCAGAGCTGGAATTTGTAGTCGAACTTTCAGAGACCTACTTTTATGAGTATATGATTTTATATGGTACTTAGGTGTTTTGTAGAGCACACAGCTACTCCAAAGAGAGGCCCATGCTAAAGAATATGAAGTTCAAACATCCTCTGCCACAGATTTATCACAGTGAGAAAAGCCTTGTCTTGAGCTATTTCTGTAATAACAATTCGGACCCAAGGGACAGAAGTTCCAGAGGTAGCTGATTCCAAGCCTTAGTTGCCAAAAATAGGAGATAGAGCGGTCTGCTTCCTTGACCACCTAGCCCATGGCACTACTGCCAGGGCAGCCGCGAATGACTAAAGTGTTCCGACAGAGCGATACAACTCAAATCTTGCATAGAGATTGCACATGCCAGAAGAAAAAAGGCCAGATGAACCAGAGCCAAAGACTTAAAAAGAATCATCTTCTTAATTGAGAGCCAGTGGAATGATGTAGGATAACCAGAAACTGAAGCCTACAAATGACTGCGATATTCAGGACCACTTGTAGCCTGCTGATGAAGCCCTCCGGAAGCCCATGGTAAAGAGCATTGCCCTGGTCAAACCTAGAGTGCATGAACCACTGCTTTTCTAGAATGCAGTGGAAGAAGAAAAAGAAACTTCTTAAGGACCCGATACAAAACATTTGTTTGCCATTGGTATTACGTTGTGATGGTGTTGTGCAATTAACAGTACGGAAGAGCGAAAGTGGGGAATACACCAAACCATCAGTCAGTGTTAGCAAATTTACTTGTATCTTAAGAAAATTAAGAGACATTCAGGTGTGGCAACAGTGATTCTGTAGAATAAATGAGATAGTGTAATAAGTATTCTACAACCCAAGCCAATTTAGTTTTACTGAACAGTTTTTTCCTTAGCCAGGGATAGGGTTCTATCAATCAATCAATCAGGGGTTTTATAGAGCGCGCTACTCACCCGTGAGGGTTGCAAGGCGCTGGGGGGAGGGGGGAGGGGGGGGGGGGGGGGGGGGTGGAGCAGCTCCAGCTCAGTCGAAGAGCAAGGTGTTGGTCCTTCCTAAAGGCGTGCAGGTTCGGGGAGCGTCTGATGCTGACTGGAGCTCGTTCCAGGTATTGGCTGCGATGTAGGAGAAGGCCCTTCCTCCTGCTCTGCTTCTGCAGATGCGAGGGGTCTCTGCTAGGGCAAGATCGGCGGATCAGAGATTTCTTGTGGGTGCGTGGAAGCAGACTCTCTCGTTGAGGTATTTGGGTCCGATGTTGTGGAGGGATTTGTAGGTGTTAGTGAGAAGCTTGTAGGTTATTCTCTTCTCGACGGGGAGCCAGTGTAGGTCTCGAAGGTGTTGAGTCATGTGTTTGTGCCGAGGGGTCCCGAGGACGAGTCTGGCTGCGGCATTCTGGATGGTTTGGAGCTTGCGTAGAATGGTCCTGTTGACACCGGCGTAGAGGGCGTTTCGGTAGTCCAGTCTGCTGGTTATGAGTACGTGGGTGACGGTTTTCCTGTGGTTGGGGGGGATCCATTGGAAGGTCTTTCGGAGGATGCGGAGGCAGTTGAAGCTGGTGGAGGCGACAGCGTTGATCTGGCGGGTCATGGTGAGGGAGGAGTCGAGGATGATGCTGAGGTTCCGAGCATGGTCTGTCGGGGTGGGGGGACTCCCGAGGGCGGCGGGCCACCATGTGTCATCCCAGGCGGAGGTCGAAGGTCCCAGGATGAGGAACTCTGTTTTCTCTGTGTTGAACTTCAGGCAGCTGTCCTTCATTCAGGCCGCGACATCCTTCATTCCTTCCTGAAAGCTGAGCATGGTGTCTTCGGGATCCTTCATGAGGGAGAGGATGAACTGGGTGTCATCAACGTAAGATACTATGTTGAGCCCATGCTGTGTGACGATAGCGGCGAGGGGGGCCATGTAGATGATGAAGAGCGTGGGGCTGAGCGATGATCCCTGTGGTATTCCGCAGTTGATCTCTGTGGGTACGGAGATGAAAAGGGGGGAGTCTGATCCTCTGGGTTCCTTGTATCCCGCCGTCGTGCAGTCTGGCTGTGAGGGTGTGGTGTGAGACGGTGTCGAAGGCCACGGAGATGTCTAGTAGGATGAGGGCTGCCGTGTGTCCCTGGTTGAGTAGCATGCGGATGTCGTCAAAGGCGGCGAGGAGGGCGGTCTTGGTGCTGTGGTTGCCGCGGAATCCGGACTGGGAGGCATCTAATAATAATAATCCCAGAGTCACATGGTGCTGGGCTAATCTAGGATAGAGTTCTCTTCGATGAATGCGGTCAGCTGGGCATTTACGAGTCCTTCTGTGACTTTGGCGGTGAAATGGAGCAGAGAGATGGGCCGGTAGTTCTTCAGGACCATAGGGTCGGCCATGGGCTTCTTAAGGAGGGGCTTGACGTCCACCCGCTTCCAGTCATCAGGGAAGATGCCGGATTGGAGGGAGGCATTTATGGTCCATCCTAGTTAGGGGGCGATGGCAGCCCTCTGGTAGATGTGTGGTAGGCAGGGGTCCGTGGGGGCTCCAGACCGGGTTTTCATCATGGTCGTGGTGATGAGTTCCACTGTGGCGGGAGTCCAGGTGGTGATGGTTGGCTGGAGGTCGGCGGAGGGGGAAAGGGTGGTGAGCAGCGTCTGGTCGCTGAAGTGGTCATAGAGGGCCTTGATCTTCCGATGGAAGTAGGAGCTGAGCTTGTTGCAGAGTTCCTGTGAAGGTGTGACATCCGTGGCCTATGGTTGTTTGGTTAAAGGTGAGTGGAGGTTAGCGGGGTGGGTAGAGGACAAAAGCAACCACCAGAAATTTTTGTCTGGGATACCCACATAAACCTATCTTCTTCCTGCCCCTTAGAATTGATTTGCAGTGTCCATGAAGTCTAGAGGGATTGTTTTTACTGTAAGCGCCACAGGGTGCAGTCAAGAACTTCTCAGCACTGTTTAGGACACACATATCATATATATGCATGCTGGGCCGCATGACTCCAAACTGCCACCAAAACAGCATGTAGTCTAGAATGGAGTCCTGTCTATAACCAGGCCCTAGACGGAAGCATAGTTAGACAGCGGACCAAATGCATGGCCAGACCACAGAACCACAGAGACTTTCATCTTACAGCTTGACACATTCTATTATAGACAGGTGTGTAGAATTGGGATACATGAGCTGCCCCACCCTTTTGTGTGCCATTAGCAGGGGGATTGGATAACCCCACCCTAAAATGTCAGGGCTATGGTTTGGCCAGACGTGCTAACTGAAGATGTTGATAAAAAGTCCCCAGGCCCAAAGTGGGGCAAGTTAAAACAGCACACGGGCTGATTGTGTTTCGTTTGCGCACCAGCCATCCAGGCCACATTCTACACTGGTGGCAAGGAGGCTGGCCACTCACCTCCTGTGCTTGACACTATTCGCCCTCGCCACGGTTCACCAGCGGCCGTATTGGTGCTGACGTGGCTGCGAATCCGGAGTTGACGGATCGTTCCAGCCGGCTGACACCCTGTCGCCCGGCAGCCAGCATGCACCTCATCTCGAATTAGTGCTGGCTCCCGCACTCGCTCTCATGTGGCCTAGCCTCAACCCGTCCACATGGCCTCATCACACTATGATGAAACAATGCCCCAGCAATACTATACGACAAAGAGATTGCTGCAAGCATTTCAGAGGCCTCTCCTTCAACATGGCTGCTTGTCAAAGCTCACCTCCCACCAGCCCCCACATTCAGATGAGTGCAATTAGGCCTGAAGGGGGGGGGCATTTGCTAGTTCCTGTCCAGGCATGCAGAGTAACTGCAGCCTCATCTGCCTGCAAGGGCACCTGTGCTACTACACCCAGGCTACAGCCACCACATGACCATGTGGCCTTGCCAGAATTCCAGCACAGGCGGTACCACCAAGCAAAGACGCCCGCCTGCATGGGCATCCATGCCTAGGGGCACTACGCGACTGCGCTATCAACCCCACCACCACTTTCCGTGGGCTCATCGGCCACACAGCCCAAACGGCGTCTATCCTGGGATTGGATCATTTTGCAGTCACTGGACCTCCGCCAATGCAAGCGGCCCAATGGAAAAAATGGGTCGAACAGCTGGACAAATGATTTGCTGACCATGACATCTCCGATGAGCGGAAAAGATCTCTATATTTACATTTGGCTATAACGGGCCTCCACAAGATCGCAAACGGTGTCGCAGAGGCAGGGCCACCCCATACATATGGCACCCTCAAGGGCTCCATCACAGCCTACTTCGAACCATTCGCCAACCATGGCTACGAACAGATGGCTCCTTCATCAGGCATGCCAACGTCCTTAGAAGTCTGTCGATGTTTTCTTCGCCCACATCAAAGAATTGTTCAAGACATGCAACCTGCCTGATGAAGACAATGAGATCTGGGCTCAATTCACATGGGGTTGTGATTCGTCAAAGTTCATAGAGCAGATCCTTCAAACACCCAGCATGCCAATGATGGATTATACTATTCAAGACCAGGACATCACACATGGAAATGGTCTTACAATAGTCTGTGAAAACGGGGTCAGTCAATACAATCCATAAAGATGCCCCAAAAACCCAAGCACAGCCCCAGCAAGACACCCGCGACCGCACACTCATGTCGGTGGTGTGAAGGTCCATAACTGCACCTGGGGAAAAGCCCAGCAGCTGGAAAGAGATGAATGGCATATGGCAAGCTATCATTTTATGGATGTGTGCCGCTCAAGCCAGAAGTCAGTGAAACCTCAATAGAAGCAGGTGCAAGCAGTCAACGCAGCAACAGAAGTCTCAGAAGACAGTGATATGAATGATGATGACCAAGGAACAGTGCACGCTATTCATGCAGTCACACCAGGCTCCAAGCACCCCCAGTGCCACATTCAGCTGCCACCTCTGCCCTCAGTGTGTCCCAGTAATGGCCCACAGAAAATTAGGAATCACTGCCAACACCACCAGCTCTCCAGCCCATGAGAATAAGGGTCCACGCATTTAGAAACGCAATACCTCTGTGAATATCAGGAGTGTTCTATGCTAACCTCAGCCATTGTGATTCGAACACAAGATCTAAGGTGTACGTCTCACAAGAAGGGACATGTTTCCTGCTTGGCTGCCAAATTGGTCAGGATCTCAGTCATTTCCATTTTCCCTTCTCCATCCATGCAGCTGAGATAGACATGTTGCTGCAAGATTTCTCCTTGCTGTTTAAAAAGTTTGGGTACCTAAAGAACAAACCAGTGTGCCTTCACATAGACAAATTTATCCAGCCCATCGCCCTCCGCCACCGAAGGGTAGCATTCCAACTGTGCCCAAAGTTCAACAGGAGTTAGAACAACTTGAAGCGGCAGGAATTATTGAGAAAGTCACAGACTAACCCCCTGATTCTCCCCCATATGGTTGCTAAAAAAAATAAAACAACCTGAGGCTGTAAGAATATGCGTCAAAATGAAGATACCCAGCCTGGCAACCAAACAAGAGAGACATTTGACCCCACAATCGATGATCTCATCAAGGAACTAGCTCGTTAAAAATGGCTCTATAGGATGGACCTGCGGATGGGGTACCACCACATACCCCTGCACCCCAACCCACAACACATAACTACTTTGTCGATGCACGGTGGCTCCCAGTATGACCTGTCTGATCAACTCGTCCCTTTCACTAGGGGTTGTCCCCCTTGACTGGAAGAAAGCCATGGTAAAAGCTCTGCTCTAAAAAACAAAATTAGGACCCTGCAGATTTGGGCAACTATCGACCTATCTCGTTACTCCTGGCAATTGTCAAAATCGCAGAGAAAATAGTCAACCATACCGTTTCCACATTCTTGGAATCCAATCACCTGCTCCACCCCTCACAAACGGGTTTTCGCCCACACCAGGGCACTGAGACCGCCTTATTGGGGGTGGTGGAGGAAGCTAGGAAGATTGTTGATTCAGGAGGTACAGCTGCCATCATACTCCTCGACCTAAGTGCTGCCTTCGACACGGTGAACCATCAGATTCTGACTCACCGTCTAAGGAAACTAGGCGTGTCCGGCAAGGTGCTATCTTGGCTCAATTCCTTTCTGGAGGATAGGTGTTTTCAGGTGTTCTCAGGTGACACTTTGTCTAAATCAGTTCCCCACAAATGTGGAGTCCCACAGGCTCATCTTTGAGCCCTACCCTTTCTAACGTTTATATTCACCCATTGGCGGAGACGGTCACCCCCTTTGGGATCCATATAGTTACATACACCGACGACACCCAGTTGGTGGTAGCCCTGACTCAGACCAACCATACATCCCTGAATGTCCACCACTGCCTGAAGGAAGTTACTAATTGGATGAGTCTTTCCCAATTAAAACTTAACGGCGATAAGTCTGAACTTGGTAGCCAGCTTATTTTTAAAGATAACACCATGTGGCCAGCCTGCATGGGCCCAGCACCCACACCGAAAACAGAAATAAAAAGTCTGGGTGTTTGGCTGGATCAAGATCTCTCCTTCAAAGTCCAAGCCAGAAAAACCACTGCACTCTGTTTTGGCTTACTAAGAATGATTCGTAAAGTTCTGCCTTTACTACCAGAGCAAGCCAAAAAAATATTGGTCCAAGCGCTTATCCTATCAAGGATAGATTATAGTAATGCCCTCTACCTTTATGTAATTTCAAAACTACAGACGGTGCAGAACTCTGCGGCAAGGCTGCTAACGGGAACCCAAAAACGAAACACTGCAAAACCGGCACTACACATGCTCCATTGGTTACCAGTACAAGAAAGAATCCACTGCAAGGCCTTGTGTGTCGTCCATAAGTCCCTAGGGGGTAATGGGCCTCCTATTATCGAATCCTTGATCCGCCCTTACAAGGCCCCTAGAAGCCTCCGCACGGATGAGATGCACCTCGCAGTGGTACCTAGGATAAGGAAGTCCAGAAGTGGAGACCGTCGCTTCTCCTATAACGCCTCCAAGCTGTGGAACAGCCTTCTGTTGCAGCTGCGGAAACAACCAAATCATCTTGTTTTTCGTAAACAACTCAAAACCAGGCTCTTTCCTTAAAAGGCAGCTCCGACCCTAGTGATCATACAGTGCTGGGATGCTCCCGGGTAGCCATGCGCTATATAAAAATCCCTTCTATTCTATTCTATTCTATTCTATGCACGTGGGGTTATGGCAGTACAAGAGATGGAGTTTTGGTATCTCCAGCACCGCTGAGACTTTTCATACTATCATAAAAGAAATACACTCAAGGCTTCCTGGTGTGCTGAATGTTAGCAACATTATCCTGGTGCATGCCCCTACTATTGAGAACCATTTGACGGGGCTGCGGTTGGTCTTCCTCCGGTTATGAGATCATGGTCTCACCCTCCAAAAGGAGAAGTGGGAATTTTTCCAGGAAGACATCATTTCTTTGGCTAACACTTTTTGAAAAACGAGTTGCCACTGACCTAGAAAAAGTACAAGATATATGAGAAGCATCAGCCCCCACATCAGTGTTCGGAGTCCAAAGCTTTCTAGGGATGGTCACTTTTTGTGACCATTTCATACAGAACCTCGCTGACCTCACAACACTGTTCAGAGAGTTCACCAAGGGCTCGACCCCGGAGTCTGGGGTAAATCTCAAGAGATGGTGTTCCAGAAAACCAAAGCAGCGATGTCTGCAAAAAGCATGATGTAGTAACCTGTTTTGTATTTATCTGGTTGCTTTCTCCCTAGCTGCTCAGCCAGTGTGAATGTGATGCATGGAATGTTGGTGGGAGAGTCTTGAGTGGAATGTTTGGGAGCCTCGATGCTGGAGTGTGACAGTTGGAGTATGGGCTGAGCAGCAGGCAGACTGCTCCTGGTGGAGCTGTATCTCCACCACTCAACTACCTGTAATTGAACTCAATAAATCTATCTCAAATATATCACGGCTACCTGGAGTCAGTTACTATAGATTTTTGGCAACGATTCTTGAAACGAAACTACGCGTGTTTTAAAAAGGTTTTACTGAAACAAGAAATCTCTAATGGAAAGCTACAGAAACTAAGAAGACACCTTCTGTCTGAAGTACAAGGCGTGCCAGTGTCTCTTTCACCAGACAGCCCCAGCCTGCTTGTACTTCTTTGGCCTTAAGGATTGATAAAAGGATTGCTATTCCCTACTACTTGGACAGCAAGTGTGTTTGCAAACTTTGACACCCAGAGAGCATCAGAACTGGCGGTAGATGCCAGCGCCGCAGGGTTAGAAGCTGTGCTGTCACAAGTCAAGACGGAGGAGAATGGGCTCCATTTGCATACTCAAGTGGCAATTCCGACTCTAACTGAACAAAGGTACTCACTGATCAAGACAGAGGCCCTTGTGGTGCACTGGGAATGCTGCCATTTCCATTTGTACTTGCATGGGCACACTTTTAAGGTCTAAACTGGCGATAAGCAACTGATTCCAATCTTTAAAGAACCTGCATCTAAATCCCCACCGTAATCAAGAAATGGATCCTGCGATTGTACGACTAAACAACCCCTACCAAAACCACGACCGCCTTAACCACGAACGCTAAACAACGAGCATTTCTAAACCACTACTTTCTAAACATCGACTCCCTTAAGCACGAAAATTCTTTACATTACTTTTTTTTCCTTTTATTTTTATTAGCCATTCGCATTGACGAAATGCAAACATTAGCATGCATTGGTTTCTTAAAATCTTCAAAACTGTGCATAACACTAATACTTTCCCCATTTCAAATCTAAACTCTTCCCTCAGATTTTTCTTTACATTAGGGGTATCCACCATTTTTTTTACTTTATAATAAAGTTTCTAAATCTTACCTGTCTGCGAATCCTCTGTCTTCTCATCTTCTCCGTAAGGCACTACAGTCCGTAAAACATTTTAAAACTATCTTGCGCCTACATCAGCAGATTCGTCAAAAATAGAAGACGGTCAAAGATTTCAGTTCAAATTTATATCAAAGGTGTGTGTAAATGTTACAACAGTAATATTATTTTGTAATGTAGTGCCCTGCTGCCACTCGCGCCAATTACCACACGTACACGTGGTTGTGGTGTCAGGTACTTTATTCCCTTCACAGGAGCGCCGGCTCCTTCTCCTCACCGACACTGTGTCTCCTCTCTGCCTGGGGACTTCGTCCCATGTCTCTTGGAGGGCTCTCCCCCTCTTCTGCGGGACTCATCGCCTTGCAAGGTGTCTCTGCAGGTGTCGCCTCAGCCACTGTTTTCTCTCCTGCGGGTAAGCACCTCGCCATGCGGTCTTGTGACCATATCTTCCCGTCACTGAGAAGCGCCGATCGTGTGTATGGTTCCAGCACCTGGAACGGCGGCGTGAACTTACTGTCCCCCTTCTTTTGCATGGTGGGTAGCCTGACTCTCACCCACTCCCCTTTTCCCAGGGCCACCTCCTTCGTGTTGTGTGCCCTGTCGTAGTGTTCTGTGTACACTGCTTGTGCCTTCTCCCAATTTTTCCGCACCACCGCTGGGGACCAATGGCTCTGCACGGTGAGTCGCTTCCAGGCCACATTGTCTTTCGTGAAGGGTTCTCGCCCCCTAAGCACCCGGAAGGGACTGTACCCCGTCGACGTGGGGGTGATACGATACACCCACATCAGCCTTTTCAACTCTTTTTCCCAGTCCTTCCCTTGGCTTATGGCGGCTTGGACAGAACCCATGATCACTCGGTTGAACCTCTCCGCCGCGCCGTTCCCGGCTGGGTGGTAGATGGGGGTGTGCCGGATGGAAATTCCGTTTCGGTCCATGAATGTTCCCCATTTGCTGGAGGTGAATTGCGGGCCGTTGTCGCTTAGAATCCCTTTGGGTATCCCTTCCCTTATGAAGATATCTGTCAGGAATTCCAGAATCGTCTCCGTATCCGCGTTGTCTGCACGTGGACTTCCGGCCACTTGGAATACCGGTCTACCACTACGGTGATGTACTTCTGGATCTCGTTCGCATCCGTGATGGGTCCCAGGACGTCGATGGAGATCTCCTCCCACGGGTTATCCGGACACGCAAATTTGCCCAGTGGCGGTCTTAGCATCTTTTGTGTTTTGTCTGCGTTGCTGCAGTGTTCGCGCCATCGTACATGCCGTTCTACTGCTAGATCGATCCCCGGCCACCAGTAGTCCTCCTTGGCTCTTCCTTTGGTCTTTACGATGCCCAAATGTCCTTCATGGGTGAGAGATAGTATGCGTTGTCTCAATGAGTTGGGAGGAACCACTTTGTTGCCGCGCAGCAAGAACCCTGGGTTGTCTCCTAGGGACAGTTCTTCCTTCACCTCCCAAAACTGTTTTAGCTCCTCGCTCAACAATCTCTTCTCTGGCCATCCTTTAGTCACGTATGCTTTGATTGCATTCAACTGCTCGTCATTGCCGTACTCCTCTTCCCATTCTTGGGCGCTTATTGCTCTTTCATGGTCGCCTGTGAAAGCTACCGCATAGTCTTCCCAGCCACCTTCCTCTTGAGTTTCCACGGTCTCCTTGGCCGCTGCCCTGCTCAGAAAGTCCGCCACTCTGTTGCGGTGGCCTGGTAGGTATTCCACGTCGTAGACATAGTCTAATAGCCTGAGCGTCATTTTCGCGATCCGCGGTGTAGCGTGCTCGTGCCCCCCTGACGTGAGGACCTTCACTAGCGGCTTGTGATCCGTTCGCAGCAAGAACCGTCCTCCCCATAGGAATTGCCGGAACCTCTCCATCGCCCACACAGCTGCTAGCATCTCCTTTTCGATGACGTTGAACTTGCTTTCGTTCGGCGCTAGCGCCCGCGATGCGAAACTGATCGTAGTTACGCTCCCCTCTGCTGTCTTTTGCATGAGGACTGCCCCCAGCCCTCGATCGCTGGCATCTGTCGTCAGTATGGTGGGGGCTTCCGGATCATATCCGTGGATCGGCACTGCCTCGCTGATGTTCTTTTTCATCTCCTCGAACTCCCGCTGATGCTCTCCCGTCCATACGAAGGTGGACTTGTTCTTGAGGAGTGACCTCATGAGATGCGTTTTGGAGGCGAAGTGGGTTACGAACTTGCTATAAAACTCCGCCATGCCCAGGAAGGTCCGTACGTCCTCTTTGCTTGATGGTGTAGGCGCATCCCTGATAGCGGCGACATTTGATGACTTGGGTTCTATACCGTGCCTGCTTATTTCATGGCCCAGGTAGGTGACGGTGTTCACGCTGAACTTGCATTTGTCCCATTGGGCGGTAAGCCCATTCTGCTGCAACACCGCTAGGACTTCTGCCAGTCTCCCGTCGTGTTCTTCTCGGGTGGCTCCCATCACCAAGATATCATCTTGAAAGTATTGGATGCCTGTCTTTCTGTGGAATAGCTTGTGCATCAGCTTCTGGAAGACCGCTGCCGCGGACGCAAGTCCGAACGGCATCCTCAGGAACTTTTTAGGCTCCCAAACGGTGTTATGAATGACGTTAGATGGTTGCATGACTTATGCAAGGCGATCTGGTGGTAGGCGGATGGAAGGTCCACCGTGGAGAACCACTGTGCTCCGTGGGTCTTTGCCAGCATCTTGTTGATCCTAGGCAAGGGGAACTTGTCGACGACTATGTTCTTATTCTGCTCTCTAAGGTCGACACACAGTCTCACCTTCCCGTTGGGCTTCTGCGCCACGACTAAGGGAGCCAGCCATTCTGCATTGTCTATCGCCTCGATTACGCCATTATCCTCTAACCTCTGTAGTTCTTCCTGTACCGCACTTCGCACGCGGAAAGGTATGTTGCGCACCTTGTGGGACACTGGTACTGCTCCTGCTTTCAGTTGGATTTTGTGCGTAAACGTCGCCATGCGGCCGATGGTGTCTTTGAATACTTCCGGGAACTCCTCTTTCCAACGCCTTCCTTCCGTGTCTGGGCCGTCGTCCGTCATGAGGACCTGCATGTGTCCACCTGGGTTCAACTTTATGCCCAACGCTCCTTGATCTCTCCAGCCCAACACTGACGGCCCTTTCTCCGCCACATACAGTTTTCCTTCGCATGTGCGTCCTCGGAATTCGAAGGTGAGCGGACAGTACCCTAGCATGGGTATCGGTTCTCCCGTGAAGGTCACGGGATGGATGTCCGTGGGCCTCAAGTAATAGGTCGTTTTCGGTGCGAAGTCTTCCTCCCATATCTTTCTTTGCACTATGGTGTAGGGCGACCCTGAGTCGGCCACCATGGTGGTTTGTATTCCTTCAATCCTCATGTCGCACCGGGGTTTTCTGTCCGTTACGGCCTCTATGCCCAGCACCTGTTCTTCTATGATCAGGATTTCATCCTCTTCCGCTCCTTCTTCGTCGTCTTCTTCTTCCTGCGTCCCCTGGGCTACGAACTTCACTTCTTGCCTTTGGGATTTCCTCCTGCACACCTTTTCGTATTGCCCAATGAGTCCGCAATACAGGCATTTGGCGCCAAACGCTGAGCATCTTTTGTAGCTGGCTGCGTGGTTGTCGCTGCCACACCTGTAGCAGGCCGTCTTGTTACTCTGTCTTTGTCCTTGCATTCTTTGCGTCCTAGGGTTGAATCTTCTGTTCGATCGTGTGCCCTGTCACCCCACCGGCTGTTTGTTGTCTGTCGTCCTCCGGTCTTCTACCTTGCACACGGTCTGTCCTGGGGGGCCGTCGCGCTTGGCCGCCTCCCCGCACCTTCTGGAAAGTTCTGCCTTCTTTACTAGTGCCACCACCGTTCTCAGTGGCGCGTCACCATTGGTCCATAGTTTCTCTTGGATACTCGTGTTCACGGTGTGCATTATGATCTGGTCCCTTATCAGATCTTCCTGGAGGTTACCGAACTTGCATGTTAGAGCCAGTTTTTGTAAAGCTGCTACGTATTCGTCGACTGTTTCGCTCTTGCCTTGTTTCCGATGGTAGAAGTTGTATCTGTCGATCGCCGTACACACCACTGGCCGATAGTGAGCGTCCAGATCCTCTAACGCGTGTCGAAACACGTCGTCATCAGCTGCCGGTCTATCTGCTTTCACCAAGTCCTGGTATACCCGTTGTCCTGCCGGGCCCAGGTTGTGTAGGAGGATCTTCTTCCGCCGTGAACTTGTGTATGG
This sequence comes from Triturus cristatus, assembly GCF_964204655.1. Lineage (NCBI taxonomy): Eukaryota > Metazoa > Chordata > Amphibia > Caudata > Salamandridae > Triturus > Triturus cristatus. The sequence goes on along the minus strand of NC_140584.1, from coordinate 1,084,381,271 downwards.
TGTGTCACTCTCCTCCTCAAGTGCCTCCAGATAGTTGACAAAATACATCCTCCAGTCTTCCCACGGCATCTCAGGTGCTCCTGGCTTGGCTATGAACGGTACCGGGTTCGTTAGGGAGCACATCTGGGAGGCCATCTTCCTCCTGCTGCTAGCTCTACCTCCTCCGGTTGTGGGTGTGCTCACTGTCTCTTCCTCTCCGCTGGCGCCGCTTCCACCGTTGTCCTCCGTGCTAGGACTACTCCCGTTCACGGGGCTGCTGCTTGCTCCCTCCAGGGTGTTCTCCGCACTCTTCACGGCGTGGGCGGTACATGCACCGTGTCACTGCCTGTTAGGCCTCTCCCTTGCGAGGTTTTCCTGCGGTTGGCGCCCCCTGGGGTCCTTCTGCGCTGGTGCCGGCGTACGCTGACTCCGTTGCGCTGCCGCGCTCCTGTGGGTCGTGAGATGGCTGCCAATGGGTTACAGTTGCTGAGGGGTTCAGACTCGGGGTGACTTGTGATATCCCCCCTTTGATCACCAGCTCGTCGCCATTGTAATGTAGTGCCCTGCTGCCACTCGTGCCAATTACCACACGTACACGTGGTTGTGGTGTCAGGTACTTTTTTCCCTTCACAGGAGCGCCGGCTCGGAGCTCCGTACCGTTTGAATCCAGCGCTCGTACTCAACCGCCAAAATGGCCGCCACCGGACATCCTGTGACGTTACGGGACGGGCGCGCACAACACTAGACCGCTACACCACATATTTCAATATAACATTTTTTCCTTGTCCTTTTTATTAAAGATATTACACATTATTAATAAATATTTTTTTAAAGCAGAAATGTTTTTTTTTCTTTTTTCCCCCAAATAAATTTTCCTTTTCTTTTCAAAATTGTAAATATATCGTGTTTTTTAATGTATTCCTTCCTACCTTTCAATGACACACCATTCCCTAATACGCTGTTCCCACGACGATAGCATGATAACATCAGACTGCTTCCCCACACTCCCTATAGTCCGCCAGCCAGTAAGTAGGCGACACTTCCGAATCCGAGTGGTTTATTTTGTTGAGAAATCCTCCTTGCCCGCCATCCTTGCCATTTCCTTCACGAAGAAGAGTCTGTTCCGTAAAAAATATTGATGTGTCAATCATTAATAATTAATTAATTAATAGATTACCTACATGCCTTTTGAACAACAAAGTGCCGTAGTCCTCGTTGCAATACATCTTCGTTCGTTCTTCAAAGTCGCGGTTTTGGCTCTTCGTTCTTTTTGAAAGTTGTGGTTCAGGTCTTCGTTGTTCGAGATTCTTCGTTGTACTGACTTCGTTGTTAAGGTAAGTCATTGTTCCAATTTCGTTGTTTAGGATGTTTCCCGGATCCTGCATCTCCAAGAGTATAATTTTAATATTGAGTACAGCCTGGGTGCACGCCACCTGTCCGACTTCCTGTCAAGAAAACTGTACAGAAGGGTACTAGGTGCCAAGCAACCAGACCCACTAGCCCAGGTGCTCACTGAGGAAGGTGTAAGTGGTAAAAAGCCAGTGCCGACTGCAGCAGCCACCCTAATGGTAAATATCTGGAAGTCAAACTGATACCTTCCACATCAGATATTATTCCAAAAACGGTGAAGATCATGTAGCCGCATGTACTAATAGGCAAAATCCGGACTGATAATGGACCCCCATTCAACAGCACTGAATGGGTAGAGTACTTCCGGTCGAGGAACACTGGACACCGACGCATCATGCTACAGTTGCACCAAGCCAATGTGGAGGGAGAACGGTTTGTGAGGACCCTAAAGAAAGTGATCTGTATAGCAGAAGCAGAAAGGAAGGCATAGAGAATACAATATACATTTTTCTGCGAGAGTACCAAACTACACCACACTCCAACTCCAGGGTTTTCCCAAGCTGACTCTGCAAGGGGTGAACTGTCACAGACACTATTCCCCATCATCCTCAGTAGATTGAGAGTCACAAGCCACAGCAACAGTTATTCAGCCAGAGGCAATGCCATAATGACTGTGGCAGTAGAAGACTGCGACCCTGGAACAGAACATTTGAGCCAGGGGGACAAAGCCCTCATCAAATACCAACACCCTGGGAGAAAATTCCGCCTGCCTGTCGAGCCCCAACCGTGGACAGTAACTAAAGTAAAGGGAGCCAGGGTGACCACTCAACAAGGAAGAGAAGGCGTTTCAAAGGAAGGGCGTGGCATAAGCTTGAACGAGGGGAGCGAGGAAGTGTATTCAGAAAAAGAAGACGATGATGATAGATTTGCAAGTCCACCACCCCGAGAGGACCACAGTCACTGTGATACGATGGAGTCAGAGACTGTCACACCTCTAGTGCAAAGGGGAGGGTCCCAGGGATACCATAAGAGAATCAACCCAGCGCCATCACAAAAGTACAAAGAGTCTTTACCGGAATGAGTGGGCAGGAGGTGTTTTGGTCCTTAGGAAAGGACAGTCGAGAACAGCCAGATGGTGAACTGTGTGATACCTGCCTGTCTAAAGCACGATGTGAGACGTGTAATATATTTGATGTGTTTTCCTATGTTTTTCATCTTCGCTACGCCTTCACGTCTGAAGTATGAAGTGATATATATTAGTTTTCCTGTGTGTTTTTTTCTTTGCTATCCCTATTGGGGAAAAAGGTTTTGATTTGAACTTTAATTTTGGTTAAAGTACAGGAGGAGTATAGACTTGGGAGACCTCTCACATTCGTGTGCCGTCAGGCGGAGAGGGGTTGGACGAACCCATCCTAAGATGTCAGGGCTATGGTTTGGCCCAACGTGCACACTGAAGTGATTGTGTTTTGTTTGCGCACCTGCCACCCAGGTCACATTCTACAAGGCGGGTTCAGTCATTATTCTTGAGACCCCGAACAGCTGCTTGCACTGATGTCCACCCAATTAACAAGGAATGAGAGCAGCAGCCAGGCAAGCTCAGATACAGAGAGATGTTTGAGATGGCAGGATTTGTGACTGTCCTTAAACCAGTCTGCCCTGTTCTACAAGCCACCCTGGTGGACCATCACAGAATTATATAATATTTATGTACTGCCGAAGTTGCATGCGGAGACCCTTCCCGAGCTTAGTAAAATACTACTTGATATGCCTCCAGGAGTTTTAATTCTGGGTGGGGACATGAATGCCATAATGTCCCCAGACGTAGATAGAGCTACTATTTCTCTTAGAGCCACCGGACCGGAGAGCTAACAGACCTGTGGAGGGTACACAATCCGACTGCTAGGCAGTATACACACATTTCGGTGGTGCATATTTCACCTAGACTATATTTTCACACAATGTATACATGCGGGACTTTCCGCAAGGCGCGGCATAGAGCAAACGGCATATCGGACCATTCACCAGTGGAGGTATTACTCCGGGGCCCCGCCCGGGATCATACTCACCCACCACGCATGGATCCCTAGCACTTTAAGGACAGTGTGTCAAAGGACAAGTTCGGGGAATGGACAGAACAGTACTTTGACGAAAACTCAAGCTGGTCAGTTCCTATTGTACCATGTGGGAGGTGTATAAAGTGGTGGCCAGGGGTCTAATCCAGGCATTGGCTGGGGGCAAGAGGAGGGAACGATGCACTCAATACGAAGAACTAGAACAGAAAATTACAACTATTGAGGAGCAGGTAGGGCGAGATGGGACATCTGACCCCACCCTGGGGACATAAGCTGCAGCTCCGACAGAGGGAGCTCAGGGAATTGGAGGAAAATGCGGGCTGCTCCCATGCGATAGCCATGCAGAGGAGTCTCTATGACGTGGGCGATAAGGCCAACAAACTAATAGCATGGCTAGAGACCGGAACGTGGTCCTAGAACTGTGGGAGCCAGATGGCTCAACAAGCAGGTGAGGAGAGGTGTGGCTCACTGGTTAGAGGCGGCTGACCCGTAAGCAGAGAATCGGCCAGGGACCAGGATTCAATTCCCGACGCGGCAGGGTCATGGACCAGGGCCAAAACGGACTCGATAATTCTCGCCTCGGTACCTACTCTAACCAGGAACACACTCGGCAACTCTGGGCATTAAGCTTGCCTCATCTCTACAACGGCCCCCCACAGACGCCGGGGATGCCTGGTTTCACCTTGGAGATACCCAGAAAGGGACCATCTCACAGGGAAAACCAGGACGGGTTCCCCAGCGGTCTTCAGCGCCAGGATACTCCATGGAGTCACAGTGCGCTTTACAAGTACACCCACACACACACATTTGAACTGCTTAAGAACCTCCCCTTGATGGAACTCTCAATGGAAGATAGGGAAGAAATAGAGCGAGACCTGACAGCAGAGGAAATAATGGGGGCCATTGGTGATTTATAGTCTGGAAAGGCGATAGGCCCAAATGTGTTGCCTGCTGAACTCTATAAATGGATCGTAGACAAAGTGGCTCAACCAATGCTAAATATGTTTCACACAGTGTTGAGTGACGGGTGATTGACAGAAGACTTATAATTGGCCACCATAGTTGTCATTCCTAAACAGGGCAAACCCCCGGAGCTCTGCAGTTCCTACAGACCCATCTCCCTACTTAATTTTGAAACCAAGATCCTGGTGCAGGTATTGGCAAAATGGTTACGTCCGATACTCTCCACAGTAATTCCCCCGACCAGACGGGGTTTATTCCACATAGAAGTACCAGGCTGAATCTCTGATGTCTACATGAAGTTATGCATGTGACGGCTGCCCGACCATCGGAAGCTGCGGCGGAGCTCTCATTGGATGCCCGTATGGCATTTGATAGTATCGAATGGCCATAGCTGTTTGCGGTTCTATCCAGGATGGGCCTCGTACTGAAGTTTCGTGCCTAGGCCGGTCTCCTGTACTGCATCTCGCTGGCAAGAGTCCGTGTGAATGGGTTAGTATCCAGGTAATTCCTACTACATGTCATAGGGGTACATGACAAGGTGACATCGATGTTGGGGGCGACTGGGAGGAGAGTAGCTCTCTGTACGCTGAGCATGTTTTGCTCTATGCTCACAAGCCCTGCCTGACATTTTACAGACTCATTCACAACTTTTGGGCAGTTATCCAGGCTACCATACACATTTGGACAAGTCTCTGGTGTTTCTTTTGACCGGTGTGATCCCACCCCTCATGTTCGCTTGTGTGGCATTGGTATTCAAGTCACCATGTCAGAGGAGGATATCATGGCCTTTAATTACACTTACAACTGGTGAGATTGTGTGAAGACGTGGTGCACTGACGGCAGCTTGCAATCTCGCTAATGAGTCGGGCTGTCCTATTCAAGATGATGGCCCTCCCTCGCCTGTTGTATGTGCTACAAAACACCATGTCACAGGTCCTGAATGTGGTTTTTCAGGCGATTGAGGGAGAGCTGCACACCTTACTGTGGGAGGGAGGTAACCCACCCATAGCGCTGCGCAAATTGTAACGAGGGGTCTATGAGGGTGGACTGTCAGTTCCTGACGTCAGGACTTACTATCTGGTATCCCAGCTCATTACTATTAATGAATGGGTCTTTACATCCCACACCGAGCCAGAATATCGGGTAGACTGCTATGTCATGGGTAACGGTGGCTACCCAGCCGCACCATATCGCAGGAGCCACGAGAAATCTCTTCCAACACACACGCGAATGGTAGTACGGGCATGGTGGGCGTCCAAGAAACTACTTGGGTGGGAGGCTAAATTGACCAAACAAACCCCGCTCTGGGAATGTGACCTGTTGAGTTGAGTGGGACACTTACAGGGCTTTTGTAGATGGAACCTCATTGGAACAGATCTCCTTGGAGACATCTGGCAAAATGGAGCCATGATCAAATTTGAGGATCTACAAACAGAAAATCATATGGCTGATTGTACAGATCCGCTCCAAACGCTTTGTAGAAAAGAATATAATCTTTATTGGTCCAAGATATATTCACGGGTACCTCCAGATTGCTCTCCCAGCTTCTGAGCATCAACCTCCCTTCAGATTCAAAGAGCAACATTCCACCCACCAACATGGTTCTGAATTCCATTCCTAGTAGGAGGTTCTGACAACTCCACACTGATAAGGAGCGATTCTGCTATCTACAGTTAAGGCATGCCCTGAGTTGTTATATACCGAAGGGGGAAGTACTACCTGAATACTCCCCGCTGGAGGAATTACTACTACTTGATCAGATGGTGGATAAGGCTCTCTCCCTCATCTACCGCAAGCTCATTAATAATTCCCCAGAGCCCCTGGGTCCCTTGAGTGAGGCATGAGCGACAGACTTGGGGCTCCTTCATGATAAGGAATAGAGGGAGGCCATCCAGAGCCCCAGGGAGATTGCTACACGAGCACAGTTTAGATTGATCCAACTCCGGATCTTACACAGGTCGTATGCCCCCAGGACACTTAAACATTGATTGGGTCGATGCAACTCTGACCAATGCGCTAGGGGTTGTGGGGAAGTGGGCTCCTCCTTTCATGTTATCTGGGCCTCTCCCAAAATTCAACGCTATTGGACAGGGGTGGCCCGGGTCATGACCAATGAAGCTGCAACTTCAGGTTCCAGTAGAAGCACAGTGGCACCTACTGGGAGTGACAGGGGAGGTAAACTGGCCTAGTACACTAGAACCAGGCTCATGCTTGCATCGGGGGTGGCAAAGAGAAACATTGCACGAATGTGGGGGATTGCCACCCTCCCAAAGATTAGAGACTGAGAATCCAACCTATATTGGTGCCAACAGCCATAGTAAGTGGTTTACCAGTGTAGAGGATGCCTCACAAAATGGGAAAAGATCTGGACCCCATGGGAGGAGTATAGAAATTAACTGTGTGGGACCGAGGAGGTGTTGGAATGGAAAGGGATTGGAAATCTGTGATGCAGGAATAAGATATTGTGAGTCCAGTATAATTTCTTCCTGCTCACTACTGCCAGATGGCACCCTGTCTCTGCATTATTGCAATAGTTTACCAAGCAATTGTTTAATAAAAAGAATGTTTAAAAAAATCCCACTTTCCCATTAAGGAGGATTTTAAATTACACTTCCTCAAACACCAAACATGACTTCCCTACCTGCTCCCAATCAAATGTTAGCATCTACTAAAAATCATATGGTAACCTAATGTTATCCTATGGAAGAGGTTGGCATTACAGTAGTGAAAAAGGAATTTAGGACTTTTTCATTACCAGGAAATTTAAAACTTAAAAGTATATGTCCAACTTCTAATTGCAATGCCTGCCTCTGGGGATTTTTAGGCTTGGCAGAGGAGGTATTTTGGCAAGTCGAATTGGCAGTTTCAAACAGCCAGCAGGCTGCAAAGGCTAGCCTAGACATTAATTACAGGGCTGCTTGAGTGGGTGGCACAATTAGTGCTGCAGGCCCACAAGTCGCATTGAATTTACAGGCCCTAGGTATATGGTCCCACTTTACTAGGGACTTATAAGTAAGTTAAATATGCCAATTAGGTGTAAGCAAATTTGACACGGTTCTAGGGAGGGAGCACGAGCCCTTTAACACTGGTTGACAGTGGTAAGGTGCACAGAGTTCTAATTTTGAAAAATAGGAGGGTGAAGCAAAATGTTTGGGTGTGACCCTGCAAAGAGGACCTAGAGGACCTCTAAGGACCCTAGAGAAGTATAAAACAACCAAGTTCCAGAAAAAATCCAGGGGAGACCTTAATGGGCTTCCCTATTTAGGCGCTAGAACATAGACAATGGCCCTCTATTGAAGAGGTCCTGGCCAGTTCTATGCCCTTTTTAATTCAGTTGGACCCCTCTGTCTACACTCTCCTGAGCCACAGCCTCTGGACTGACCCATGGGGGACCCTTTGCCTCATCTGTGGACCCCATCTGTGAAGCACATTACCCTATCTTGCTCACAGATCCATCCCAGTAGGCAGACAGTACCACCATGGCCAAAACTGTGATGTGGCTCATTCCACCCCTTAAATCAGACTTCTCTCCACAAACAAGGACAATTATGCCCATAAAGACAGCAACTAACAGAGGCCACTATGACCGTCAGTGTCAAAAGCTAGGGTACAGGCCAGCCAGGGTTCTCTGACTTCTGAAGTTTATCAGAGTGGGAGGCAACAGCCACAGGTGCTGGGCACTTTTCTTCCACTCTCCTTCCCACCAGTTCCGGAGTGGTAGCCTGGTACTGGCCACTCAGCCCAAGGTCTGTACCCTGAGGCTGAGCACGAGTAAGGAATGATCCTTTTCTGCCCCTGCCCCTCCATCTGGGATTATGCACCATCTGCTTGGGAGTGGTACCTCAAGAAAAATGAACTGCCAGGGTGCCCTGGGTGATCCCCCCTCCCAGCTCACATGACACCGGTGGTAAATCATTTCCCAACATGCAGTCAATGGGCATCTGGGGACTAACTATGACCCTCCTTTAGGTCACCTCCCCACCACACTCCAGGGATATCAGAGCCATGGGGCAGATAATGCCCTGGGCCTGGCTTATCCTACACACCTGTCTGATGTACTGCTCTGTGGAACCAGTCTTTCCACTACCATGGCCTGGCTGGCCCCAGTGTCCCTCAGAGCAGTGACAGGGATCTCATTCACTTTCACCTAGAGGAAATGTTGACTCCAAACCTTAGGCATCACTAGCTCACCCTCTGAGTCTATCTCCCAACTAAGGGAGATTAGGGCATATTCTAACTCCCCTGGGGACACTTACCCCTGAGGCCACATTGGCCACCCCTGTAGAGGGCCCACAAGTGGGTGGTTCCTTAGGGTAGACTGAGCCCCTTGCTTGTGTCCTAATTGGCAACACTCAAAGCATCAGGGTTGGAACTAGGATGTACTGGGTCACCGCCCACCAGAACCTCCCCCCTGTTTCTCAGAAAAAGCATGGGAACCCTTTGCCTCACCTGAGACTTTTCTGTGTCTTCATTAAGCTACCTCTCACTCAGCGGCGGAACCTGAATCCCTTTTCTTGAGGTCACTCCCAGGTACCTTCTTATGGACCCCAGTGCTGAGCCGCTAGTCTACCTTCTTAGCAAGCTTCCTGGGGTCAAAGAGTCTGCTATCAATTAGGTGTTGGTGCAGCTCTGGAAAACAGTTGCTGATCATGTACTCCCTTCCAAACACATTTTAACCAGCAAAAGAATAAGTGCAAGCATACAAAGTTTTTTGTGGGAGTTCACTGCTACCTAGTCTTGCATTCACCTCATACCTCTCTCCTCCAACACCCTACACTTCCTCTTATCACACTCTTGTAGGTTCTGTTTTGTCCTTGCTTTTTTCCTTTGTTGCTGCATTCCTGTCTTACTTTTCCTTCTTAGTTCTCCCTTTTTAAGCCTTTCACTGGGTCAAACACTGATCATGGAAAAGATCACAAATAAGTTCTAGTGCCCAACATGTGCTTACATATCTAAAGAGGTAGAATGCACACCAAAATGTAATGCTCTTCAAAAGGTTTCGCAATGCTCAAGAAAGTATATTGGGTGTGCCACCCTGGAACGTGCTCCGTCTGTATGAGTGAATATATCATTATAGAAGCTGGAGCCTCATCAGGTTCTCCAATCCAGGATAAACAGCTACCAAATATATATGAACAATTCAATTACGCTCAAACAATGTCTTCCAATCTTAGTCCAGTTTATTCAATAAGTAATCCATGTTTCAACCATAAATATTTGTACTCCATTGTTTCCACAATAAGTTCAATGAGTGCCTATCTAGACTTGACTCCAGGACACATACAGGTTCACAATTCCTTATAATTCAACATGGATGTAGTATTCCCAAACTGCACATGTTAAACACTGGTCTATCACCTGGGAGGAGTGCGGCAATAATTACAGTATCTTGGGTAGAGCAGTCAGCTAGGCAGCCTGTCATGATTTAAGTCTCAGTTAGCCTGCCTTTTTAATCCAATGGCACATTGATTTCAAGATTTGGGACTCCAACAGGGAACTTATATGTTCTGGGAATGCAGGAGAGGAAATGTGTGTCAGTGTTTAAGTGGTATGCCCTGTGAGGCCCGGGTAATAGCCCACAATAAAGCACAATCATTATGCAATTCTAGGCAACTGGTTTCCTCTCAAACTCACCTGTTGCAGTCGTAGCAGTCACACATGGATTCCATTTCTAAGTGCTTGTGGTCATCAGGAAAACTTTTCAAACACACTGCAAAGATTCCCCATCAGTCCATGTTTGCATATTGCTAGGAATATTTAAGGTAATATACAATAAATTGTTGTAATGGGCAGTTCAGCTAGATATCAGGCACTGATTGAACCCAGAACTCTACATTTTCTTAGTTTCATGCATAAGTAACTCATCCATTCCAGCCTTTAGCTTTTCATTCTGGTTCTTGTAGTCCTATTTTTTAAAATTATAATACCAGGACTGTGTGTACCAAGTGGAAAGAAAACCTTATATAGCAGAGCTCTGAGGGACCTTCAAGAGCGTCAACATGTAATGAAGATGCCTATATCCAAAGTACATATATTTTCGGGAAGTGGCTATTTACCTTGCAACCAGCTAAATAGTACACAATTTCTGCTATTTACAGGACAGCTGGCAAAATAGTGCAGAATCTCTGCCGTTTAACCAGGCACAGGCTAAACATTAGAGATGATAAACACTTTAACTGGTGGCCGGATAAATAGTGTGAAGGGAGTCTTTTTTTTTAGCTAGCTGCGAAGAAAATAGGGACAACAATCAATGGTAGGGTGGTGGCCATCTTGTAATGGGGATGCAATATGTGTGGCACATTGGAATGAAAGTGCATATACAAATACACAACAGTTTTTACAAAGGTAAGTGCATGAATTAAGCTAAGCTGTTTGCAGAAGGAAAAACAGCAAAATCAATTTTGAATAAAAACATTTATGTTATTATAATATTCAAATAAGAAATGTAGGAATTAAGCATCTATTTAAGGAACTTCAGGATATGCATATATATGTTTTCACTGCAGTCTAGGACTGTTTGGCTGCCTGCAAAGAATAATAGGAAGCGTTGAGTAAGGCACAGTAATGAGGTATCTGTAAATGGGAAAGTGAAAGCAGGAGACAGGTAAGTAATGCATCTGGAGAATTCACTGGAGGAGTTCACTCGGCTGCCGGTGAATAAACACACGTGTTCATAGTATTCACCTAGCAGAGTGGGTTGTAGGCATAGATGCTTATTCATCCTGTAATGAGTTGCCCCTTCAGCCACACAGACATTGTAGCCACCTGCACAACATTATGGATGGTAGTTTTGATTTTTAATATGCTAAGCAGTGTTTAAGTGGGCAAGGTCCTGTCTCTACTGGGCCCTAATTTCTATCATTGACAGTGCTGTCTCAGCAAAAGAAATCTTTAAGCCAAACATAATAAATCTGTGTGACATGATGGGAGGCTATACCTCTATACCTTCATTGTGGAGGGGGTGTAGGGAAAGAAGGAGTAGGACCAGTAGGAGGGTGATGACAAGTATGAGAGGAGAATATGGACCAGCAGCTGGACCACCAGCACGGCTAGGACGACCAGAGCCACAAGAACAAGAAAAACCAGGACCAGTGTTACCAATACTAGACTAAAGTTGATAAGGAATAGGACAAGGAAAAACAGGACTAGCGGTATCAGGGCCAAGGTGAGAAGGATCAAGAGGGCCAAGAGGATTTGAAACTCAGGGATCGCTACCCAGTGAACAAGGGCGCAAAGGAACAGAAGCACCAGGGGTAGAAGGAACAGAATGTCCTAGGCAATAATAATGAGGAGGGACTGACAGCACCAACCAAGACTAGAGGAACGAGGATGACCGGATTGATGAGTAGCAGACCCAGGTAGACAGACCAAAGAGGACCAGTACCAGAAGACAATGGAAAGAAGGACCAGCGAAAGGAGGGTCAATACCACAGAGATCAGATCAAGGAGGACCAAGGGGCCAGAAGCGAATGGAACAATCCTAGGAGGACCACAACCATAAAGGACCTGGGCTAGGAGGACCCAGAGACCCTAGATTGGAACCAGGAAGTCTAGCTCCAGAACAGGATCAGAAGGTCCATGAGGGTCAGAATCCTAAACCAACCTGACAAGTAATACATGAACTTAGGTGACCCGCATCGTGGGAACTTCGAGGACCAGTGCCAGTGGGATGAGGAACACCAGCCATAAGAGAACCATTACTAGGAGGACTTTGATAGAGGGGAATTTATGCAGAAGTCTGGGTTTCCTAACTTCGCAATGTGCAACAGGCTTGTTGGAATGGGTTTCTGTCAATTACAGTTCAGAAATAGGAAAGGACTCATACCTATCATTTTCCTAATGGTTGTACAATACCTGGAGAATGGGTTGTAAGGAGCACACCAATTTGTAGGCAGTACTGGAAGTAATTTTTTGACTTGTAAAGGTGAAAAAGTTTCAATAAGGGTGCTGAGGTACTACATCCGTTGTCACCACGGATGTGGGATTAATGAGAGAAGAAGAAAGTAGGGAAACCCACTTGGTACCTCGCACTGTTCACTGAGTGGGAAGAAATCCCGTACACATTATCACAGAACAATTTTTTTTTTTTTTTTTTTTTTTTTTTGTGGAAAACCTTTATTTAACAGTATGCGCAGACAGATACGGGCCTACAACCCTCAGGCCGGCCTCGACAAAAAAGGGCACATCAGCAAGCAATTATACGATTCAGCAGCATATCAGTACAAGCACGAATAGACCAGATTACGTTATACACAATTGTGCCGCCGAGCGCCAGGATGATGAGGTTTAAGTTTTATAAAGTTTTGAAATAAGTCCATAGCAACAGGTCTGGAAGGATCCGAATCAGAGCAATGCAGTTAGGACTATAGTGGGCAACGATCATCAGAAGAGTCAGCAAGCATTATCCGTAAGGTAATCAATCGCACTCAATGAAATCAGGATAGAAAAGAAGCATATCACATGACGATCCCCAAGCACTACCCACAAGTTCCCAATCCTCCCCTCGACCCAAGAAATAAGAAAGGAAAGAGCAAACGAGAAAGGTAAAGAGTAGAAAGGGAGAAGAGAAAGAGAGAAAAGAAAGAAAGAAAAAGGAGGCCCATAGAAAAAAACCAACAAGGAAATATACCCCCCACCCTACACGCATGCAGAGGCTACGGCCTACCCCCCCTAGCAGTGTGTCTGTCGCCCCAAAAGAGTACCCGAAATGTAGGAGAAGAGAAAGAGAAGAAAAAGAAAAAGAATGTCACGGTTGATCGGAGGAGGGCCAAGGATCTATTCAATACAAGCAAAATCGTTACCCGCGGTCACCCAACCCCAGGCCCCGACCTAACACCCTGCTACATGTACCTCCAACAGTCACAAGTCCCAGTCCCAGCCATATACGTATCAATGTGCAACAAGAAAAACCCCCTTCCTCAGCCTTGGCCCCTTCGAATCTGCAGTCCAACAGAATCCAATTGCAGTACAGCCAACCTGGACGGGATGGGCCACCATGGAGTCCGTTGCAGCAATCGAGGGGTAAGAGACAAGTCAAACTGGAGCGAAGCTCGATAGTAAAGGACCACAGAATGCGCCACTGCTATGCGGTGGCTAGTACAACAGGGAGCAGGACGATGCATAAATCCCAGAGTAGCGGCCGGCCGATGTACAGGAAGCAAGTCCAGGAGGACGCTCAGAAACGTGGCACCAAAGGACAAAGGAGATGGGCAAAACGGCGGCTGAGGCACAAGCTCCGGCCATACCAAGGGAGCAGGATTGTCAGACTCCTCCAGGGCAGAGCCGAGGAGTACCGCAGCGGGCACTGGGACACGTCCCCCCGTCACTGCCACATACCTCAACTCGGGTGATCCACCGACAGTCGACTGAAGATGTGGCTTAACATGCCGCACTGGAGAATCATCATGGCCAGCTGAAAAAGTCCGATCAAACCGGTCCTCCAAACCAGTGGCAGAGTCGCGGAAGGCCAACCACAGGTCCTCCAGTGCTGCCAGGATGTCGCGAAGCCCCAGCGGTGGATCAAGGATGGAGGGTGCTGTTGCGTCCGCCATCTTAGGCAAGCAACCATCGAGCGCCCCGGGAAGCAAGCCCCCTTCACCGGCCATCGGTATCTGGAAGGTGATAAGCTCTCTGCGGGGCCCCGGTGGTGCAGGAAACGTGGAGGCAGCCGGTCGTGGAAAGGCTTCAAGGACAGGGGAATCTGTGGTGCAGGGAAACCCACCGGCGAGACCAGGGCTTCCGATGCGGAAGATGGCGTCCGCTGCTGTAGGCTGCAACAAAGAAGCGATCCCGGCCCTCTCCCAGCTGGGCCGGGATACAGTATACGGGAGCTGGATACAATGTTGCGAGCGGGGCGCGCTGGGCAGCCGAGCATGGAAAAGGCTGCTGTGAGAATCCCAGCGCCGCGCTCCAGGTCCGGTGCACCGGCTCCTCCCTCTCCACAGCGGCCGCTGCTATCGTTGTCGCCGCCGGCCGTCCCCACTAAACAATGGCCCGGCTGCGACCGCTTGGAAGGCCGGAATGGAAACCGGGGCCCAACTCCGCCGGGGCAGCTCCGTTTTCGACCGGAGGCAAAGTATCGTGGTCAGGAACGTGGCGCAGGTACGCGTAGGGCTCGGAGGCGCAGGATTCTTGCCAGGATATCGACGAAGGGCGAAAGGGTCGGCGGAGCCGAAGAGCTAGGCGGCCATCTCGGCTGCAGGCTAGGCTCCTCCACAGAACAATTTTTAAATGGTTAATTCTTAATTGCAAGCAAAATAAATGTGTTGGTAACTTTCAATCAATTTTAACAACAAATGAAAAACAGAAGGATTTAATCATCACGTAAATATTGTTCATTTCACAATATGTTAAGCAGTACCTGAATGCATCATATTCAAGTTACAAAAGTGTCCAATAAGTTGAAAATTCTAATATAATGGAGAAAAAATCAAGATGTTTTTGTCTTCATTGATGTGGAAGCCCAATGCATTTCGGGATTTGTAGAATCCCTTCGTCAGGGGCAGTCTAAAACATAAGCAGAAAACAAGACATATGTCTAAACAATGAACTTTTAGGATTCAAACAGAATTCAAACTGATGCCTTAACGGTGGAGACACAAGAGTGTGTAACCTTAGTGTTGGTTACCAATGTAAAACATTTGTGTGTACATATTCTAAGAAGGTGAAATTATTCAGCAAGTTTAGTTGAGAAAGAAACCTGTGTGCAAAGAGCCCTGGTAGAGGGGAAGACAGCGGAGTACTGTGCAAGAAGCTGATGTATCTGGTAAAAAACGTGAGAGAATCTGAACGTGCAAGATTACCGCCAGTGCTGTAAATAAAATGGATGGAAAGGCGCTCACCTCAATGTGACAACAATGAAAAACAATGGAAAAATAATGAAGAAACGTTCAGCCAGTGGTTTACTGGGAGAAAACTCTTCGAGTTCTGCAGAGTGGGAAGAAAATGAAGCAACGCAAAGCAACAATTGCATTCATTGCAACAATGTCATCTGTGGCAATGTGTTAACACATCCTACCTCTGGCAAATCTATGAAACTCAAACATACAAGCAATTGCAATACCACTAATGTTATTTACTGCATCAAATGCCCCTGCGGATAAGCCTATGTCGGAAAAACGGAAAGAAAGATCAAAGTAAGAATCACCGAACACAAGAGTAAAATCAGGAACACCAGTACTACTTCGCCATTATCAAATCACTGGCATGAAACTAAGCATACCATCTCACAGCTCAGATTTCAGATAATTGAAGTTGTGAAACCCAAACCGGGAGCAGACAGTACCCAAAAGCTTCTCCAAAGAGAAATCCACTGGATCAAATTTTTAAATACCTTGATTCCATATGGATTAAATGATCGTATTGATATGAGTTGTTACCTCTAAGGTTTTGTTCCCCTCTGAGATAAACAATGTAGACACCACTATCATGTTTTTTCCTTGTGTAATCTATCTAATAACACTGAACTCACACTCTCATACCGTCATTTATCATGTATTCATCATTCAACTATGTACTGCCTCCAGTATTATTGTTCTTTCTGTACAGTTGCACACATGCATTCTCTCATCTTGATTATCACCTTATGATTGCCTTTTGTAACAGTGTTCGCTGTGTATATAGTACATATGAAATATGTTTATACCTTTTTTATTATGCTTACACCAGTCTCTATCAAGCATTCACCATATGTAACTATCAGACCCCCTCTGCATTCAGGTATCTTATGGTTCTCCTGGTTCTTTTCTTTTTTACTGAACACTCTTTTTTCTCTCCACAAAACTTTATTGTTTTCCACACTCAGCATTCTTATTCCGTCATTTACTGCTAGCAGTGCCACGTTCTCAGGATCATTTGCATTGACATCCCGTCTGATTTGCAGACGCTTTCTGCATTCTTTAACTCCGAGCCCATTGTTTACATGGTTGGTATTTTCCTAGTACGCTTCTCATTATCGTCTATCTTGCCGTTTTGGTTCACCTCCAGTCTCATTTCTATCTCCATTCCTGCACGTCCACTTAACCCTGCCGTCATCCATTCATGCATCATTGCGTTTTCCCTGAGACGAGTTCCGGTTTTTCCTTCTAACGACAGAACGCTTCGTTAACTTGCGGCTTCCAGGTACACCTGAGTTTACCACCCTGTTCTCTCCACGAACCACCGCCTGGCATTCTATTGTCCAGCAGGCTAATTGTTTTCATGCTTGCAGATTCCTCGTTTACCTTCAGAGGTATTTCTTCTCCAACACTTGTTGCCGCGTAACGTCTCATCCCACGAGCTCTACACGGATACTCAGCTTCACCAGTCTCGTTAAGACTCCAGGTAACAGTTTACTCTCTAACGCACATTTGGGACAGTGCAGTTTATTTCCACCCTCAAACCTATCACAGCGTTGCTTCATTTTCTTCCCACTCTGCAGAACTCGAAGAGTTTTCTCCCAGTAAACCACTGGCTGTACGTTTCTTCATTATTTTTCCATTGTTTTTCATTGTTGTCACATTGAGGTGAGCGCCTTTCCGTCCATTTTATTTACAGCACTGGAGGGAATCTTGCACGTTCAGATTCTCTCACGTTTTTTACCAGATACATCAGCTTCTTGTACAGTACTCTGCTGTCTTCCCCTCTACCAGGGCTCTTTGCACACGGGTTTCTTTCTCAAATAAACTTGCTGAATAATTTCACCTTCTTAGAATATGTACACACAAATGTTTTACATTGGTAACCAACACTAAGGTTACACACTCTTGTGTCTCCACCGTTAAGGCATCAGTTTGAATTCTGTTTGAATCCTAAAAGTTCATTGTATAGACATATGTCTTGATTTCTGCTTATGTTTTAGACTGCCCCTGACAAAGGGATTCTACAAATCCCGAAATGCATTGGGCTTCCACATCAATGAAGACAAAAACATCTTGATTTTTTCTCCATTATATTAGAATTTTCAACTTATTGGACACTTTTGTAACTTGAATATGATGCATTCACGTACTGCTTAACATATTGTGAAATGAACAATATTTACGTGATGATTAAATCCTTCTGTTTTTCATTTGTTGTTAAAATTGATTGAAAGTTACCAACACATTTATTTTGCTTGCAATTAAGAATTAACCATTTAAAAATTGTTCTGTGATAATGTGTACGGGATTTCTTCCCACTCAGTGAACAGTGCGAGGTACCAAGTGGGTTTCCCCACTTTCTTCTTCTCTCTGTACAATACCTGGGGCACAGGCATGAAAACAGCAGCCTGCCTTTGACCAATAACTTCAACCATGCCACATGTGGGAGTTGGTCCACCTCACCATTACAGCTATTGTCTGCTCAAAAGTAGACATGGCCACCAATAAGGCGTGGGTAGAGCCATGAAAGAAAGAGTAAATATGGTCCTTCTCTTGACTGGCTCTTTCTTTCCCACTTCTTTCCTCATGTTGCCCAATACGGCAGATAACAGTGTTTTCATTTGTGACCTTCACCGCCATTTTCTTTTTGCATTTCTTCTGTTGAGCAGGGATCAATCAATCAATCAGAACATTTGTAAAGCGCACTACTCACCCGTCGGGTCCCAAGGCGCTGGGGGGGGAGGGTGCTGCTACTGCTCGAATAGCCATGTCTTGAGTAGTCTTCTGAAGGTTAGCAGGTCCTGGGTCTGCCGTATGAGGATGGGGAGGGTGTTCCAGGTCTTGGCGGTGAGGTGGGAGAATGATCTGCCGCTGGAGGTCGCTCTTTGGACGCGAGGGACGGGGGCGAGGTCGGCGGAGTGGAGCTGGCGGTTGGGGGTGTAGAAGGTGAGTCGTCTGTTGAGGTATGCTGGTCCGGTGTTGTGGAGTGCCTTGTGTGCGTGGGTGAGGAGCTTGAAGGTGATCCTCCTGTTGACGGGGAGCCAGTGTAGGTCTCTCAGGTGGGGTGGGATGTGGCTGCGGCGAGGGATGTCGAGGATCAGGCGCGCAGAGGCGTTCTGAATGCATTGTAGTCGTTTCAGGAGTTTGCCCGAGGTTCCTGCGTAGAGGGTGTTTCCGTACTCCAGCCTGCTGCTGACGAGTGCCTGGGTGACCGTTCTTGTTTCGGTGGGGATCCACCATGCGAAGGGTGTTGAAGCATGAGGGAGAGACGGTGTTGACCTGCTTTGTGATGGAGAGAGTAGAGTCGAGGATGAAGCTCAGGTTGCGTGCATGGTCGGTGGGTGTTGGTGCTGTTCCAGGTGCGGTCGGCCACCAGGAGTCGTCTCAGGCCGAGGGGGTGGAGCCGAGGATGAGAACTTCTGTCTTGTCCGAGTTCAGCTTCAGACGGCTGTTCTTCATCCATTCGGCGACGGCTTTCATTCCTTCGTGGAGGTTGGTTTTGGCAGTGAGGGGGTCCTTGGTGAGGGATAAGATCAGCTGGGTGTCATCGGCGTAGGAGATGATGTTGAGGTCATGTAGTCAGGCGATGTGGGCGAGTGGTGCCATGTAGATGTTGAACAATTTCGGGCTGAGGGATGAGCCCTGGGGTACGCCGCAGATGATCTCGGTGGCTTGGGAGCAGAAAGGGGGGAGGCGGACGCTCTGGGTTCTGCCGGAGAGGAAGGAGGTGGTCCTGTCCAGATCCTGGTCTCGGATCCCGGCGTTTGCGGAGAAGATGAGTCCGGCAGAGTGGGTGGGTGTTGTGACAAGCTGTCTGAGTCCGAGGTTGGCGAGGTTGTCGATCAAGGTGGTGAAGTTGGTGTCGTTGTTGTTCTCGAGGTGGAAGTTCAGGTCCCTGAGGAGGATGTAGTCTGTGGAGGCGAGGGCGTGCGTGCTGACGAAGTCAGCGATGAAGTCGCTGAAGTGTGGCTGGAATCCGGGGGGGTCTGTAGACGAGGGTTCCTCTGAGGGTGGTATTGGGATCGGTGTGGATCTGGAAGTGCAGGTGTTCGGCGGTGCTGAGGGTGTCGTCGGTGTTGGTCGAGACTCTGAGGGTGTCCCTGTGGGCGATGGCGATTCCTCCTCCTGTTCCGTTGGTGCGGTCCCTGCGGGTGATCTTGTAGCCATCCAGGATGGCTATGGCGATGTCGGGCGCCGGGGAGGGGTTCATCCAGGTCTCCATCAGAAAGGCAATGCCTGGGGAGGGGGGAGTCGAGTAGGTCCCAGAGTTCAACGGCGTGTTTGCGGGCAGAGCGGGTGTTGAGAAGGATGCATCTGAGGTGGTTGTGTTCTTTCACGGTGGGTGGCTTGGCAGGACGGATGCTGGTGAAGCAGCAGTTCTGGCAGGAGAAGGGTCCTTGTGTGCGCTTCGGGCACCAGGAAGCAGGTGTGTGATCGTCCGGTGTTGAGTGCCTGGAGGGTGCTGGCATCGTAGCGGTGTCGGGCGTTCACGGGGACCAGGGGTCCTGGCGCTGGGCGCGGTCCAGGCGCGGACGGCGCAGACGGCCTTGCCATAGGCATGCCTTCGGCGCGCCCGCAGCGCGTGGCTGTAGCTGGGAGACGGGAGTGGGGCGGCGAACGGGCAAGCAGAGAGGCGGGGCCACGGGGACGCAGCGGCAGGAAGAAACTGGCAAAGCAGGGATACAGAAGGCAATACAGTGAAAAAGGGGAACGAGGGTACAATACAATATAATTACAGGCAAAACAAGACAAAGCAGTGAGCAGAAGCAGCGGTACCTTACTACCGGACTACCGAGGCAGAGGGGCCTCGAACCTGCGGCAGCGGCGGTGACAGGCAGCGGGGGCACTGGTGGAGCTGTGCGGCATGGGTGGAGCGACCTTCCCGAAGACAGGGTCAGGGGTCGCTCTCCTCACCATGCAGCGGCCGCCATATAAGGGGAGCTGGGAGGGAGGAGCAGCTGGAAGGCGACAGCGGGGCGGCGAACGGGCAAGTGGTGGTCGGGGCCGCGGGGACACAGCGGTGGGAAGAAACTGGTGAAGCAGGGATACAGAAGGCAATACAGGGGGTACAGTGAAAAAGGAGGACGAGGGTTCAATACAATATAATTACAGGCAAAACAAGACAAAGTAGTGAGCAGAAGCAACGTTACCTTACCACCGGACTACCGAGGCAGAGGGGCCTCGAACCTGCGGCAGCAGCGGTGACAGGCAGCGGGGGCACACGGGCGCACTGGTGGAGCTGTGCGGCGTGGGGGTAGCGACCTGCCCAAAGACAGGTCCTCCATTGGAGTGGAGGAGCGTCGCCCCACTTGAAATCCCCACAAAACCCCAGAGATGAAAAATAAAGTCTTAATTTATTCCCAATTTATTTTTCATCCCGCCTCCCGCACAGAACGTCAAGACGGGGGCGGGTCCGCTGCTGAGTGACAGAAGCAGGGAGGAGGGTAGGCAGTCTATGCACTGTTTAAAATATGCATATCTTCTTGGCCGCCCTTCTTGGGATGGCCAACCACACATGCACACTTTAAACATCTCTCACCCAGCTGTTAAGACTGCTGGGTTAGAACAAGTGCAGGCCTCTAGAGTGCTCTGGCACGCAGAGTGAGGCCGCTCCCTTCAATCATGGTGCTGCTCTTATGTTGCATGAGAGCAGTGCCAGGATTGGTCAAGGGAGTTGCTGCATCCAGTTTCTGTGGAAAGAAGAGGACCGGAGCGGAGGCCGACGCATTCGGTAAGCTTTATTTATTTAAATTTTATTTTGTGCGCGCACCCACCCCATAGATGCCAGCTGTCACTGCTATTGAGCAAACTTCTCCTAAGGTGATCTCACAATCAAAAAATCCACCCAGTTCTTGAAATTCTTTGCAACAATTAGCCACATGCTGATCCAGTTCTTCTAAACTCTTTCTCTTTCCTTGGTTTTCTACTATATCTTTTATCAGATTTGTAACAATATTTCGCTTTTGTTTGCTTCATAAACTACTTCCTTCACCTCACTCAGCCTCCATTTTGTTCTCACTCACCTACCATTTTTGTTTCTACTGGTTGTACCATTCACCCCATCATAAACCTTCTTTCTCTCGACATCCCCTCCTGAGTTCTCTGACCAGTCTTGCAGTTTTGACCAGTTGTACTTCCTCCTATGTTTGCCCAGTTTCTCTTTCAATCATTCTTCTTGATAAGTACTGATGTTTTGATCTTTCTAACTGTTGCTCATTTGTACCTCCAAAGTTACCCTCTTTTCACTCTATTCTAAAAAATCATGTCCTCGCTGAAGAATTTCCTGGAAGATAACTACATTTTGTCTTTGTTATCTCATTGCAAATTAGCTTACTTTTCATAGTAGAGTTGGTTATTCTGTGCAGTGCTTTGATACATATGCAGAGGTAAAATATACAATATTCTTTTACATGACTAAGAAACTGAAAATGTAAATGATGATGAGTCCTGATCAAAAAGTTACATTTACATGTGCAGATTTACTCACAATTCTAAATGTAAATCTACACTGTTTTGCTATTCACCATTTCCGAGTGTAGATTTACGCCGAAGTGTAGACCCACATGCCTGCACCCCTGAAACTAGGGAATGGAGACATATAAGGCTGAAATTACAAGTATAAAGTTACTGATAGTAACTTTTCACTTTTAGAGATCTCCACCACAAGAGTGGAGATTTCCCTATTGTAAAGTATAGCGAAAAATAATGAACTTTATTATTTATTGAAAAAATATTAAACTATTTCAATGAATAACAAAAATGTAAATTACATTTAAATACTAATTATTAAAATATAAGTAATACAGTAAAATGTTACAGCAGATTAAGTAATCAAATTAAACCTTCATTGAATGATTAATAATTACAGTATATTATTTTAATTTATAAATATAATTTTTTAACAAAATTTTAATAATCCCATCCACATTAGCAATTTAGTATGTACCTAATAGTTAGTGCAAGATCAGGTATCGCCGGAGCTTCGAGTTGGTGATCGGCACAGTGGGAGAGTCTTGTCGTGAGTTGGCCAGTTTGCGGTCGGGACAAGCCAAAGCATTAGTTTTCTCACCTTTTACTTCAAGAGGAGGTCTCCCTAATGCTGAGGGCACATCTTAAGGATCAGGAGCCACTCCATCAGAGGCCAGCAGGAAGGCTCAAGCCTGTCCAACCAGGTACAATTGCAGCTGGGCAGCTGCAAGGAGGCCTCTGGAAGATTTTTTGTCACCCTGCATCCTATAAAGGAGGTCAGCCAATCGACCTATGGAGCTCTAGGTAGCCTGGAATTAAGGCGAGCAGGTCCAGTCTTCCTTTTTCAGACAGCAAGGCAGACCTTAAAGTAGCATGGCAGTCATTCTGGCAGAAGAGTAGTCCTTCCTTTGACTTTTCACAGGTCCAGGAGTGTTCTCATGAGTGCTTCTGAAGGTCCCTTTTTAATAGCTGGTGCCAGTCTTTGTGTGGGAACTCCCTGGCCTATCCCCAAAACTGGTTCTGCTCAGTTCTTCCCCTGGTTCTGGCTTCAACCTGTCTAGGGGAACAAAGGCAAGGGCAGGCCTGGTTTCAGGTTCCTTTGTTTGTGCTGTGAGCACGGTTCTTGAAATATTATCATGGCAATGTAGGGCTGTCGCATGCAGGAATATGCATGGACAGGTAGCAGCAGGGTTTCATATATTTGAATATGAATGTATAGGTGGTAGCAGGGCATCTTACATGCAGAAATATGAATGAATAGGAGGCAGCAGGGCTTTTGCATGCAGGAATAGGCATGGAGAGGCAACAGCAGGGTCTCACATGCTTAACTATGCATGGATAATAATAATCCACATTTGTAAAGTGCGAACAATCACCCGTAAGGGTCTCTAGGCGCTGGGGGCCGTCGGGAAGATTAAGCAAGCTATTGCCCAGAGTCACATGGTGCTGGGCTAATCAGCCACCGGCTCTGGGGATCGAACTGTGATCCCCAGATTCCGGAGTCAGTCGCCCTGGCCGCGGCGCCACACCTCCTCCCTAGGTAGGGATAGGGAGCAGCAGCATCTCACATGCTTGCAAATGAATGGATAGGTAGCAGCAGGGTCTCACATGCCTAAATATGAACGGATAGGTGGCAATAGGGCCGTCGCATGCAGTAATATGCATAGATAGGTAGCAGCAGGTTCTCATATATTTGAATATGAATGTACAGGTGGCAGCACGGCATCTTACATGCAGGAATATGACAGAATATTTAGTTGCACAGTTCTATGTGTGGTAATGTGAATGGATATGTGGCAGCAGGGCTCTTGCATACAGGAATGTGCTTGGATAGGTACCAGCAGCATCTCACCTGCTGCAAATTAATGGATAGGCGGCAGCAGGGTCTCACATGCTTGAAAATGAATGAAAGGTAGCAGCATTGCTCGCGCATTCAGTAATGTGAATGGATAGGTAGCAGAAGGGCTCTCACATGCTTGAATATGAATGAAAGGTAGCAGCATGGCTCGCACATGCAGCAATGTGAATGGATATGTAGTAGCAGGGCTCTCACATGCTTGAATATGAATGAAAGGTAGCAGCATGGCTCGCGCATGCAGCAATGTGAATGGATAGGTAGCAGAAGGGCTCTCACATCCTTGAATATGAATGAAAGGTGGCAGCATGGCTCGCGCATGCAGCAATGTGAATGGATAGGTAGAAGCAGGGCTCTCACATGCTTGAATATGAATGAAAGGTAGCAGCATGGCTCGCGCATGCAGCAATGTGAATGGATAGGTAGCAGAAGGGCTCTCACATGCTTGAATATGAATGAAAGGTAGCAGCATGGCTTGCGCATGCAGCAATGTGAATGGATAGGTAGAAGCAGGGCTCTCAAATGCTTGAATATGAATGAAAGGTAGCAGCATGGCTCGTGCATGCAGCAATGTGAATGGATAGATAGAAGCAGGGCTCTCACATGCTTGAATATGAATGAAAGGTAGCAGCAGGGTCTCACATGCTTGAATATGAATGATAAGTAGCAGCAGGGTCTCACATGCTTGAATATGAATGAAAGGTCGCAGCATGGCTCGCGCATGCAGCAATGTGAATGGATAGGTAGCAGCAGGGCTCTAACATGCTTGAATATGAATTATAGGGGCAGCAGGATCTCACATGCTTGAATATGAATGAAAGGTCGCAGCCTGGCTTGCGCATGCAGCAATGTGAATGGATAGGTAGTAGCAGAGCTCTCACATGCTTGAATATGACTTATAGGGGCAGCAGGATCTCACATTCTTAAATATGAATGGATATGTTACATAAAGCAATGTGAATGGATAGGTAGCAGCAGGGCTTTTGCATGCAGTAATATGAATGGATAGGGAGCAGCAGGGCTCTACACATGCTTGAATATGAATGAACACATGGTAGCATGATTCACTACTGCAGGAATGTTAAGTGATAGGAGTCAGCTGGGTTCTACCTGTGCAGTATTATTGAATATATGACATTGGGACTCTGCATGTGCAGGAATATTAATGTCCAGTTGGCAGAAAATAGTAATTTTCTGCAAAGATACCTCACTCTGGGACTCCACCTGCTGGCCTGATGAACTTCGATGGACTCCCCTCCCGGCAATCCATGCAAAGAATCTCGGGAATGATAATCGACAACCAAGTCACAGTGACCGGCCAAGTGAATGCCATTCCATCTCCAGATTTCACACACTCAAAAATGGTGAAGAAAATCTTCAAATGGCTCCCTACCAACAATCAAAGAACTGTCACTCAAGCCCTCATCACCTGCAAGCTGTACTACAGCAATGCACTGTATGGTGGAATCAACACTCAACTGACTAGAATAAATATATCCAAATAATATCCTTTATTGTAGCAATAGTATAAAATTGGACATCAGCCAACGCGTTTTGTTACGAATGGAACTTCGCATGGGGCTCAAATATCCTAATCTCGGTCCAATTACTTTGTGTGCGTGGGTCAATATTTCCCAAAGCTCAATCAAGGTAGATAGAGGCCTAGGTTCACAAGAAACAAAGACTGTTGAACGTTTTGAATGCCCGGATGAGGGACCGATCCTGTGGGAGTCTACATTGACCAGGACGACTGGCCGCGACACTGGCCCTCGGGATTCTGAAATACTGGAAATAATTACCCTTTGCAACTTAGCTTTTCTGTGGATATGAAGGAATTGAGCTAACACTTTGGGCCATCCATTTTGGACGATTGTGGTACACTGGGACTGATTAGTTCAACAGTCTTTGTTTCTTGCGAACTTAGGCCTCTATCTACCTTGATTGAGCTTTGGGAAATATTGACCCACGCACACAAAGTAATTGGACCGAGATTAAGATATTTGAGCCCTGACGAAGTTTCATTCGGAACGAAACGCATTGACTGATGTCCAATTTTATACTATTGCTACAATAAAGGATATTATTTGGATATATTTGGAGCCCACTGACTTCTTCCTGGTGCACCGTCCTTCAGTTTATGAACACTCATTAGAGCTCTGTAGCATGCCTGCTACCAACAGACAGGCCCCCAACCATCAATGGCCTTTACTCAGAGCTGTGAGAGGCCTCATGTACTCCCTTTAAGCCATTGCCAAAGCACTTGATTGATAATGCTGGTGCTATTAGATATGGCTCCTATAAGCAGAGGCTACAGGTCAGGAGCATCATATATTTCAGAGGCGCTGGGCACTAATGCTGTGCTATGCTGCTCTGAGAGCTGCTCTGTAGGAAGGATGCAGCCCCAGGGACAGAGGGACCCCTGGACCTTTACAGTTTTAAATGAGATACAGACAGGCTCACAGGCAGATTATTCAACCTCAGAGCCTTTAAACAGGAGTGTAATTTTTACACTCCACCCTGGACTTGAGTCACTAAAGCTAAGATGTTTTGAATGCTTCATTCTCATGCTTTGTGTCACATTGGCACCTGTGACGCATACTGTGAGAATAAGCTCAGCCTCCATGTTTCATATTACAGAAAGTGCCTAGGAGGCAACTGCATGTTCGCTGGTTGTTTGAGCTGCCAGGGGCACTTTGTAATATGGAAAGGGCCATAGACACTTGCTAAGGTTCTTGAGTAATATGGATCACACAGGCACAAAATATGAACCAGTATGATTATAAGTAGGTGTGGGCGAAATATTCTGGAATTGGTGGAATTATGATGACTCCGTGTTACTCTTGCGCTTCTTCAGAGTTCCTATAGAGTGTGAGTGAGATTTGGCTTCCCCCTAGTGCGATTTAATGTCACTTGGAGGATACCCAGTGAGATTTTTCCAATATAGGCGGTAGGAACCGTTTGCTGTCAGAAGGCTGCCGTGTGATTAGAAAATCTACCCAAGTGGCAGCAAAATTAGCTCGAGTAGATGCACCCTCATGGTGCCATTCACGCTGATTTTTCAGCGTGGAACTCGCTACCGGCGCTAAACCACAGCGCGAGCAGTGCGACTTGTCTATTTCCGTTTTATGTAACTCTGCTGAAGTCCACGGAGTTAAATTCCGCAAATAAAGCACTTTCCTAATCATAAGGAGGCATTCTCTTGGGGGCAAATACGCACATAATTGTGCACTGTGAGAAATCAGGACCTGTTTGCAGTGTCCTCCCACTTTTTGCCCCTATTTTGACTACTAGATACAGATTTTCTAACTCAGACTGCACCCTGGGCTGTGCTAACCAGACACAGGGCCTGTGCTCTGATGATTAAAAGTAATGGTAATTACGTATAATTACAATTGGCAATGAGTCCCTAGTATATATTAAAGCAAGGGGGAGACAAACTACCTATAAGCCCATAGTATATAATAGGGCAGGGAGGCTTAGAGGCCCAGTAGATTTCCCGCATGGGAGTGTGCACTGCTATGTTGCCTGCTGTCATTTTAAAGCAGCCCTGCTTTGCAGACTGTCTTTAAAAGTAAATAATATGCAACTTCGCTTTGGAATTAAAGGTACTTCCAAAGTAGTAATCTACCTTATTTTTACATATATGTCACCCCTTAGGGCTAGGTGCCATAGGGGTAGGGTGCCATATAACTATAAGCAGGGGCATTATAAAAGATGTTTTAGAAGTCCGGGTGAGAGAAAAACTGTTAAATTCGTTTTTCCCCATTGTAGATAACTTGCTCAATAGGCTAACATTGGAATATTTTATTTAAGCATAAATATTGATAGGAAGGAGCTTAAAATGTCATTTAGGACCTTAAAAAGACAGCCATGATAATCCACTAACCTCTGTTAGATTTATAATAGCTATCACAGAAAATAAGTTACTAAACTTTCTTTTTGGTAAGCCAAAATCCGGCCTTTCAGCTGCCCTCTCCTGATTGGTTTGCCTTTCCCAGGCTGAGCCAAGCTGTCTTAATGAGGTTTGACGTGGCCTGCTAGACAAACAAAGGATTTCCTGTGAACGGAGAACTGCAGCACAGAAGCAAAAGGCAGGATCGGGGTGGAGTAGCCAGACTGGTTTTACAAAGGGAGAATGACACTTTAGGTCAGCACAGGCTCACTACCCACATCCTGCAACACCTGCCACATAGGTGCCCCTGTAATTAGATTAGGGAAGGGGATGGAAGGGGAGTGTTGAGGAATCTTAGCCACACTAGTGGGTTGGCTTAGCCTGATCTAACCTCCAAGGAGAGACTTTCTTCATTTTGGATTTCGGAAGACTAGTTTTTTCTGAGACAAGAATATGCCACACTTTGGAGTAAGTAGTCATACACCTGAGTGGCACCCTGCGTCCCATTGTTAAAGGTCCCCTACCTGCTTGACACCCAGGAAGACTGCATAAATATGGAAGAGTTGCATGGCAACTCCGATCTGCTGCCTGAATCTACAAGGAGAAGAAACTACAAAGGTCTGCACTCTAAGGACGTTGCCTTCCTTCAAGCTACAGGTTAACTGAACCCACTTGCATCCTCTCCACCAAGACGGCCCCTGCCTGGGGTGCATCAAATGAACTTTTAAGGATTTGGCCAGGTGCATTGTGGGAATTGTCATACCAACATCCCAAGGATGCCAAAGTAATCCCAAGGACCATCTCAGAGCTTCTAGACCCCTAGATTGGTGTTGTGAACACTTTGAACCTTCATGGAGACCTTCTGGAAGAAGATCCAGAGGTTTAGAGCAACGTTTGTAAAAAGCTCCATAAGTTGACCAGGTGCCATGTGAGAGTTGTAGTCCCAGACCCCAAGAGGCAAACCAACGTATCTGTCATGTCCCACCGTAGAGGGCTCCAACGAGCACAACTATAGTGGTATAGGGCGTCTGCAGGCTGATACACTACATTGCCCATAAAGCAGTGGGCCAGAACACGAGGTATATAAGCCCCGCCTCTTGTTCTAAACGGGGCTTGTCACTCGAGTTTACTTCACTTAATACCCCTTGTTGCGAGCCTTCCTGGAAATGTACATGCTGTACGAACTTCTGCGAAACCAGAGACTGTAACCGACGGGACCGGCATTCCATGGGCAGCTCATTCTCGGCGTGTCTTCATTTCACGCACTGCGCCGGACTTGCCCTCACGTCACTACCTTTGAAGAGACTTCCCCTACCTAAGAAACAAAAGTATCCTATCAGTTACCGAGCGCGTCTCGCCATATGGGGCGGCTCGGGGGGGCCTTCAAGTGATCTCAATCCTTCTATGTCAGAGAACTCGGCAAACCAGCGGAGACGGCCATACCCGGAAGTGGGAATCGAGACTCCAATGCGGTCTCCTAGAGCGAGCTGGAAGCTTGTTCGGAGCAACGGATGCCAGCGAACAGTTCGTGAAGTACGGACTGAAACAAAGGGCGCTTTTTCCGCGCTAAGCACGTTCCCTAGCACTTTGCCCGCAGTAACCTGCACTACTCCTCGTGATTCGGAGCTTCTGAAGCCAGGAGTAAGTGACCTGGAAATATTTCTTTTGCACGCCTCCAAGAACCAAGGGAACGCTCAGAAGTTCCAACAAAACGATAAGTACATTTACTTAATTTATTCCCGACTGCCTAACCCTGCTGTATTCTCATCCTTCATTTTTAAATGTACGGACTGCCTCTATTACTACACGCTTGCAAGGCTCTCTTACATGTAAGTGTATCTAGACAATTAGCATACGAAGGGGGTTGGGAGGTACGTTCCCTACTATATTGATGTATGTTTGTTGTCTCTCCTTTTACAGGGTCTGGGAGTGTTGAGAGTAGAAGAGACGAGTTTTCACCACTCACGCCAGTCTTTCATTTGTCTGGAGGCAATCCTGTTTTTGTTTCCTTTGTCCCTTTTTACCCATCCCCGGTAGGGGTGTCTCCTGTGGCGTGCTATATCTCCATGCACAGGGGTTACCTCTTAGGGGGTAGGGCTAACCTAGCATCGTTCCCGCTGTACCCGGCTTCCAGGTTAGTGGCACTCTTTGTTATCGCAGACCGTGACAGAGTGACAAGCCCACGGGTATATACAGCCTGAACGATGGACACAAACACCGTCTTGACATCGGTGTTAGAAACCCTGACCGCCTTACGTATGGAAGTGGAAGCTGTCCGGGGAGATAATCTGGAGTTACGTAACACCATAAGTACGATGCGGCGTGAAGTAGCGGGGCTATCACGTCCTAGTGCTAGTGAACAAAGAGGAGCACAATATATTAGGCAATGGACACTACCTCCACCAAACACTAGTAGCTCGAGTACAGGGCAATCTACACAGGGGGGAGGAGGCAGTATAGGCCCATCTACCATACAAGTCATCCAACCTGCTAACTTGCCTTTGGCCCCGCCAGAGAGATTCTTCGGGGATCCGAAGAAGTTTGGTAACTTCCTTGGGCAGTGTAAATTACACTTCATGTGCAAACCCGCTGTGTTTCCCGACGACCAAACGAAAACTGCCTTCGTGATGTCCTATCTGGGAGGTGATGCGGCAAGCTGCTCCTTTCCCCTCATTGAAAGAAATGACCCGGCATTACAGGACTTTGACTCCTTTTGCGAAGAAATGCGCAAACTATTCGATAGAAAAGCCCACGTACTATCCTTAGATCGTGAACTCATCACCTTAAAACAGAGAGATCAAGAGCTATTAACGTACATCACCTCGTTCAATCGGTTGGTGTCCGAAACAGATTGGCCCACAGAAAAACGTACTTCCTTGTACTACCAAGGTCTGAGAAGCGAGCTAAAGGATGTCCTTGCACAGGTGGTGCATCTCCCAACCTCCTGTGACAAACTTATTAACCTCACGGTCCAATTGGACCACCGCCTTCAAGAAAGAAGAGGAGACAAAACGAGGATAGAAAACCGATACACAACTCCACGCGTGCGTCCTGTGAATACAGTACCAACGCCTGTAAGTGAAGGGGTTGAACCAATGCAAATCAGCAGAATTCGAGGCCCCTTAAATCAGGAAGAACGAGAACGGAGACGAAAACAAAAATTGTGTATGTACTGCGGGAAATCTGGGCATTTCATCAGAGAATGCAAGGCTAGAACCAAGGCCCCGTATCGAGAAGGTAAAGAAGCACAGAAGGTGAACGCTACGGAGTACCTGTCTGAGGCGTCGGAAAACTAGAGCGCCCATACAAGGAACAGGCCCCTTGTTTGCGGCTTCTGGAGAAAGAGGTCTGTCCATCTATCATCAATACACTACAAAGCGCGGTAGCACATATCAATGTATGTGTCAGCTTAGAAGTAGCTAACCTTGGACTAGTGTCAGTTCACGCGCTACTAGATTGCGGTGCGACCGGCAATTTCATGGATCGTAAGTATTCCAAAGAAATAGGCATTCAGTGGGTCAAAAAGACCGTTCAAGAGATGGTGAAGGCAGTGGACGGCACTGAATTAACGTCGGGCCGGTGGCATATCACACGCAACTTGTACAGATGACGGTGGGGGAAAACCATTGTGAATCCATCCAGTTTGATCTCATTGACGCCCCTCAATTCACCCTGATACTGGGAATGCCCTGGTTGACACTACACGATCCTCAGATACAGTGGGCAGCCAGAACCGTTACTTTAAATTCTTCGTATTGTTCAGAACTGTACTCGTAACCAAACGGCTGCACGAGTCAGGACGGATACTCCGGCAGGATTCCTAGCTAAAGGAGGCGGCCTCACGTCCGTTGGGTGTACCTCCACGTTGCCCCTGGAATATCAACAATATTGTGATGTTTTCAATGAGCAGGAAGCAAATAAATTACCTCCGCATAGGGCATATGATTGTGTTATCGACTTGGAACCCGGAGCGAGTGTTCCCTGCAGTCGCATATATGCCCTCACCGAAGCAGAGACGACATACTTACAGCAATACCTCAGCTCTCTCTTGGCAAACGGTTTTATAAGGCATTCATCCTCTCCTGCGTCGTCTCCTCTATTTTTTATACTGAAACGTGAGGGAGGCTTGAGGGCTTGCATTGACTACAGAGCCCTGAACCGCATTACCAAAAAGAATCGGTATCCTCTTCCACTTATTCCAGTGCTATTAGACCAATTGAAGGGAGCCAAAGTCTTCACGAAATTGGATCTCCGTGGAGCCTATCATCTGGTACGAGTGCGGCGGGGGGATGAATGGAAGACGGCTTTTAGAACCAAGTTTGGTCTATATGAATACCAAGTCATGCCTTTTGGCCTTTGTAATGCCCCCGCCGCCTTCCAATACTTCATGGATGAGGTATTGAGGGGCCTGCTGGACGTCTCCTGGATCGTATACATCGACGACATCTTGGTGTACTCTGTCTCCTTGAAAGAACACATACTCCATGTGACTGAAGTCTTGGAGCGGCTTCAGCGCTACGCCCTCTATGCCAAGCTCGAAAAATGCTTTTTTCACACGAGCGAGGTAGAATTCTTAGGATACGTCATTGGTCCAGAAGGGGTGTGTATGGACACCAAGAAAACACAGGCCATCCAAGAATGGAAAACGCCATCAAGCATTAAGGCTCTGCAGATTTTCATAGGCTTTGCCAACTTTTATAGAAGATTTATCAAAAACTTCTCGACACTCATTCATCCATTAACCTACCTTTTGAAGAAAGGTGCTAAATTCCAATGGACAACAGACGCCGAGGAGGCTTTCTGTAACCTCAAGAAGTGCTTCACCACAGCTCCAATCCTCAGACACCCCGATACATCGATCCCATTTATGCTTGAGACAGATGCCTCCTATTACGCATTGGGAGGAATATTATCGCAGCGACATATCTCGTGCTATATCTCCATGCACAGGGGTTACCTTTTAGGGGGTAGGGCTAACCTAGCATCGTTCCCGCTGTACCCGGCTTCCAGGTTAGTGGCACTCTTTGTTATCGCAGACCGTGACAGCATCTGAACCCTTGGCTGGTGCTGTGGGCCACTTTCCTGAATCAAGAAACACTTCTTGAAGTTAGAATAAAAGTGTTACATTGTGGTGGCCTAAACTCTATACTTTGTCCCATTCCATCGCAACCTTTTTTAACCCTTTGAGGGCTATTTGCTTCTAAGCGCTAGTTTTACTTTAAATCTTAAAAAATTCATATCTCTGTTTCCCTGCATTGGATTTGCATCATTTGGTGTCTGTTTGTTCATAAATATATACCCTATATTTATAAACTGGTGCTGAATTTTTATTGTGTGTTGTGTCTTACTTATTTAATGTATTGGTGTTTTTAAATGCTTTACACAGCTGTCTCCTAAGTTAAGCTTACCTGCTTGTTGCCAGCTCCCGAGGGTTGAGCAAGGGAATAATTTATCAAGACCTTGGCTGGACCTTTTATAGTGACTATGGCCTTATTACTAGTAGTAGGTCCCTTCTTATCACTACTAATAACCACTTTCCAACATTTGGTGTTCAGCGGTGAGGATATGTACTTGTGTTTAAATGACACCATACAGTAAATTAAGTTAAGCTCTCTAAAAATCCTCTGAATTGATAAACTGATTTTTAATACATATTTTGGGATTTTTCTAAATGTGTTCTATTTATGATTTGTAAAGTTTTTGTGATCCCAAACTAGAGATACCATGGAGCTAGATCTGGCTATCCTGGCCACACTCACAGTGGCTAAGCTTGGGATTCAGTGTAGGTCTTGAGGGATACCTGCTCCCAATAAGATTAGGAAGGCAGAGTTGATTAGATCCCTTAAGGCCTGGGCACAGACAGCTCCAGAGAATGATGGGGAGGATGACCCCTCCAACGACCCTCAGGAAGAGGATGATGACAATCTTTCCATTTCTTCTAGTGCCAGGTTCACACTCCCAGCTAATGGAGGGAGAGGGGGTTCCCCACAGAGGACCCAGATAGGGTCCTCAGAATACAGGGGCTTGAGGCTCAGTTGACATACATAGCTGTGCAGAAAGAGAAGGTAGAACTAGCTAAGAAAAAGTAGGCAGGGGAGGAAGCTAGCAGAAATGGTGGCAGCGACAATGAAGAAGATACTGAGATGTGAAAGGGAGGTGAATTTGATCCCAGGCTTCCCATAGACAAATGGCTGACTGCATTTGAAAGGGGCCTTAGTTTTCCATCTAAGTATTGTGGTTCACTCCTGTGGAGATTGATTACAGAAGATGGGAGGGATAGGCTCCTGACCCTACAGGGGATGAGGTAGTATTCTACCCACACATGTGAAAATGTTTAGTCATTAAATTTGGTCTGACCTCAGAGCAGTATACATGGTGAAGTTTGGGGACACCCAGAAAGCCAGCATCTAATGCTGGGTGGATTTTGTGGACACCTCGGTAAAGGCACTAGAGGGCTGGATTAATGTTAATCAAGTAACTGCTTATGAGGGGTTGTATCACTTAATTATTAAGAAGCGCATCCTGACTCAGTTACACCAGTATCTAGAGGACTCAAAGCAGTCTAGTGCCAGGGAACTAGGAGAGACAGCTGATGAGTTGGTGAGAACCCGGGTTTACAAAGGAGCACCGGAGGGAGACTCCAAGAAGGGGCCTCAAAGGAATGGGGGACCCATATCGTGACAGAACCTTAATTGAGGAGCAGGTGGTGCGGACCTGGCCCGGGGGCGCACCCCTCAGTGCTTTTTTGTAGTATCACCTGTGCACTACTTGCAAAATGCTACATCCAATGTTCCCGCAAGAACCCCTGGGCCTGACTGCCTTAGAGAACATGCTGGCAGCCTCAGGGAGGGAGAAGTTTTCCAAAATCTGCAGGCCAAATAGTGCAGTATCGCTACTATTTAGACAGCGAGCAGACAAATATTGAAGCTTTTCTGCTATTTGCATAACTGCTGGACAAACAGTGCAGAATAGCTACTGTTTAGCCAGTGGCTGAGTAAATAGTGCAGCTTTTCTGCTATTTTGCCAGCTGCCAGCTGAACAGCGCAGAATCTCCACTCTTCAGCCAGCAGTCAGGTAAATTTACGTTTTACTGCTATTTGCACAGCTGCCAGATGCCCAGTACAAAATCTCTGCTATTTAAACAGTGGCCGGGTAAATAGTGAAGTTTTCTGCTATGTGCAAGGCAGCCAGCTACACAGTGCAGAATCTCTATTGTTAGCCAGCAGGTGAGTAAATAGTGATATTTTTCTGCTAATTGCATGGTGCCAGCTGGACAGCACAAAATCTCTACAATTTAGTTAACAGTCAGGTAAATATTTAGGTTTTCCTGCTATCTGTACGGCCACCAGAAAGATAGTGCAAAGTCTCTACTGCATGAAGTACTGTATTTTCTACTTGTTTTTATTCTTCCTGTTTATTAAACTATTTTATGGTACCAATGTCTTTCTAAAATAAAAAACCACAAAAACAAAATGTTTTTATACTTTGTGCTGTGTATTTTTTTAAATCTCTGTGATCGAAATGAAGTTATATATGATGATGAAAGCAAAGTCTCTACTATTAAAGCAGTTGCCGGGTAAATTGCGAATTTCTGCTGCTCTTTGCATGGCTGTGAGCCAAACAGTTTAGGATCTCAACTGTTTAGCATGCGGCCAGAAAAATGGTGAAGTTTCTCTGCTTTTTGTACAGCCGTCTGCCAAACAGTCAGACTCTATTATTTAGCCAGCAGCCAGGTAAATAGTGAATTTTCTTTGCTGTTTTCAAGGCCGCCAGCAAAATATTAAATCATTTGTACTATTTAGCCAGTGGCTTGGAAATAGCAGAAGAAAAATCACTATTTACCTGGAGGCTGGGTAAATAGCAGCTAACATTAATTAATTATTGGGAAGCAGAAGGGACATGTCTGTGGGCACTGGTCACCCTGATCTTGCGCCACAATTATTAAGAAGTTGAGATTTTGCAGTTTAATATCGGTCATTGCCAAGGAACGTTCTGCCTTTAATACAACAGTTAACTGATTTTCAAGGATGTGTGGTTATCCAAAAAGAGCTGGGATCATTACGTTCAATGCAGCTAAAATGTTTTCACCAATTGATTGAGTTATTTTGAATTTGGTCCTCTTCTGAGGAGATGATTTCCTCTGAGGTTTGTAAAAAAATATAATGCACTTGATTCAAGCAGATCTTCGCCTGTTATTTGATAAGCAATTGGCCCTGTGGTCTGCTTAAGTGACTGGGGCTGTTTCGTTACCACCATACTATTTAAGTCTGCTTAGACTGTTTGCTCATTTTCATTTACAGTTTTGGTGTTTTTGTTGGTCGCCAAATCTGATAGCTCTAGGGCTGGGGATCCTGGCTTTTCGGCACCAAATGGCATTGCTGTCGTAACCAGGTTTTTGATGGAACATGTAAGGGGAGCCATTGCCTTGTAGCATCTGTATAAGCTAAAAATACTAAATAGGGAGTATAGAGATCTGTTTAGCTGTTTTCTGTCAAAGTTACATTTCATCCTAGTGGCTTTTTGATTTATCTTGACCTTTTGAGTGGTTTCAGGTCCCTGTGTATCATGGGGCCCGAAATATATTACGTTTTTCTTTGGGGCTGCTGCAACATGGGTACTGATGGAGGTTTTATTAGTTTTGCAAGTTTCCAGAGGGCTTTAGCTTTGCATGAGAGGGTTCCATAAATATTGGGCCAGATTTATGAAGCATCTGTTTAGCGATTTCCTAATTGCGACAAATAGCGTCTCGCAATTAGGAAATCGCTATTTGGAATGCATGATAGTAGTCACATCTAAGGGGTCGATTATGTTGGCGGTGGCGATCCACCTGCCAAATCCCACTGCCTGCCTACCATTTCTCCACTGCCACATTACGATGGCGAGGGGGGACCCCGGCGGACGGAAAGACCGGTCGCCGGTTTTCCGCCGGTGGACTCGTCGACCGGGCGGAAAAAGTGTTTAATATGGTGGCAGTGTCTGCAAGACACCGCCATCCATTTTACAATGATTGTGGAGATCTGCCATGGAAAGGCATGCGGTGTCTGCATTTGGAGGCCCGTTGCGGGCCCCCAGGGGGTTGGAGGTGCACATGGGGGGTACCTATGGTACCCCCTAGCATTTGCATGCATTTTTTACCTTGCGGCGGGTGAGGCTTGCAGCCAGGATGGCTTGATTCCAGTGGCATGGAGAGCAAGGGACCCACGTCTGGGCATATATTTCCCACTCGGGGTGACAAATGCAAAAACAACAATTGATGGAAAGAATGCAGAACAATGTCATACATTCACCCCAGTACAGAGATCTGGGCCTAAATCCATCGTTTTTTTGCTCACCATGCCGTTCCAGTTTGAACCCAGCCATATGCAAATCAGTCTTGACCCTGTGCCTAAGCACGGACGCTTTATTCGCCCGCCTTTCACCTTTCAGGATTTGCTCCCGTCCATCAATCACCTTTGGACCCACTTGCTTCAAATTCTTCCCGAGATTTGACTCCTATGCCTGGCCCCCGGATATCCATTGTTCCCGGCCACAGCACAATCTGACGCTGACTACTGACTGCTTAAATCCTTGATCATGTGCTGATTTATGCCCGCGTATATTCCACCTCTATTGGATTCCCTGCACTTACCTGTATTACGCCCAGCACACGTTAAACTATGACCATTGTCCTGATGATGGCCTGAAATTATATCAGGCTGAAACGCCGTCGACAATCCTCAGCAAAGAACTTTGGCTTTTCTGTGGTCACCCAAAATTTGTTCATATCAGACTGTATATAATCATTTCCCTTGACCACATTGTCATCATAATTGTTTTTCGCCGTTCATGCTGTTTTCACCCATTGTGTCACTGCGCCGTTCACTATCACCAGCACGCCCAGTGCTCACTTGTGTGTTTTTTGGTCATTTGTACTTTTATTGTCCTGTAGTGCTGTTAACTACCTACAATATATACCCTTTTTCTAATTTTCTTGTGGTCTCCCTTCCTTCTTTCCCCTTCCCTTTGTGATCTATATCACTGCGTTGAAACTTGCTATTTTCTAAATGATATCCAGTTGAGACGTTGTTGTTTTGTTAAAAACCATTGCCCGGTCTCTGCTGGGAAAACGGGCTTACTCCTGTTCATTGTTTCTTTCCACAGCTTTGAAGCAAGAAAAACAAAAGATCTACCGCCTCTCCTAGCCTTATGAATCTGAGGCAGTTGGAAAAGTTTGAGGTTGTTGGATCTCAGGGATCAGGCTTGACGATAAGGCTTAAATCTCCTCCTTAGACAGAGGGGGCCTTTTTGTTCAAATGCCCTAAAGGCAAAAGTTAGTGCCTTAAATTAAATCCTCTTGGTAATCAGAAGTCAATGAATTTGGCATAGGTATGAAGACAATGGGACCTGTGGCGGACTCTTCAAGATTAAACGAGCGTCGGAGTTCTGTATTGTTTGCAAGCGTATAATTAGTTATGTTACCTATTGACATAATCCAATTTTAATGTAACCAAGGCATGAACAATCGTTTTGCAAAAGTCTTACGGTATAAGATGGAGCATCTTTTTTAGGGACCTAATGGTGGCAAAATAGACTGTAGTATATTCATATATTTTTCTGCTCAAATCTGTTGGCAAAATGCAAATGTGGGGCTATGTATTCTGTGTTCTAGAATGTAATCTTCACCAGGTTCCTGAGAATATTGGGAGTTGTGTCAAGTTGGGAGCTGCGTCTTGCCTGGAGCGGTTCAGGGTGATCTATGGCATTTGTTTTATTAATGAAGTAGTTTCTTTCTACAGCTTGCATTGCCACTTATTATATGTGGCAACGAGCAGACCACGGTTACCTTGGACAGACAGAACTCACACTGTGGTGAAGTGCATTGAGTTTTGAGTACAGCGCGACAAGAAAAAAATTACCTTTGCGATATCATTGAATACTGGAAACGTCTGTGAAGGGGTATCAAAATCCTCCGTACTGGTAGATGGCGAATATGCAGAATATCAGCAGGGGCTGGCGGGGATGGGAAAAAGAGATGTGCGAAGCAGTGGGATCAGGACGCACGGTCGCGTGCAGAGAAAAACCTCTACCGCCCTACAATACAAGGCAGCAACCGGCCCATCTCAGTTTGATGTGAGACTGCAGTAAAAGTACTGGCTGCAGGCTGCACGCATTGAAGCACCGAAGGAGTATGTAGTTCCTCTAGGGTGGGGAAAAGGAGGCTAGGTTGGTCAACACCCTTACTCAGTAGGGGAGTGTGGGTGTCTCCCAATTTGGGAAGTGGGGCCCTCACACACCCATGTGGGTGTCATGCTTCATCATAGGTCTTGCTCCTCATCAGGCCGGTGCTGCAATGCCTGACGGGCACCCTATGAGGGGCTCTTTGTCGGAGATCTTTTTCCCAAGCTGTATAGGTGAGGTGCGTGTGAGGGGCCTAGTGGTGTAGATGTGAGGTGATGTGAGGAGAAAAAACATGAGGTGAGGTGGTGCTCCAAAATGAATTTTAATCTGCGAGCCCACTCGGCACAATTAAAACCAGAATAGGAATACCACTGATTATAATGGTAGGAGGTGTCTATATGTGTGTAGTCTTGGTCAACATGTTTCTTGCCCTATGTGTGTAAATCACTCGGCACTTCTTCAGGACCTATCTTGATGCACTATCTACAAGGGTGGTTGGTTATGGAAAATAAACCAATCACTCTGATGACCTTTCAATGAGGTACCTTAATAATACAAATCATGGGACCAACCCAATTTGGCTTCAAGTCACGCCTCATCAATAGTTAGGCAGAGCAACGATCGTTACAAAAGTTAACGTCATGAGTTTTCCTGGAAAACAGGTGCTGGGAACCTACCCCTCATTCTGCCTCGTTGGCTCCCAACTCAATATTTTGTCTAAATACCATTCCTAGAGACTGCAATGGACTAGCAGTGGTGTGCCTGTCACCGTGTTATAATAAGCAATGACTGTATAGAGTCCTAAAGGCTCATGGAGACTGTAACAGGGCAGAACTGGTGTTCCTGTCACCGTTTTCCTTTAATATACTCTGCTGCGTCGTTGTATGTATCCTGTTATTTTCCTTTTACATCTTCCATAATATATTTATAAATATCTAGTTGTACTTTTTTTATCCTTTAGCACCTTGAGCGCACTGCACGCGCTGTGAATCTCTTGGGAGCCAACGAGGTAGAGCCAACCACATGTAATTGCGACACGCCCCTCTTTATACATCGTCCCATGCAAATTTAGGTCAAAAGAACCACACCCACTGAAAACACCCCCCATGTACACCTTGGAGAGAGGGGCTAGCGATGCACATGGAACCCTTGCTAAAATTAATACCATCCCATATTCACCAGATTACCCCGTAAAAAATCTTGCACCGGTCTAAACTCCCAGCTAGGTATGGAGAGGGAGAAGCCCAACGACCCATAAAAATGAATGCATACCATGAACCATAACGCACATTTCAAAATAGATACCCCCACTGGGGCCATCCGCCGGTCCCTCACTAAAATTGCGTGAATAGAGTGTGGAGAGCGTATCCTTAAAAGGAAAGTCCAGGAAACCTATAGGAAAATGACAGGACATGCAATACTGCACTATATTTTATAAATAACTAAATGAACGTCGCTCCTATTCAACTGGTTGGCAATCGAACATCTAAGGCACCACCTTTTCAGTAGCCACATCAGCACCTTGACAGGATCTACAGTGTGAGAATTAAGAAAGATGAATTGTACAGTGACATTTTTACCTCTAACTTTGTTGACTAAAGACACTCCCAACTACCAGAGGATTACAGACATCTACAGTGGATCATTTCCCAAGACCTGCAATTTTCAATAAGTTGTGTATTGTTGCACTTCTATCTACCCTCTGTTTACTATGGGTGTTTCTGCATCCATTCATCACCAAAGCACTGCCAAGTCAGATGGTGTTCACCCCGAAGCTATCACAGCACTTGCGTAGGGACCTCTCCCACATCACTTATAATTACACCAAACCCAACACTAGTATACCATACGCACTACACAGCGCCCTCTTACTCAACATGTGGTATCAGCACATGACCGCTGTGGGCTCCAAGACAACTGCCAGGTCAAGTTACGTATATTCGCTGATACCACTTGCAGTAGACGCAGACAGGCTTTACTTGCCCCAAGAGGTAGCCCCCTGAAAGGCAAAATGCCTTCTCCACCTATACCTATGTAGGATTAGGGCCAAGATACAACCCAACAGAGTAGAACCTCATATAGTAGGGAATCTGATCCTATACGAGACCAATCCTACGGCATTGTACCTTTTCACAAAGCCTAGCGACATTCAGACCGAGCTAGATAGGATGTGCAGTAGAGGCACCATAGGAGAGTATAATGTATGGCCCGAGACGGTCCAGAAAAGAGATTCTTGGAGGTAGCAAAACCACTACATCAATGCATGAACACGTCCGCTCCCACTTCCATCTGTGGTCCCAGGGTGCCCCTTAGCATATATAGGGCTGTACTGTTTAATAACAAATGGACCCCAGACATGGAGTTCCAATGTAGGGCAATCTACCTCAATGATACAAAGGGAAACGAGTTTCGTAGGGGAGGGTTGGAACTCAGCATAGACCCCATGTCAGGAAATCTGTGATACTGAGGTGAATAGATATGTGATTAGAATAGAAGTGGCAACCCCTGATTGA
Organism: Triturus cristatus; assembly: GCF_964204655.1. Lineage (NCBI taxonomy): Eukaryota > Metazoa > Chordata > Amphibia > Caudata > Salamandridae > Triturus > Triturus cristatus. The sequence goes on along the minus strand of NC_140584.1, from coordinate 1,084,340,184 downwards.
ATGGAAACGTACACTGTGTTTCTTATGTTTCAGAGGTAAAGGAACCATTCCACTAGGAACAAATGAAAACTGTGGCAGAGTACTGCAAATTCCGTACATGCTATGGGGTACCTCCACGCTGATGGATACCTTCTGGTAATGAGGCGATTTTGCCTACCCTCAGCTTGTTCTCTGATGGCGTGGCCTCTGCTCCCTCATCCCCATAAACACCCCAGCCCTGGTCATTCCAGGAGAAGATCTGTCAGAATTGCACCAACATCCGCTAAAGAAAAAGATGACTCTGTTGCATCAGGCTTGACTAAAAGAACTGCTGAGTATTTTGGCTGAGCTCAGTACAAGGACATACCAGAAGAATTCAGACAATTTTCAGACACACAGGAGGGTCCATACCCTTGTTCACAGTACAGACGAAAGCGAACGCCCGCTGGTTACAAATAACCAGGTGGGAATTGCTCAAGATGATGAAAAGCATTGAGCTCGGCCTTAATGCAATCAAGGAAGAACTAAGAGCCATCCGCCTTATGGTGATGCAACTTCGATATGTGTAGAACTTAATAACCAAAATGGAGGGAGGGGTGTGTGCCAAGATCAGAGCGACCTGCAGCACGTTTATCCTAGGCAATGCTCTAGACAACTGGACTTTAACTGTTGCCATCCAAGCATTGCAACGTTTACAAAGAGACATGTGTGAGGAATGGTACATGAACTGGTTTTGCTGGCTGGCTGACTGGACTGTGCACATCACTGTAGCCCGTTTTGATATTTTTATTCTTCTAGTTTGGTTTCCTGCAATTGGGAGTTTCTTGTTGTAAAAATGCAGTCCATAAAATGGGTAGAATTCAAGCGTGCAAATAACTAGGAAAGTAGTAACAGTCAAAACTGAAGAACAACATGTCCCCAATAATGTGTTAATGTGGAATGTTAATATTGATGACATCAATGCCAATGTTTATAATGATACACTTGCATATATAAGAGAAACAGCATCACTATTAACAAAGTCAGCCGTCATGAACTCTCCATCAACCCCGACTCAGAAATAGGTGGTCAGGCAGGCTCTGTGACCTAGGCCTGAGGTTACTGATTGACAGGTCACAGGTGGGGTGGCATGTTGCTGGCAGGCAAACTCGCGAACAGGAAACTCAGGTCAATCCCCCAGATAAGCACCACAATGGTGCAGGGAGATTGGCCCCAATAACGCACTCACGGCCGCCGGAGGGAGGCGCGCATTACCAAAACATCATAAAGTCAGAAGCCAGACGAAGTTAGGAACACACAGCCAATCAGGACACAGTACACACAGTACACGCAGTGATCATGCACCCTTCAGGCCACGTTACCCGCTGAGCCCCATTGTGTCCACGCAAGGTTGAAGCCCACCAGCATTTTTATCAGAGGCCTTATTTATGACTCCACAGACATCTATCTGGCTTTCCAGCTATAGTGGTTAGCTAAATTGCTGGAAGGGAGACAGAGCGGTGAACTGCCGCAAATGGAAAGCAATGAGATGGTTCACACACTGGTAGCCTACACCCTGCATAAGACAGAGAGAAACCAGCAATTACCCACATTTGTGAATGTGGCTCTTAAATGTTGGAATAGATGTGCATACAAAACTAAATCAGTGTCTGACAATCCCCCCCACAGCTTTGTTATGATGCAGGTTGCAGGAGTGAGTGTCCTGTCTGAGCCTTTCGGAGGAAGCCGACATTCTCACCATAGGGGACTGTTATAGGGATGGGAAATTCCTAATTTTGGAGGAGCTGGAGACTGAAATACAACTGCCACAAATGCAGTTCTTGACATATGGTGCGCTGCGAACGGTTGTCAGAGAAGCATGGGGTGTAGATGACCTGAAGTCAACAACCCACAAAATGTTACAACTCCTGTTTAGATGGCAGACAAGACTACATGGATCTCCTGGTTTTAGAAATTTCTGATCTATAAGACGCAGCCCATGCTGCATTTATTTATTTATTTTATTTATATCATTTGTAGAGCGCCCAAATCACCCCAACTGAGGTATCTCCGCGCTGTGACTGCCTTTGCCAACCAGGGAAGAGAGCATTAAAACAGTGTGGTTTTTAGCAGCTTTCTGAAGACTAAATAGTTGGAACAAAGCCGTAGGTGGATGGGCAGCTGTTTCCAGTAAAGTGGAGCCAGATAGGAGAAAGCTTTCCCTCCCAACCGAGTTTGTTGTATGCAGGGCATGTGGAGGAGCTCCTTGGACCCAGAATGAAGGGTCCTGGTTGGTGTGTATCTGACCAGCTTAGCTGTCAGATATCGTGGTCCCAAGTTGTTTAGGGATTTATAGACCATGCAACAGATCTTGAATTTGATCCATTTGCGGATAGGGAGCCAGTGACGTTTTTTGAGTAAGGGGAGGGAGTCTGTTCTGGGGGGTGAATTGGTCACTAACCAGGCCGCCGTATTCTGGACTACCTGCAATTTGTTCAAGGAAGATTCCTTGGCTGAAATCAGCAAAGCATTGCAGTAGTCCAGACGGCTTAGGACCAATGCTTTCATCTGGGTTTTCCTCGTGGAGAGTGGTAGAAGGGGGGAAACTCTGCGTAGGAGGCTGAGTGAATGGAAGCAGGCCACAGCTGTTGTGGTGGCATGCTCCTCTAGGGTGAGCTTTTGTTCAATCCGAACACCTAGGATCTTTACCACCTGTTTTGGGGTGGGGGCCGGGCCCAGTTCCTCTGGCCACCAGTTGGGAGACCACCTCACTTCTGCTTCTCTGAATAACATAATTTCGGTTTTACCCGCATTCAACTGCAGGAAGTTGTTGCTCATCCAATTTGTGATGGCTTTTATGCCTTCCGAAAAGGTGGTTTGAATGTTAGTGTTATTTTTTATCAATGGAGAGAAGCAGTTGGGTATCATCGGCGTAGGAGATCGTAAGTAAACCAGCTAATGGGGTGACTTATATGTTGAATAGGGTGGGGCTAAAAAATGAGCCCTGTGGTAAGCCCTTGGTTACACTAGTGGTCTGGGATCTGAAAGTGCCCAGGTTAATGGTCTGGGTTCTCTCTGCCAGAAAATCAGTCATCCATTTCAGCGTGTTCCCCTGAACTCCTATGTCTCTGAGTCTCCTAAGCAGGGTCTGGTGTGAGATGGTGTTGAATGCTGCAGAAGGGTCAAGCAGTAGTAGGAGCACTGCCTTACCCTTGTCCGCTAGCATTCGGATGTTATCTGTGACTGACACCAATGCTGACTCAGTGCTATGTTTGGGTCGGAATCCTGACTGTGAGGGGTCAAGGCAGTAGGAGGATTCAATAAATTCCGACAGGTGCTTATTTACGTGCTTCTCTAGAAGTTTACTAAATAAGGGGAGCAAAGAAATAGGGCGGTTGTTGGAGACATCTTCTGCAGGGATTTAGGGATTTTTCATAATGGGAAGAATCTGTGCTGCTTTCCAATTCTTAGGGAGCTTGCCTTCCTTCAAGGAGCTGTTCAGAATGGAGCAGATAGGCGCTGCAAGTTGTTTGGCGAGTAAGCCGGTGGTCATGGCTGGAATCAGGTCTAAAGGGGAGCCTGACTTAGCCGTTTTTAATAATGATTCAGTCTCCTCTAAGAGGAGCACTGGAAATTCCTCTAGCTTGGAAGTGCCGGGGGTGGGAGGAGGGGGTTCAGATATGTGACTTAATCGGGAGCCCTTAGCTGCAGTGATCTTATTATATATCTTATCTATTTTTAGTGTTAGATGTTCTGCGATATTGTCACAAAGGATCTGGGATGGGGTGTCTTCCGTATTGCACACCTTGGGGTTGGTAAAAGATTTTAGGACCTGGAATAGTGCTTTGGGGGGGTTATTACCCTGTTCGAGTTGAAGAGCATTATGTACTTTTCGGCAGTTTTCAGGTCACTATCGTATTGTAATTCTGTAGTGGTCATGCAAAGGTCTAATAATGAGGGACAGGGAGGGCTTCGTCCTTCATAGTGCTTTCTTTATTAAGGACTGTACTGTCTGACAGAAGGGAAGCAAAAGAAATATCGAAAAAAAGAGTCATAGAACAGTCCGCAGACAAGGGAAGCAGTCTTTCTCTGTACACTACTTTCCTTTAGGTGCAATTGGGCTTGCCTCCTTCTCCCTTCCTCCCAGTGGGCTGTTTACGGGGCTTGGTAATATGCTTGGCGTCTTCCTCAGTGACAGCCGATAAAAGAGAAAACACATAAAAAAATAGTATTAGGAGAGGGCTGAGGGGTTCCAATATGGACCTCCACGTGATTGTGTGCTCTAGGGGTACTTCAGGGCATGCAGTGCTCTGGCGGTGCTTCACAACTCCCACCACTTCCCAACTGCGAATAATCGAAAAAGTGGTACTTGCCTCTGGCCACGGCCCTCCTGGGTCGTGGCAGAAGGAGTCCAGACGTCCTTCTCATTCCCTGGACGGATGGACTGATCAGCGTTGTCACTGGGCTCCTCTCTTGGGCTCTTCTCTCCTAGGCTCCTCTCTTCTGGGCTCCTCTCTTCTGGGCTCCTCTCTCCTGGGCTCCTCTCTCCTGGGCTCCTCTCTCCTGGGCTCCTCTCTCGGCGCGTCTTCCCCCAGCAACAGCTCTTCCCTCACAAGCGCGTCTCGCCCCTCGTTTCGCGCTCTTCCTGCTTTGACTGCAGCAGCGCTCACGTGATCCGCGTGTCGCGTTGCTGCAACGGTGACCGGCTCGCCCTTCTGAGGCACCGCGGCGGCCATCTTGGATGTCCCGATCGCGGGACTACACTGCCCCTCCGTTGAGTATGAACGTTCGGGCCATATTGAGACCGGACATCTGGATAGGAAATCCACATTCTTTTGTTGCTTGCCAGGTAGATGCAGGGTCTGAAAAAAGAAGGGTTGAAGGGACAAAAACCATCGAAGCATTTTTGGATTGGTGTCTTTATGAGAGGCCAACCAGGTTAAGGGGGCATGATCTGTCATCAAAAAGAACGTGCGACCTAATAGATAATACTGGAGTGCTTCCATGGTCCATTTGATAGCTAGGCATTCTTTCTCTATAGTGGCATAATGTTGTTCCCTGGGAAACAGCTTTCTGCTAAGATATAACACAGATTTGAGATACCCTTGGGTGTCTGGCTGGGACAAAACTGCCCCGATTCCACTGTTTGAGGCATCTATCTGCAAGACAAAAGGCTTTTCAAAGTCTGGACAGATTAACACCGGCGCGGTACACAAAAGGGATTTCAGGGTATGGAAACTGTTCTCTTGTGCTTCTGTCCACTCTAGCTTATTGTCGGGGTGTCGTTGGGCCAACAAATCAGTAAGAGGGCTAGCTATGTCTGCGAATCGTGGTATAAATCGTCGGTAATACCCCACCAACCCAAGGAATGCCCTTATTTCCTTCTTGGTACTAGGGCGTGGTATGTTCTGTACTGCTTCTAACTTGTTATGCTGTGGGCGTATTGTGCCGGCTCAGATGTTATAACCCAGATATTCTATTTGATTGGTTGCTAACGTGGTTTTCTTGGGATTTAGTGTAAGTCCTGCTGTTAGACGGACCGGGAGGGTCGGCCGAGGACAAGGGGAGAGGTCTCCGGGGAGAGCCGTCTCCAGCGATCGCACAGACGAGTAACTTCCCCCCCACAGATGTACACCACACAAAGATAGGTTTTAACGTTATTTATAAGCAATCTTTAGGTACGATAGAATGGTACAAGGAGGTCAGGACTCAGGGGTCCCCTCGATTCTAGTCTCTTGGTTGGGAAAGGGGGTTGCGGGACAGTCTTGTTACCAATCCGGTAGATGCGATGAAATGATGGATAGCTCACAATCCTCGAGCTCGGTGTTCTAGTTGGACGGGCCGCGGCAGCGCCAGCAGGTCCCGGTGAAGGTGGTCATTACACGGTCCGCGGCAGCGCCAGCAGGTCCCGATGAAGGTGGAGGTTACAACGGGCCGCGGCAGCGCCAGCAGGTCCCAACGAAGGTGGTAGTTACAACGGTCCGCGGCAGCGCCAGCAGGTCCCAATGAAGGTGGTAGGTACAACGGTCCGCGGCAGCGCCAGCAGGTCCCGACGAGGATGGAGGATGCAGAAGGCCGCGGCAGCGCCAGCAGGCAGAGTGATAGTTCACAAGGCAGGGCTACGGCAGCGCCGGTAGTCCGTCAAGGATGAGTTCTTCTCGGTGTCTCTCGACTCCAGGATACAACTGCCTTCCTGCTCTGGAGCTGCCCCAGTTATAGGTCTGGCGCCCTTTGATGTTCGGCCCCTCGCACTTGGAGGCCGGGAGGTCCGGGGTGAGGGAGTCCAGACACCCAGCAGGGGGGTGGAGCCAGCGCCCGGGGGAGCTGGGGGGGCGATCGGCACCTGGCGGGGGAGAGCCATCGACACTTCTTTCTCCCATCGACCTGCCAAGTGGTCCGTTCACCTCCTGGGTGGATGGTGGTGCCGGGATGTCGGGGCCTGGCCAGGCCCAGGGTTAGGGTCGAGCTGAGGCCACGCGGCCTCGTGGTGCAGTGTCAAAGATGGCGGCCGGGCCGGGCGAGGAAGCCGGTAGTGGTTCGGCCCCATGATACAGAGATGTCCGGGGGCAGGAGTCCCGTATGACACGGGGTGCGGGTTGTTTCTGTGGGTAACACCTGGGGGGCCGGGGCTCGGGCCCTGCCATGCGGGGAGGGAGCAAGCCCTTCATGTGGCCTGTCCAACATGCGTCCCCCCCCAGCTGAAGGCGGGGAGAGTCACCCATCCTCTTGGGGACTCTCCTCGTCGAGGCGGAAAAAGCGTGACAGGCCATCTGCGTTGGCGTGGTCTTGCCCCGGGCGATGTTCCACAGTGAAGTCCATCCCCTGCAGGGAGATGGACCAACGCAATAGTTTGGGGTTTTCCCCCCGCATCTGCATTAGCCACTGCAGGGGTCGATGATCTGTTTGCACCCGGAAGTGGGTACCGAAGAGATAGGGCCGGAGCTTTTTGAGGGCCCACACCACTGCGAAGGCCTCCCTCTCGATGGTGCTCCATCGCTGTTCTCGGGCCAGGAGGCGTCTGCTGATGAAGGCCACCGGTTGGTCAAGTCCCTCGGAGTTCAGCTGGGAGAGGACCGCCCCGATGCCATGGTCGGAGGCATCTGTCTGTACGATGAATTCCCGACTGTAGTCGGGGGCCTGGAGCACCGGGGCAGTGCACATGGCGGCTTTCAGCTTCTCGAAGGCCGCTTGACAGTCGGGGGTCCAGCTGATCTTCTTCGGGTGGTTTTTGGATGTGAGTCCCGTGAGGGGCCCCACAATGCTGCCATAGTCCCTCACGAACCGCCGGTAGTAGCCGGTGAGCCCCAAGAAGGCTCGGACCTCGGTCTGCGTGACTGGGGGCTGCCAGGACTGGATGGCAGCGATTTTGAGTTGCAGAGGGGCCACCAGACCACTTCCCACCTGGTGTCTGAGATAGGTCACGGACCCCTGACCAATTTGGCACTTGCTGGCCTTGATTGTGAGGCCGGCTCGTTGGAGGGCCTGCAGGACCTCTCGGAGGTGGTGGAGGTGGTCGGACCAGTGGCGGCTGTACACAGCGATATCGTCCAGGTAGGCGGCGCTGAACTCCTCGAGCCCCGCCAAGACCTGGTTCACTAGTCGCTGAAAAGTAGCTGGGGCATTCTTCATGCCGAAGGGCATAACTTTGAAGTGGTAGTGGCCATCGGGGGTAGAAAATGCGGATCGTTCTTGGGCCCGGGGTGTGAGACCGATCTGCCAGTAGCCCGCTGTCAGGTCGAAGATGCTGAGGTAGCGGGCAGCCCCCATGCGGTCGATTAGTTCATCCGCTCGGGGGATGGGATGAGCGTCGGTTCTGGTAACAGCATTCACGCCCCGATAGTCGAAGCAGAATCGGAGCTCAGGAGTGGTGCCGGGGGCAGCAGCTTTGGGGACCAGCACGACCGGGCTGGCCCAGGGGCTGTCCGAGGGCTCGATGACCCCGAGCGTGAGCATCTTTGATACCTCCTCTTGGATGCAGGCCCGTACCCGATCTGGTACACGGTACGCCCGGTGTCTGATAGGGGGACTGTCCCCAGTGTCCACGTCGTGCAAGCACCAGGGGGTGACCCCTGGGGTGAGGGAAAACAAGGTAGCAAACTGCAGCAGGAGGTCCCGGCAGCCTTGGCGCTGTTCCGGGGTGAGGGCATCGGAGAGCCGGACCCCGTCCACGGAACCATCTTTTTCACGAGTCTTCAGGAGATCAGGGAGAGGCTCGGAGTCTTCTTCCGCTCCACTGTCTGTAGCCATCAGGAGGCTGAGCTCCGAGCGCACAAAGTGGGGTTTGAGTCTGTTGGTGTGGAGGACCCGGAGGGGGTTCCGTGGAGATTCCATATCGATGAGATAGGTGACGGGGCTCTTGCGTTCGACCACTTTGAAGGGCCCCGTCCACTTGTCCTGCAAGGCACATGGTTCGGTGGGGGACATCACCCACACTTGTTGGCCAGGTTCGAATTCGATGGAGGAGGCATTTTGATCGTACCATTTTTTCATGTCCTCCTGACTGGCCTCAAGGTTCGCTTTCGCCATCTCTCGGAATCGCCTGGTCTGATTGCGTAGGGTCAGAAGGTACTTGAAGACGTCTGGAGGGGTCTTTAGGGGGGCCATCTCCCAACCTTCTTTGACTAGGCTGAGGGGCCCTCGCACCGGGTGCCCGTACAAGAGTTCGAAAGGGCTAAAGCCGAGGGACTTCTGGGGAACTTCTCGATAGGCGAAGAGGAGGCACGGAAGTAGTACATCCCACTGGCGACGGAGGGGTTCTTCCAACCCCCCAATCATTCCCTTGAGCGTGCGGTTGAACCGCTCGACTAGTCCGTTTCCTTGAGGGTGATAGGGGGTCGTGAATCGGTAGGTGACCCCGCACTGTTGCCAGAGGGACTTCATGTACTTCGAAATAAAGTTTGTGCCTCTGTCGCTGTCGACTTCTCGGGGGAAGCCCACCCGGGAGAAGATCCCCATTAAGGCCCGGCCGACCACCGGGGCTGTTACAGTTCGCAGGGGTACAGCCTCGGGGTAGCGGGTGGCGTGGTCCACCAGTACCAGGATGAACCGATGTCCTTGTGCTGTACGGGGGTCCAGGGGCCCCACAATGTCTATCCCCACCCTCTCGAATGGGGTGGTGACAACTGGGAAGGGCTGCAGAGGTGCTTTGAGTTTGCGGCCGCTCTTCCCGCTGGCCTGGCACGTGGGGCAGGACCGGCAGTGGTTGAGGACGTCGTTTCTCATCTTTGGCCAGAAAAAGTGGGTCACCAGGCGACTGTAGGTTTTGTCCTGGCCCAGGTGTCCAGCCAGAGGGACATCGTGGGCCAAATTTAACAGGAAGTCTCTAAAACGGAAGGGCACCACCAGCACTCGACTGGCCCCTAACTCCGCGATTCTCTGTTCACTGTACAATAGTTCGTTGTCCCAATAGATCCAATGGGCTCCGGTGGTGTCCCCTGCGCTCTGGGCGAGGGCTTGCTGGCGGAGTCCCTCGAGGGAGGGACAGGTCTTCTGTTCTTGACGGAACTGTTCCTGGGTGGGCCCCCCTTCTTGACGCCACTGAGCCAGGTTGGGAAGGTCCTGGGGCTGAGCGAGCCCTTCGGGGGTTTGCTCTGGGGGGTCGGTATGGTCGGGGTCCTCTACTGGAGCGATCGGGGGAGGAGGTGCTGGCCATTCTGGTTCTTCTGGTCGGGGGATGGCACGGGCGGCCATGGACCGGGTGGTTACGCACGCCCAGTCCGGGAGGCCCAACATCCCCAGGTGCTCTCTTCTTTCTACGGCGGCCCACGGGGAACTCTCAAGATCATTCCCCAGGAGACAGTCCACGGGGGCATCATCTCGGACCGTCACCTTCAACATGCCGGAGACTCCTCCCCATTCGAAGGGGACGCAGGCCATCCGACATAGACTCTCCGAATTGTCGGCTGAACGGACGGGGCAGAGAATGTTCGGCAGGATCTGATCTGGTTTTACCAGGTGACAGCGGACGGCCGTCACACTGGCCCCCGTGTCCATTAATGTTCACCCACTGACTATATTTCCTGGTGTTGGCGGGTAGGGGAGCCCGCGGGACCATGTCTCTTCCCCCTAGGCACGCTAGAACCATGGCGGCCGGTTCCCACTCTTGTTGACCCTGCTCGTATTCTTCCTGTTCTTCGGAGATTTGTTCTCCCCCCAGGGCGGCGGCAGCTACCTGGCGGGGTCTCGGGGTTTGGTTCTGTGGACAGTTCGGGTCATTGGCGTAGTGGCCGACTCGCTGGCATCGGTGGCACGTGACATTGGCTCGGAGCCCCGCGCGCGTCGGGGGGTTGCCCCGGCTGGCCGGGGGCAGGGTGCTGGCAGCAGGAGCGGCCGGGACGGTGTCTCTTCCTCGTCCCTGGCCTCCTCCTCCTCCTCGGGGACGGTGCTGACCTTGGTTGTTCCGGTTCTGTTCGTGCGGCCCTCTCCGGCCCACTCGGGTGCTTTCCCAACGGTCAGCTTCGGCGGCGAGTTGCCGTGGGTCAGTCAATTTACTGTCGAGGAGGTGCTGCCTGAGCTCGTCGAAGCAGTTGTTAGAGAGGTGCTCCCACACCATGAGATTAAAAAGTTGCTCGTAGGTCGTTACGTGGCTTCCCTTGATCCAACCCTCGAAGGCTCGGCTGAAATAGTTGACATATTCCACCCAAGTTGTACCCGGGATCCGGGTGCAGTCTCGGAACCTCTGTCGGTACATTTCGGGTGTGAGCCCATATCGGGTGAGGAGGGCAGCCTTCATGTGGTCATAGGATGACATCAGGTGGTCTGGGAGCTGTAACAGGGCATCGCGGCCTTCATTGACGAACCTCCCCCATAGACCGGCTCCCCAGTCACTTCGATCGATCCGGTGGGAGGTCATGGCGATCTCATAGGCCTTGAACCACTGTTGTATGTCGTCTTCTCGGACATACTCTCGAACGACATCCTTGGGGATGTGGACTTTCTTTTCTGTCGCTCCCGGGGTGCGTGGTCGCTCGGGCACCTCCAGTTCTTTGTTCTGCTTCCGTAGGTCTATCTCTGCCAGTTTGCGCTCGTGTTCGTATGCTAATCTCTTTTCTTCGAGCTCTCTCTGCCTCTGTTTTTCTTCCCGTTCTTCTCGGAGCCGCAGATGCTCTAGGTTCAGTTTTTGTTCGGCTAATTTTAGTTCACCGTTCATTTTGAGCCGTGCCATTTCTAACTCATGTAGTCTGTTTTTTTCTCTCTCTTGGATCTCTTCCTGCGAGAGGCCCGTTCTTCGCTCTTCGGGAGCCGTGGTGTTCCTCTCTGATGCTGTAATGTTTTGGTCCGGGGATCTGGCGGCCCCGGTTTCTGCCCACGACTCAATGGCGTGCTTGAAATCGTCTTTGGTACTCAGGCCGGTGGTAGCAATGCCTAGTTCAATGCAGAATTGTTTCAATTCACGATGGCTGTACTCTTCCAATTTCTCCATCTGGAATTTCTCGGTGGATCCGCTCTCTTTGGTTGACATTGTGGTTTTGTCGTGGGGTGAGCTACTCTCTGTACGATTACGCGTTGATTCGGATCGCGCCGCTGGCCACCAATGTTAGACGGACCGGGAGGGTCGGCCGAGGACAAGGGGAGAGGTCTCCGGGGAGAGCCGTCTCCAGCGATCGTACAGACGAGTAACTTCCCCCCCACAGATGTACACTACACAAAGATAGGTTTTAACGTTATTTATAAGCAATCTTTAGGTACGATAGAATGGTACAAGGAGGTCAGGACTCAGGGGTCCCCTCGATTCTAGTCTCTTGGTTGGGAAAGGGGGTAGCGGGACAGTCTTGTTACCAATCTGGTAGATGCGATGAAATGATGGATAGCTCACAATCCTCGAGCTCGGTGTTCTAGTTGGACGGGCCGCGGCAGCGCCAGCAGGTCCCGGTGAAGGTGGTCGTTACACGGTCCGCGGCAGCGCCAGCAGGTCCCGATGAAGGTGGAGGTTACAACGGGCCGCGGCAGCGCCAGCAGGTCCCAACGAAGGTGGTAGTTACAACGGTCCGCGGCAGCGCCAGCAGGTCCCAATGAAGGTGGTAGGTACAACGGTCCGCGGCAGCGCCAGCAGGTCCCGACGAGGATGGAGGATGCAGAAGGCCGCGGCAGCGCCAGCAGGCAGAGTGATAGTTCACAAGGCAGGGCTACGGCAGCGCCGGTAGTCCATCAAGGATGAGTTCTTCTCGGTGTCTCTCGACTCCAGGATACAACTGCCTTCCTGCTCTGGAGCTGCCCCAGTTATAGGTCTGGCGCCCTTTGATGTTCGGCCCCTCGCACTTGGAGGCCGGGAGGTCCGGGGTGAGCGAGTCCAGACACCCAGCAAGGGGGTGGAGCCAGCGCCCGGGGGAGCTGGGGGGGCGATCGGCACCTGGCGGGGGAGAGCCATCGACACTTCTTTCTCCCATCGACCTGCCAAGTGGTCCGTTCACCTCCTGGGTGGATGGTGGTGCCGGGATGTCGGGGCCTGGCCAGGCCCAGGGTTAGGGTCGAGCTGAGGCCACGCGGCCTCGTGGTGCAGTGTCAAAGATGGCGGCCGGGCCGGGCGAGGAAGCCGGTAGTGGTTCGGCCCCATGATACAGAGATGTCCGGGGGCAGGAGTCCCGTATGACACGGGGTGCGGGTTGTTTCTGTGGGTAACACCTGGGGGGCCGGGGCTCGGGCCCTGTCATGCGGGGAGGGAGCAAGCCCTTCATGTGGCCTGTCCAACACCTGCCAGGTACAAGGCGGAGAAAACTTCGTTTAAGTGCGACATATGGGTATTCCAGTCTGGGCTGTGGACAACTATGTCATCGAGGTACGCCATAGCGTATGGTTGGTGGTGTTTCAAGAGGACGTCCATTAATCTTTGGAAGGTGGCGGGGGCACCGTGAAGACCAAAGGGCATAACATTAAAATGATACAACCCGGAAGGTGTTGAGACGGCTGGTTTTTCTTTGGCCTCGGGGCTGAGAGGTATCTGCCAGTACCCCTTGGTTAAATCAATAGTGGACATCACCGTTGCCCCTCCCGGCGTTCCACCAACTCATCTACACGGGGCATGGGATAACTGCCTAACTTGGAGTGGGCATTTAGTTGACGAAAGTCTACACAAAAGCGAAGGCTACCGTCGGGTTTGGGTACAAGGACCACCGGGGAACACCACTCACTTTGAGAGGGCTCAATAACACCTGTTTGCAGCATGGTTTCCACCTCCTGCTGTACTGCCGATCGTCAGGCTGCAGGAATCCTATAGGGTTTGAGTTTTATTACCTTCCCACCTTCTGTTTTGATATCGTGTTGCACTAGGGATGTCCGGCCAGGCATACTAGAGCACAGCCCTGGATAGCGGTCCAAGAGCTCATACAGCTGCTGTTGTTGGAGGGACGTTAGGTTGTCCCCAATGTTGGGTCGCTCCGGTGTGGTCTCCGGGGACGTTGGGAAAGTGATTTCTAGAGGCCTTGTGAGGGTGACGTGTTTGACCGCAACCCCAGTCAAAGGTGTAGAGTCTTCCCAGTTTTAGGTCTCGCCTGGCTATCGCGTAAGCGATCGCACAGCGAGACTTATGTAGGGGCTTCAGAAAATGCTCCCAAAGGCTTCCCAGGCGGATCGGGTGGCGGTTACGCGCACAACCACGCGCATTCCATTTGCCACCAGCTACTTCCTGCGCGTGCGCCGCCTCACGCATTCAGAGAGATTTAGTAAGGGGCACAAGACCTTAGGAATGCGGTTTATGGCCAGTGCATGTGAGGCATTAAAGCGCAAAGCTGGCATCTGGCATCGGACTTGAAAGCAGCAGACTGCTTTCGCCAGCGCGCGCTCGGCTTCACTTCCTGCATCCCCTCTTACAACAATTAACTTTCATTATAACTCACACCCATATGCTCGTTCCCTCCCACCCTTCCTTTGATCTCCGCTTTTCTTGTTGTTTACAAACCACGCCACACACTGCTGCATGCCACACACTGCTGCACGCCACACACTGCTGCACGCCACACACTGCTGCGCACACTGCTGCATTACACACTGCTGCATTACACACTGCTGCACGCCGCACACTGCTGCACGCCGCACACTGCTGCACGCCTCACACTGCTACACGAAACACTGCTGCACGCCTCATACTGCTGCACGCCTCACACTGCTGCACGCCACACACTGCTGCACGCCTCACACTGCTGCACGCCTCACACTGCTGCACGCCTCACACTGCTGCACGCCTCACACTGCTGCACGCCGCACACTGCTGCACGCCGCACACTGCTGCATGCCGCACACTGCTGCACGCCTCACACTGCTACACGAAACACTGCTGCATGCCTCACACTGCTGCACGCCACACACTGCTGCATGCCACACACTGCTGCACGCCACACACTGCTGCATGCCACACACTGCTGCATGCCTCACACTGCTGCATGCCTCACACTGCTGCATGCAGCACACTGCTGCACGCCTCACACTGCTGCATGCCGTACACAGCTGCACGCCACACACTGCTACATGAAACACTGCTGCACGCCGCACACTGCTGCACGCCACACACTGCTGCACGCCTCACACTGCTGCATTACACACTGCTGCATTACACACTGCTGCACGCCGCACACTGCTGCAAGCCTCACACTGCTACACGAAACACTGCTGCACGCCTCACACTGCTGCACGCCACACACTGCTGCACGCCACACACTGCTGCACGCCTCACACTGCTGCATGCCGCACACTGCTGCACGCCTCACACTGCTACACGAAACACTGCTGCATGCCTCACATTGCAGCACGCCACACACTGCTGCATGCCACACACTGCTGCATGCCTCACACTGCTGCACGCCTCACACTGCTGCACGCCTCACACTGCTGCATGCCTCACACTGCTGCATGCCGCACACTGCTGCACGCCGCACACTGCTGCACGCCTCACACTGCTACACGAAACACTGCTGCATGCCTCACACTGCTGCACGCCTCACACTGCTGCACGCCTCACACTGCTGCACGCCACACACTGCTGCACGCCACACACTGCTGCACGCCTCACACTGCTGCACGCTGCACACTGCTGCACGCCGCACACTGCTGCACGCCACACACTGCTGCACGCCTCACACTGCTACACGAAACACTGCTGCACGCCTCACACTGCTGCATGCCACACACTGCTGCACGCCACACACTGCTGCACGCCTCACACTGCTGCACGCCTCACACTGCTGCATGCCTCACACAGCTGCACGCCTCACACTGCTGCACGCCTCACACTGCTGCACGCCGCACACTGCTGCACACCTCACACTGCTGCACGCCGCACACTGCTGCACGCTGCAAACTGCTACACGAAACACTGCTGCACGCCTCACACTGCTGCACGCCTCACACTGCTGCACGCCACACACTGCTGCACGCCTCACACTGTTGTATGCCGCACACTGCTGCACGCCTCACACTGCTACACGAAACACTGCTGCACGCCTCACACTGCTGCACGCCTCACACTGCTGCACGCCACACACTGCTGCACGCCACACACTGCTGCACGCCTCACACTGCTGCATGCCACACTGCTACACGCCACACACTGCTGCACGCCACACACTGCTGCACGCCTCACACTGCTGCACGCCACACACTGCTGCACGCCTCACACTGCTACACGAAACACTGCTGCACGCCTCACACTGCTGCACGCCACACACTGCTGCACGCCTCACACTGCTGCACGCCACACACTGTTGCACGCCACACACTGCTGCACGCCACACACTGCTGCACGCCACACACTGCTGCACGCCACACACTGCTGCACGCCACACTGCTGCACGCCACACACTGCTGCACGCCTCACACTGCTTTACGCCACACACTGCTGCATGCCACACACTGCTGCATGCCACACACTGCTGCACGCCACACACTGCTGCACACCACACACTGCTGCACGCCTCACCCTGCTGCACGCCTCACCCTGCTGCACGCCGCACACTGCTGCATGCCTCACACTGCTGCACGCCTCACACTGCTTCACGCCTCACACTGCTGCACGCCGCACACTGCTGCACGCCGCACACTGCTGCACGCCGCACACTGGTGCACGCCTCACACTGCTACACGAAACACTGCTGCATGCCTCACACTGCTGCACACCTCACACTGCTGCACGCCACACACTGCTGCACGCCACACACTGCTGCACGCCACACACTGCTGCACGCCACACTGCTGCACGCCTCACACTGCTGCACGCCGCACACTGCTGCACGCCTCACACTGCTGCACGCCTCACGCCTCACACTGCTGCACGCCACACACTGCTGCACGCCACACACTGCTGCACGCCTCACACTGCTGCACACCTCACACTGCTCCATGCCGCACACTGCTGCACGCCGCACACTGCTGCACGCCGCACACTGCTTCACGCCTCACACTGCTACACGAAACACTGCCGCACGCCTCACACTGCTGCACGCCACACACTGCTGCATGAAACACTGCTGCACGCCACACACTGCTGCACGCCACACACTGCTGCACGCCACACACTGCTGCACGCCACACACTGCTGCACACCACACACTGCTGCACGCCTCACCCTGCTGCACGCCTCACCCTGCTGCACGCCGCACACTGCTGAATGCCTCACACTGCTGCACGCCTCACACTGCTGCACGCCTCACACTGCTGCACGCCTCACACTGCTGCTCGCCGCACACTGCTGCACGCCGCACACTTCTGCACGCCGCACACTGCTGCACGCCTCACACTGCTACACGAAACACTGCTGCACGCCTCACACTGCTGCACACCTCACACTGCTGCACGCCACACACTGCTGCACGCCACACACTGCTGCACGCCACACACTGCTGCACGCCACACACTGCTGCACGCCACACACTGCTGCACGCCACACACTGCTGCACGCCTCACACTGCTGCACGCCGCACACTGCTGCACGCCTCACACTGCTGCACGCCTCACACTGCTGCACGCCTCACACTGCTGCACGCCACACACTGCTGCACGCCACACTGCTGCACGCCTCACACTGCTGCACGCCTCACACTGCTGCACGCCGCACACTGCTGCACGCCTCACACTGCTGCACGCCTCACACTGCTGCACGCCACACACTGCTGCATGCCACACTGCTGCACGCCTCACACTGCTGCACGCCTCACACTGCTGCACGCCGCACACTGCTGCACGCCTCACACTGCTGCACGCCTCACACTGCTGCACACCACACACTGCTGCACGCCACACACTGCTGCACGCCTCACACTGCTGCACGCCTCACACTGCTCCATGCCGCACACTGCTGCACGCCTCACACTGCTGCACGCCGCACACTGCTGCACGCCTCACACTGCTACACGAAACACTGCCGCACGCCTCACACTGCTGCACGCCACACACTGCTACATGAAACACTGCTGCACGCCACACACTGCTGCACGCCACACACTGCTGCACGCCACACACTGCTGCATGCCACACACTGCTGCACGCCTCACACTGCTGCACGCCACACACTGCTGCACGCCTCACACTGCTACATGAAGCACTGCTGCACGCCTCACACTGCTGCACGCCTCACACTGCTGCACGCCACACACTGCTGCACGCCACACACTGCTGCACGCCACACACTGCTGCACGCCTCACACTGCTGCATGCCTCACACTGCTGCACGCCGCACACTGCTGCACGCCACACACTGCTGCACGCCACACACTGCTGCACGCCACACACTGCTGCACGCCACACACTGCTGCACGCCACACACTGCTGCACGCCTCACACTGCTGCATGCCTCACACTGCTGCACGCCGCACACTGCTGCACGCCTCACACTGCTGCACGCCGCACACTGCTGCACGCTTCACACTGCTACACGAAACACTGCTGCACGCCTCACACTGCTGCACGCCACACACTGCTGCATGCCACACACTGCTGCACGCCACACTGCTGCACGCAGCACACTGCTGCACGCCACACACTGCTGCACGCCACACACTGCTGCACGCCACACACTGCTACACGCCACACACTGCTGCACGCAACACACTGCTGCACGCCACACACTGCTGCATGCCGCTGCAAGCCACACACTGCTGCACGCCACACACTGCTGCACGCCACACTGCTGCACGCAGCACACTGCCGCACACCGCACACTGCTGCACGCCGCACACTGCTACACGAAACACTGCTGCACGCCACACACTGCTGCACGCCACACACTGCTGCACGCCGCACACTGCTGCACACCACACACTGCTGCATACTGCTGAATTACTCACTGCTGCATGCTGCACGACACTGCTGCACGCAGCACACTGCTGCACGCCGCACACTGCTGCATGCCGCACACTGCTGCACGCCGCACACTGCTGCACACCGCACACTGCTGCACGCCACACAGTGCTGCATGCCTCACACTGCTACACAAAACACTGCTGCAAGCCACACACTGCTGCACGCCGCACACTGCTGCACGCCACACTGCTGCACGCCACACACTGCTGCATGCCGCACACTGCTGCACGCCGCACACTGCTGCACGCCTCACACTGCTGCACGCCTCACACTGCTGCACGCCACACACTGCTGCACGCCGCACACTGCTGCACTCCACACACTGCTGCACTCCACACACTGCTTTTATGCGAGTTTATGCTACTGACATTGTAAATGACAATGCCTTTTATTTGTTTTAAAACCAAAACATAAATAAAAGGCATTGTAATTTTACAATGCCAATAGCTCAAACTCTTATAAATGCGAGACCTATTGCATTGCAAATGCTTGTTTTAGTAGGTTAATGTGATAGATTTGGTCCTCTTTTTCTTTGTGGGGAACATCTACCCTATAGGTGACAGGGGTCACTTTTTCCTTTACTGTGCAGGGCCCTTGCCAAGTCGCTAATAGCTTTTTTTCACATGATGGTAGGAGGATTAATACCTTGTCCCCTACGTTCAAGCACCTAGCCTTGGCTGTTTTATAATAATAGGTCTTTTGCTTTAACCTAACAGGACTTTCTCCACCAATACCGGTACTACTCCTACTTTCTTGACCTGTGGTTCTCCGTCAATTTCTAAGACGACCTCTGCTAAGGGATAGGAACGTACGTCCCCATGAATACACGAGACCTGTATTTCTTCTTCATTTGATATTTGTCTCAGTGGAACCAACTCTCTACAGACGATGCTGTGATGACACCCTGTATCCAATAGAGCCTCCACTGGTTTCCCATTCAGACGAATGGTCATGTTGTACCGGCGTTGCGATCCGCCTGGCGGATACTCGGCTTTGTGACACCCCTATGTCCATAGGCTCTGCTCCTTCTGTTTTTAGGGGGCAGTTTCGGGCAATGTGGCCCCATTCCGCGCAGCGGAAACATTGGTGACCCGCCTGGGGAGGAAGGGCTAGTGCCGGGGCTCTGGGTAAGGGTTTAGCTAATCCAGAGGTCTTACTATCTCCTCCTGTTCTGGTTGTAGGCTTTTGGGGAGAAAAAGAGTTCTTGGTCGGTTGGGCTTTGAACTCTGGGGACCTGTGGTAGGCGCATGCCAGCTCCACAGCAGTTTGAACTGACAGATGGGGATGTTGTTTTACCCATGCCCTAGTGTTTGGTGGAAGAGCATCTAGATATTGTTCAAGATATATTTTTTCGGTGACCTCTCCTATCGTTGCGTTGTCAGGCTGTAACCACCTATTTCCAAGGTCCCTAATCCTATAGTAGAGAGCTCTGGGGTTATCCCCTGCTACCCATCGTTCCCTACGGAACTGTAAAGACGGGTCACAGACGTAAATCAGATCAAGATGTTTATTAGAAATCCGTGTATAAATAAACCCACCAGTGCCGATGACAGAGACCCTCCAGCACCGGTCAGCACAGAATCAAAAGTGTCTCCAAACATTCCTATTGGCAACTAAGCAACACAGAATGTACCTACATCAGAGTACTGACATCAGGGAATTCCAACAAGCATAATACTAATAAAAGGACACTACACAACATGTCCCCCCCCCTTTTTTTTTTTAAATATATATAAATATATATATATACATATAACACTTAAGAACTAGACCAATAAAAAAACCAAATCATTTTAAAACAAAATCAACAAATTTCTTGGGTAATTTCACCATTCTCTTCACAGGCACCTCAGAAGAGGCATTCCCAGAAATAGTCTGCTCAGAGGAAGAGCCATTGTGAGAATCAGTAATAGAAACAGACGAATCAGAACGAAACTTAGAATTATCATCAGATGAGGAACTAGCCATATATGTATCTTCAATAGAATGACTAAGATTGAAACCACATACACTTTTTCCGTTGGAAGATTCTACATCCAAAAAGGAATCATTTGCATCAAACGCATTAAACAACTTTTCTTGCCCAGGTTTAAGATGAATTATGGAACTTTTATTCCACCAACCTCTTTTGTGTAAAAGAACCGCAGTTTCAGAAACTTTAACAACTTGCACCGGAGCAGAAAATCTAGAAAGACCTTTGCGTGGCAAACCTGGATTAATGATGCGCACCCAATTGCCTACACAAATGTTTTTGTATTTGGTTCTATGTATGTAATCATGATATACCTTATTTTTTAAGGCAGCTCCATCTAAATTGTCTTTCACTTTATCTTTCTTTCTTTCTTTAAGCTTTATTTCGGCTGATATAGCCATAAAAGCAAGAATACATAAAAAGACATTTCCAACAAATGAATACAAATACACAGACCAAATAGTCAAGCTAATACATACAGAGGGCCAAACAACAATTAATCACCTCATCGGTTGTGCAACTTACAGCTTTAAAATTAAAAACATGCATTATAATTTAGTTTAAAAAGCCAGAGTTTTAAAACTTTTTTCTAAAAACACGTTAAAAAGAAGGAATCAGTGCATTTCATAATAACTAGCTGGGCTAAGAAAGGGTGCAAACCGCATCGGTACATTACAACTTGTAACCTATCTGTTTCCTTGTAAGGTACACATTAAATAAAAACCTACTTATACACAACACTACTAATTGCGAGGTATTTGACTTGAGTATACGTTCTGCCTCTTTATAAGACCTAACCCCCATGTTTTTACATAAGGGTTTGATCCAACTATCCCTTGATTTTTTATAGGCTGGGCAGAAGAACAATAAATGGACATCATCTTCTTTTACTTTTTGAAAGCAAAGGGTACACAACCCACTGGCCTCCTTACCCCCCCACCTACAAGTATTTGCAGAAGTCTGTAAGACCCCATATCTAAATTGCAAAAATAATGTTTTTGCTAAAGGTGGTCCTATCTCATCCATGAATTGTTCAAATTCAGGAATGTCCTTTATAGTCAAAAATCTCTGGGTCAATGTACCAAATGTTGAACTATGAAATAGTTCACCATTGATATATGTCCAGAAAGTAGACTTTACAAGCTTTTTGAGGGGCGGCGTCATATTCTGAGGTTCTTCCCAAAAGTGAGAGAACCCTAACCTGTTAAACCACTGAAAAATGTGCATTAGCCATGCAATCTTCTTATAACCATTGATCCGGATTATTTCTATCAATCCACTCTTGTAATCACTCAACTCCGGGGTTGTCCATAACCTAACCCAGTACAATAATGGCCTTAGTATGGCTTGGTAGTCTGTCCTTTTAAGATTAATATCCAGGAACACTGGGACTAGTGGGGTTCTAATTGGTATTTTAAGCAACCTACGTTTAAAATAATTTTCTTCCTTCTCAAAGTTGCTTTTACAAGAATGCCCCCATACCTCAGCACCATAGAGTGCCGCTGATTGGGCCTTCGCCTTAAATAATTCAAGTGCCGGCGTAATAGCTTTAGAATGACTACTGCCGTGCACCTTTAGTATAGGCATCGAATTTTGTTTTAAGGTTAGTTTACTTTTTTCCAACTACCCCTTCCAAGAAAGCGTGCTATCCAGCATAATTCCTAGATAATTGAAACTCTCCACATACTCCAGTTTTTGATTGTTTAAGGCCAAATTCTTCCTAAAAGCATTCTGGGGATTTGTGGACATATATTTTGTTTTAGATCAATTTATTTCTAACCCCTTCCCCACACAGTAGTTATTAAAGGAATTCCCTAAGTTTTGCAACCCCTTTGGAGTCTGTGAGATGAGAATCGTATCATCGGCAAAAAGTAATGCCGTGATCGCCTCATCTCCTAGTTTCGGGGAGTCATGGTCACAATCTCTTAGGTAGATAGGTATATCATTAACATATAATGAGAACAGTGTGGGCGCCAGCACACAGCCTTGACGCACACCCCGTCCTACTGGTATGGCTTTTGAGGTTTCACCGCCCTTCCCCCATCTGACTTTGGCATAGTTCCCTGTATGTAATCTAATGAGTTCTTTAAGTAACTCACTAGGTACCGCCATATTCTTAAAAGTAGCCCACAACAATTTACGTGGAACGAGGTCAAAGGCGGCCCTCAAGTCAATAAATGCCACGTACAAACTGCCCTTCCTTATGTTAATGTATTTCCAGCAGATGCACGTGAACCTAAATACTTGATCAACCGTGCTGGTTTTTAACCTGAACCCTGCCTGGTATTTAGTTAATATCTGAGTCCCCTATATCCATGCTAAAAGTCTATTTAAAATATGTCTGGCAAAAACCTTTTGTAAAAGATCTATTAAACTTATAGGACGGTAATTGGCCGGATCATAACGATCACCTTTCTTAAAAATTGTTACAATTTCAGCCGCTTTCCAGGTTTCGGGAACTGGCGTTCCGGCCACTATAGAATTACATAGGAAATTAATATAGGGCCCCCAAACTTCCACATCGTACTTTAATAAATCACCAGGGATTTTATCAGGACCAGGGGCTTTGCCCATTTTGACGGCCTGTAATGCCTCGATAGTCTCCTCTAGACCAAATCGCAAGGGAGAATTACCCGATGCTAGATTATTCTCTTGGTCCCCTATGGTCAACCCCTCATTGTCATGAAGATATAGTTTAGAAAAATGGTCACACCATATTTTTTCGTCTAAATAAATATCCCTAGGTGATCTGCCCTTTTTATTTCCTTTTGAAATTAAATTCCAAAAAGCACCCTGGTCTCTTAGTTTAGCCGCATTTAGAAAGGCATCCCATAGGGCATCATCCCAAGCTTTGTTTGCTTGGGTCAGTGTTTTATTATAAGCCTGTCTACTATCACGTATACCCTGAGGGTTCTTTAGTCTGACAGCCTGGATCAATTTGGACTTAGCTACACGACAATCCTTATTATACCATTGGTTTACTACCTCTAAATGGTTTTCTTTCCGATTCTTGTCCTTTTTGTAAATTTTACTCAAGTGAGGAGTTAGCGCATCTACCAATTTATAATGCAGATCTAAAACACCCTGGGTGCCCAATAAGGGCATCTGGCATACTTCAATGGTGTCAGCAAAGGTATTGTAAATATTTAGCATCGTCTCTTCTTTAGCCAGGATATAGGGCCATCTTATAGCACGCCTATTATTTGTTACCTGGAGTTCCCCAGGGGAGCTACTTAACATAACTTCTTCAGCTATGTTAGATATAAAAGGCTCGGAGTCTAACCATAGTTGAAGAGGAAAATGGTCACTCTCTGTCCTATGATCTATTTTAAAATCAATTATTAAATACCATAGGCTCAGGGAGACCAATATAAAGTCTATATGTGACCTACAGTTGCCTTTACAAAATGTTGGAGCCGATGGTCTATCGGACTGGAAACGGCCATTACATGCCCTCAAATCATGGGCCACGGTCAATTGTAAAATCTGCATAGCAGCTATAGAGTTTTTAGCTGAACCAGTGGAATCCAAGGACAGGACATTGTTTGCAATATCCTGTTCATCAAATAAAGTGTCCAGGACCGACACTGGTTCATATTTACAATTAAAATCCCCTCCAACTACTACCTGTACGTTTGGTCCTAGTGTATCTAAAAAAGAATCCAATAGCTCTACCACCTTCGATTCCTTATTAGAAGAGTGTGGTCTATTATAAATATTTAGTAGATATACAATTCCTTTTCCCCTAGTCACCATTTTTAATCCCAGTAAATCGGGTGAAGAAATCGACAGTTGGGTGATATCTATTTCCAGGGTAACCCTTACCCAAATCACCAATCCCCCTGACGCTCTCCCTCTTACTGACGGAATTGCGCCACAACAGAATGTTTTGTACCCTAGTCTATGCGGCATTTCTATGGCCCAAGTCTCCTGAAGGAGAATGATATCATACTCCTCAGTATAGGAGCACCAGGCTACATCCCGTAGGTTCCTAGCTATCCCTGCTATATTCCATGATGTTAATCTAACAGGTAAATTTTCGTTTGGGCAAGGTGAAAATACATTCACCAATCTATCATGCCTTGCTGCACCATCTACAGGGCTGGTTGAGGTATTAGTTCCCTCAACTGGGGGTTTTACAATATTAATCCCCTCTATCTCAGTACTCCTAATGCAACACTGTCCAGCCTCACCCAGACTAGCATTGCTAGCTCCTATATTGTTTGGGAGCTCATCAGTTACCACAACTTTAAGAGTCGAGACAGGTCTAGCTCTAACATCATAAGATAATGTGGGAGCCTCCATCTTTATTTGTTCAAACTCTACAATACTCTGATTCTTATCCCCCGCCTGAGTAACTGCAGGAGCCTCTAAATCAAAGTTGCCGGCCGACAAAAGTCAATCATTCTGATCCAGAGTACTTAATGCCAGATATCTGTTATTTGTAGGGATCTGGAAAGTTGGGCATCTGTTGGAATTCTGGAACCTACTTATAATATTAGCCTGGGGAGCCCTAGCTAAATGACTATAGAAATATCCCAAGGGGTGCACACCCACACTATTCTCTCCCAGTACCAGTGATGCCGCTCTGAGTAACACAGTCGCAACATGTTGGGGATGTTTACAATTTATAATTATACATTCGCCTCTGCAGGTTTTCCTAGCATTACCAATCCAAGAAACCCGTCTAGTCGATAATATCTGATCCGAATAATTTGTAGGGAACCCACAGTTTTTATTCAACCAAGACATTGTTTTCCGTTTAAGAGAGTCATGCGATTCATCTTGTGTACTAGGTTGTGAGGAGTCTAGAGGTGGAACATTTGAGAGAACAACAACATATGGCTCTGTAACACTGGCGACCTTACCCGGCGGGAATGGTGGAGTCCGACCTCTTCTGATCTGTCATTTCCGGCTTCTCCACAGGATCACGAGTGGGTACACGGAAACGAGACTGCTAGCGACTTCGAAGACAGCGGGCCCTTTAAGTGGGCGTCGGCATACGAGGGTGAAGCCCCGACCCTCTGTGACGTCCCTGGCTCGGGATTGGTTAAAACAGGGGAAGTCCTGTACACAGTGGGTGGAAACACCGCGAGGAGGGAGGCGGAACCCGAGGAGACGGAGAAGCGGAGCACGTTGGAAGTAGAAGCCGGAAGGATCGAAGAAGGAGCCTCCAGAGGAACTGGAGGAGAAGCTGAACCACAAGGCGAGCCAGGAGGCCAACGACCCTGCGGACCGCCGTGCCACACTCCCGAGGGAGGAGTGTGGCTGACACAGGTACGGCGGCGTTTGGCGGCTTGGCTAAGAAAGCGTAACGATAGCGTGTAATGCGCAGCTGTATATAATTCCTTCCTACACAACCTTCCACTCCATCCCCCCCCCCTTACCCTCCTCCTACCTTTTCTTACCGTACCCCTCTTGCACTGAGCACTGAAGATACGATTAGTCACACCGGGTGTAAACCACACACTCCCTGGGCCCCCTTGGTGCAAACCCTGTAGAGGACTGTGACCTAACGGCTTTCCGTCCTGTTGGTCTTCTTCCTTACATGTGGAGAGATTCCCGACGCCCTAAGAAGAGCACCACTTCCTGGGGAAATCGCCTGTAGACGAACAGCGCCACGGACTCCAGCACCTTTGCCCGGGAGAGACTAACTTTCAGGACTCGAAAGACGTTGGATAAAAAGCCTGTCAGAACCATAAAAATAAAACCTTCCTTAAACCCTACGGTTGGTGTCACGGTCGTCCCTTCACCCACGTCCACACTGGTGTCAGAAGTGGGATTCTCTCCTTCCCAAACGACCATGGCAATGGAACAAGTGATACAGTCGCTTATTAACGGACAACAAAAATAAGAATGGGCAATAGGCCAACAGATAACTACAGCTGACGCTGACCGGGACTTATTTAAAATGTCTATGACCCAACAGCTGGACGCCATCCAAAAAGTTGTACAAACTCCCCTCTCGACAACCGCCACAGACCGGCGACCATTAGGGCCACACCCGTCAGGGGTAGCCTTACAAAAATATGTGAATGGGGAAGACCCGGACGCGTTTCTGTTAAACTTTGAACGGGCTGCCAGGGCATGTGGGTGGCCAGAAGACAAATGGCCTTTCTTCTTGGCGCCTTTACTCTCGGGAGAGGCACAAACTGCCTATCAAGTGGCAAATCATTCAGGAACATCATCGTATGCCGAGATAAAAGCGGTGATTTTAGATCACCTTGGCATGGATGCGGAAGCATACTGTTTGCGGTTTCGAAAGGAGAAGGGAATACCGGGTGAGAACCCAAAGACCATGTATCTACGAGTAAAAATGGCGGCCGAGAAATGGCTCCGGCCAGATATCCGGAGTATGGAAGAGGTCATGACCAGTATTATACTGGAGCAGTTCATGGAGGTCTTACCATATGGGACACAGAGATGGCTAAGACAACACCCCGGACTAACGGCAGCCCAGGCCATAGAAATGGCAGCCAACTATACTCGAGCAGCACCCCGGTCTTTCCCCTGGGAGAGTGAGAAAAGTACCAAAGCTATAACATCGACAACCAAACCAGAAAAAAAAAAGACTATGCCTGAACCTGTTAAACCACGGCAGTTCAAGTATGACGGCCCCCCTACGAGAGGACCGCAGTGTTTTGAGTGTGGGGAGTGGGGTCACATAGCCCGGATGTGCCCCCAAAGGAAACCATCAGAAGAACCCATGGAGGTCGGATACATCCCAAGGGCGGTCATGTACTCTTCAGAAATGGGCCCCTCCTTTTACGTAAGGGTACGAGTCAATCAGAAGTTAGTGAAAGCCTTACTAGACTCGGGTTGTCGACAATCAGTAATTCAGGAGCGACTCTTACATCCCGAACAGATAGGCCAGGAAGGGACTGTACTAATTAGGTGCGTCCATGGGGATGTCAAACCCTACCCCATGGCCAGAATTACCCTACACCCTATAGGAAGAGATCCCTGTTCAGTAAAGGTGGGGGTCGTGAGGTCTTTGCCCGAAGAGTTAATACTTGGAGTAGATAACCCAGACTTCTTATCCTTGTTTAAAAGAGAGTTGAAAGAAAACTCTGTAGAAGCCTACCTGTCAGCAGACCCATGGGTGTTAGATAAAGGGTTTAAATTCGCACAAGTCAATGATCCCTCTCTGTTAAACGCCTGGGAAGCAGCACACGTAGCACAGACCAACACCAACAAGAACTACCCAAGGTTCAGAATAGAAAATGATCTGCTTTACAGAGAAAGTAAGGAGGGAGAACCTACCCAACTGGTAGTTCCCCAGGAGTTCAGGGATCAGATTCTCTTCTATGCTCACACCCACCTTACTGCTGGGCATAGCGGTAGTGACAAAACTACACAGAATATATTACGTCTCTTTTATTGGCCAGGAATATATAAGGAAACCGACGCATATTGCAAACAGTGCGAGGTGTGCCAAAAAAAGAATCTAACACGTCCACCAGCAGTACCTCTACAGCCTATGCCCATTATAGGCAATCCCTGGGATAGAGTAGGGATGGACCTGATTGGTCCACTACCTCGTACATCCCGTGGCCACACATACGCTCTTGTTGTGGTGGATTACAACACTAGGTTCCCAGAAGCCTTTGCGCTCAGTACCCCGACTACTAAGAACGTAGCGGACAAGTTGGTAGAGCTGTTTTCAAGAGTAGGGTTCCCACGTGAAATTCTAACGGACCAGGGAACACCCTTTGTTTCACGGATGATGAAAGAAGTGTGTAAAACGCTCGATCTCCATCACATCCGAACGTCCGCATATCATCCGCAAACGGACGGCCTAGTGGAGAGGTACAATAGAACCCTAAAAACCACCTTAAAAAAACTACTGACTTCCGAAAATAAGGATTGGGACAGAGTCTTACCTCTAGCGTTGTATGTCATAAGAGCTCAGGTACAGAGTAGTTTGGGATTTTCACCCTTCGAATTGCTCTATGGCCGCCAACCCCGGTCTTTGTTGGAAATCACAAGGGAAGCATGGGAAACAGAAGGGGCTGCAGAGCAGAAAAGTTTGTTAGACTATACCCAGCAATTGAGATCTCGGTTAGGTAAATTGAGAGACCTGGCATATTCAAACTTAGAGAAAGCTCAAGTTGCTCAAAAACAATGCTACGACAAAGGAAAGAAGTGGAGGACCCTAGAAAAAGGGGACTGGGCTCTCGTACTGCTTCCTTCCTCAACCCAAAAATTTCGAAGTGAGTGGAAAGGTCCTTATAGAGTTATGGAAACGTATGGTCGTACGACATACAGTTTACAAATGTCCCAGAATAGGAGACAAACTTTCCATATCAACCTGCTAAAAAAGTGGATTGGACCGTGTCCACGTCAGGCCAACTTCACTCTACCGGAAGAAAAGAGTGGGTCCACCTTGAGTCAGTTACCAGTGAACCCCGAGTTAACAGAAGTAGAGAAAGAAGAGCTAAGGTCGACTCTCCTGCCCTTCTCCCCTATTTTCTCGGACACACCGGGGTGCACCCATTTGACAGAGCATCAGATAAGAACAAAAGAGGGTCAAATAGTAAAGCAAAGGCCTTATCGCATTCCAGCTGCAAAAAGGGCTGATGTACGAAAAGAGGTACAGGACATGCTTCGCCTAGGGGTGATCAGACCCTCTAAAAGTAATTGGTCCTCACCTATAGTTATGGTCCCTAAACCAGACGGGTCTACCCGTTTTTGCATGGACTTCAGAGCCCTTAATGCCGTGTCCTCTTTTGATGCATTTCCAATACCCCGTGTGGACGAACTAATAGAGAGGATCGGGGATGCCCGTTACATTACCACTCTAGACTTGACCAAGGGCTATTGGCAGGTACCACTCAGGGAGGAGGATTGCCACAAAACGGCTTTTGCAACAGAAGATGGGCTCTTTGAGTTTACTGTCTTGCCATTTGGACTCCATGGAGCCCCTGCTACCTTTCAGCGGTTAATGAACAGAGTGCTGGCAAAACACACCTCATACAGTTCGGTGTATCTGGATGATATCGTAATCTTTAGTTCATCCTGGAAAGAACATCTGATACATGTGTCCAATATATTAACCGCACTACAGGCAGCCGGACTCCATGTGAATGCAAAAAAATCAAGAGCGGCATACCCAAAGGTGAAATACCTGGGTTTCATGTTAGGGGAAGGAGTCATAGCACCCCAGGTGGAAAAGATCAAAGCCATAACGGGAACTCCGTTCCCGACTACAAAGAAACAGTTACGAGCCTTTTTAGGTCTTATAGGGTACTATAGAAGGTTTATAAAGAACTTCGCTGATCTTTCTAGTCCCCTAACAGACCTTTTGCAGAAACATATTAAAAACGTACTGCCAAGCCCACCATCAGACGGTGCCATCAGGGCGTTCCAAACACTGAAAAAGGCCCTTACCACCAGTCCGGTGCTCATCCCGCCTAACTTTGAGAAGCCCTTTTCACTGGCGACTGATGCCTCTGACACCGGCATAGGAGCTGTGCTTTCACAGGAAGGGGATGACGGCATCGAACATCCTGTGCTCTATGTCAGCAGAAAGCTCCATCCAAGGGAACAGACGTACCCCACGGTGGAAAAGGAGTGCCTCGCCATCAGGTGGGCCGTTGACAAACTGAGGTATTACCTGGAGGGTAGATCTTTTACCTTGTATTCAGATCACGCTCCCCTCCAGTGGATGCACCGAAACAGGTCCCAGAACGCTAGAATACTTCGCTGGTTTCTCTTCCTGCAACCGTTTGCCTTCGAGGTTGTGCATCGGAAGGGAGTCGACAATGGGAACGCTGACTTTCTCTCCAGAATGCCCATTCTCCCCGATCGGGAGAATCCAGGGGGGGAGGAATGTAACACTGGCGACCTTACCCGGCGGGAATGGTGGAGTCCGACCTCTTCTGATCTGTCATTTCCGGCTTCTCCACAGGATCACGAGTGGGTACACGGAAACGAGACTGCTAGCGACTTCGAAGACAGCGGGCCCTTTAAGTGGGCGTCGGCATACGAGGGTGAAGCCCCGACCCTCTGTGACGTCCCTGGCTCGGGATTGGTTAAAACAGGGGAAGTCCTGTACACAGTGGGTGGAAACACCGCGAGGAGGGAGGCGGAACCCGAGGAGACGGAGAAGCGGAGCACGTTGGAAGTAGAAGCCGGAAGGATCGAAGAAGGAGCCTCCAGAGGAACTGGAGGAGAAGCTGAACCACAAGGCGAGCCAGGAGGCCAACGACCCTGCGGACCGCCGTGCCACACTCCCGAGGGAGGAGTGTGGCTGACACAGGTACGGCGGCGTTTGGCGGCTTGGCTAAGAAAGCGTAACGATAGCGTGTAATGCGCAGCTGTATATAATTCCTTCCTACACAACCTTCCACTCCATCCCCCCCCCCTTACCCTCCTCCTACCTTTTCTTACCGTACCCCTCTTGCACTGAGCACTGAAGATACGATTAGTCACACCGGGTGTAAACCACACACTCCCTGGGCCCCCTTGGTGCAAACCCTGTAGAGGACTGTGACCTAACGGCTTTCCGTCCTGTTGGTCTTCTTCCTTACATGTGGAGAGATTCCCGACGCCCTAAGAAGAGCACCACTTCCTGGGGAAATCGCCTGTAGACGAACAGCGCCACGGACTCCAGCACCTTTGCCCGGGAGAGACTAACTTTCAGGACTCGAAAGACGTTGGATAAAAAGCCTGTCAGAACCATAAAAATAAAACCTTCCTTAAACCCTACGGTTGGTGTCACGGTCGTCCCTTCACCCACGTCCACAGGCTCACACTCTGGAGGTAAATTAATGGAGCGTATTTTTCTTACTGGGACTGAAGTCCATGCTGTGCTAGTTGAAGCCATTTTAGTCGGAGTAGTATTATCGACCGTCCGGCTTATCACCCTGGGATTAGGTATGCAAACACTCTCTATCAACGGTGGCTGTACAACTTTTCCATGTTGTTCCACTGTCTCCCTCTGTAAATTACTCTGGACATTGGATATTTTAGATAGGAGACCACCCAATCTGGTCACTTCAGCCGTTAGTGAATCTATCTTTTCAACAAGTGGCTTAACGACAACTTCCAGTTTCGCTTCAAGTACCTTGGCTATATGAGCCAAAATTTCTGAACTCATATCTATATTAGTGCCACAATTGTTGGTCATAGTCTCCTTATGACCAATAGTACTTCTCTGTACTGGTTCGGATAATAGCTTGGGCTGTGCACCCCCCCCCGCTTAAATTGCGTTTTCCTACACTTCCTTACCGCTCTCTTTACTGGAGCGGTACAAAAGGGGGTGGTGATGGACGGAGCATCAGAACCAATCAAACACTCACACCCAGTCAACAGATCTGGGTTTGATCCATCACCGTTCTTTAGCCCACTCTGCCACCCCAGTTCAGACATGGCCATATGCAAATCAGTCTGACCCTGTGCCTCATGGGAACAGTCCAGCCCGAACTGCCAAGCCATGCTTTCCCTGGACCGGAAACAAGCTTCCTAGGACCGGTTTCTGGCATTTCAGCCGTCTTCAGCCAGGCTTGCTTGAATCCAGTGGCAAAGTGAGCAAGGGACTCACGTCTGAGCATACCCTGCCAACTTATGGCGAACAAAGCGGTACAAAAGGGGGTGGTGATGGACGGAGCATCAGAACCAATCAAACACTCACACCCAGTCAACAGATCTGGGTTTGATCCATCACCGTTCTTTAGCCCACTCTGCCACCCCAGTTCAGACATGGCCATATGCAAATCAGTCTGACCCTGTGCCTCATGGGAACAGTCCAGCCCGAATTGCCAAGCCATGCTTTCCCTGGACCGGAAACAAGCTTCCTAGGACCGGTTTCTGGCATTTCAGCCGTCTTCAGCCAGGCTTGTTTGAATCCAGTGGCAAAGTGAGCAAGGGACTCACGTCTGAGCATACCCTGCCAACTTATGGCGAACAAAGCGGTACAAAAGGGGGTGGTGATGGACGGAGCACCACCCCCTTTTGTACCGCTCTTTACAGGAGAGCGTACTATTGGAGCGACCCTGGACTCATCTGATAGATTCAGGTCTAATGCATCCTGGTCTATAACCATTAGTGCAGGAGGCTCCACTAATAAGCAGTCAGTGACAAGAGGTGCAATAACATTTGGGCTACTGTTAACGTCAATGGTCGGAGATGTTAATTCGGAGAAACTCTCCCGGCCAAATTATTTTCTTCTATCATTGTTGATCTTACTCACCACCTTAACTAGGTAGTTATCCATGGTTGATTTGTTTTTAGCCATTGGTGTGCTTATGGTACACTTTTTAACTATCAAGGCTATATAACAAAACACCTCGAGTAAATGCTACCAGCACTGTTCAAGCTTTACAAGTACTTGTTAAGTAATCACCCAAACATTAATCTCGAAATACAAAAACAATGTTATTGCTGCGACCAAGCGTGCTTAAGTGACACAACAGTCAGGGGGTAGCCATACAGGCAAACTGGCAAAACAGGCGACAAGCAGCCCCGCCCT
The DNA here is from genome assembly GCF_964204655.1 of Triturus cristatus. NCBI lineage: Eukaryota > Metazoa > Chordata > Amphibia > Caudata > Salamandridae > Triturus > Triturus cristatus. Next base: position 1,084,307,497 of record NC_140584.1, on the reverse strand, counting down.
TCTCCTTTCACCTGGGCATAAGGTGAGCGACTCAACCCAAAAAGGACCTCCAAATGCATTCGAAGTAAAGAAATAGAGAGCCCACAATGCTTTCAGGGAGCCATTGGCTCGGTCACACGATGAGAAACAAAAAGAAAAAAACAAAAAGCAACAGAAAAGCCGTCAGCGTCACCCCCCCAGAAGCTGGCCACCAAGACTACACAGATCACAGCACAAAAAAAGGGGGCTATGTCAATAATATATGCCTTAGTCCTAGAATGAAATGTTCGGCACAGGCAATGAGCGGGTATATAACTTCCGTCAGTCAATGGCTCTTCCCTAGCCTTACCTCGCGACAAGGGGGATGGCCCAGCCCAGCCTCTTCCAGCCCCGGACGGCCACAGACGGCCCGCCCTTTGCCCGGGCTTAGCCCGGCGCCGCCCGCGTGCGTCCCGCGAGGCGGTGGGAGCCTCTGCTTTTAAAGCGCCTCCGGGCGCGCTGGTGGGCGGAAGTGGACTGGTGCCGCTAAGCTTCTCGGGAGCTGTAGTCTCCCCCCGCTGCGGCCGGCGATGTCGTTCGGCGGCAGGGGAGACTTACAGCGTTGCCGCCCTGTGGATTGTACCCAGGTAGGATCAGGTTCTGCTTGGTTAATTGCTGCCGAAGAGAAAGTGTCCCCCGCTCCACCGAGGGAGCCTCTGCTTTTAAAGCGCCTCCGGGCGCGCTGGTGGGCGGAAGTGGACTGGTGCCGCTAAGCTTCTCGGGAGCTGTAGTCTCCCCCCGCTGCGGCCGGCGATGTCGTTCGGCGGCAGGGGAGACTTACAGCGTTGCCGCCCCATGGATTGTACCCAGGTAGGATCAGGTTCCGCTTGGTTAATTGCTGCCGAAGAGAAAGTGTCCCCCCCCCCCTTTATCTAATGTTTTCTCAAAATCCTTATGAACCATCAACTCAAAAGACGGTGACACCAGTGTACAACACCCTCTTCCTCTCATCAAATAAAAGGGAGAGACTCCAGTCACTGAATGCGGCATGGTATGATATGCCCAAAGCTTCTCATTTAGAAAATCAAAAACATTCTTCCTACTCTCCAAAGCACACTGAATACCATCTTTAACGAATCTGTTAGCCCTCTCCACTTGACCATTAGCTTTAGGACAATATAAAGAAGTGTGTTGCAAAGAATAGATGAATCAAAAGTGTCTCCAAACATTCCTATTGGCAACTAAGCAACACAGAATGTACCTACATCAGAGTACTGACATCAGGGAATTCCAACAAGCATAATACTAATAAAAGGACACTACACAACAGGAACCTAGTCCGGTAATATTCCTGGTCGTGGCCAAGTCTCTCAAGAATTGCCTTCTTGATGTCAGGATAGGGCGTAGTGCCATCGGGGTTGGCAGCCTGATAGGCCGCCTGTAACTCTCCAGACAATAGGGCTGCCATATACTGGCCCCACCTCTCCTGGGGCCACCCCGCCGTCGTCGCCACCCTCTCGAAATTCACCAAAAAATAGTCGGGGTCGTCTCCCTCCTGAAATTTCTGCAAGACTGAACTAGGGACGTTTGGGTGTACCCTGGCAGCCGAAATAGCGTCTGTGAGAAGTAGTATGGCTGAGTTCTGCGTTTCTTGAGGCCATTAGCGCCGCTTGTTCTATTAGGGCCGTCTGGAATGCCTCCCTTTCTTTTTGCGCTGTTTGGCTTTGTTGTTCCATGACCAATTGGAGATGTCGTTGACCCTCAGCCAACTGAGTAATGATGGCTTCCATGGTGACGGGTTAGGTCATAATGAAGCACTGACCTAATATCCCACTTCTGACACCACTGTAATTCTGTAGTGGTCATGCAAAGGTCTAGTAAGGAGAGACAGGGAGGGCTTCATCCTTCATAGTGCTTTCTTTATTAAGGACTGTACTGTCTGACAGAAGGGAAGCAAAAGAAATATAGGAAAAAAAGAGTTGTAGAACAGTCCGCAGACAAGGGAAGCAGTCTTTCTCTGTACACTTCTTTCCTTTAGGTGCAATTGGGCTTGCCTCCTTCTCCCTTCCTCCCAGTGGGCTGTTTGCGGGGCTTGGTAATATGCTTGGCGTCTTCCTCAGTGACAGCCGAAAAAAGAGAAAACACAAAAAAAATAGTATTAGGAGAGGGCTGAGGGGTTCAAATATGGACCTCCACCGAACACCCACGTGATTGTGTGCTCTAGGGGTACTTCAGGGCATGCAGTGCTCTGGCGGTGCTTCACAACTGCCACCTCTCTCTTGGGCTTTTCTCTCCTAGGCTCCTCTCTTCTGGGCTCCTCTCTCCTGGGCTCCTCTCTCCGCGCGTCTTCCCCCAGCAACAGCTCTTCCCTCACAAGCGCGTCTCGCCTCTCGTTTCGTGCTCTTCCTGCTTTGACTGCAGCAGCGCTCACGTGATCCGCATGTCGCGCTGTTGGAACGGTGACCGTCTCGCCCTTCTGAGGCACCGCGGCGGCCATCTTGGATGTCCCGATCGCGATCGCGGGACTACAGGTATTTGGACAGAGCCGATTTAAACCTTTCTTTATTAAGAGGGTCATGTGAATGGCGCTAGCGTCGTTCCAGTTTTTACAATGGCTCTTTTCAGACCGGAGATTAGGTGTGTACCAAGGTGTCTGTGGGCGTTTTGGGATCAGGGGCGAAGTTTTCAAGGGAGCCAGAATATCTATTGTGGATTGCAGGCTTATCTTAAAGTCGATCAAACATTCCTCCACAGAGTCGGAATCCGAGTCCTGAGGTGGGACAAAAGTGTCTTGAAAGAGAGTGGGCGTTAATTTATGCCACTGTCTGTACCTCCTAATGGTGTTAGTTCTAAGGGCTAAGTGTTCCTTAGGGCCGGTGGTCTGACCATGTGAGAGGGTGGGTTGTTCCAAAGACAATGTTGGGTGAATTAGTGAGAACTAGATCTAACATATGCCCTGCCACGTGAGAGGGTTCGTCGGTAATTTTGGTCAGCTCAAGCGTAGACAGGTCTGTCCAGAGTGAGGAGGAGTCAGGATTGTCGGGATTTTCGCTGTGCACATTGAAATCACCGAGAAGCAAAAAGTTATTCATCGCAATGACATGGGGGGAAATAAAGTCCATGAGTTGGGAGGCGGAATTAAGGAGTGGTCCCGGGGGGAGGTACACAAGTGCTCCTTTCCAGCTAAGTTGTGCATGCAAATCCATTCTAAACACCAGAATTTCTAATTTGTCATTGCTTGATTGGTCTAGTATGGAGACTTTAATGGGGTCTTTATAAATTATAGTTACCCCTCCTTCCGTCCTACATGGTCTGTCCTATTTTTGGATGCGATAGCCGTCTGGTAGGGCTAGTGCAATGGCTGGATTGGAGGATGGTTTAGTCCAGGTTTCCGTTAAAAATCCGATGTGGGGGAGGGAGTGGGAGAGCATGTCCCAAATATTAACAGCGTGTTTGGGGAGTGATCTGACATTTGCAAGAAAACAATTCCATCTTCCGTATTTATGGGTGGTATGTGAGGCACGTTTTTGATTGTCAGAGCATTGAGGACAGCTAGTTCCTAGGTCATCTGCTATAGCGCTGTTTCTGGGTAGTGTGGATATCGTGCACTGGTATCCACAGGTTCTGCGAGCAAAAGGTTTTCTGCCTCTATCGCTATAATACATGTATTTGTGGTAGGCAAATTGACCAGACATTGGCTGTCTCTGATTTTCACCAAGTCAAGGCTGGAATAACTGTAACGGGCTCTCATGTTACTGGCCGGATCTGTAAACAAACCGGCAGGAGTTCTGGCTCCTGGTGACGGCCAGGCGTGGACGGGCGCAGACGGGCTTGCCTTAGGTGCGCCAGGGGCGCGCCCGCTGAGCGCGTCAGGCCGGGCATCTGTTTTTATAGTTTCAGGCAGCTGAACTGCTGACCTGAGGTCGGGAATCTGGCGAGGGTGTTTTGTGTCACTTCCGGGTGGTGTCAGCTCCCTCCATTCAACCCGGAACAATCCGTGATGGACCAGGGAGGCACCCCACGAAAAACAGGTGAGCGAGAGGAGAGTGAGTGAGCAAAGCAAATTTTAAATATGGTACAGTTTTAAAGCAGAGCAGGATTAAAGCGAGCTAGCGCTTGCATTTCTGATTCAAGGAGCCCTTTCCCAGGCGCTCCCAGAGAGAACAAAGACAATTTTAAAATGTGTGAGAGTTATTAAAAGAAAGCTGCAAGCGCTAATATTTCTAATTCAAGGAGTCCTTTCCCAGGCGCTCCCAGTGCTGCTGTACCGAGCGTACTAATTACTTGGTCAGTTACCCTTTGGTTGCCTCAAGCGCGTCCGCATGATACCGGGGATTGGTGGGAACAATACATGGGCAGGAACCTTACTGGCAGAGAATGGGAAAAGGTCACAAACTATATGCAGAACATCTCTAGAAATGTGAGATTGAAATATACACAGTTTAACTATTTGCACTCCACTTACTTGACACCTTGGTGATTAAATTTCATGATAAGGGAAAAAATGAATGCAAGTTGTCAGGAGGTAGACGCAGAATTTATGCATATGGTATGGGGGTGTTCAATATTGCACCCTTACCAGGAATAGGTGATAACGGTCCTCCCGAAATGTGCTTACTGGGATTATTTCTGAGATCAGCATCAAATAGACCACACACTAAATTCACAGACTTAGCCCTCAAAGATTGCTAAATGGTGCATCGTGATGCACTGGAAGGCATCAGAAGTTCTATCTACTTTGAAGTGGAATAGAGATGTATGCAAGTAGGCCACTAGCGAACACCACACACTAGTATGAGAGGAGAGGCAAGGACTTAGGTGCCACCCTATTGCTGAATGCTGGAATGAGCGACTCATGACCTGTGCACACCCAGAACAGACCCCCAAGTAAAAGTGCATCAGAACACGCATCTGGCACAGATGTGGGCGCCCATATTCCACAACCTCTACAAGTGACATGCTAAACGGGAGCACCAGGCAGTGGCTGGCGACATGATGTGTACTTAGACAAACACAAGGGCACCGTTTGTTTACCAGCTTTTTTTCTGTTATGGTTTTATTGGAGAAACTGTTTATACTGTTGCATCAGCTTATACATGTGTTCTTCGTCACACAATGCCTAATGAACAAATAAGAGTTAGAAGAAGATGCCACCGACCCCCTCTATCCCTGTAGCGACTTTAACTGCAGCTCGCTGAGGAACCTCAGAGGGTGGAAATCACCCCTGATTGAGATGGGCTTGTAATGAGGAGATGTAAGAACTTGCTAGATGTAGTTATAATGATGTATCCAAATGATAAAAGACAAATGTTAATAACTGTAAAACGTAATTAACAGTTAAAAAAAAAATATTTGTTATTTACAAGGATGATTTGACACATGGCAATTAATGATGTCCCTACTGGGGAGATAATTGTAGCTGAACATTTGTTCCCCATTTTCCAAGAAAATTAGATAGCGTTCAAGACAGTAGGGATAGACATTGGTTCCTCACAACAGGGAAAGGCACCTGGAGTTAATCACGAGGAGAGATGTGAAAGAGGAGAAGTAGGGGCACAAGGTAGGTAATGGGAGAAACAATTATTAGGAGCGTGGAACAAAAAAGGTAGAGGAAACGAAATAAATGCCACCAATTAGATTGTTGCAAATACTAACTTTAAAACTGCTATTATGGATTTATAGATCAATCCAGAGCAGATATATTTTTTATTACAATAGACTCATGCTATGAGAAGTAACCTCAAAATACTAAATAAATATTACTGGGTACAAGAAAGTAGACAGTTGAATAGAAGTATTATAGTTCACAGTTTCCTAATACCAGAAAAAAGGGGCCCAAGAAATTGTGAAAAATCAGGAGCAACCATGAAGAAAATACAAATTTGCTACAATATGAAAAGAAAGGAACATCTGACAGAGGACATGTACAGACTCTGGGGGCTAGGGGTAGTGTAAATCTGGTTGGTAATGGTATTAATTTGTTGGCAGATCGCTTGGGCAATTATTGTAGTGTTTCTAGCAGTAGAAGTCAGGTGACTTCAGAGAAGAGTGTGTGTGAACACTGTAGTAATGTGATCACTGAGTTATCACAGTACATTGGGTTCAAGGAATCTTAGTGAGTATTTGAGGCAAAGTAGTGCGAATGGACTGCTGGTACTTTTAAAGGATCTTATGCTACAAATGTGTATGGTTCTACACTCTCTATATATGAGGATTCCATGTTCGTAGTGTGATGTACTTTGTATGAAGTATTTGTTTTTTCTACTTTTTTTTTTTGTAGAAAAGAGAGTTCATATATGAAAGCTATTACATGGTGTATAGTGTACAGGTGAGGACAGTATGCTATAAAGTCATGATCTGCTACAGTGATATGGAAATATAGAATGTATAAGGTAGTGTTTAACAAATAAGTACTGGCCAGGTATTTAAAGGGCTCTCCTCAGTACAGAATAAAGCCCCTTCAAACCACACTATATTTACAGCATATTATTAGCAGCACAACTATTAAACAATCTTATTGAATACATTATTTTTAATTAAAATGTTTTAATTACTCCTCAAAGTGGTCTCAAATAAAATTTCAAATGAACCCTTATTACTCTTCAGGAAGGGTTGATTCATGTGCTTTGACATTAACCATTTGTAATTGAAGTCCCAAATATTTCTGGCTGAACACCCAATTCGCATCTAAAGAATAGTCTTTCACTCCAATTATGTCTGCGAAATTTTACTAACCAGGTTAATCCCAATAAGGCACATATGGCCAGGTTTAAGTGCATGGTCGTTAGTAAATTTTACTGCAGACTAAAGTTTTATAATGAGATGAGTTCCACATTTGGGGAATAATTTTCTGCTGGAACACCAACATCACATATCACTAATTCATCTGGACTATTTTAATAAATATAGCTATTTATTGTACTTTTTTGTTGCAAATGGATAATGTTGTCATTAGATAAACACTCTATTTCTCTTTTCAATCTGCCCCAAAGTTGTACTTTTCTATGTACAAGGAAGTAAAAACATCTCAACCACCATTATGCATTGCCTTGATGATATATCCAAAGGTTTCACATGATATTGCGTTTACTTCTTGAAACATATTGATGCCACCATGACACATGCCAGCTGTTGAGAAGGTCAAAAGCAACCCGTGTATAATTACTCTGTAAAACAGAATCATGTTCTACACAACTCTATATTTGAAATGTAATTAATATTATATAGCATGAAAATATGAATACACAAGGTAGGTATTCATCTATAAATCATATACTTAAGTCTATCTGCTTGACTGTGACTGCAAGGCGCTGTTTAATCAACATGTGCTTATGTTTAAAAGTAATATTTCCATTTGTAAACAGACATTTACCGAATCAGCTTAAGATAATGATCAGGAGCACAGATTCATTGCAACAGAAATTAAGGAATGCAGAGACTTTTTTGAGAAGGTAAGAACTAGGTTTTATTTCCAAAGTGGCATGCACATTGAAAACATTATTCCTTAACAAATACTTCTAGTTTATCATTATTTTTATTATCATTACAAATACGTCTAAATAGATGGGCATGTATTGATTTGGCTTGAACATTTTTAGAATGAAGATACAAAGGAGTAACTGCTTGTTCTTTCCAGCTGTTGTTAACTTTTACAGGTTTTACTCCCAAAGTCGATTTCCCGAATGGCACATGAAATCCAAAGCAATTTGTAAAACTATTTTAAAAAGCCTGATACCAGACACAGGCACTGTTGGATGTGGGTAGTAGATTTCTGATGATGTTATACCATGACCTATTGCAAAAATATGCAGAGTGCAGAATTACAAAATATATGACTAGTGTTAAACTATACATTGTTATCCATATTGCCTGGTAGTTACGCTTAATATTACAAAAACATGAAATAAAAATAGATAGGTAAGCTTACTTTTCAAAGTTTAACTTCAGATGTGATATACAACATAGAAAAAAAACACTACAAATGATGCAATATTATTTGTTAGTAAGTAGTATAAAAGCAAAGGTAGCTTAAGAGTCTAATCTCATAATGTCAACAATAAATTGATTCATGAAATACTTAATATTGCAATTTTGCAGTTTCTTCATTCTCCCTTAATATATTTGTCTTTTCTGGCTGATGCAACTTCAGAATGAGTTCACAAAGAAGTAACTGTGCTTCCTCTTCCAGCTTTTTCAAATCAGATGAAATGTTGTTAATGTTTTTAATTATGACATCAAGACGTTGTTGGTGGCTATCAGGAGTATTTGTATGCATAGCTGATACTGCTTCTACTATGTTCTTGTCACTCATTTTATACAGCAAGGATTTACAGTTGCCTTTTATCACTTTTTATACCTGAAACAATTATAAGTATTATTGACATCCAGTGTGATACATGTACAACCTCAAGATACAGACTGTTTGATTCCCCCCTAAAAATAGTAACTCAACATTACACATAATTTATGATCGATACATGAATATATTGACAAGTGCCATATCGATTACTTAAGGTAGACTGCAGTGCCATCAGTGAAAATAAAAGGCGGTCTAAAATATATATACATACTTATATATATATTAGCCACAAGTTCACTTTTCCTGCACTGCCCTGCGGGGTGTCGCGTGGTGATGGGCATGGTACTCAACCAAGTCCACTATCAGAGATGGTCACATTCCAATTAGGACAAAAACACGCACACTCAGCACTGCTATAAATGATTGATTTTGAAAGTAAATAACGCCAGCTCATTCAAAGTGTTTCGGCTTGCCAGCCTTGCTTACACATCATGCATATGGCTGGGTCCAAACTGCGGTGGCGTAGTGGGCAAAAGACCGATGGATTTAACCCAGATCTTTTGACTGGGGGAGAAAGTTTGCATTGTCAGCATTCCATCCATCATTTGTTTGCTGTAACACTGCGTGAGCAAAGCCGGCACGCCTAAACGTGTACCATGAGCTGGGTGTTATTCACTTTAATAAATCAATAATTTACGGCAGTCCTGAGTGCACGTGTTAATGTTCTAATTCTAGCGTGATCAGCTCTTATAGATATAATTTAAAAAAAACAGGTGGTCATTGGGTAAATCATAACCACTGAGTGTAATCTATTTTAAGGGATTTTCGTGCATTTAATACTCTGGTGGGAGATGGGAATATGACAGATTTATGTCTCGATAAATGCAGGTCTCCATACCAGCCTTTAGCAATTTCAATTGAGTAAATTAGCTCATTTAAAAGCACCCTTGAATTCGTTTTTTCCCCTGGTTCTTTCCTCTTAAAACCTTATCTGAATTCTTCAGACCTTCTGTATCCAAGATTGGTCTCTGCAACACGCAAACCTGCATTATATGGGATGAGTGACTTGAAAAATCTGCTCTCTTTTACATTTCTTTGCACATTTATCATTTACACTGAAGAGAAACAAATTATGTGTTGTGAGCACCATTGAAAATAATTTTAAAAAGTATTTGGGGTGGAATGGGTGGCATACTTCCTGTGTGCCGAAGAGTCAGAAGTATCATAGGATCTTTCAATTTCAGATTGAGGCAGTTCTGAGTACTAATATTATAGAAGGGCGAGGAGTGCTTTACGCATATGAGTGTTACAGAACTAAAGTATTGGTTCAAAATAACAAGGGCATTTTATCCCAAATGCATAAATACAATGAAATTGTAAGAGATGTGTACACTTCTGGAGTCATCTGGGAGTGCAACAAGCAATGGGTCTTATATGGAGTAAGCTCGTAAATATATTCAGTATTTTAGGGTCAATTAAGGCACCTCAGAGCATTCTTGTTAAGTGCTGGAAATAGAATGATGTGCCCAACAGGAAATGGTGCCCCTGGTGAAAACATGTACTTGCAGAAGACAAATAGTGAATACATATAGTATAGTCACCTGGTGGATTTAATCTCACAATAACTACTGTGCGAACAACGGCATCACTAGCCACTATTCACAGGGAAGATAAAAAAACTCATCAGTTACCACTTTTCAAATGGGTCTGCTTAAATTTGCACAGCTCCCTCGGAAATAAATTTGGATCATTCGCATAAATGATGTTTAAAATCTAGTACATATGCCACAACTACTAGCGCAGTGGGCTGAATCACAGCCACCCAATCGGTGTAATACGAATCTGGAATTATAGGATCTATGTAGTATTCGGAACTGTATAAAGCTGAAACAAGCTTGTATAGCTTTTTCTCTAGGGCTTTGTAGGGCCTCCACCCAGTTATCATCCTCAATTAATCCTAAGTCTTTCTACCATGCCACCTGTAGTAAACGTAACAGATATGGGGAGTTATTCATTATTTCTTTGTATACTAGGGAGATCGCCTTGACTGGCATAGGATCCTGTAACAATCGGTCCTCCAGAGGAAAAGACTAAGGAATGTGATCCCCCTCCGGGCACATGGCACCACAGTGCATGTTTCAATTGTAGATAATTAAACTGTTCCATGGCCTTCCATCTGGAGGTCTGCAAATGACAGTAATGCACTCCCCTAAACTTCGCCGAGTCGATGAATCCCTATCAGTCCCCATTTAAGGAAACCTTACAGGTTCCCGACTTCGCGTGCTGGTCGCTGTCCCATAGTGGTGTTGTCGCGAGTGGATTGAATAAGAATTGAAGTCATTCATGTTTTATCACATGTACATCTATATCCAAATGACTTGTCGGTTGATTTCGCTACTGCCTGAAACTGATATGGTGGATTTCTCTCTATCTTGGAATGTCATTTTATTGCCTGTAAATGTATACTTTAATGCACACTGAGTAACTGTTCAATAAAAAGATTTATTTTAAAAAATCTAGTAAATTTACCCAGTTATTCAGAAAAAAGTGTTCAATATGCACTACTGTCTTCTGTCATTTGGAGAGATACTTTGAACCATAAATCCTATAAGTGGTTACAGTATCTCTAAAAATCGAATGTCTTTTGATCAGTGAATAAGTGTCAACATGAATAATATTACAATCACTTAACTCTGTTTCAAAAAAGTAGTCGGGGGACAACTTCCAAACTTTTGATTCTAATGTGATCTCCGAGCTCAGATCTGTCTAACCGAGTGAGGCCAGAAATGCTTTATAATGCCATTTTCTAATTCCTTCTATACAAAGAAGATTAGAGAAAAAACACAATGCAGTAATAGGGCATAGATCTATGAGAGTTCATGAGGCACAGTGTCACTGCCAAATAGTAAAAAGCAGAACAATCTAAATATGGTTTAATGCAACTGAAAATTGAATTACAAAGGTTGGTGACTACTATGGTGATGTGGGTGGAGGAATGATGCATAAAATACTACACCTACACTTATTATTTTATTGTGTATAATTGGTCTGATATTTATATTTAAGCTCTAAGAAATAATATGTTTCAGAAATAGGTTAAATTATGAGTGTAAGAAAGAAGAGATGACAACAACCAGAAAAAGGTAGAGACTGAAATTGACAACTTTAAAGCTAGGGTTTTTGACGAGTTAAGAGTATTTGATCATTCAACACTAAAGAAGCAGAAAATGAATAATAAAGTGTTTTAGGTAGTGTGGTTTGATGATTTATATAATCAGAGAGAGGGACAGTGAGAGAATTTAGAATTAATAAATAGTGTTTAATTACAATGAATGGGCCACAAATATTGGAATTGAGGTGTATTTGACATATTAATACTTTGAAAGTGGAAATGGAAATGATTAGGCCTCAGATTCATTTGCAGTTTTCCTCTCTATGCAAGCTCGAGTTCAAGATATGTCCTTAGGTATTCTGTAAAATACTCTTAATTCATGTAGTTTTACAGCTGTGTTTTACACTGTATCTTAAAATGCATTCTTCTTTGTGTTTCTAATGTTCCTGGTGAAAGAAGCAGAGCTCAAATATATCCTTACAATGCATTTGCTCTGGCTAGCAACAGGTTGTGCATGTAATTTTAAATGTGCTTTTGTTTTCTCTTGTTTAGTATAATACAGGATTAGTAATTAGTATTAGAGCAAAAGTCATTTGTCAAGTGATGTATTTTCTGTTTAACCACTGGCTATTGTGATGTATCATTTCTTTCACACCATAGTGACTGTGTCATTCCTGTGTTCAAAAACCTGTATTGCATGCGGATTTTGGAATATTTCCCAGAAGCTTTCCTTTTTTCTCAGTACTTAGAGATTTTACAGATTTTACCTTGCCGTTGAAAATGAGCAGTCCTTATATTATGCTCTTTGACTTATTATTTGCCTTGGGCTTGACTATATTTGGTTCTGGCCATTAACTAGAACAGGGCTCAGTCTCTATTACCCTATGCTAATTCCCATGTATTTGCATTTTGAGAAGTATTTGCAGTTTTATTTGAATAGACTGTTTTTGCCATCTGTAATGATGCTTGAATTTTAAATAAATCTTCATGATTTTGATTCTGAAATTTGCCTGGTGTAAGTGATTTGATTTGGTTTATCTCTAGTCCAGGAACATCATCCTATGGAACTCACATAGGTCCCTAATTCCCAAAATGAGCGCTTAGGAAGTAATAATTTAGTGTCAATAGAATTTGGGAGAACAGAAATAGCACCCACACTTATCAGAGCACTTACACAGCAAAACACCATCACTACACAAAAATAGGCTAAAACGGTTTGTTTTACTCATTGTAATGAGACCTTTCTGAGATATAGCTACAGACTGCTTTTGAAAGACCTCATCACATTAGTGCTTTAGAAAAGAACAGAGAGTAATACAGAGAACGAGTAGTCTTTGGATCAGCCACTGTCAGCTATTGGCATGTTTGCGGGTTCCCATTTCAAGCACCAGTTGTATGGGTTGTCTATCACAGCCCACGGCATTTTGTGGAGGTTTACCTTTGCTTTACTAACCATTGGTGACTATGGGAAAGAATACCTTTGAGGCATGTATTTTTTAAGATGCCCACAAAGGCCATCTTACAAGAGGTGATACGATGTACAACATATCCGGTGATTTTTCTGCTCGGCTGCTACTCACACAGTGCAGCATGCCCAGCTGCTCTTTGCTGATATTACCTGTCGCTTGTGATGTTGCTGCCGGGGCAGTGATAAAACCTGCTAGATAATTGCTCAAATTCAGCACACCCAGGTTATTGAGCTGCTACTGCCACGCTGCTGCTCACATTTATCATGCCCAGCAGTTCTTGTGATGCTACAGCAGCTGATGCAGCGCTTGTGATCTTGCCTTTGGAATGCTGATCACAGTCCACTTGCTGGCTGCTCTTGTGATGTAAAAGCCAGCCCAGTAGCTCTCCATGCACTGTCACTTATGCATTTCAGTTTTTACGTGTGAGTGCAATTTCTATTACTGCTGCATGGTCTGTGTCTATTTGAGCGTTAGCATGAGGAAAGTTTGCACTTATGGTGTCGGTACAGAAATATTGGTGTGTGCTAGGTCAGAGCTACTACTGTTGCCCATACTCAAAATGCAGGGTGCATTTATTAGGGAAGCCAGCTCTGTCACCCCCTGCCGGGAAAACCAGCGGCTGGTGGGACATTGAGCACTAAATGAACGGGACAGAAACTAGTTGTGCTCTTTCAGTGCTCAATGTCTCAGCACCTTCTACTTTTCCACAGACAGTATGCCCGAAGCTCCCTTGCTGATCCGCCGGAGCACCAGTGGCAAATGATGCCCAATTGGCTCAAGGCAAAGCCAAAAGGTCTGTCTAATATCTGAAAATACAAGCCAGAACTACTGACTTTGTCAATCAGTGATTCAGTGTACGAACCAGCCTTACCTCTCGGTTAATTTAAAAAGTAGTCACTATGATCTCTATTTGATGTACCTGTATACACTCCAATATGTGAGATAACAGCTGTTCCCGCACATTTTGGAATTGAGTGCTACAGTCAATACTAAATCCCCACAATTTTCCCTAGCCTTTCTGATCCTGCCTAAATGTACCAGAGGATAATTGCCAGTAAATTCATATCCATCTAAACTTTGGTGCAAAAAGCCCATTTCCCTGTATAATTCCTGATTTTTCTTGAGGAATCTCTGAATAGGAGGTACATTCCATACCCAGTAAATACCTCACCCAGGTGTGCCACTATTTAATAGGTCTAGTAAATGTGTCAGCCACCTCCGAGATACTCTTAATCGAGTCCTTTTTAGGTCTCGCCTGAGCCATCGCTGCTCTGGCGAGACATTTAGTAAGTGGGTTTAAAAAATTCTACCACACGCTTTTGCCTGTGGCCTAAAGCTTGCGGTTACGTGCGCGGGCACGCACGGCGCCATCTGGCTTTCCTGTCTGTCCATCGCGATCACTTTCACAGCCGTACGGCGCCATCTGGCTTTTCTCTCTGTCCATCGCGATCACTTTCAAGGCCACGTCACTTTCACGGCCGTGCGGCCAATGCTTGTTCTACTTAACACGCGATACACATGTGACTTGATACCGGCCTTCATAATGAGCTGCAGACTGTTGAGGTCATTGTTCAAAGACCTCAGTTACTTTTGTTGCATTGGATATCATGAGGGTAAGAGTGCGCAGCTTTTAAACACTTTGATGTTTTCATTATGACTCTCAACATTATTATATCGTTCAATAAAAGTTTAGTAGCATTAGTGCTCTCTCGCAGTAACCTGCATGCCATGGCAGTGTTGGCTTTTCACTCTCCCTTCCATTATCATGCGTTTAGCTAACCCACATTAGTACAGCTTATCTTATGTGTCTTTCACCTAAGGGATCACATGCTTTATGGCAGCACTAGCTCATTTGTTACAAATTTGAATTACAGCATGCCAATCGGCATTCGAGTCTTACCAGTTTTTGTTTACATGCTAAATTCATTCCCTAAATCATGTGTGCCTTTTTGATTACATGGCTGCGTTTATGTGTGCATGTCTAGGTGGGTTTCATTTTACTTGTCTATGTTTATTCTTTGACCCGCATTTTCCTTTTAATAAAAAGAAAGCCACTTCCGGGTCACGGAGTAACTTTGACAATATATATATTTGGTTGTTTTGCGATTTTTGTAAAGAACCAACATGTAATTATTACAAATTGACTTTCACTTCTGGTAACACTTCACTGGCTTTCCATTGAAGCTGGGTTATATAAAAAATGGCAAGCATTGCTCAAAAGGCCCTACACACATCAAGTACACATTACCCAGCTGTCAAGCTTAAGTTATCTGATGATGTCAGACCATCACAGGAATGCTGAAGCCCTGCTGATAGAACCCCTGGCCTTTAAAAAGGAACAATTTACAGCGCAATCCTTTTCAGGAATAGGAAACTCCTTACCTTCAAGCCTATGCAGGACATTTTTAAATCTGATATGAGAGTTCTTCTACTTTTTGGAAGTCATTTAGGTTAATCTCCCTTCTAAATTCTACACTTCGTTGGTTTGATTTCTGCACTGATGAGAGCATTCAGGCTTAACTCCCTACCTCAACTTCATTGGACGCCTTTCAGTACCTGGCATTAGTCCACATCCTTTATTTATGGCTTATGTGATTTATACCTTACTTTAATGTTCTTTGTCTATTATAAATGTCCCAGCATCTTGAGTAATGGTATATGCCTTATGTAATAAAAAAAAATTGTGTGAAGTTCTCTAACATGTTTGGGTAATGAATGCGCGATGTAAACCCGCATAAATAAAATAATAAATAAATCAATAAAATCTCTATAATTGCACATGGCGAGTCAGCTCTTGATGTCACTGTGGGTAATTGGCTTGTGTGCCCCAGCGAAAGTATTTTTTTTATCTTATGCAAGTTAACCAGATCTGTAAATTGGAGCAATTTTAAACACACCTGCAAAAAACACATTAGTGCATAAGAGAACATAACCGTGACACTTCCACTCTAAAGTGTATTTTAATGGGCACTGTGGGCTAAAAGAAGATTTAGTAGCATCTCTGGTATGTTTTTGTAAAATGCAAGGAAGCCTTGGGGAGTATTTATACATTTCAAAGATATTGCCCGCTTTTACATGTGAAGCCCTTTTTCAGAGAGTGAGCCCGGTTTCCTTGAAGTCTGAGATCTGTGTCACAGCATTTGTCAGATAAGCAGGCCTCACATCTGCCCTCCACTGATAAGGGACTTTGGTGTAATGTGCAAGGGTAGGGGTACAGCCGCTCTCGTGCTCACCAACCCTGCCCTGCATGCCTTCAGCCCCTCTTTATATGTAAAGATTTGATTAATTAAATTATCTAGTGGACAGTGTCTTATGCATCTGTGTGTGATCTACTTGTCGCATAAAAGTATCAGCCTTTAAGGTCTGGTACAATACTAGCTTCAGACTACTGTCTTGCACAAATATCAAATCGTTTTCAATCATATCGGCCTTTGGCGTTATTCATTGAAAATGTATACCCAATGGGACGTTATTTTTATTAGTTATGTCACACAATATTTCTGTGTACACTGTTCTGACACACAATCCAAAGAGGTCTGGTACCAGAATACCATTGCCAGAATACTACTGTCTGTCATAAATATTTAGTTATTCGCAAACATGTCACCACTTTGGAGCTATTATTAGAAAAATACAGAGCCAATTGGCTGATATTTTTGTAAACAATGTTTAGGACACTTTATTTATGTGAGACGATATTTCTGTATTTGATAGTTTGACCTTCAAGCCCATTGGATGTTTTCCACAACACAGGCCTTTTGGGCAAATTGCCAGTGCATGTCCACCAAGCAGGTTCTCAGTGTTGTGTGTAGTCTCTTATGCTAACATATTAACACTTACAAAATGAATGAGTGTGGAAGGGAGTGCTGCAGGAGCCCTCTTGTACATACTCTAATATGCCTTTGAGTATCGGATTCAAAACATACAACTCTACATTAGAAAAAGTGCAAACAGTACACATATCTATCTATATGTACTAACTGAGTATGCATATCTACCCGGAATACTCAGCTTTTTTTATTTTACATATTTTAGATGTTTTTTCGCACCCCATCATGCCGCCCGTGGCAGACTGGCTGTTGACATGCCTTGGGTGAATGTCATGCACGTAACGCACTCCCTGTTGTGTTTAATATCATGTGCATTCTCTTTATATATGTTACGGTGCTTTTGTGTTGCTTTATTGTGTATACTTTTATGGATGCTAGAATGCATCCGAATAGAGTTTTATTGCACTGAATTGACTCCACTTCTTTCTTAGGAACCCCATTGTACTTGAAGGTTTATCCTCTCACTAACCCTTTTAGTCGATGTCCTTTCTCCCAACCACCACCCACGCACTCAAGACCTATGCATGCGGCAGCCCCCTTGGCAACAGCAGCACTGGGCTGCTGTTTACTCGACTCACCATTAACATTAAGAAAACAAGCATTGGCATAGCCAATAGGTCTCGCCTTTGGGACCTTATAAGTGTTTAGCCATGCAACACGATGTTGTTGCACCAAGGATATTCTGCTGGATAACTAAACACTTATAAGGTCCCAAAGGCGAGACCTATTGGCTATGCCAATGCTTGTTGTTACATCCAAGCTCAACTCTATTAATACGTGAGGGAAAATGCATGTGGATTTACAGTAGGTACATTTTTAAGAAGTTATTTGTTAGTTGTTTTCCATAGCGCTCACAGAAGGCAGGAAGGAGGCAGCTCAGAGCACTAATAAAAACAGAACACAATCACTAACTTCTGAGATCCCTGGATGGAAAAGTCCACTCTTATTTCTACACATCCCTTAATGCCTGTTTTACTGCATTGCATGAATGATTGAATACTCTTAAATGCGTGAATTTTTTTAATGTAGACAATTGGTATATTAAATATTCAATCCTGCTTTTTAGTAACAGACAAATAGGTGTCTAGACATGAATGAGTTGTGAATAATGTATGCCATATATGCTACATTTCCGTTTAAATATAGCAAAGTTTGTACTGCAGTTGCCACTGGACAAATGATCCACTGCCATTAAAGTGAGGCAAACAATAAAGTTGTGAGATCTCTTTCTTCGACTTATGATATCGATGCACACTCTCTGTGTTAACCCCTGACTATATTTTCAGGGGTTGCTCCTCTTGAAAGATGCGACTCAGAATGTAAAGTTGAATTCTTTATTAGGATTGTAGGACCTGCCCTAAGTCAGCCACTCCTCTCCCAGTCAACTGCCTGCTTCACAGCTTCCAGATTTTGGAAGCAATCGGTTAACATGTACTAAAACATAACACATCTCCCTTCCTTAATTGGAAAAGATGCAATCTAATACATTACTAACTTTTTTTTAAATATATGACTAAATGCAGAATAACCTAATTACAGGCAAAAGACTTAAATATATTATAGCCCAGTCCTATGTTACATTTCTAAATTTATGAAATAATTATATGAATATTCAAACATAGGACTCAAAATATTGGGCCGGGTTTTGTATCGCACGCTAGGTTCTTTTTTTACCCCATCATCTTTTCACCGTCATCTCCACTCCTTCTCTTCCTTCCACCTCATTGCACATAGCAACTCTCATAGTATTCCACCATTTACCATCAGCCAACTTGATAGTATTCCCTCTCACTTCAACTATCTCTTTAGGTGATGATAACTTTGAGCACCCTTTTCTATTGGGATAATAAGTGTGCACTCTAGCCAACATTCCTTTGCCATATTCTCTCTTCCCTTTTCTTATCCTTTCATTGTGTCTTTGTCTGTACCTGGCTTGACAATCATCGACCTTCTTTCGCAATTCTCTATAATCCACCCGATATAAACTAGATCTGGCCATTCAGGCGGGCAGTGCCACAGTACAAGGCACCCTTCCCTTTAACAGACAAAACGGTGTCACTCCCGTTGCTGAATGCGCCGTGACACGATAATTCCATAACATTTCTTTCACTTGATTCTTCCAACAAAGGTTGCTGTTTATAGCTAACTGAATACTCTCCCCCAACACCATGTTGAAACGCTCGATCATACCATTACCCCAGGATAGTACACAGGAGACTTGCAATGTGTGATTCCTCATTTTTAAAGAAAATTACTGAACTCTTCTGATACAAACTGCGGTCCATTGTCAGTCAACAACTCCGCAGGACACCCCTCGCGACGAAAAATGTCCTCACAAAATGCTATCACATTTTTTGTGTTTACCTCCTTCGCTAACCCCACCTTGGGCCACTTTGAGAAATAATCCATCATTACAATAGCATATTTCTCAATTGCTCCCAAACCATCAAAAGGGCCACAAATGTTCATTGATAACCTTTCGAATGGACGATTGGGTAGGGATATAGGACTTATTGTCGTTTCTTGGACCTTGTGTGACTTATCGCTACAAACGCAGGGAATGCAATCACGTACACATCTTTCTACCTGCTTATCCATCCCCGGCCATCAAAAGTCCAAACGGGCTCTTCTCTTCATAGCTGTCTTACCCCTGGGGGCTTGGCCGGCAAGATAGCCGCATAAGACGTGTCTTTGCGGTGCTCCCGCTGGAACGTAGAGGAATCCGGCATAATCCTGCGGTGCGACACTAGCACGGACCCCACAAACATCGGCCCGGCCAGGAGACACCACCTGGCACAGAATATGCTAATTCGGTACCAGTGAAGTGGCGGAGCGGAAATCGAGGGCCTGACGAAGGAGGGACGGAGCAGCCATTTTGAGTTGCCACGGGTGGCTTCGCGGCCGAGATCGAGGGCGGAATGTCTGCGGCTGGGGTCTTCATCTGTGACTGGGGTGTTGCGGAACTGTGTGGCGATTGTGCTTGCTGCCGGCGTGGGAGCGTATGTCCTGGGACGACGGCTGACCCATATTCAACGTTGGTGACAGTGCAGCTCTGTGGAGCCGTGGGGGGTATTGGGCGGACCTGGTTGCAGCGCTTGAGGTGACGGGGCCCGCCTACGACAAAGGGAGGTGAGTCGCTACTGGAGAGGGCCCCCCACCGCATGAAGCCAGAAATCTGTGACAGAGGCGCGGGCGTAGATGGGGGCCTGCCTGTGATTTTGATCATCGCTTCGAGGCGGACCGCGAGCTTTTGGAGGCCTGTGGGAGATCTGAGGCCGGACTCGCCTGATTGGTACTTGGCCTACCTGTGCACAGGGCGGCGGGGATGCGAGGTCCACCGTCCAGGACTTGAAAAGTTTACCAGTCTAAGTGCCGGTGCGAGGAGGGCTGAGCCTGGACATTAACAACGTGTGTCTCAACAGGGGGGAACTCCACCTGTGATCGGAGGCTCACTGGTGCTCTCTGATCCCCCTGCCCTGTTCAGAAACAGTTGCTGATCTTAGGCCACCCGGAATGAGGAGCGGGATGACACTGAAGCCGTAGGGTACCTGCTCTGGCTGACCCTGCTGGAGCTCCTTTTCTAATTAAGAGACCCTGTCAAGGGGGGCAGGATACGCGGGAGTTGAGGGGCTTAAGGGGATAATTTCACACGTGGGAAGATAATTGAAAGAGGATGGAACCGATAGAGACTCAGGGTGCTATTCCTGCCGATTGGGCCCTGGGGTCCTCTAGGAGAAACGAGCCACTATGGTTAAGGAAAAAACTAACTGGGTCCAGTCCAACAAAACCAGTAACTATGCACAGGCCCAACCCCAAGGACCAAACCAACAGGAATTATGAGAGGACGATGCTGCGCAGGGGGCACTGGTGGGAGGCCAGCGGGACCTTTCAATAAATGATATCCTGGCTACTATTCAGAATACTAGGATGACATGGTGACCAGGATTGATGCAGTGGCGATTAATGTCAATCTTCTCCAATATGACCTGGGCAAAGTCTCCGAAAGAGTCACCACGACCTGACAGCATGTGGAAACATTTCAGACGGAAGCTAAGTCACTCAGGGAAACGGTCATGGAGCTACAAAGGAAGACTATTAAGCTTGATGAACGAGCCGAAGACAAGGAAGGGCGCTCGAGGAGAAATAACCTGCGGTTTGTGGGATTCCCGGAGCGGGCGGAGGGACCCTTGGTGGAGTTGTTTTTGGAGAATCGATCACGAAGGTACTCGCACCCAGAAGAACATCCAAGTACTTCAACGTGGAACGAGCCCACAGGGCACTGGTCCCGCTGCCACGGCCTGGGGCTCAGCCAAGGGCCATCATAGCCCAGTTCTTTAACTATCGTGACCGGGACTTGAGCCTGCAGGCTACTCGCACTAAAGATGCCATGCAATTCGAGGGCCACCCTATTGTAATCTTCCCGGATTATACTCAGGGGGTGCAGGACTGCGGCGCACCTTCTTGATGGCAAAAAGGTGAATGAGGGATGCCGGGATGAAGTACAGCCTGGTTTTCCCGGCCAAACTCCGGATTGAACATAAGGTTTATGTTTAAATCTTTTTTATTATTAACAGAGTATCATCAACGGCATCAGCACCTATCGCCTACAACCCTGCGGGCCGGCGGTGTCAGGCTCCGTCTTCCGGTGCTCCTCGGAGTTGTACTGATGCTGAATGGGGTCCACCTCTCGACCTCCCCAAGTCCAGGATATTGAATAACACAGACTGGTGAGGTGGTCGAGCGAGGGAAGGAAGGGTAGGGACAGCAGGGAAGGAGATCTGAAACGAGAAAACAACGCAGGTTTATCAGGAGAGAGGAAACAAGGGGGGATGCTGGTACCGCCCAAAATTCTAAGGAACTGTAACTGGTAGGGTTACTCAGAGCTCTTCGACCCCCTCGCTGGGACCCTCTTCTGAGAAGAACTAAAGGAGAATAAACTAAACAGTGTGCACTGTTACCGGTCACAGTGGTGAGTCCGATTATGCCAAATACTACAAACAAAGCGTAAAAAACTTGGCGTGAAGTATTGAAACAATGTCTCCCGTCAAGGAGTCTTACGGTTTCGTAGTACTGAGGTGCCGGTAGTATGGCCTTGCCGGTGTATCTGTCGTGGGGAACACTGCCACGGTATCGAGATGCCTTCAACCAGCACCCCCAGAGGCTTTAGCGCTCCTCTGCACGAGGCTCCGCCAAGGAGTCTCTCCACCAGAGGAACGAACAAGGAAGGTGCCTACAAACAGCACCACAAGAGGCTTTAGCGCTCCTCTGCACGAGGCTCCGCCAAGGAGTCTCTCCAACAGAGGAGCGAACAAGGAAGATGCCAACAAACAGCACCACAAGAGGCTTTAGCGCTCCTCTGCACGAGGCTCCGCCAAGGAGTCTCTCCAACAGAGGAGCGAACAAGGAAGGTGCCGACAAACAGCACCACAAGAGGCTTTAGCGCTCCTCTGCACGAGGCTCCGCCAAGGAGTCTCTCCAACAGAGGAGCAAACAAGGAAGGTGCCGACAAACAGCACCACAAGAGGCTTTAGCGCTCCTCTGCACGAGGCTCCGCCAAGGAGTCTCTCCAACAGAGGAGCGAACAAGGAAGGTGCCGACAAACAGCACCACAAGAGGCTTTAGCGCTCCTCTGCACGAGGCTCCGCCAAGGAGTCTCTCCAACAGAGGAGCGAACAAGGAAGGTGCCGGGTTGGAACAAGGGCTGCTCTGCGTCTGCTACTCACGTCCCGCATCGAGAAGCGCTGAAGCTGGTCATCGGGTCGGAGCGTGTCAACGGTTCACCTGGACTGGACGCCGAGGAAAAATAACCAGCGTCTGTTTGCTCTTCCGGCTCACAGATAAGGGATTCGGCGCACAGCATACGCGTCACGTTTAGACGCGTCGCGCGCTGCGCCTCATGGGAATTGTAGTTTTATCCGAATCAGGGCAGTCAGTGACTACCGGATGCTCGGCCTGACAGGCGGGTTACTGCACATGTATTTCCAGCATGTCAAACGCCCCATCGAGATCATTGCGGACAGATCATCCTTAAACACAGCATGCCGCCTACAACCCCTCGGGGCCGGCCGCGTCTCAAACTGGAAAGGACGGGAAAACCCCCTGTCTACTGGAGGTTGATGCTGGAAAGCCATCCACTAGGTTCAACACATTCTTCAAATATACCATGTAAAAGCAAACCCATAGGGTACAAGCCAGCGAAGTGTGCCACTACTGGGCGGCCAAAGTTCCGTGCTGGGCGGGAGGCTCCGCAACTATAAACCGTCTATTCGATCTGCAAGCCTTGATACTCAGAAAGAAAAAACAGATTCCTTCCCCAGAAACCCCCTCCCAGAACCCCAACTCCCGACCCCACCCTTCCCCTAACCCTCCCCTCGTCCAGTGCGTACCTCCGATCAACCCCACTGGTCCCCGTTGTCCTCTCCCATGTATCCCCGTCTCAAGCTCATTTAAGAGGCCAAGGCCTCCGGTGTGGTGAGCCGCAAGAGTCGAAGATATCTCGGGCAGGTCAGTTCTCTGAATTCTGTGACGAGTAAGGACTGGAATGGCTGCCATATGTCGAGGAACTGCTCCGCGTCCCCTGCTACTGTCAACGACATTTTCTCCATCCCTAGCACATGCCACAATCTGTGGAGCCAGCCCGTGACCGTGGGGAGTGTAGGGGAACGCCAGTGTACCAGAATATTCTGTATGGCCGACCCCAGCGAGATGGCTATCTGCCTACCCCTGCGGGATTTTAATGGATACATCAGTCTGTTCGGGAGTCCTAATTAGATGTAGGCTGGGAGGCGCGGGAGTTCCGTATCAAAATTGGAATCTACATTGTCTATCACCTCTTTCCAGTAGGTGTCGAGGAGGGGACAGTCCCATAAGACATGCGTCAGTGTACCAACCCGCTCGCATCCCCTCCAACAGGTGGCCTCTTTACTATGGTCCATGTTGTGTACTCGTTTCGGGGTGTAGTACCAATATGTAGAGACCTTAGTGAAGGTTTCGGTGAGGCCCGTGTGATATGCCGAGTGGCTCTGTAGGCTACCTGTTCCCATTCTGTATGGCTCAGGGACCTACCCAATTCCCTCTCCCAGAGCTCCCTCCCTGGATTATAGAAGTGCGAAGAGGGCGTTTGGAGAAACTGATAAAGGTCACTTATGAGCTTAGCGTCAGACTTGCGCGATAGAAGACTTCTCCCTTATGAACGCTGGCTTCTATCAGCCGTCTCTCGCACCTGAGGGTGCATTGCCCAGTGGCGAACTTCCATGTAACGCAACCTCTCAGTCTCCAGGAGTGTATATTCTTGTCCGAAGCACGTGAGGGGAATGACCCCTTCCGAATCGTACATATGGCACAAAGCCCTACACCTCGCCGTGCGCCAGTGATCAAATGCACCCCCTTCTAGTCCTGGGGTGAAGTCAGGATTATCCACCAGGGGCGTCAGCGGCGAAGGAAATGTCGTCAGGCCGTGCGCAGCGTTTGTGGCGTCCCAGACCCGCAGAGGCACTCTGGTGATAAAGGAGGCGTATAGATTTGCGGGGCGGTGGGTCCTGCGTAGGAACGGCACCTCCTGTAGAGGCCTACCCGCTACCGCCTGGTCTTGGAAGAGCCAGTGCTTGTCGGACTCCCACCTGCTCCATTCCACGAGATAGCGCAACTGCGCCGCTTGAAAGTACTTGCGGAGATCCGGAATCTGTTTCCGTCGCGCCACCCGTAGCTTACTCGCCAGCAGTCGGCCGCACCTGTCCCCCCCGTGTAATAGGCATGTCTTAGGCGCAACATTGCATATTCCGCGCGATCCATGTCCAAAGCCAGGAGCTTTCTCGCATCCTTGAGCTGCCGCCAGATCCGGGGAGCCCCTGTCCTGCAGTGCATTTGCTCCAATTCACGGACCCTCTGCGTGAGTTCCTCTCGCTTATGCCGTCTTTCTTTATTGTCCGCTGAAGAAAATAGCGATAAATTCCCCCCCGGAGCACAGCTTTCAAAGCAGCCCATTGGGTCGCCCAGGATGTTTCTGAGTCCTCGTTGTGGGACAGGTATTCCTGTACCGCATTCGTGACATGTGTGACCACTTCCCGGCTGTGTAGTAAGGTGTCCCGAAGACGCCAGACCCGAGGAGGGCAAGAAATCGGCGGCAAGCAAAGCGCAGCCGTGACTGGGGCGTGATCCGACAGTGAAACCACCCCTATCTCCGCCGCCGTGGCCAGGGTGCACACCGGCCCTGAGACCAAAAAGTGGTCCAGCCGCGCGTAAAGTTTTGTGTGCGTGGGAGTAATAAGAATAGTCCCTGTCAGTAGTGTGCAGGCGTCGCCAGAGGTCATGTACGTCCATATCTACCAGCTGTGCCCTGCACCCCGCCAAGAACTCCCCGGTCTGCGGTGAGCGATGTGCGGATCTATGGAGAGCTGAGTCAAAGACCATATTGAAATCGCCTCCAATAATAATGTGCCTGTCCTGTGTAGCCGTGACCTCCCCCAACGCCGAGCAAAGAAAGCGTTCCTGCCCGTCGTTCGGGCTGTAAAGGGACCCCACCGTGAAGGAGAGACCCGCAACTCTGAACCTGTAGACCAAAAGCCTGCCCTTCCGTTCCGCCTGTTTGCGGAGGACCTCCCCACGAAAGTGCCGGGCCACCAGGATCGCCACCCCCGCTGTTTTAGTGTTGCTAGACGAGAAGAATTGTGTCGGGAATGTGTGTGAGAGTAATCTAAGGCAGTCCCGGGGTAAAAGGTGCGTCTCTTGAAGGAGACAGATATCCGCCTGGGTGCTTTCTAACAGGGACAGTACAGCGCGCCGCTTAACCGGGTTGTTGAGGCCCCTGACATTAAGCGTCACAATTTTAAGGGTTGTGGGCATCATGTGGAAGGACGGATGTGACCGCGGCCGGAATCCCGAGCATGCACTCGACGACTCCTCCTCCCTCCCTGGTACCCCCCCGCTCTCCCACCCCACCCCTAGGCCTCCCTCACTTCCCCTTCCCCCCCAACACCCCTGAAAGAATCCCCGAACTACCCGCCACCCCACCCACCGGCAACGTGCCAACAACTCTGGGTCCCCCCTCTCCAGCCCTCCCCTCCCCAGCCCCAAACCCTGGTTCATCATAGTCCAAGGCAAGTCCCCAAGGGAACAAGTCTTCGGTAGAGTACTCAAGTGGACTTCCAGCCACCATCCCCACCCCGCCAACCCCCACCCCTCCCAAGCCCCCAAACCTGCAATATAAAGTTGGCTGTGGTGATCTTCCCCCGGAGTGTTCTTACGCTGTCAGTGCCACGTCGCCGGAGCCGGTGTTCCCGGCCACTTCCAGCACCGCGTCTTCCATGCTGGCCCTGATGGTGGGGGAGTCCAGCCTCATGGAGCTCTCGTGGGGCCGTCTCCTGGACACCCGCTGCCAGCCATCCCTCCCAGAACGCCCTCGTCGCTGCGTGGGTGCGTCGTCCTCCGTCGCTGTGATGCCCAGGACCCCGCATGTTTCCTGCAGGGAGCGTAGTTGGTGCATGGCGCCATTCCACCGAAATATAAGTCGAAAAGGGTGACCCCAGGCGTAGGGCGTTCCATGTTCTCTCAGAAAGTCAGTAGCGATTTTGAATGCTTTACGTTTCTGAAGCGTGATGGCAGATAAGTCCTGATAAAGGGCAACCGGGTGTCCTCGGAAGGTCAAGGGCTGCCGCCTCCGCACTTCTGCTAGGATGTGTTCTTTGAGTGGAAAGTCTGGGAGAAAGGCCAGAATATCCGACGCCCTTCGCTGCGGCCCCACTCTGTGCGCTCTGTCGATCCGGATGGGGAAGTCCTCCGGTTCTCCCAAGATCTCCCGAAACAGGTCCCGTAGATAGCTCGCCGCATCTGTCCCCTCTTCTTTGGACGGAATTCCCCGAACTCGAACGTTATTTCGCCGAGATCTATTTTCGAGGTCCTCAGCATGCGCCTGGAGGTCTATCTGCTGGTCCCGGAGGCGCAGCACCTCCTGCTGCAATTGTTCGAACTCTTCATCTCTCCGCTGGCCGGCATCTTCCACTGTAGCCACACGCTCTCCCAGGCCTCCCACCTCCCGCCGCATCTCCCGCACTTCACTAGCCACCTCTTTTTTCAAGGTTTGGAAATCTTCCCTGAGGGAACCAAAGAGGCACTCCATAAAGGACCTGGTGACCGGAGGCTCCCCTCCGCCAGCTTCCTGCGAACCCCCGGGGGAGCAGGGCGACGGCTGCCCCCTATCCACTTTCTGTTGGTGCCTGCCCAGGAGCTCGGGGAGAGTGCGTTCCCCCTTCTTTCCTCCTTTGTTGCCTGCCATTTCTATGGGGACGTAAGGCCGCCCGAGCCGTCAGCACCACCAGCACCCTGCAAGATCCTCTGTCCACTTCTGCCGCCTCCAGTCCCCTCAGGCAGCCTCCACGTTCGCGTCTCTCTGCGGCTCCCTCCTCCGTTCCCCAGCGGCTCCGTGCGCCATACAACAGGATTCTCGCCAGGCCCCGGCCTCCCGGACCAGCGTCCGCTCGCCCGCCGCTGCAGCAAAGGTCCTACACTCTGCTCAGGCCTGTCCGCGGCCGGCTCTGGGCCCCCCCATGGGCGGTGCCACTGTATCTTCACCCGCCGGCGTCCGGGCTCAGTCACCGGGGCAGGTCTAGGCCTCAGTGCTCTCCACGTGCTCCAGGCCCCTCTTTGTCATGAGCCTCGGGCCCCCATCCACGCCACTGCTCTCTCTCCGGCGCCCGTCTGTCAGGGAGACAGCCATCGGGGGGGGGGTCCCTCACCCCCGCTTCCTCCGTTATCCGCTAGGCCGCCCTCCTCAATAGCCCCTCTCCAGGGTCGTGCCGCAGGCCCCAGAGACCCGGCCGCGCTCGCGTGGACCCCCAGCGGGTCCCGCCACCACTGCTCCTTCTGCCCGTGGGTCGTCCTACCCCCAGGCCGTGAGCCAGAGCCCCGCCGCCTCCGTTGTTGCTTCCTCCCGTCCTCAGTTGCCCCGCTCCAGAATGTCTGGAGATGCACCCAGGACCGCTGCACCGTCAGGCATCCGCCACGCCTTCTGCCCGCCGGGGGAGTCTCCGTGCTTACCAGAGGTGCTGACCGTCACTGCATTCCCCGTGCACCTCCCACTGAGTACTGCGCCTGGCGCCGCTCCACTGCCGGTGTTTCAGCTCGTCTCGGCAGCCACCCGGGCGTCATTCGTGGACCCTGTCGCCTCCCTTATCTGCGTCGTCTCCGGCCATGCGCAGGGGAGCAATGCATGCCCCTGGGCTTGATGTCCCTTCCGATCGTCTCCGGAATGTTTCGCACCCCGCAGGTCCCTCCGTAGTTCTCCACAGCCCGCCTCAGGCCGCGCTGTTGCGGAGCGGTAGGCCGCACCTCTGTGCTCGGGCACTCGCGTAGCTGTCAATCCGGAGCCGCCTCTGCTGGGCCCGGCCCGCTGCTCCGCCTCCTCCCGCTCCGTCTCGCTTTTGAACTTCTGGGCGCCGTCGGTGCTACCCTGGGATTCCAGGCTCCCCAACAACACCCGCCTGCACTTCGCCGCTTCCTTCGCCAATTTCCCCGCAGAACAGGGGGAGATTCTGCAGATAAACCCGGCCTAGGGGCTTAGGGATCCGGGAGCCCGCGGGGAAGTCGTCCGTTCACTGCGCCATCTTGGCCACGCCCTCTGAACATAAGGTTTAGGCTCTGTTGTTCTTCTCGGCGGTGGAGGCCTCTGAATGGATGGACACTAGAGGGGAACATGGGGACCGGAGGAACTCAAAACTTAACCCGAGGAAAGTAACAGACTCAACGAATCCTGCTGCGAGACAACGGCGACTGTCTGGAGGGAAACTGCAAAAGGACACTGGCGGTTCTGGGAGGGTCAGGGTGTGTGCAGATGACACTTTGCAGGTGGCAGGACATTGTGCCAGATACTAATGTGTCCTGAGCTCACGCTCTGTGGAAGAGATGCAGGTTCCCTGTCCAGAACAATCAGATAAGTGGAAAAGGGGACCCACTTTAAATGTTTGTTTTTCTTTTCTCTTTTGTGGGAAATAGTCATTTCTGTATACCCTGCGACCAGAGATCACCACGCCCCTAAGTAGAGGCTGGTGCCTGTTCGGGGAGCTAGATGCTTTGCCCTCGCACCCTGTTGAGTGCCTGGCCAACTGCAATGCACTTCTTTAGCGGGTCTTGGTTACTGCGTATTGTCGGATTTAGGAATAAATATAATACAACAGTGGTCCACGTTGCAGTGGATTGGTATTCAATGGTTTAGGGTGGGTTTAAGGGATCCATGTCTGGGTTGTTATCTATTGCTGTGTGCCCAATCTTGATGCGAGGTGGAAGGGTGGGAACCCAAGGGCAATGCCGGCCACGATCTACCATGGCTCCCCCCATGATGAAATGGCTTAACTGGAATGTACGTGGTATGGCAATGCTTGAAAAGCGGAGAAGGGTGTATGCCTACCTAAGACTATACAGAATCTCTGTAGCTGGCGTCCAGGAGACACATATTTGGGGTGATACACTACCTTATATATGACGTAGATGGGGAGGATAGCTGTACGCCACTTCATATTAGGGATTTGCCTGGGGGTTCTAATTTGGGTGGCACCGGGGAGCCCTTTCCAGCACTTGCACCATGTGATTGACCCAGAGGGATGGTATGTGATATTGTAGGGCAGGCTTGACGGCTAGGAGATAAGCTTTATTAATGTATATGCTCCTAATTCAGATACTTCAGGCTTTTTTCCTGAGGTGGTGCTGCAGCGACTCCATACCTGGAGGGGGGACGTAATTATGCTAGGGGATGTCAACTGTGTGTTGGATGGGACACTGGACTGGGACACTCTCAGGGGCAAACACTAACCCGGGCATGACCGAGGCTCTGGCGGACGCCATGAGGGGGTTGAGACTAATGGACATGTGGGGGATGAGACATTCAGACAGTAGGGTCTTCTCTTGTCATACCCCCGGAACAAATACATTTAGCAGGCTAGACCAATTCTTTGTATCTGTGGCTCTGGTCTCTAAGGTGGGACAAATACCTTCCGAGACACATCTTGGATCATTCCCCCATGATGTTATCCTTAGGCACTGAGAGGACCAGATCTGCGGTCCCGACATGGAGGCTCCAGACTGAGGCGCTCACTGACCTACCCTTTGCTGCGGCGGTGGGAGAAGAGCTCTCTAGGGGCCATATGTAGGTAAATTACATTTACCGATTCTTAAATACCGAATTTTACCGATTCGGTATTTATGAATCGGTAAATGTAATGTAGGTAAATTATTACCGATTCGGTAAATATCGGTATTTAAGAATCGGTATTTACCGAATCGGTAATGGCAACTGGCTTCCCATTCATTCCTATGGGCCTGGAGGCCCATAGGAATGAATGGGAAGCCAGTTGCCATTACCGATTCGGTAAATACAGAATCGGTAATAGGGGAGGCATTATCATGGGTGGCAGGGTGTCACATTGACACCCTGTTGCACCCCTGATTCGTGCATGTGTGCACATGTGGCGCACATACATGCCCTAAGGGCATGTATGTCTGCCACATTGCACATTTCAAATAGCACAATAATGCTTTTTTACAGGTATTCGTCATTTACCATCAACTTTTAGTTGGTGGTAAATAACGAATCCACACACCGACGAGACACTCCACCTACATATAATTGCAGGATTCGGTATTTACCGAATCGGTAATTTTACCGATTCGGTAAATTACCGAATCCTGAAATATGCCCCCTACATAGCAAAAGCCTAAATACCGGTCGGTAACGGGATATTTACCGAAAATCGGCCGTTACCGACCGGTATTTGGCTTCCTACATATGGCCCTAGATATTTTGAAACAAATTGGGGTTCAGGGTCCTCTAGAGCAGTGAAGTGTGAAGCTATGAAGGTGGTGATCCGGGGGATTTGCATTAATACAACCTATGGTGTCCGCCAGCAGCTCGAAAAGGACATTAAGGTCCAGCAAGAGAAACTAGCAGAGCCAGAGGCGTCGCTCCCAATGGCTCCTCATCTTCTGAATGAGTGGCGGACGGCACGGGAGCAGCTGTTGGCAGCATTATACAGGCGTGAAAAGTTTCATTACACTGCATACCGACAGCGTTTACATGTGGAGGGGGACAGATCCGGGCTTGATTGCCAAGTTGATTAAGAGCGAGAAGCCGGTTTCCCCCATAGTGAAGATGCAGTCTAGTGAGGGGCATACAGTATATAGCCAATGGAAAATCCTGGACATCTTGGCGATCATTTACCTGGGGTGTATGCGGGGCGTCTTTCTCTAGAGCTGGAGAGGATGACTGGGTTCATGGCCGTCCTGGACTTACCTCGATTGGAAATTGAGGCGAGCCCGCTGTTGGATGGCCCAATATCCAAAGAAGAAATAGTAGGGGCCATACAAGCTTTAAAGCAATCCAAAAGTCGCAGAAGTGATGGTCTTCTGTCCGGGTTCTATAAAAGGTTTGCACCCGTTCTGGCGGACCGCCTTTTGGGAGTATATAATTAAGCGCTTCAGAGGCAGACACTGCCACCTTCTATGAGAGAAGCGCTGGTAGTCATGATACTCAAGACAGACAGGGATACCAGTTGCCGGGTTCGTTTAGACCAATTTCCCTTTTGAATATAGATATGAAAATTCTGAGTGAGATCCTGGTGGCCTGGCTTCAACCGCATATGCACCACCTAATTCATTCTAAACCAAGCGGGCTTTATACCTAAATGTAGTACTACTCATAATCTACGGACGCTCGCCCATGTGTGGCACTCTCCCTCGTTGGATCAGGAAGATTGTACCCTGGCATCATTAGATATAGAGCATGCGTTTGATTCGGTTGGTTGGGCATATATCTGGGAGGTCCTGCGAATAATGGGGATGTGGGGTAAAATTTCATTAATGGGTGCAGTTACTCTACTCAGTCCCTCATGCTAGAATACGAATGGGAAGGTTGGTTTCGAGGGCCTTCATATTGCAACGTGGCACCAGACAGGGATGCCCGTTATCGCCACTCCTTTTTGCGACAGGGTCACACCATTTCTAGTGGCTTAAATTCTCCGATCCCATCCTCGTCGCCAATCCTAAAAGATGAGACTCAGAATTTAAAGTTTAATTCTTAATTTTTTATTTTTTTTGCAGAGTTTTATATTGCGCGAACTTGACCTGAAACGCTTATCAGAGCGCTTTACATAGCACCAGTTACGTTACATTAGGACACACATTCATTTTTTTTAGGCACGGGGAGATTAAATGATTTGCCCAGAATCACAGGATGTTCAGCGTCATTGCTCCCCAGATTCGAGGTCGACCGCCCTAGCCGTTAGGCCAACTCCTTAAGATTGTAGGAACTGAACCCAGCCAGCCACTCCTCTCCCAGTCAACTGCGTGCTCCACAGCTTCCAGGATCTCCAAGCCAGAATATGGAAGTGGAAGCAATCAGTCAACCTGGAACACTACATGACGCTTAGCAACATTAAAATGTACTAAAACATAACACTTCACTGCTGAGTTCAAGGGACGGCAGCTTGCGTGGTTGGTCAGTGATATACAAAGCTAATTAAAAAAAAGGGGGTAATGCATAGTCCAGGAGGTGTGGTAATTTTCCATTGTTTACCCTGTAGACCTCAAGGTCAGGGCATCTGTGGGTCGTACAAGACACTAAGCCCTACAGTTTTAAGGTAAGTTCAAAGTGGGCAATTGCCCAGGGACTCTCGTAAAAAGATTGTGACTGCAGGAATGCGTTCCAATAATGGTGTCTATCAAAAACAGACGCCTTTTTTTAACATTTAATAGCTGGGCACGTGCATCACAGAAGATTAATCGGCATGCCTGTCCTGCCCCAACATAACACTCACTCTCTCATGCAGTTGATGGCAAATAATTAAACAAGCATTTGCAATGCAATAGGTCTCGCATTTACGCAAGTTTAAGCTTTTGGCATTGTAAATGACAATGGGTTTTATTTATGTTTTAAAAACGAAAACAAAAATGAAAGGCATTGTTATTTGCAACGTCAATAGCTCAAACTCGCGTAAATGCGAGACCTATTGCATTGCAACTACTTGTTATCCAAGTGAAGACTGCAGTCTCTCCTACTTTCAAGGACTCAAAGCTCAGAAGAAACATGGCTCTGAGGACGAGGGGGGCTAAAGTGATGTCCCCTTTAAACGAGTGGCTGCGACCCTTTCTACCCAGACTCTGCGAGATTGGGTGTGGTGGGGCGTCCTGCAGGGGCGTAACACAGGCCCCCGCAGCCCCCGCGGTGCGGGGGGGCCCCAAGCTCCAGGGGGGCCCCCTCAGCACAGCACTCTGGCTGCAGGGCTACTGGTTGAGCCCGGAGCCCCCCCAGGTGCCTTGCAGGGAGGCCCCCCAAGGTCCGTTATGCCAGCGGCGTCCTGGTTTGTATTGTTAGTGGGGGGAGGCTTTTATGCTCTCCTTTGGGAGCAGGTAACTGCAGACCCCCCTCACCCCCAGCTCATCCTATTATCTTCCAGTCTTTCATTAATAGGGTCTTTCACGTTCTTCTCTGTGACAGGTGAGCGTGCACTGTAAGTGTGGTGCAAGGTGAGAGGGCAGCTGTGTAATAATACAAACACATATAAATATATAAATCACGTCAGATCAAACAGCTCACTAAACGGAGGACGTTCATTTGGCGCTACAAAGAGATATGTGGTGCTGTTCTGCAGCACTTTGAAATGAGAGGGTTAGAGCTGTGTGTTCACAATGTCACGGTTTGGCCTAGAGCTGGCCGGGGTGTGGTGTGTGCCTTGTGTTTGGTTGTGTATATTGTCTAGAAGCCTTGTACCAGCAGAGCTGGGCATTAATTACATAAGAGCAGTGGCTCACAAGTGGGTAACATACACATGACCTGGTGACCCTGGAGGCATGAGTGGTAGGACATTGACACCCACCCACACATGCTAACAGTGACGCCTGCTGCATCATGTCACAGGGACCTTTCAGGATGTGTTGTAGATAGAAATGCACTTCCTAGTAACAAGAGGATGGGTCGGAAACATGACAGCCAGGGATAAGTTGTTCCTGGAGTCGGGAGTGAGGCAGCTGGGCATGTGTGCGTGTGTGTGTGTGCGCTTGAGCCTATGTGCCTGGCAGTGTGTCTCTGTGTGTTGTGTCCTTGTGCGTGCCTATCCGTTTTCACGTGCATTTCTTCTGGGAAGGTCAGTGTGTCTCAGTCAGTCTTTGTTAGAAAATGTTGAAGGGACATATGTTTGTTGAAGTGTTTGTGTGAATCTGTGGGTGCGTGCGTGTGTGTGTTTGTTACTGTTTCCGTGTGAATGGGTGCCTGTGGGTGTTTATCATTTTCTGTGGGAGTGTTTTTGCAAAACATGTATGTTTGTGTGTGTGTGCTCGCACGTGCCTGCGTTTATGTGAGTGTGCATGCTATTGTGTGCATGTGTGTGTGTCTATATGCGTGCAAGTGTGTTTCTCTGTATGTGTCTGTGCGCGT
Source organism: Triturus cristatus (assembly GCF_964204655.1). Taxonomy (NCBI): domain Eukaryota; kingdom Metazoa; phylum Chordata; class Amphibia; order Caudata; family Salamandridae; genus Triturus; species Triturus cristatus. The sequence goes on along the minus strand of NC_140584.1, from coordinate 1,084,273,416 downwards.
GTGTTTGCACCATTGTGTGCGTGTCCGTGCGTATGTGTGTGTTGAGCTGACAAAAAAACGGTTTCCAATCTCCATGTGTGATTTATTTTAAAATGGTGGAGTTTCGACTGGCTGCAGTGAACCCCGAGACTTTCACATTTAGAGGAGAAAGGCTGACTCAGTGGGCGAATATTTTAAAGTATTCGAAGGCCTCTTCAGTTTGCAAAAAGGCAGCGTGTTGTGTAATTTCACCACCCTCTATTTATAAATCCCCGATACCTGCCAGAGCAAACACACAACCTGGACCTCGCATCCCGTATGCATCTTGTGTAATTGTACATATGACAATTCACAGAGATAAATGTCGACACTACACACTACACATTTTTGTTCTTGAAAAAGCTATAAAAAAAACATTACTAATTCAGCACAAAGCTTCAAACGCCGCGGAGCCGAGGAATTCATGGCTTGTGCGCAGAAAAAATTCCAGCTGGAAACTTAAACAAGTAAAGCTACATCCAATATGGCCGTCACACCTGTTTGGCTATTTAGTAGTATGTGGTCTAGTTTGTCAATTTACTCCTCCGCCTTCTCTTTAGAGCCGCAGGTGTGAGTGAGGCAGTGGCTTACGCATGCGCGAACGCTGGCAAAGCGGTAGCTGAGGCGATGAGTGGCAACAAACACTGAACATACGAGCACGGTGGCGAAAGCGGTAGTAGCCGAGGTGGCGTCTGGCAGCTCAGGGGGTGGTATGGTGCACTATAAAGTGAGTATGCTGCGTTTCAGTATTTGCACGTGTTTTTTTTCCCTTCGTGCGTCATTCTCTCACTTGTAATTAAATCAATTGCAGTTTAAAGGATAGCGTGTTACCAGCCACGGCTTTGTTATGCTTGCAATTGACATGGAAGCTTTCAGATAAATTGCATGTTGTACATTTAAAGCGCGATGCGCCGCGCTTGGAGCGCGCGAGCGCATTTTTAAAAAAAATTATAGGAGGCTGGTGTGGACGAAAGTGAAACTGCATGCTGGCTTGCGAGGGAAGGGGGACAGGAGATGTGCACGCCGCGTGGCTGTAAGCGCGTACTCCAACTCAAATCCGCCAAAAGCCTGCACGTGCCCATCTCCTGTCCCACTTCCGAGGCAAGTCAGCAACAATAGATCTCGCTGGCGACAGCGCTTCGCGCTGCGTTCGCCAGGCGAGACCTAAAAAAAAGAATGTTTCAGTTTCCTGTCTCTCAGTACTTCACAACTTGTCTTCTATCTCACTTGTCTATTTCTCTCTCTACGTTTCTCTAAATCTGTGTACCCCACTCCTCTCCCCTTCTCCGTCTCTAGAGCTCAAGCTTGTTTACCTCACTGTAAAGCTTTACCTATCTCTTTCTCTACCAACTTCTTTATTCTGTAGAGAACCAAGCTCTATTTTACATCAGTCTTTACCTCACCTATCTCTCTAACTAATTGTTCATGTTCTTCAGCTTTTTATCTACTCTTTAACTATCTTTCCTTCTTGCGTACCCCGTCCTTGCCGTTGGTCTTACTCATTATAGTTAGATGGTCATTTACTAGCAATAAAATTGTACACACAGAAAGTGAAGAGGGGAGATAAGGCCGAGAAGGAGCATTAACAGGCTGGTTAGAAAATGAATTCCAAGTAAATTGTTGTTATTAAAATATTTAAAAAATCTAGATCGATGTGCAATAAGAAATGTCTTTGTCAATACTTGTGGATGCTATATTTTGGTACTATTGGGTGGCAGACACTTGGCAGTATGAGCTGTCAGTTTTAGCTGTTTTTATGTGTACGTTTCTGAAAGTTTGATGTATAACTACATTTTGTTTGGCATCACACGGGCTTAGATTGGCAGAAAATCAGTTATAAATTCGAAATTCTTTCAAACAAAGGGTCTCAAAATATGCCTTGCCCAGAGCCCCAAATATCCTTAAAATGGCACTGTACCTTGAGAAAACTGCTCCAGTGACTAGGTAAGACTCCTCCAACAATCTGTTGAACTTTGCTCCCAGGCATGGAACACAACAAAATTAATTCCGTCCTTTTGCCCCAAGGCAGAGATTAAAATTGAATTTTCTCATACTGGAGATATATTTTTGACAAATAAGCGCTTAAAATGCTTTTATTGTAACTGTTGAGCAATGTTAAGGTTAAGCGTATTAGCGAGAAAATAAATATGGCAGAAAACGACTGTAATTATTTTCTTTCATGCAAAGAAAAAATCATATTATAGAAACTGCAAAGATAAGATGGGTGAATAATAGGAAACATTTACCAGTGCAGGCAAACGTCTTATCAACACCAGCAACATCTAAGCTCACAGGTGTGTAGTCAGAACCATTTTAAGGCTCGGTTAGTGTGGGCAGGTGCCTGTGGCCTCCCTGCTAAAGTGACTGAGACAATCAGAAGACTCTCTATTTTGTTTTAAGTCTCAGGTTCTCTCTGCCTACTGTTACCTCTCTCTTTCATAGCCTCACCTCACAACTCTCTACCATGTTTTTCTCTACCTCACTAATCCCTCGCTCTATCACCTCTCTCCGCACCTTTCTTGCCAATCTTTGCCTCTTTATATATTTCTGTCTACCAGCCTTTAGCTTACCTCCTTCTAACATACAGTCTCTTTACTTCTCCCTCTTTTTCTACCTCACCTCTCTCTACTTCATCTGTCTTGTAGCTCATCTCTACCTTTATCAATCAATACTTTCCTACCCTTACTCTACTTTCCTTCTCTATCTCCTTTCTACCACCCTTTACCTCTCTGCCTCCGCAATACCTTATTTTCTGTCTCATGCCTCTCCTTACTTCACCTCACCTTTTCTATGCCTCTCCGTCTCTGCCACACCTATCTTTCTGTCTCAATAACTGCTGCATTACTTCTATTTAGTCTAGCTCTATATCAAAACGTACCTATCCCACAGCAGCCTCGCCTCTCTATACCCCACCTCTTTTAACCAGTCCCTCAAGAACTATTGTTTGTCTCTACTAGTTTCTTGGCTGGCCTCTACATCTCTATGGCTCAACCCCAATTTCTATTTCAACTTGCTTTACCTCACCCTTCTCTCCACCTCACTGTTTACAACTGACCTCCCAGTATTTATCCTCTATCTCTCTTTACCTCATCTATCTCTCCATCTTACTATAGCGCAGCTCTCATTCTTTTACATCACCACTCTCTATCTCATTTTTTTCTCTACCCTACTTCTCTGTCTATCCCACTTCTCTCACTTCTTCATCTCATTCACACTTCCTAACCTCTAAGTTTACCTCCTCATTCATTCACTACCTCGCCTCCTCACCTCTCCCTCACTTTCTACATATGTTCTCTTTACCCTGCCCCTCTTACTACCTCAGTCCCTTCTTGCTACCTCTTTCACTAAGTCAACCTCTTTTTGTCTATCATTACCTTTCTCTAATTTCTCTAGATCATTTTCAGTGCCAATTCACCCTTACGTCTCTATCATTATACATATCTCTATATCACCACTCTCTCACTATCACTGTATCAACCTCATCTCAACACCTCATTTCCCTTTCCAGCCTTCACGTACCCTAACCTTCTTCCTACCTCGATCTAGCTCTTCCTAACTCACTCTAAAGCCATACCTATCTCTCCACATTTTTTTCTTGATTTATTTGTTTGTACCGCTCTGTAACTTTCTGTCTACGTCATATTACTTCCTTTGCCTTACGTCTCTGCCTAGAGCACCTACTTTAGCTCATCTCAACCTTTATCTCCTTTCCCCCTGTACTGCACCCCTCTCGCTATACTAATATTTTTACCTCTTTTTCTCCTGTAGGTCACTGTTTATCCACAGAAGTGTGCAAACAGAAAATTAAGGAAAAACAATTACATTTCACCAGATGGAATAGTGAACGTTATTGGTGCTGTAGTACTTCGATTTTCTCTGTAACAGTGAAAATGCCAGAAGTGAATGGACATTTATTTGTGAATGAGGCTATTTGGCAGTCAAAGCTGCAATCTCAAGTGCTATGTGCATATGCATTCATTTAATATGGCATGAAAGTGATAGAAGGAACTTTGAATTATTCTCTGCCACTGGCAGTCGTGTGGTATAGCTTTCCAGTCCAGGGGCATAAATTGCAAAAAGATTAAGGACTGGAACGCAGCCCTTAGTAATTACTAGTGGAGCAGATTATTTCAACCATTCCACTCATCCCTTTTTGGCTAAGTAAGATGCTGTTAGTTTAAAGGTTATGACAAGACATCGGTCAAATCACTAGTGTCTTCAATCTATCATCTCAATCTATGGACTGTTCCACTGTGTCCCTGCTTTCTAAGGGTTTATCCTTTGCACCATCTGTTGGAATGAATAAATTCGAACTGTTTAGGGACTTACATACCTTTTTCCGCAAAGTCAGGTTGAGAAAATACTTTGCAATTAGGAATCCCAATACAGATACTAATAATCAATCAGGCTTTAAACCACCTTCTACCTTTACCCCAGGACTTGATATGGTTGGTAGCGAGGTGAGCCTTTTTGAAAAAGCTGTCCTGAATAAGGTACAGAAAGCGACGAAATTTGTCCCTTTTCCTTCATATAATATCTCTAAAGACGAAAATGTTGCCTTCAAATCCCTCAGAACCAACAAGGATCTTACAGTCAAACCCTGCGACAAGGGGAGGTGCATTGTTATCTTTGACAGCAAAAATTACAAAGAGAAAATGTTGGATCTTCTTGGATCCCCTAGGCACTATCGTAAAATCATGTCCAATCCAGAACCTAGAGTTAAACGTAGGATCCTGTCCGAGGTAGAACAAGCAATGGATAGAGAGGAAATTTGCATCCAAGAAGCACAATTTCTTACCCCCACGCACACTCGTATCCCCATAATTTATGGGATTCCTAAAACACACAAAGACCAGGCCAATCCTCCTTTGAGACCCATTGTCTCCACCATCGGCTCCGCTACGGAACCATTATCGAAATATATCGATACATTTTTACAACCCATGGTGGAATCCTTACACTCTTATGTGAAGGATACAGGACACTTCATCTCTAAGTTAGAAGGTCTGCAATACAACCCTCAACAGGAAATTCTAGTGACGTTAGATGTTGAATCTCTGTATTCAAATATTCCCCAAACAGAAGCCTGCAGGGTTGTAACCAACATTATTGAAAGAGATCAAACCCTACTCAATGGCAGGTTTCTAGTACGGTGTTTGGAAATAGTTTTGGAAGAAAATGTATTTGAATACGACGGTAACCATTACCAACAAGTACAAGGAGTTAGCATGGGGGCAGCCTGTGCCCCGAGTGTTGCCTGCCTTTACATGGGGCATTTTAAGCAATGTAACATCTATAACGAAATTGCCCCATTTTTTGAGAATATACGTCTTTGGTCACGGTACATAGACGATATCTTTTTCATTTGGACCGGTGACCAAGTATCCCTCGATGAATACATCGAATGGATCAATGCAGCTGACGTTAATCTTAGATTCACTGCTCACATGAGCACTATCAAACTGGAATTCCTTGATGTGTGGGTCGAACACCAGGAATCCAAACTTTGTTTTTCCCTCTACACCAAACCCACAGCCAGAAACACACTCCTCCACTTTGATAGTTTCCACCCGAGGAGTCAGAAGGATGGAATACCTTTCAGCCAATTTCTTCGCTTGCGCAGAAATTGCACGACTATCAATGATTTTCTCCTTCATGCAGAAACCATGAAGGAAAAATTCATACAAAGAGGATACCCCCGCAGAATGGTAAGGTATGCTCTCAAGAGAGCCCGTTTCTACAATCGCGACTCTATGCTTCTACCAAAAACACACAATCAGCTAGATAAGCTAGTCTGTGTCACTAAACATTCTGTGATGAATAACAAAATCAGGCAGATTGTTAACTCACAATGGCATCTTTTGAATCTAGAGTCGGAAACTGCACACATTCCCAAACCTATGTTTGCATTCCGCAGAAATAAAAATCTGAGAAACTGGATAGTCAGAGCTAGACAATCTGAACACAAAGGATGGATGCAAAAGTCAATTGAAGGAACTGCCCCCATTACTGACAATCACAAGTGTGGCACGTGCCACGCATGCGCCAATGCCATAGTCAGTAACAATATTCGCATCAATGATTATAACATCAACATGAAAGACATGACCAACTGCAGGACATCCAACTGTATCTATGCCATCCAGTGCCCCTGTCTCCTTCCTTATGTAGGCGAAACCGCCAGAGAAGTAAGGATACGAATAGGTGAGCATAAGTCAAATATCAGACGCTCTAAACATGGAGCCCCCTTAGTAGATCATTGGATTGAAATGGGACATTCGGAAGCTGACCTTCGTTGGACGATCTTAGAGAAGATTCGCCAACAAAGAGGATCCGATAGTAACAACATACGCAAAAAGCGTGAGGTATACTGGATTTTTGTTCTTAGATCCAAAGACAAGGGACTTAATGAATCCCTTCCATGGGAAAACGCCATTCTCTAATTCCTGTATTTATAAGTCCTTTGTGACTTGATCAGCCTTGTACTCCCAGCTTTTTGAGTCTTCGCGGCCCTGATAGCTATGAACTCCTTTAAATCTTACCTCCATATTTGTAAGTTTGCCATTTTTCTAGTTCTTCTTGATTACCTGTTACGATCTGAGCGCTGGAACCTTTCCTCTGGTTGCCCGTTATTTGCTGTATGTCTCTTTCCCCCCTCATATTTTAAGCAATATGACGATTACTTTTGTTACCTTCTCTTCTCGTTGTCTAGTAAGACTTGGCACTTGAAGATCTCAAATAGTCGATATGCTGAATGCCCCCTGCAGACCTAATGTCCACTGCGGACTTCCTTTCTATAACGTTGTTTTTTTGCATCGGATTGGGTTCTCCTTCGTGTTTTTACAAATGGATACAAAGTTGCAGCCTTGCTTTTTAGCACACTGCATTTACATTAGATCTGGCCTTCCCGATGGTAATATTCTTGATTGGATATGTTTTTGCCATTACTATGACAATGAGACCTTCAGAACTCTTTCCTTTTAGTAGCTACGGACAGATTCGACTCGCTGGCCCTTTAAGCCTAAACACGCCTCTCCGCTCCGTGACCTGATCGGTCACTGGCTTATTTAAACGGCTCTGGAACACGTCAGTGTGTTCTTCGGACCTTCCGGCTACGAATATTTTCACCTATCCGCCCGAGGACATTTCTCCTCTTTTGGAGATCCTTTTGTTGACGGCGTTTTCGTTTCGTTCGGCTCGCTTTTTATCAGGTACTTTGCTTAGATAGTGTTGAGTCCTACTATAGCACTCAGCACACCTTATCTTGTGCTTCTTAGTTAATAGTATTCATATTTCTTATTATTTCGTTCCTTTTTAAATGTTTTTCAGCTTGGCCAACTACCGCGACGTGGAGTATCTCAGCGGACCTCCCGACGATGTGTCGCTTTTCTCAATGTTATATTGAATCTCGCCCCTACAGACTCGGTTAGTTTTTCGTTTACATTTTGTTAATCTAGCATGTCTTACTGAATTGCCTTCACCGGGTTCCTTTTCTCATTAGTTATTTTTTGGCCATCTAGGACTCTAATCATCTTTTGTTTTCGATACTCCATACCTGAAAATTCCTATCAAGACCTCGAGCCTCCAACATCCGCAACAGGTGAAGTTTCCCCATTCGTTTTTCTTTTTCTTCTTCCTTTTTTTTCCCCCTTATCATTTCTTAAGTGCTGCATTCTATGAAATGAGCCGTTTGCCATAGAGCCCTCGTGTGCCCCTATATTGCCTTAGCTATAGCGCTCTGTTAGCGCCATATGATATGAAACAAGCTTTAATATCACGTGTGTTTTCTTAAATTCCCTTGGGTTATGACTCCTATTTTCTCCTGTTTGTATTTATCAGTTAGCCCTTCCCTTGGTGATAGTGATCCTTTATTTCTCAAGCGCCTTTCCTTCCACCGTTTGCATTAACCCTGTCAGCGTTGATACCATGGTGTCACGCCTCTAACCTTAATCTTTGAATTGTTATTTTTAGACCTGGGATTTTTGTTTTACTCAGAAGATTCTAGTTAACTAATACTCCAACCTTCAGTTCGAGACCGAAACGATCCCGCCGTTTTCGTCATTTTTTGACTCGATTGTTATACATATAGCCGTCACAGGTGAGCAGGAACACATTTTTATCACATACTTACCTAGCGACTTTAGAAGATCCACTAGGCGCTGCGCATGTTTCCTTTCTCCCTTTTCTTTTTCTCCACACCCCCCCCCTCTTCCCCTCCTTCCCTCCCTCTTTTCTTTTTCCCCCTTTCTTCCTCCCTTTCTCCTTCTTTCCCCCCTTTTTTCCTTTTTTCCTTTCCCGCATTCCATCTCACTTTGTGAGAGGAACCTATCTATTGTTAAGGTCATATGTTTAGATCTGTCTCTCCAGTCTTTACTATTTTTCGTTTTTGGTTTTATTTTAGTAGTTAAACAGGATGTTCTAGTGTTTTCGTATTTTAACTAAAAAATTATTTTTGATATATTACCTTTATTATGTTTGACTCTGACACTTATAACTAATGACCTTCTCATGACACACTTATTTAGACAAACCATGTGATGCTGTTATCGATTTATATTTAGATTGTGATTTGATTTGTTATCTTTTTTTGTTAGGTCCCAGCAAAATACTTAAAATATCTCTCTGTTCGCCCAGAGGAAGGTGGCACCCACATTTCGGTGCGTTCACCAAAACGCTCGTCGGCGCTTCCATGAGGTCCACCCAAGCCCCAATTCCTTAAATTTGAACATGTATTATCCAGCACTGTACTGAATGTCTCTCATGACCTCATTTATATACTGATTACCGTGGCTGGTTGGGCCTCCTATTTTTGGTCACTATGACTTTGTTATTTATGTATGTATGAAGTTTGTTTTTTTGGTGTGTTATGATACCGGTATGAGTTTGTGTGCAGCTGGTTTCGTCTGGGACCCCTTGAATTTTTGGGTCTTTGTTATTTGATGTTTCTCCCACAAAATTATGAATAAGCCTATGTATTGAATATATTTTTCTAAAAATTGACTATTGAGAAAAATAAAAACATTTATGAATTGACCTTTGGCTATGCATTGAAAGCGTTTGAATTTTCATGTTTAGGCTTAGTTTAAGTGTCAGCATATTTATTAAATGATACACTGTACATTTTTGGAATAAACAGGTACTTTTCCTTCATAACTAATTCTGTATCTTTCCCCTGAGTCTCTACCTACACCTTCTTCGCAGGGGTTCCCCTTGTTGTATTGGTCAAATCACTAGTGAAGCCAAAACTCCATAACCAGTCTATGGGGGCTTATCTTATCTTCCAGTTTGGAGGGAACCCTGCTTAGCAATTCAGGCTGGACTAATCGCATTGGTTCAGGATCAAGGCTGATTGCTTATGATGATCGCTGTCTACAGTGGAATAGCAGCCAAAAGGCGATGGACTGAGTTGTGGCCATAAGTAATTACCAGTAGCTGAGGTTAATTCAAGAATTCTAACCACCACCTTTTGCTTTTCTAAGTGATATGCTGTAAAGTGCGCTGGGTGTGCTCAGATGTGGGTCCCTGTTCACTCTTCCATTTGACTTGCACTGCATTGCACTGAAGAGGTCTAAAAGGAAAAAAAACAGTTTAGCGCTACTTATATTTCCATCTGGAGGGGGCTTAATGAGGCAGTTAGCGCTGGACTCTCCTTACTGTGACAGGACCAAGGTAAATTTGCATCTGGTTAGTCTTTTAAGGTGGCACAGGGTGGGGGTAAAATAGCAATGGACTGGTATGCAGCCCCAAGTAATTACAATTTGCTGAGATTAATTTGGGCATTACACCAATCATGGCATAAAACAAAATGTAATCGAAGTTCAAAAAGAATGGCTTTATAAAGGCTTCTTCAAGCTTGCTGTAGTATAGTGTTGCTTTAAGTTAATAAAACTTTAGAAGGTTAGAGTGTCATGACGATATATGGAATGGGTATTTATGGTGGAATGTAGAATGTAGGAGGGACAGATGTAACAGGAAGAGTTGTGGCCAGCACCCTTGTATTTTACTTCGTTGTAACTTCAATAAACCAATTTATTGCACCCAACGCTTTGGAGTAGTTACTACACTTGCCTTGGTGGCAGATGGTGGGCAGCGTGAGCTTTTGACTGATTTTGGGTGTCCCATTTCTGAATGGTTAAGGTATATCTCAACATGGTTTGCCATTTTGAGAGCTTGAATTAGATGAAAATATACATAAATGTCTTTTTTCTTAACATGGACCCAAATAACTTTGAGAATTAATGCAGAATGTCAATTACCCACTAATGTTTTTCTCTGACGCTCCTGGCTTGAAAGCCAAGCCAAGTGAAAGTCGTGATTTGGGGCTTCACTAAAGAAAGAGAGAACCATCTACTGGGTCAAATGCATAATTTTAAACAAGAACACCTGGAATCAAATTTTAATTTCACCGTTTGATTAAGTTGCTACACCGAGCCTCTTTTTATCTTCGATATCACATATTAGAGCACCTTAAAATATCAGAGTTCCGGGTGAACTGTACAAAACCTCTCGTATTTGACTTAATAGACTATAATGTTTTTCCAGTAAACCGCAAGTCGCGCGCACATGGCATTTGAGTGGCCTCTTCGTTCAATAATGGCATTGTTGTGGGGGAGGGGTCTCTAAGTTCATATCAAAAAATAATTACTTGTACTAAATGCTGGGATATAACCTGGTGTACTAAGGTAGAAATCCTCTGCATGTTAAAGAAATACTTTCAGATTTATACATGTTTTTTTGTATTATTTACATGAGAACTATTTTCTGAGCTCGGCTCGTGTACGGTATTTAAGAGCCAGGTCAGAGGGCAGGCACTTAGCTCGGCTCTCCCGTAATAAATGGAAAACTCAGTTTCATTGGATGTTAAATACCCGGCAGTGCTGCCGATTTCGACTGCGTCAGGTCACAGACCTGGTCTGGCTGACTGTCATCAATGGGTTCAACACTGAAGCAGCCACTAAGGCGTGTCCTGGATCCCGAGTTAGCCACTCTACAAATTTCCGCACCATCCTCTTAGCCTCAACTTTCCCTGATATTCGTAATCAGCGGCATCAGCAGGGAATGCCCAGACCGATACAGACTATCCCGGCCAATCCAAGTTCACTGGCTAGTTCCTGAACGACTTACCGCAGGTCATTCGCCACCCACAGTCTGACTGACTGAATGTTCCAAGCCACAAGGCGGCCGCCAGCTACCTGATGACAGATGGGACAGTGTTTACACACTGAAGAGGCACGTGCGGACTCCACAGCGAATGAACAACTCGTAATTCTATGTAGTGCGCTAGGATTGGCTGAGTTGCCCCCAATACTGCAATCCTGGGTAACCTTACACATCAGAAGTCCCTCCCTCTACCAGGCGACCCCCATAATATGTTCAGCCGTGGGATTGGCTCCCGTGCGAACCGGAAGTACTGAAATTACGGACAAATGTCATCCGTACAAAAGATGAATAACGGACCCTGAACAGACTGAATTCTTGGACGATCCGCGTGAGTAGCGGACAGGTGGTCATTTTTAACGATGTGCAGACTTAGGGAAGGATGCTTTGTATAGAATAGAGCGAAAGGATCGTGAAGAGATTAGTGATGTGCCAATGTAGTGACCGAGAGTGCATGTTGTCTAGACTTGGGGGAGGGGCGCTTTATATCAAGACCGCTGAATATCATCGAGAAGCGAAAAGGGCGCTGTTGGAACTAGGGCCTAATTTTTATAAGTGTATGTTCATTGCAATTTAATGAGTCGTGCAGGGCTGTTGAATGTTATACGTTACTGCAACTTCAACAGAAGGAATACAATCAGTGCAATTGTATAAAATCTGACTGCTCCGAATATGCCTGCATTCATTTAAAAGCAGGTTCAGGGTCTAACTATAATAGGGTCAGTAAGGTATTTTTAAGTGTGTGAAGTAGTGTGGGTAAAGAGAAAACTGTAGGACGCATAAAGTATGGGTGTGGAGAGATGGGGCAACTATCAATAGAGGGTGGATGAGGTGTGGTTACAGATGCTTTGGAAAGTGTGATTATAGTGGATGCACAAAATGGTGATGTAGGCATGCTGGAATGGTGCACGGATTGCGAATAGTGTGGATTCCAAGAAAATGGTTTGTAGGATTCAGTGAGAATCGGTACATAACGGACTTGCATGATGCTGTAAATGTGAACGCGGGGTCTGCAGGAATTGTGAGCAAACTGACAGATGGAAGCGTGGCCCTAAGCGCTTTGGGCTTTTGAGGTAGATGATCTTGTGGGAACAGGGCAGTTGGTGGAGCGCGGGGGCTGGGCGGGCCGGGCTGGAGTGTGGGGCTTGGAATGCTTGGGGTGAGCACTGCTTGGCCTGGGTGCAAAAGATGCTGGTTGTGTTGGTTCTGTTCGAAGTAATTAGAAAGCGGATGTATGGCCACAAAGGATACATGGACATGGTTGCAGAACAGGCTGGAAGAGTGAGCATAAATATTTCTAAAAGTGGGGGCACTGTTGTGGAAAGTAAGTGTAGCCTCATGGAAATGCTGGGAGCGTGGGTGTAGGATTTATGGATAGCGTTTGAGAAGGAAATTATGGAAGTGTGTGTGTGTTACTCAGGTTTCCGTACAGCCAGAATAACAGATGCACAAGCTTCCGGACTTAGAAGATACGAGGATTCGAGAAATGTGGGTACTGCGAATGCTCAGGGAGGGTGGGCACGAAATGTTGGTGTTTTGAGAGTAGCTGGCAATGTGGTCACAGAGTTAGACGGAAGTGTGTGGGCAGTGTGGTTGCAGTGTGGTTGCTGGGAATCCTTGAAATGTGTAATAGGCTATGCTAGAAGTTAGTGTGCACGGGACAATAGACATGCCATTTGGGGGTTGTTGGGGCGATCTTAAGGGCGCTGTTAGAAATGACGAGTTTGGGGTTCTGCTGGACAGTGTTTGTTGCCTGTTAGGTCAAGGTGTTATTGTTAGCATGTAATTGCAGCGAACTGAGCGGCAACCATGCTGCGAACTGATTAGACATATTTGTCTCGCATATTTCTGTTTGTTATAATATACTTGGATTAAATTACGCAATCTCTAATCACTAGTTTCTGTGTTAGGTTCTAAATCTAGGCCCGCAGGGAATTTATTAGTTACAGTTTGGCTAGCTGTAGAAAGTAGAACTTATTTCCCAAACCCCATTCAGCTTAATCGCCCGTAATGATTTTATATATGGAGCATTGATGCGTGTAACTTGGATTAGCCTTAAATGAAGTTCGATAATTGTCTGGAAGACGGTACTATTTTAGATGGTTGAATGAGTTTTTGCCCCTTTTCACTTGGTATACTTTATTATCATTTCAAACGTTTCACAAATAGGTGGTTTACCACAGATCACCAGCATGCAGGAGGAAAGCAAATCTTGTTTTAGCATTTAAGACACTGTGGTTTTCCTGGTGTTAGCCACACTTACTCATTGAATGATCTGGTCTTTATGGTTTTAGTGCTCTTAACATTTAAGAAAGATTTGTCCTCTGTTACCTCTTTGTACTTTAATTTATGTCCAGGCAAATGTTATTATATGTTCAAATTATATAGACACCTTTTTGCTTAACCTAAGAGACTTATTATATACACTGAATAAAAACGTTTTAAATAACATTTCCCACATAATTCCGATTGGAACATAGTTTATGTATGTATTCTTGCACTGGTGTAAAATCCAGATATAGTATTTTTAATAGTTTTCTCTAAAATGTAAAGTATCGTTATTTTATATACTCATCTATGTAAATCAGATTTTCATTTGGAGGTTTGCACCTTTTGTGAAGTTGTGTAAAATTGTTATTTGATATTGACCCTTTAATTTTTGTAGACTGAATAGCCACAAAATGTATGCCTGCTCTACATAGTTTCTGAATCTTATATACACATTATCCGCAAAAAGAATCTTATGTGCGTTGACCTTTTGTATTTCTATGAAATATGGATTGCCTTTGATGTTTTGCCAATCCATTGAGAACAATTTAAAAAGTAGCAAAGAGAGGCGACATTCATGTTTTTCTCCTCCATATTTTATTTTTCTGATGTTAGTCTATTTTCTGTGATCCAAGCCTTTTCTAAATAGGCTTCCCAAATCACGGCCTTTGCATACTGTTCTGCTGCTGCTAATTAAATTATTGAGCACCTTTTGGCGTCTGGAACCAGAATGACTAACGTAATACTTTTTTATTTTGTCTGGGTGTTCCCTGTATAATGTCCTGCAACGCTGCATTTGTTATCCCGCCAATGAGGAACCATCATAAATTTGGCTTTATCAATCAGTGACTCCTTTCCAAATCTGAAAGCGTGTACTTTATTTGGTAGCATGCCATCTGTGGTTTTTAATGCAGTTGGTTAGTAGCTCCTTCGCTTATGACTCGCCTTGCTGTTTTTCCCTGTCCATTTGTTCAGTTTTGTTTCTTTTGTTTTCTTGGGTGTTTCCAGTCCATTCATTAGGTTTCGCATGTGCTGCTTCGCCTTGGCGAGATCTATTGTCGTTGCTTTTGTGCCCAGCTTCTCTGGAAGCGGGGTTGGTGTCTGCCCTGTCTCCATTAGCCCCCGCCCACCCTGACTGCATATTTTGCTAGACTTGCTTGGGCTTTTCAGCAAGCATTCTCGGCATTCGTTGGTGTCCGCTTTGTCTCCATTAGGCCCCGCCCACCCTGACTGGATATTTTGCTTAGACTTGCTCGTGCTTTTCAGGGTCTACTGGCGCCCGACCCCCACCTTAGGCGGGGACGGGTACAGGTGGCTGCGGATGCAGAGTGGTTAAACCCATCCAACGAGCACCGAGAGGGATTTGGAACCGGGCATGGTCAGACAGCAGGCCCCCATAGCCCGTGACAACATGCCTCCCTCCTGACGAAGACGCGTGGTCCGCACTTTCATCTGCTTTCCCCTCAGCGGCAGAGAACGCACAAGGCTTTGAGTGGAGGGCCCGCAGGCGCCCTGTTCAGCCTGGTGTTTTGGCCTTGACGCATCAGGCAGAATACCCTGCATACTGCCTCCCGACGGCCAGTCCTCCTGGTCCGGGTCTAGGTGGCTGCCATCTTTGTCCTGAAACTCGTTTTGGGGGAGCTGCTGCTTCTGCGTCATCCCCCGCACCGAGCGCTCTCGGCCTTGGCGGCTCTGCCTCCTGCTTGAGGATGAGAGAGGGTGGGCAAACACATGTCAGCTGCCTCATCATGCCAGCGTTTCCTTGAAATGCCCCCATTTACATAGTGCAGTGGAACGGCGAGGAACAGAGAGGGTCCCCTGGCATGCACTAATGGAGTGCGGTGACATGCAGCGACGGGGGCGGTGGGCAACTCCTGTCTTCATTAAAACCCCAACGCAGACCAGGAAACCGTGTGCTGGCTCGTTTTATTCATGCTCACGTGCTTCGGCTATGCCTCTAAGCATCCGCAATTTTAGGGTCCCTCTGACCACCACAGTCCCTAAAAAGCGATGACCAAAGCAACGGGATGTGCAGATGAACCAGCCTCCGACCTTGGGAGCATGCAGTCACCCACTCAAGCATCTGCAACATTTCCCATACAAAAACCTGCATTTGTGCTCTTATTTGCCTTCTGCAGCACGCGTGTCACAAAAGGGGAACATTTCTAGAAGTTCTTGTGTTTTGTGGTACCATTCTCAGGGTTTAGTTTAGTTTAATACAATTATAAAGCGC
Organism: Triturus cristatus; assembly: GCF_964204655.1. Classification (NCBI taxonomy): domain Eukaryota; kingdom Metazoa; phylum Chordata; class Amphibia; order Caudata; family Salamandridae; genus Triturus; species Triturus cristatus. The sequence continues at coordinate 1,084,257,740 of NC_140584.1, read as the reverse complement.
TTGGTTACACCACAAACGGTGTGTCCCCGCGCTATGACACAGGAGAGAGAGAGAGTTGCAAGAGGGAAAAGCGCTAGTTATGAATCTATAATAGTTCAGTTTTGCCGTAAAGCCATGTTTTTAGTTGTTTGCGGAAATGTATTTTGGAAGTCTCCGTTCTTAGGGTTATTGGTAGAGTATTCCAGGTCTTTGCGGCTTGATACCTGAAGGAGCGGGCTCCCAGTCTGGCTTTGTATATCCTGGGTATTTTAACCTAGGCCTTATCCGAGGATTGCAAAGTTCGATCAGGTTTGTATTCCATCAGGAGGGAGTGAAGATATTTAGGGCCGGATTTTGTGAGGATGCGATGTCCATAGCACAAAGCCTTAAATATGACCCTCTTTCCTACTGGCAGCCAGTGAAGTTTTTTCAGGGCATTCTCTGAGTTTGCTCTTCTGGGTAGGCCAAGTACTAGTCGAGCAGCATCATTCTGTACCCTCTGTAGTTTGGCTAGTCCCCCCTTCGTGGTTCCAAGATATAGAACATTGCCATAGTCCAGTTGTGAGGTTATTGTCGCATGGACAATGGTTTTTCTGGCACTAGAAGGCAGGAGATTAAGAATTTTCCTCAAGACTTTAATAGCTCCATAGCATCTGCCCTCAACCCTATGTATCTGGTTGATGAAGCTCAAATCGGAGTCAAAATGAATTCCTAAATTTTTTACTTCAGTTTTAGGGTTGGGTAGTTGGCCTAAGGAGACTGGTCACCAAGCGGATGACCAAATGGTTGGTGATTTACCCACAACCATTACCTCCGTTTTGATCCCGTTTAGTTTGAGGCAGTGGTTTGACATCCAGTTCGCAACCTCTGATAGGCAATTGCAGAAGCGAGTGGCTGCTTGTTCCTCCCTTTGTGACAGTAGGACAATTAGCTGTGTGTCGTCAGCATATGAGACAATTGACACATTGTGTTGTTCCACTTGCTCAGCCAAAGGACTTACATATAGGTTAAAGAGGGTAGGGCTTAGTATAGAACCCTGCGGGACTCCCTGCTCAAGAGACATGCTCTTTGATAGGTAAGGTTCCTGAGCCACTCTAAAACTACGATCAGAGAGGAAAGACTTCAAGCAGCGCAAAGCCTTATTCCTGATACCGCATGCTTCCAGTCTTTGTAGGAGCAGCTGATGGGATACAGTGTCGAAAGCTGCACTGAGATCAAGAAGGCTCAGTGCAGCAGTATCCCCTTCATCGGCATTTTTCCTCAAGGTTTCCGTGGCGTAGAGTAATGCTGACTCAGTTGAGTGAGCACTTCTGAAACCTGATTGTGAAGGATGTAATAGATCGTATTTATTTATATGATCAGTTAATTGTTTATTAGTTATTTTCTCCGCAATCTTTGCTACAAAAGGCAGTAGAGAGATTGGGCGTAGGTTTTCAAGTACAGTATGTTTAATACGGGGATTCTTTTTCAGAGGTTTAACAATAGCCTGTTTCCATTTAGCGGGGACCAGACCTTCTTGGAAGGAGCGAGAGATAATGTCTAAGATACGTGGCATGATAGGGTTGGCTCCTTCCATAATTATATCCGGTCTAGCAGCATCAAGGGGGGGGCCGGATTTTATTCCTCTAGCTATATCATTGAGTACAGCTAGACTGTGTATGGTTAATTCGTCAAACGTTCCTCCTGCGTAGAATTCCTTATCAGAGTCAATAGTGCTGGTACCTAATCTGGCCTCTATAGGGAAAGTGTCATAGATGTTCTTGACCTTAGTGGCAAAGAACTCTGCAATTTTGTTGCAGTTCTCCCTGGAGGTAGGATCCTCATCCAGCTCCTTCTGTGTTTTCAGCGACTGCAATATTGTGAATAATTCTTTAGGAGCATTCTTGGCTCCATTAATTGTCTCTGTATAGTATGTACCTCTGGTTTTCGTGATTTGTGAGTTATATTGTTTAAGTTCGTATTTATACTCTTCTCTAGCCTTATTGCAGTAATTCTTCCTCCATATTCGTTCCAGCTTTTTACATTTCTTTTTGGCTACAGCCAATTCTTTATTAAACCATGGTGCGGTAGCACCCATCCTTTTAGGGATCCTTGTGCTCCATGGTGCTATTTCATTAAGTGTCTCGGAGATCCATGAGTCTAGTTGGTCATTTGCACGATTCGTGTCATTGTCCAATCTGGGTTACCTGTGTATTGATGCCTGAGAAAAGGAGGTGGAATTAAATTTGTTCCAGTTCCTTGTAGTTATTTTCTGATTAGGCTGTTTCGGTATTTTCCTGTGTAAGGGTATGGAGAAAGGAACTAGGTAGTGGTCTGACCACGGAATAGGACATGGAAGTCCAACCGTTACATCTTCACAGTTAGTGAAGATTGGGTCTAATATGTGCCCCTTTTGATGTGTATGTGTTCTGACCCCTTGGGCTAGATTTAATGTCAGTAGGTCTTTACATAGGAGATTTATTTCATCGTCCTGCTTATTATCAAAATGAATATTTAAGTCACCAAGCACCATAAAGTTGTGTCTAAGGGCTGGTTGCACTATTGTGTCCACCAAACTTGATATAAATTTAGTAGCTGGGCCCGGCGGTCTGTATATTAGAAATCCGGCTAATGTGGTGCCCTCTATGGTTGATAGAGTCTATGAGAAAGCTTCACAATCATCTATATCAACTTGTTTGACGTCACATGTCATAGTGACTTTATGGATTATGGCTATACCTCCTCCAGTTCGCCCCAGACGGTCCTGCCTCATCATCCTGTAATCCTCATTAATGGCATCCAAAACATCTGGGGTGGAACTCTCATTAAGCCATGTTTCTGTCAGGAATAGGGCGTCTAGTATTTGTTCATCAAGCAGATCCTTAATTTCATATTTGTGTTTGGCTAACGATCTGCAATTGAGCAGAGCCAAACGCAACATTTGGTTCTTACTGATCTGGGTTTCTGACCTGAAATTGGTTTGGCAGTGCCAGCACTTCAATGTGTTTGTGTCTACACTTAGCCTATGTTTATATGTAGAATTCAGTGGTTTAGATAATGAGTAACTCCCTTCTGGTGTATATAATCTTATCCCTGGGAGTTTTGGGGTCAGGGGACCTGGCCCCTGGGCCCGGACCGGCGCAGACAGGCTTGCCTTTGGCGCGCCAGCGGCGCGTCCGCTGCGCGCATCCGCTGCGCGCATCCGCTGCGTGGTCGCCTGCACATGAATTTAAATAGAGGGGTCAGGTTAACTCCTCCCCTCCTCCCTCCCAGGAAATGCGTCTGCCTGCCCGGCCGCGCCCTCCACACAATCGGCACACGCCGTGATGGACTGGGGCGGGCGGAGCAGCAGCGCTAAGGCAGGTGAACAACAGTGAGAGAATTCAACACGTATATAAAAATAAGACAGTTCCTTTAAAACGCGCTAACTCGTGGTGATAACAGAGTGTTTCCACGCTGCTTTAAAAACAGTCTAGTTAAAAGCGTGTGATTTAAAACCATGAACGAATAAGATTAAAAGCACATACTCTTGTGGATACTCTTTCTCCTTGTGTCCTTGTTACCACTGAACCCGTCGTTACTACCTCACGCTGTTTTTTTCTGAGTGCCTTTCCCTCGCATAAGTTATGAGTTCACTTCTGCAGCAACCGGTTACTGGTGTATTTCCCTGCTGCAGCCCAGGTCTCTGGTGCCCCCTAGTGTTAGCGTTTTGAAGCCTAGAATAACAAAGAAAAAAACGTATGCGCCGCACCGATACCGAAAGATGCATATGCATAGTGACCACACCGTCATCCGCTTCAGTCAACACGCATACACAGACATCACCCAAAGATTACACTGACACTTTATTTGTGGGTGAAGAACTGCTGCAGGTTTATTTCATACAACACAGTATGATAATAAAATTGGGTTATCTTACGGGCGATCCAGGGCAGGCAGCCCCTTGCTGCTCCGCCCGCCTGGTGAGCCAGCACACACGGTGGGTCGATGCCCGGCAGTGTGGCACATAATTATTTACAGATCATCCACTGGGTCACGTGATCTGCCTCCTACTCCCGCCCCTTCCGACAGGGGCGGAGCGTGTTGTGGCACACCCCCGGTTGGTCAGGCCCCCCAACCGCCCGAAGGACTAACGGGGCGCCGTCGCGGTCTTCCCAGAACCCCCTTCGGCTCCTGGACCTTGGCTCGGGCACCCTTACTGTGCCGGACAGGGGTACCCTTACTGTACCGCCTGTCGCAGAGGTACCCTTACTGTACCAGTCTGCATCCAGATCGCCCTGTAACTCCGCCACAGCTCTGGGGAGGCTACCGTCGCTGCCAGAGCCCCCCTCTCCTAACGAGCGTTACTGATGTCCCTTGCTAGCCAACGCCTCTTGTACGTCAAGCAGGAACATGTCCATCCCTACCCTGGACAGGTGCACCCCGTCAGCCTCATAATACCCTTCAACCTTCTCTTGGATCAAAGCATGTCTGATGAAGCCCATGCCCCTGCGCTCCATGAATTTCTGCATGGACCTATTAAGCCTCCTACGGGACCGCTCTACCGCCGCCGGGGACCTAGCCCCGCCGGGGGGGTGCTTGCCGCCATGCTTGTGGAAGGGCCAGCCTCCCCTGGTGTTGACAACCCCAACGCTCCCCCCAGCTCACCATTGCGTCGTTCAACGGTTGTGCTCTGCCCAGCCCAGACTTGTAGGACGGGCGCCTGGGCAGGTGCGGGGGCCGGGGCTGGGGGCACCTGTGGTGGTGCGGCCAGCGCATCGAGGCGGCTCTGAAAAACAGACATGAGGCCAAGCATCTGGTCCATGGCTTTACCCATCTGGGCCAAGTCAGTTAGTCCTGTGGCAGAATCGTGTACCGGTGTTGTTGCGACCGCCGGGAGGCCGGAGCGTGTTGCGGTCGCCTGCCGTTTCCTGGCCGGCTGGGCCTCCGGCATGTCTTTTGATGTGGGCTTGCGCACCCGGGTGGACCTCCAGGGCTCAGACCCGGATAGGCCAGGGGCGCCCTCGGAGGGGGGGGGAGTTACGACAACGCCCGAATCCTCCACCCTGCGGCCCTCCAGAAAACCTTGGGCCCACGCCGTGCCCTTCTCTCGGGCGAACGCCATAAAGTCCGCCCAAACCCCTTCCTGTGGTGCGCTCGACTGCGTCTCCTCGACCGACGTTTCTTGGGAGAACAGTGGACCCGGTGTCCCGATATTCTCCATGGCGATGCTCCGACAGTACAGCTATGTGCGTCCCTTAGCGCCTTCGCCTCCGGTCCTAGCCCTATACTCGCGGGCGCTCCCTCACCGATCTGCAATTGGGAAAAGGAACGGTGATTAGTACAATGGCAAGCATCTAGCGTACACACAGCAGCTTGGCAGTTACAGTGAATAGGCCTCCAGCCCTGGGAAAGTGATGAAGTAGTTAACCCTAACCCCCTTGCAGGCACCCAGTGCGCCGGCTTGCCCTGTGCATCGCTAGAAATCCCCTCGCAGGGTACCTGGCCAAAAAACATCCGTACCTAACCCGCCCACCGCGTCAGGTCCGGCGGCAACCTCCAGGGCGGGGACAGTCCTACATGTGCTTAACCCGCCCCTGGGGTCACCTGAGTCTGTAACCTGCAGTGCCAACATGTTGGCTTGCCTTACCGGACTGCACCGCATGAGACACTAGATGACCAGCCCCCTACTAGGAAACAATTCCGACAGGGAGGAGTGAACCCAGGCCTAGCGCCTTGGACCAGACAACACAATAAGGGGGTTGAAGATTGCCGCTCTATGACACTTCGACAGCGTTCACGGGACTCGAACCCATGTCCTATGAGAGCCTCAAGAACAAACTATTCACTGAAACCCAATGTACACACCTTGTTGGTGCACTATATAGTTTTATCATTAAACCTGTATAGCTGTGCAGATTAAGTGCCAATGTAACGGGAAAATGCGCCTTTTGTTAATGACAGTGTGCTACCACGCCATGATTTTTTTTTTTTTTTTTTTTTGGCGTCCCCCACTGCAAATGCCGGGATGCGTTATGCCGCTACCCCCTCCCCCGCTGTGCGCGCCGGGCGCTCCATACCGACCTCTGGATGGAGCGAACCCCCCCCGTGCACGACATCCAGGCCAGCGCGAGGCAGCAGTCCTTACTCGCGCGCGTCTCGCCCCCCCCCAGTCGGGGCGCTGCCGGGCGGGGGGGCGCGACTGCTAGTGTTGGGGGAGGGGGGGGTGCCGACCGGATCGTAGTACCTAGACCTGGCCCCGCAGCCCCTCCCTCCCCCGCAATGTCTCCTACCTGATGTAGGCTATGTCCGCCCTGCCTTTCAGGATTCTACGGGCGAAAACTTGAAAGCTGCGGGGGTCGGTGGAGATACCTATGACGCGCACATGCTGTGTCCAGGGGCGTCGGCGGCCCGCTACAGCATCCGGGCACTACGGGTTCCCGCGCATGCTGAAGGCGTGCACTTTAGTGTTTGCTGACCTATCGCTTCCCCTGCTCCGAGGATGGGGTGTTTGAATCTGGGAAGTTTACGCACCCTCCCCACGCCTACCAAATGAGCGAAATGATTTGGTGCTTTTACTTACGCACCCTACGAGCCACACGAGCCACAAGGGGCCCCCAGTAGCCGACTGGGTCCATACCAACGCGTGTCAGATGAACGGGTCCACATCAAAATATTGCCCCATAGGTTTCAAAAGCGCTGGGGGCCATCGGGGAGATTAAGTGAGCTATTGCCCAGAGTCACATGCTTCTGAGCGGACCCGGCACCGGGGATCGAACCGTGAGCCCCGCGCTCTGGCGTTAGCCACTCTGCCCGCTGCGCCTAAGTGGCTCCGAACCTTCAAGCCGGAAGCATAGGACTGGGGACGCGAGAGCCGAACCCGGGGCCAAGACCCGATTTTGGCGAAATAATGCACTACTGCAATCAGGTGCTGTTAGTTGGATGAACGCGTTACCTGTCCCGTTCTCGAAACCGAGGCCCTGCGAGATCCGTTTACTCTCCTCCTACCTCCCCACCGCGTCGTTTGGCCCTACAATTCTGCCACGCCTCCGCCAGTGAGCCGCCCGCTCCCCACATTCGCTTAACTCGCAAGTTAGTATACCGGGTGCGCACTACGTTTAAAATTGGGAAGGTAGGTCTCGAACCCTGCTACTACATGCGCCCAGTCAACTGTCCTTAGTGGTCCACGCTACCAGAACCAACCCTGCTGGAATTTTGGTAATGCTCTTAGATAATGAAATTTCGCCTATGTTGCGGGGCCATCGACTCGGCCACGTCTGGGCGCCAACCGCGTCGCACACGGACGCCTAAACTCTGCTCAAACGATACCTCTCTCTCTCTCCCTGGTCCCCCGCTCGGAGGTCGGCAGCACTATGCACGAAGCAGGAATACCGGGGGACGAACCCGAGGCCTAAGGCAAGCGCTCTACCAACGAGCTACAGCCCCGCGGGTGGTAAGTTGGGCACATTGCTGAGGCCGGAAGCCGCACGGTGCCGCGGCGCCACGAATACGGCCCTTGCCGCTCACACCCCACGCTAATCTAGGGCCAGTCTGGTAGCGCTGCCGTAATTATAAAGCCGTTCCTGCGAGCCCATCCCTCCTTCTTGGCCACCCTGCGACCTGGGAGCGTTCGAAAACGCGCCGCGATACAATCTTGCTTTCCCGCCATATTGTCCCGCTCATGACAAGGGGCAGGGCCGGGGGCGGAGGGAGGAAGCACACTCACCGTTGCCGGGTGGTGTGACACGCACGACGACACCGGGGCCACGTGTCCGGGCCTGGCCGCTACAACTCGCAACCTTCTGCATACGCCCGGTACCATACTGGCCCTCCACTCGCCCTGCCACCCCGCAATCGCGCCGTGACACCTAACCCACCCCAGCAACACCCGCATTGCCCCACAGGGACACGGGCCACTGCTTGCGCCCCCCACACCCATGGCCATCCGGGCCACAGGGCCCCGTCCACCTGGTCATGCCCAGGGACAGGGGTGGGAGAGGTTAGCAAGACTCACCGGCGTAGATGATATCCCGGAAGGCACGACGACGCTGGGGGGGGGGGGGGGGCGATCAGCGTACCGAAGAAAACGCGTGTCCAGGCTGGAGCGGCGCGCAGGAGACAGAGGAGGAACTGGGCGAGAGGGCCTCCTAAGTAGGGGGGCAAGCCGCGCCCCCCGCCCCCAATGGCCCGCCTCCAGCTCCACACGATAGGGGGGTCATAACCCTAGTGGGCGTAGGCCTCGCGCGCGAGGCAGCAAGGGGGAAGGCTCCGACGGGCGGCCACTAAAATGCTGCCCTGCTGATGTCCCACTGCTTGGGACGCGGGCAGCGGCAGTCTTAAGGCAGCTGAATAATGCATGCTGTTTCAGAGCGGAGCGGCACTTGGCAAGTGTTCGTGGGCTGGTCCAGTGGACGCCTCTGAGGCCAGCCGCGGAGTCATGCGAGCCACGGCTGGCTAATCGTCGCATGGTGGGTGTCAAAAGGCGTTCGCGACTTCATAAGTCTCCATCCGCTGCCTTTATAGGTTTAAAGAGCAGCGGGGGCAACCCGTGACTTCTGCGAGCGGCTCCTCTGGTCCCTGACTCTAATGATGGGAAGGGATTAGGCTCTGGCTGCCAAAGCCTGACGAATTAGGAGAACCCGCGGAAGATCTCTAAGTGGCGCTGGCAGATGGTGCACCCAAAGGTTTCCCTTTCATTTCCCCGCATTGCTTTTTAGGTCTCGCCTGCGCTGCAGTGGCATTTTATATCCCCATTATTTGTTATATTTGGGCAGTGCTATATACTTTTTCCTACGTTGCACGACAAGGAGCTAGTTTAGTTTACTAACAATCTACCCTTTTCCATCAGGAATGGCCTGGTGGCTATGTACAGTCTCCCTATCTACACACGAGGCACACTGCTTTTCCCATAATTACTTCCCAGGTTAAATATCACTTTTCATGTTCAATTAATCCTTCGAATATGTGTTCCAAAAAACACTGTCACTACTTTCATTTAATGTGATACCCGTGATTTACGCGCTCTTCCGGTCCAGCATGCTCTGCTCAAATGGAAGAATCTTACAAATAGGTTACTCTCTTACATTTAGAATCCGAAACCAATTGCCGAAACGCCATCCGTGATATTTATGCGAAACTTAAACTTAATTAGACATGCATATGTTGACAAAGCATCAGAAAGTTACGAGATGCGAAGCGTCAGTCGCTGGATGGATAGTCTCTGATCACAAAGCCAGCTGACGTTGACAAGCCACCATGTTATCGATTCCCTCGTTTTCCTCTTCGACAGCACGCACTCTGCAGCTCTTAGGTGTGTGTGTGTTTTTCCTCTGAACAGCTCGGTAAAAGTTTAACTTGCATGTGGATTAACCATGGAATACTCAAAATGCCGGAGTAGTGGAAGTGACATCATGCACCCTTTGACCCATAATTACATCACAGTGCTAGCCTTTTATCCCTACTCTTAGGTTTACAGACCCTTTCTAGTTGCTGAGATAATAGGGAGAGGGCAAGGAGTGGAAAACAAAGAGAATTAAGCTGGTTCTGAAAGCTCTGCTTACTTTACATTCTTTCTGCTGCCTTCATGACCCTGAGTCCAAGGGAAGTAAGGGCACAATACAATTACCATGGCACCTTCTGAATGAAACCCGTTTCTCTACGTGAAGTGCATTCAGGCAAAATGAAGGATCCGACTTCACAATATCAGCCTATGAACAATCAGTCACAGCAATCTTGAAGACATCAACATGACCGAAAAGCTGCCCAATCTGCCAGAACCCCCAGAATTAAAACATGCCTTAATAAACTGCTGATCTGCAACTGCAAACACTGCCACTCTCTCTATTTTACCGTATAATAGAGATGCTGACCATCTTACTCTCACCAAGCTTTGGTTCAATCCAGATACCAACCAATTATTGGCACTACGGAAAGGTTACAGGCTTTCGCAAGCAGGCAGCTGAGTTCATTCAGGGAACAGAGTCACACTCGTCTAAAAAGAGGCCTTCAGTGGCAGTGTCATCAAAATTCAATTTTTCTATTACCCGTTGTTTGCATAGGCGATTTCACTGCCTGACAGCACAGCTGGGGTCGCGTGTGATCTCTTTGGGGCCTCACCACTTCAAGTTGTGCTCAGAAGTCTGTGTGCTTGTTGTGTGAGGAGCAGTCGGGTAGCGTCAGGAAACAAGCATTTGCAATGCAATAGGTCTCGCATTTACGCAAGTTTGAGCTATTGGCATTGTAAATGTCATTGCCTTTTATTTACATAGATAATAGGCATTGTCATTTGCAATGCTAATAGCTTAAACTCTCGCAAATGCGAGACCTATTGCATTGCAAATGCTTTTTAAAATTTTTGTTATGGCACAGCCTCCCAGACACTGTCTGGTTTGCTGAATGCGTCCCGGGGACTTTCAGAAAGTTGACCTTGGAATGCATTACAACCGTTGATTACTATTGGCTTTGTGGTTTGTAACTCACATTTTCTGACTTTTTATTTGCTGGCCTTTTATTTGCTTTAAACTACCCAGGCTCAATTCTTAACTCCCGTTGCCTAAATCGGGTTTACTATATTCTTCCACAAACTTGCTTTCTGTAAAGAAGCCTGTAAATCTTGTTCTTAACTAGTCACATTTGCTGTGCATTCAAAAACCGAGGTCAACTGTCAGACGCTGTCTTGCGAGGTCACTTTTTTACTTTTCTTCCTCTGACTTTAAAGTGAGAGGATTTATGTCAGAATCTTGCTGAACATTGGGGGGTAGGAAAACGTTTTTTCCTAGCACACAGTAACATTTAAACAAACTAAGTATTTCATAATCTATCAGAATAAGTTATACAAATGAAGCACATTTTTTGTTTTTGCTGGTGTGTTCGAAACAAATGCTTTAATATTATCAAAGCAAATCATTACACTAGGTTATGCCATTTCCTCGCATTTTCGTCTGTGCACAGTATTCTTTTATTAGCAAAACTGTATGTCTGTGCAAATGTAACGGTTATTTCAATTGAGCATGTGTTGTCTGTAATGAGTGTGCTACCACACCATCAATACTCTACTCTGAGCCACTCCACTTTACACATTTCTGCGCCACTGCACTCTGCGCCTCTACTCTACCCTGTACAACTCTACTCTGCCAATGCACTCTTCACCACTCTAAACCACTGCACTCTTCTCCACTGTGCTCTATATCACTCCAGTCTAGGGCATACCTGTCTACTCTGCACAATTCCACTCTACGCCACTGTATTCTACGTGACTCTGCAACACTGTACGTTAGGACAATACTCTCTACGCCAATGCACTTTACTCTGTAACACTCAACTCTATGCTCCTGCCCTCTATGCCAATCCACTGTACACCACTCTAATATACTCTGCGCTATGCCACTTAACTCTACACCACTTAACTCTATCATTACACTCTACGCAAGTGCACTCTACCTTGCTTCACTCCACTCTATGCCACTTCACTTTGCTCTAAGCAACTGAAACTCTACCGCACTCTACGCTACTCCACTCTATGCCACTCTACTCTTAACCACTGCACTCTTATCAAAGAACTCTACACCACTGCACTCTACTCTGCATCACTGTACTCTACGTCTGTGCTCTCTACGCAACCCTCTGCCACTGCACTCTCTGCCACTCTGCGCCACTCTATGGCACTATACTTGACTCTGCACCACAGCACTGTATGCCACCTACCCTGCACTTTACGTCACTGCACTCTATGCCACTCAATTCTACTGTTCCATTGCCTTCTGCATCTACCTCTATGCCACTCCTTTCTGCACCACTCTACGCCACTACTCTGCACCACTGCACTCTACTATGCACCGCTCTAATTTACGCCACTGTGTTCTACGATGCTGTATTTGTACGCCACTGAATTTAATGCCACTGCTGTCTATGCCACTACATTCTACAACACTCTGCCAGTGCACTCTGCTCTATGTTACCCCCATATATGCTACTCTACCTGACTCCACACTATGCCACTCCAATACACAACACTCTCTGCTACTCCTCTCAACTCCACTTCCCCCATTCCATCCTACAACACTCCATGCTACTCTCCTGTACGCCACTACACAGTAGCCACGCTGAAGTATAACCTGGCTAAAACACAATTGAAGAGCCAATAGTTCTTGCATAGATAAGACCTATTGACTTTGCCAATACTTGTTCATTTCAAGTATATGCTCCTTGCGCATGTTGCAATTTCAGTTGTTTACTAGCCTTCTTTTCCTATTCGCTAGTTATTCGACCTTTACATTCTTTTTTTTTTTTTTCTCAATATTGTATGCTAAAATCTTACTGGCATCTTCGTCACAATAATTTCGTTTGAATGGAGGTATAATGACCTATCTAACTGTCTGTATTGTATTGATTAATTTCATAATTATTTTTGTTTTCTGTTGTCTTACAATTGTGCCGAATCTTTTTCAGTTACATATTTTCTAAATTCTTGAATTTCAGTTCCGTTTTCACCATCTTCATGCTCTGTCGATTTATAATATGATTTAACTTCTCGACTAAGGGTTGGATTACCCTTTAAATTATGATGCGGGCAAACAACTGTTTGCACAGGTATTTCAGTCATAAATGGTGCCATTTTTATTGCACCTTAAAATTCCCTGGTGCAATAAAGTTACCGCACTAGTTGCAATTCAGAATGTCAAACCTGCTGGAATTTAACAGGGCAACATGTATTTACCGGGACGTGTCGATTGTCGTGCAATAACCACTAAATTCTGCAAGTTATTCCCCCAAAAATTAGAATAGGCTATAGTTATTGCACCCAATAAGTTCCAATCACCTCGGTGTGCACTTTTTTTATCGAATTTGATTATTATCGCTTCTGACCTGGGCCACAGGCCCTAGTCTTGAGTGCTTTCCAGGTAATATTGTCATGCTCGTCAGAATAATTTTTACACGCCATTTTAATAGTTAATTTTTTTTTTTAAAGTTACACAAATATTAATGGGTTACTGCTAAGTGAATGATTAGAGACAGGACATTTGCAACATAATTAACATAACAGAAAACGCCACGGAAAGGTATAAAAGATGAATGATGTTTAATGGTTGAACTGATTAGAAGTTCAGAGTTTTGCGAGTTCTGCCTCAGAAGAGGGCACTGCCGGGAGAAAAGAAAGGGGTATTTCGCAAATGTATAAGTACACAAAAACTGAATGTGAGAGATTGGCTCTGTGAAACGGGCACGTTTTGAATAGCAGAGCGCATGAAATTTGAAAACTAAGGGCCTGATATCTGGCGGCAGGACTGCCTTCTTCTGTTGCGGCGGTCAGGAGCCTGGTAAGCAGTTGGTGGTCCGACCGCCCAATTACGATATGACCCCCGTGGTGGCTGTCGGAAAGTGCTCATTTATACCGCGGCTTGTGCTGCATGTCCAGGTAAAGGGATGCAGAACAAGCCGCAGTATAAATGACCACTTTGTGCACATCCGTGCATTGTGTGCCATGTACCATGTGGTGCATGGCACATGGTGCACGGCCAACATCATAATCGGGCTCAAAGACTTGAGAATTTAATTTACGTAATGTATGTGTGTGGTTCCAGATGTATAATATATCACATGAAGAGTGGAATAAATGGTATACAATAGGTGCACGTGTTTTTGATCTTTTATTGCATGGTTTGTAATATACGTTTAATATAAAGTGTAGAATTTTATAGACCAAAGGTATATGTGTGAAGCATCTTTAGCTTCATCTGTAGATCTGTTTTAAAGTTAACGTAGCAAATACTATGTACAGAGTGCAAATTCCCAACAATATGTATGGAGACGCTGTTGACATATAACTGAAGTTTATCGTTACCCAGCTCAAAGGTAATCATTGTGTTAGATCCCCCTAGATTCGAGCTGAATACTAATATCAGATGTTGTTTCAAAAAGTTGTATTCTCCAACTGTCATCCATGTTCGTTGCCCTTAATATGAAATGCAGCCTGATGCTAAATTTTCCATGTCGAAGAGGAATACTATATTTCTCTTAAGAACTCTAGCAGCCACTTTGTAATGCCACTACTGCTGCCTCCAGTGTGCTGCACACTTGCACAAAGGCATGTTCTGCATTCACTTGGACATATCACTCGCTGTGCACTCATGCGAGCACACTGCTCACTCTGCGCTCATGTGCGCACACTGCTGATCCTGTAGTTAGACAGACAGATGGCTCACTATCGACTCATGCACCACTCATCCTGCAGTCACACAGGTATGCCTCTGACTCCACAATCCCCCCCCCCCCCCCCCCCACACACACACACACACTTCTCACCCTACACTTAGGGCACACCGATACTCTGAATACACATTCTGTTCTCCCAGCACTCACACACCACTCAGCCAGAAGTTACACTACTCGCTGACGACTCACCTTGCACCTGCACCGCTTGCCCTGCATGCACACAGGCATACCGCTCAATATGCATCACAATTTTCACCAGCTCATGCCCTGGACCCACTCCCTGCTCACCATGCATCCACATACAGTGGTTGCTTTGCATCCTTACAGTTGCACCACTCACCCTGCACTCACACTATTCACCTGCAGTCTCGCACCCTTCGCTGCTCACCCTGGCTTGACGGACCAATTGCCTTGCATTCCCGCAGGTACATCTCTCACCTTGCACTCACACAGGCACACTTCTGACCCTACATTAACACACTGCTCAGCCTGCAGTCGCACAGGTATAGGGATCACCTTGCCCTTATATACCACTCACCCCTGAACTGAGACAACGCTCACTTTAGAGTCTGTGTGTGTCAGTGTGTCGGTCATAGCTGTACCCCTGACCAATTTCCCCATCACCACTATGCAGGCTCTACAGCCTGAGTTATTTGGTGGATTGGAAGCTGTCAGTGGGTGACATCCAAGAGATGAGCCCTTGCTTTTGGTGGTCGTCAGTGCTGGGGCCTGCACTGCTCCTTGCTGTCCAGGTCCATGGGCCACACAGACTGTCACTGTCCTACTCAAGTTTACTGTCTTGTCTATCAGTTATTTACCGTAGGTATTTCGCCAGCCATGCCCAGCCTGCCCTAAACTACTAGGTGCTACCAGCTGGCGGAGGATGGTCCAAATAGTGTATATGTGGACTCAACAGCCAATCAGCACTTACTAATTCTGTGAAGAGCAGTAGGATTGACTGAGGTGCTGGAAATGCACCAATCCTAGCTCACTTTAAGAGTCACTCCCACTACAAGATGATTCTTTGAATATATCAAGCCATGTGATTTCTGTTTCTCGCGTGAGGTCTGGGATCAGCTGTACTGTCAAGCTAGACCTAAAAAGTATATTGGCTCTAATCAATTTCTATGGAGGTGCAGAGGGTCTGTGCAGATCTTCATAGCTCAGTGTAATTTTTGTTGTCTCCTTTTATACCTCTAAAAAACGTTTAATTGTTATGAGTTAAGGTAGCGCCGATTTATGCCTGTTTTGCAATATGACGTGCTCTCCACCCACGTCCGATACAGAGCCAACATGTCACATTTGCAAGGTTACTAATACCATTACCTGAATGCTGCGCCTGCTGGCTCGGTGAATTAATGCATCCGTTTTAGAAACCTTCATTTAACCCCATGGCCGCAGATTCAAATCTCAGTGAGTTCCACTCAACTTGTCATCCTCCTGAAGTCGCTAACATGAGTACCATTGAGCTGGGTAACAATGAACACTTGTTGTTACACTGCCAAGTGTGAACACACGCTTTACAAATACACTTGTTTTGTTTCTGTGCTTGTCCTCACCCTTCCTTTTTGTCATCACCACCACATTGGTTGTTGGGACTTTTGCAACCTTCTCGAGTGATGTACATAAGGAAATTTATGACAAATGAAAAATTAGTATGGTGATATTTGTTGCAGTTCTATGTTATGTGATTAGTTTACGCTACTCTGTTTTCTTTTTTTGGTTTCCTCATTCTGAATCCAGTGTGCAGAGAAAAAAACGGCAGTCGGTGAGGTAGCTACTCAGACAAGACTGGATAGCTGTAGATCTGTAGAAAGCAAAACAACATAAATAGATAGGGCTGAGAGAAACCACAGAATGTGTTTATAAAAATATTGGGTCTACTCTCAAATGTAACTTGCACTTGTGAGTAAGTTACACACGTAAGTTTGCTCTTAAACTTTTGAATAACTTTAGTACTTTTGGATCTAATTAGGAATAAGACTTTAAGTTTTCCACCATCTGAAACCGGGTGTTGAGGCAAATTTATAACCAGCATTTACAATGCAATGGTCTCTGCATTGTTAAAGTTAGAGCTATTGCCATTGCTCATGACATTTTTGTTTGTTTTTAAAACATTTAAAGAAACGGCATTGTTATTTACAATGTTAATAGCTTAATCACTCTCAAATGCGATTGCATCAAGGCAGATATAGAGGGAGCCCCGCGCTGGCGCCTTCTGTGTGTATATGAGCTAAAGGCGGGTGGTTGTGTGTGTCAAATGCTTCTCAGACTACAAAACGCAGAGACTGCTACGCCCAAATCTGAATCAGGCGTGTGCAAGCCTATGTGTCTGTCCAAGTGTGTGCGCTTCATAGTCTGTGTGCCACTGCATCGTAGACTGTGTGCTACTTTATGCATGTACCAGTGTGTGGGTATGCACCACTGCTCTTGTGAGTCACGCTGTTTGCGAGGGAGTGTGTTGCACTGTGTGTGCCTGCATGGTGTCAATCTCACTCCCTGTGCCTGTATGTGTGTGTTACTGACCGTGCTGTTGTGTGTGACCCACTCTGTCTCTGTGCCACTGTATGCGTGTGCGTTTAACCTTGTATGCGTGAGTGGAAGGGGGGGGGGGAACTAGGGAATCCGTGGCTGCGAGTTAATGCCACCGCCATGCGGGTGGTCCCTGGGACTCCAAGAGGAAATCTTTTCCGAGAGGCTCGCAGCGGTTTAGGTTTTAACAAATTATTAAAAGGCGATGGGCGCTTTTCAGGGGAATGTTTACTAGAATCACGTAATTTCCCGGTCACTGGGGCTGGCTAGTAATCCCCGTTAAGACCCGCAGAGGACGGAACGCCACAGGATCCTCTGTGGCCATTTTCTTAACAGCAGAAAACGGTGATGGTTGTGCTGGGGTCCGGAGAAGGGCCTAATGGTTCAACAGCTGGTTCCAATCTTTGCATGAAGGTTGCGGAGCCAATTACCGACATTCTCACCCCACCCCCATGGCTGCCAGAATTGGTTCTGGGGTTCCACGGTACCCCCGATTTAATCGTCCAGACCGGCGCGAGTATGCACTGCCCCTTTTAAAAGACGGAGTGAGGCTGTCACAGAACAGCACCCCTCTTCTGTGATCAAGCGCACACCACGAGTGAACGCCCCCTACAGTAAATAAAGTTGAGGTGGGGGAGGGAGGGCACTTGGTGTTCTTTAAGCGTTCCAGATTTAGCCAACACATTGAAGGAACGCTTTCGGTTATCAGGGTGCGGCCCGCGGGCCCCACACGGAGCGTAGACTGCACTGTGTGAGAAATGTACAGGGATAAACGTGTTCTAGCAGCTGAAGCACACGCCGTAAGCACCGTCCTAAAATAGAAAAATAAACAAAACTAACCCAGAAGATGAAATTGAAGACAAACAGCATGTATTTAATGCACTTGGTGCAGCCCTCGACTCCCATGGCGACGGTGGTACAGGTGGTAGCTGCAAGGGTTCTGGGTTCCCGGTGTTCCGTTAGGTGGCGAGAGGCGTGATGCGAAAAGCTCTCTTCTCTGTTCCTCCGCTACGGCAATGAGAACTCTTCAGTTCCCTCCTTTTCCCCGCCCTCTTCCATCCCCTCCCCCTTCCGAGCCCCTCCCCCATTCCCTCACTCAGGCCCTCACACAGACCCAGTCACAAGGTTCCCCCAACGGGGGAGCTCCCACCCAATCTTCCCCCTCCCATTCGAAACCTAACAACATGGCTTGGGCGCCAAACATTAAAAGGGCCAATGAGATGCACAGACTCGCGCGGAAACTCGCAGCCGACACCAACAAGAACAACAGAAAGCACACTTATCAGCGCAGAACGCTGATGGCACGCACAAGTACCCAACACATCAAAGACGACTTGCGCTGCACACACCACTGCATCAACGACAATTCACATGCAATGAGAGCAGCACATACTCGCAGGTTATGTGTGACATTACCGTTGTTTGTGTGGCGATCCATACTTTATGTGCGACACTATATGTGAAATCATTGTTATTAATACCTTGGAAAAAATATCTGTAATGGTACATATCAGAAATTACCATAATTGGAGCTATTTGAAGCTTAGAAAGAAGTAGGTGCTAATATTTACTCAATGCACTTGCACTGAGGTAGTGCTGCATGGCTGTCAAGGGTTCTGCTTGGTTATGTGTAACATTGCCAGTCTGACAGTGCACTAATGTGTAAAATTTCTATGTTGTGCCAGATTATTGTAAGATAAAGTAAGTCGCAATATTGGTGTAACAAAGTCTTGAAACGGGCATTAGAGATCCCCCCTTTATTGAAATATTTGAAGTTAGTGCAAGTGAGTGCCTACCCATTCCAACAGATGCAATAGGACAGTGGGTAACGTCCCGCATCTGTGTATGTATTTGCTTATGCATGTGGAGCACGGTTTGATCTTTTTACAATAAAGTACTAGTTGTATGGAGAGGAAACACCTTCACGTTCAAATCTGCACTCATCTGTAGGCCCAAGAATTCCACATGTTAAAATGGACTTTCTACACATACAAAGTCAAATGTCTGAAGCAGCCAAGACATGCACGTGCCTTGCTGTCCTCGCTGAGAGGCAGCAAAAGCAGCTGTACATGTCCTCTGTTGAGTGTGGTCAAGTCCTGGCTTAAATCAGTGCGAGTGGAGAGCGGTGGCTGCACTTAGCCACTGTAGGTGAGCCATCCGGCTCCTACACACCCGCTGCGTGATGCACACATGGCTGACCGCTGGGCACAGCCAGAGGTAAGAAATAAAGGTGGGATAACCACTCGAGGAAGGACCACGTTTGCATGTGGTGCTGAATAAAGTTTTGGGGGTCTTGCGGGTGCCTACGGCTGGATCGGACATTGCGACGAGGTGGGATCACTCCCTGACATGTGCCAGAAGGCAGGGAAGGCATATCTGCTCCCGCCCCAGCATAGCCCCGCCACAGAGTGGCTCTTGCCAAGAGTAGGGATTGCACTCATCAGCACAGATTGAGACTGCTGGCTGGCAGACGAAGCCGGACTATCGAGCTCACCTCCGCAATACATGCAGCCCCAGCGGCACATCGGCGGGGTCGATCCAGTGAAGGTAACGCTACACCAGTAGTAACAAGGCCTGTTCCACAGCAGTAGAGAAGTAGAGGAAACATCTGAACACCGCCGCCTTTCTCCGAGGTCAAGCAGAAATTCCTCGGATAAAGGCAGTGGCATTTTCAGATTCGGGGGCGTGTTTTTCTTTCTCTCCTCTTGCCATTGGCTGGAATGTTTACATTCCAGAGGAGAGAAAGAAAGTAAAAACACGCCCCCGAATCCGAAAAAGACGGGGCTTCTTTGGAGAGAGACAAAGCCCTTCTCCAATGGCTGACCAGCATTTAAGAGGCCAGCCAATGGAGAAGAGGGAAGAAGAGGGGCAGGTTAAAGCCCCACTTCTAAAACATTAAATCTCGCGAGTGAGACTGCGCAAGCGCAGCCTTCGCTAGCCGAGACTGCGCAAGCGCAGCCTTCGCTAGCTGAGACCTAAAAAGCAGTTACTGAAGCCAAATGTTAAATTAAATTAACTTATTTTGATTGTGTGTATATATATATATATATATATATATGTGTGTGTGTGTGTGTGTATATATATATATATATATATATATATATATGTGTGTGTAAATATATTTAAACAAATATTTTATGATCAACGTAGCCTTTATTACTTTGAAAATAAATATGACTTTGATTAAAAAAAGAATTAATTCTATACATCACTTTAATAATCAAGAAATATAAACAATTTACTGTATGTCCGATTTATTTAATATTTAAAAAAAAAGTTAATTAAAGATAATGTAAATCAATTAAATATGTCAAATTTAAGTTAATAGTGCTGCAGCATTTTATTTTGTTCTATATATAAAATTTAAAAAGTTAATTTGTGTTAATGTTTGACACACATATTGTTACCACTTTTTAAAGTTCAATAAACTCTTGAAAATTTCCCTTTACTTTATCATATGGAGTGCTTGAATATATTACATTAGAATTATTTTCTAAAGTTTAAATTGAAAATAAAATTCCCACCTAAGGTAAACCGATCCTATTGTTTTTTAACAATACATATTAAAATTATTACAAGTGATGTTTAGAATTAATTTAAAGTACTTTAACTATTGTTTAATAAAGATTAATGGTGCATAATTTTTTTAACAAACATATTAAAGTATTTTAAGATGCGATAATGCATGTTTTATTTTTAAAACATTTTAACTTTACAATGATATATATTTTTAATTACTTCAAATAATTTTACCTAGTTTAACAGTCTTTTCTTTGGGATTATATTTATATTCCCTACAACCATTATTTTCGATGGTAGGGTATTGCAGTACCAGTCTTTGAGCATGTGTGGTGCTGGATATACTGCAAATCTGAGCGGGAGTACATTTACGACTGTTTTAAGCCTTATTGGCTGTAGTAAATTTAAATATGCAATTTGTGAATAGGACTGTGCTTAATTTGTTTGTGGGTGAGTTCCCATCCCTCCCTAAACCCCACTAGAACGCTTCCTGACCCTCTCCCCCACATTTTGTAGTAAGTATGCCTCTTTTTCTTAGCCACCTCTGTGGTCCCTTGCACATTTATTACTATGTTACTTACATGAGAGTCTCCCCATAGAAAAGATAGGAGAAGTGAAGGTGCAGATTTACACTCGTAGCTTTATGAATTGCAATTTGTAGTAAGTAAATAGTATTTCTGTAGTTATACTTTACATACTACAAAATGAAATGCAATATGAATCGGAAACGTAGTGTTACTTTTCTGCAGGACACTTCCAACTTCAAGACCACTTTAGTGAGCTTCACGCCCTGTCCCCTCATCAAATTTTGTTGCGTATGTGTTGCTAGAGTAGTGACATTGGTCAATGTCATAGAATTCTGGAGTTGCACTATTTTGCAAATGCTGTTAGTACCACTGTGGGACATGAAAGTGGACTCCAGTTGCTGTTTATTCACATAAGTTTGTTTAAATTAAACCTGCAAAGCAGAGGTATAACTGGGCTGTTGTTTTTTTTCACACTGCTGTACATTCTGGTATTTATAATTCAATATTGTAGTTTGTCAGAAGCTACCGAGCAGTCAGTATGATATGAGCTGGAAAACTGTATGTGGCCGAAAATCTCATGCCAGAGTGGTCTGAAATGCTTTATATTTGCATTATAATTAAGCAGCATAGAAGATAACTAACATTTTACAGATTGACCATCAGTTTCTGAAAAGCTCATTCGAGCTCCCATAACTTCATCATTTTAAGATGTGCGTGGTGTATCCAGAGGCTTCAACCTAGCACAGATGCAAAAGAAACAGTTGATGGACTGAATGTTGGACAATGCAAACATTCACCCCCAGTCACAAAGATCTGGGTTTAATCCATCATTCTTTTGCTCACCTCACCACCACAGTTTGGAACCAGCCATATGCAAAACAGTCTTGACCCGGTTCCTTGTGGGAACAGTTCAGCCCGAACCGCCAAGCCAGGTCCTCCCCAGACCGGAAACAAGCAACATGGGACCGGTTTCTGGGCATCACTCTTCATCAGCCAGGCTAGCTTGAATCCATTGGTGTATGAGCATGGGGACAAACGTCTGGGCATACCCTTCCCACTTAGGGCGACATATGCAAAAGAAACAGTTGATGGACGGAATGCTGGACAATGCAAACATTCACCCCCAGTCACAAAGATGCGGCGGGTATGCCCAGATGTGTGTCCCGGGCTCACAGTGCCGCTGGAATCAAGCTATCCTGGCTGATGAGGATGCTTGTTTCCGGTCCAGGGAGGACCTGGCTTGGCAGTTCGGGCTAGACTGTTCCCATGAGGCACAGGGTCAAGACTGATTTGCATATGGCCAGGTCTAAACTTGGGTGGCATGGTGATCAAGAGAATGATGGATTTAACTCGGATCTCTTGACTGGGAGTGAATGGTTTGATTTGTTCTGCATTCCGTCTTTCAATTGTGTGTCTTTTGCTTTCTCAACCAGCACAGGACACCACATTAACATCCCAGTGTGTCTGCAATAGCACAGAGTATAGTTTGAACACATTACATAAATATTCAGTCCCATACACCTTTCCATTGACTTGATGAATGGTGGCAGACCTTTTATCCTCTACCTTGTAGACCTTTTCAAGGATCCGTTGTTACCACCGCAGGGTGCTGCAGGGCTGCTTGGCCATTTTGCTTGAGTAAACTGCTGTTTGGGCGTAACAGTCACACTATGCATAATATTTATGTATACGGAAGGAAGTTATTTAAGTATAAGGGAGTACCAAGCCATCCTAACTATGTATATGTATCCAAGTTTGAAAACCACAAAGTGGACAGCCAGAATCGGACTAGGGAATCTGAAGCGTTGAAGATGTGCTTGTCAAGTATATTGTGTTAACTCGTTTGTAAGAGTGCCCTTGTGAGCCGTCAGTCAAGCTCACCCAGTGCAATATGTAATGCACTGTAAATCGTAGTCCATCGGACTTGTAGTGATTGCCTACGGAAATGCATTAATAAGTAATAGGATAGCGTGTTCAAAGTACTTGATACGTACTGGGATTGCAGGTTTTGGAGCGTTTTAGCAGAAAACTTTCTGTGGGTGCTTTTAGCCTTCATTTTCCAGATATGCACACAAATTCTTAGTGTGTAGCTATATTCATTCTACGAAAAAATGTCCATTCCTCAATCTAAAAAAGTGAAATGCCAACAAAAATTACATAAGGGACGACGAGGGTTTGCAGGTGCTACCCTTGGCTTGTTCTTCTTTCCCCTGGTATTGCCTATGCTACTCGTAAGCCAAGGTTATTCAAGAACACAGTTTACTTTGCATATTTAAAATTCCTTTTCCTTCCGCCCCCCACCCCATGAGAAAATGGAACACTGTTGGTGAGCTTTATGATGTAATTGAAGTCAACGGGTGCATAATGCAACCTTGCTACTCTGTAGCACTTCACTGAACTGATATCCATGTATAGTTCATCATGGTTGTATCCATAAAGGGGTATATGTTTTAGGACCATTATCTTTTTTGCGGTCCTGACTTTTGTCCTGACAATTGCTAATGGTAGGGAACTCCTAGTTTGACTGAGGGTGTGACTTTGCTTTCCTCAGAAAAAACATATGAAGTGATGAAAACCTTTTACCTCAAATGAGAGGCAGAGAATATGCTTCATTTGTGTTCTACGTCCGTTAATCTAGACTTTAATAAAATGGAAGTGCTCAGAGGGTCCAGATAAGAAATGGCTGTCGTAATAAATTCTAGGTATTTTGTCTTCTTTACAGCACTTCTCTCCTATTCATGCTTGTTGAATATGTGGGGCAAATGTATTCTATGGGAAAATGTTTAATGCTGACTCAAATTTGAGCAGTACTGAAAGTTCACTCTTTCAGCAGAGGTCTGTGTTTGGAAACACTGTCTCTCATGAGTGTAGAGCAGAAGACTTTGAGGGTATGATCTCTTTTCCTTACAATTGATTGGTATGCGATACTGCTTTGGCATTGTAACTGATATTGGAGCTGACTGAACTGACGAATTCCATTCAAATAAAGGTACTGATTTATCTGGGGGGTGTGGCATGAGATCAGGCCCCTTAGCCCTGTTGCTCCACTGCGGCAAGGACCGATCTCAACTTTGACATCTCCTACCTATGCAATGCTAATGACAAGGTGAGTAACCAGTGGCGCAAGATAGCACCCCTCTCCTCGACATTGGCTGCCCAAACGCAGAGAGTGGGCCTGACCGAGACTCCTGGGAAAGGAAGACAATATGGCATACCCCCACTATCACCTGTATCCACTGGAGCCAGTATTGACCTTTCCTAAGCAGGCCAATATGTGCACTGCAGCACATCGCGGTAACTCCGCGATCCCAGCATACACAACATACCCCACAACCATACGGTGCTGAATCTCCGCAGCCATACAAGCCGTGTCAGCTATAGTACTCATGTTTAGCAAGCTTCATGAGTGTAGTCAAGATGGCGACTCCCTGCCAGGCGCTCGGACGGTGGGTGCTGTTGCACATCACGGAATGGAACCCAGCCTTAACCCTAATCTTTTTAGCCGGAATCTCCGCACCCATTCTTGCTGCATCATCTTTAATCCTCTTGCGCTTCGCTAGCCTCATGAGCATGGTCAACATGGCAGCCCTCTGACAAGCGCTTGAACGGTGGGTGCTGTTGATTAATCTACCAGGTCAATTTCCGCCACTTGTACTCTGCAACATAGTTAAAGGAAGCAGCAACCTTCTCAAATCGCCACATATCACGATATTGCTGACTAACTGTCTGTGTGACTAAATACTTCATGATGGTGCACCCTCATGGAAGAGGCCCCTCGCTACTAGGATCCTAAGGAAAACACTCCTCTATTAGTTCTGATAGTGGATCTCTATATGACCCACCCATTAGATACATCGGATACCTTGTCTATTAATCACTACAGGAACAGCTACTAATTTTACGTGCCATTCGCTTTCATCGCCTGGTACCAGACTCTATATGCAACATCTGCAACTACACAACTGACACCGTCAGATGGTAACTGCTTGTGGCCCACATCAGGCTACATGCCTTCTTGCATGTAGTAGTACCCTGACACTGTCAATCACAAAGCGATGATGTAACTGCTTTGGATTGAATCTTGACCCTCTCCTAATAGCCTTATAACATACTCAGGAGCCAGCTTCCTCAAACAGCCCTCTGAAGAGCTCTCTTGATTTCTCTAATGAAACGTATGGAACAAGGCTGATTAAAAGCACAAAGAAAATGACCCTGTTATAATGTGTACTTTTCATCCATAGTGGAATATGGTGTAGAATTATAAATGTGGGCTTTCCAGTTTTCAGTTTCTATTTTTGGTAAATTCTGGTGTGTGTGTTTTTTTAAAAATATTATTTTTTTAGTTTTTTCTAGCAATTTCAATACCTTACAAAAACAGTGGTTATCAGTGGTTTCACATTTCTGCGCCATTTAAAACAAAAACCGTGTTTTTCCGGTGTTTATGGAACGTTTTGCTTTTATTATTGCTTGCTTTCTGCACTGATAGTGCATGGTATTTAGACGGTGTATGTACAGTGTATTAGGTCCAAATACATTTCAAAGTCAAATTTATTGGAGTACACCATACAATACTTCTTCAGTGAGTCTTTGGTCATGTGCGCTCGCTCTTTCCTTCCCATGTAAACTTTTATCTGTTAAAAAGCCCCCTCAACATTGGCACTTTAAATGTAATAGTTGGTGAACGAACATTTCTATGCATCATTGCAAGACATTTCACTTACATTGTAAAATAACATTTCCTGAACTGCTTCTCAACATTTCTTTGCTTACCAAGTGGCAAGCACTCTGACATGGAACATGTTGTAGTGGCAAAGTCACTAAAAGTGTCACCCATCCTACTCTCAAGGAGATGTTTCACATCTGCACCAATTATGCTGAACACTTGGTAGACACGGGTATTTTAAGATTCTAGATTTTTTTTTTATTATGTCCACTACAGCAGTCCTGTTTTCCTGCAAAAATCTAAAAGTGCAGTGTACTTTTTTTCGCATCACTATGCGACCGAAGATCCTCGAATTTCTTACCTTTGGCATCATCTCAGCAAGAATTCTGTAAACCGTTACCACATGGATAATATAGCATCCACTGACTCTAGGACTGAAAACCACCAGCTACATGGACACAGTTGTGATGACTTTCTGTAATGCCACACATAGCACAAAATGAAACATATTTGCGTTTTAGTTCCCATGCATAACAAATCAGTGCACCAGAATGGACTAAATAGGTCAATAGCATTCTCATTAACTATGAAGATTGTAAAGATGCTTTCAGCATACCATCTAGCAAGTGGCAAGGATCTCTTACAGGGAAGCACTTCAGCTCATGTATAGATTTTGACAGGTCATCTTCACTCCACTTTTTCATATACGTAGCTGAATCACTGAAAATACAAACAATATCATTCCAATCTTTGTTGAACTTGGTGAGAACATTTTGCAGCAGCATTCCAAGTGACACTGCTTTCCATGTTTTCCAAAAGTCTGGTGTCATGTTTTCACCACTATCCCAGATGCTTGGTGACAGCACTCTTTAAACATATATTTACTTGTCACTACACCTTGCATTGAATGTTTAAAGCCTGGGTTGTTTGGCAATTCACCTACTATCAATACTGACTCAATAGAAAAGTGGCTGATGTATCAAAGGGTTTTACCCATTCTCTGTTGGTAAATGTGATGGTACATATTGGGAAGGATTCCTATGAAACCAGTCATTTTACCTGTCCGTCAAAGAATCCAATGCAGCCTAAATATCAAATATGATTTTATTTCCTGATTGTCTACAGTATATAAACTAATCAAACAAGATCTAATACAAGCTGCTAAACCCTGAATCTTTAGACCAAAGACCAAAAAATTGAAAAAAGGAAGAAGAAACAATATTTTAGTCACATCCCTAAGCAACAAAACTCAAGAAGAAGAATGTTAGCACAGTCTTTCTTGCTGCTTCCTTGTATAACAAGGTTACATTGTATTGGTCCCTTCAGGAAGAAATAAAAATGACTTTCACTTTCATTTTCCTTTATTTGAATGGCATTTCATTTGTGGTTGCGCAGGTGTTTTATCAGTGTTTATATGTTTACTCTGGTGAGGGCTATTTCCCTTTCGGTTGGGTTTTATCAATTATAGGTTTAAACCTTAAACAGGATAGCCTATATATATGTCATTGGTTATGTACTGGTGTTCTGGGTGGCGAGGTCACTGGGTTCTGTGGTGGATGGATTTGTCATTGTGAAGGTGTCTGGCTTGACAGGCTCAATAGGTGTAGAATGACAAAAGCTGGGTGAAGTAGGTCTCCGGTACGAGATACAATGCTTGAGGTTTGCAGTGCAGAAGTAGAGCCCTCCTGGCACACCAATTGAATGTCAGTCATCCTATACTAGGGAGATGTATTTTAGCGTCGTGGAGTTAGGCATATATGGCCCGGCAGCAACAGGGACTTCCAGGGTGCCAGGAATGAAGCTCCAGCTCGGACACAAGGGGTAAGGCCTCCAGCGCCAGGCCGAGCCCCCTACGGCGGCCTGGGCCTACCCCAGCCAGGCCATGGTGTGAAGCACCCAGAGAGCTGGAACTGCCCCAGCCGCAGTATGGAGTCCACGCGGCTGAAGAGACACAGGTCACAGACCGCATCCATCACAATGCCGCCAGGCGCACCGGAAGGCAATAGAGGCCACAGGCCACACCAGCCTACATCCGGATCAGGGACTCCCAACTCAGTAAGCACTCTCAGCAGGCCCGCCCTCAGGTCACCTGCAGACCCATATCTCTGCGGGTCTCCGAGTTGCATCAGGCCATGGCAGTCAGCGGTGCAAAATGCAGCCGGTCCAGGGGAGCGCACGGCATCAGACCGGGCGATCCAGAGCCCGTACCTACAAATGTGGGATCATGCCTGCAGGGAGCATTGAGAGGGTAGGATGATGCTGGCAGCAACAAATTTGCAGGCTAGGTCCCTGGAGCTTCAACACTGCACAGTCATCTTGTGCGCTGGCTCAGCCGCGCCCCCTAAAACACATTCTTATGGCTGAACCAGCGACATTAAATATACCAGAGAACTAGGCATGTAGTTACTCAAAAGCTGCTACTACGTGATCTTGCGGGTGGGGACATTACCTTTGTGGTTGAGGCACACAAAACATTTAGGACAGAGGTATTCTATTCATGGGCTACATTCCCAACAGCAAGCAACCACATGAGGTTGTTTTACACTTGCACTCACACTACAAGGGACGTTCCAAATAGCTATACAGCTTACGAAGGTTTACAATTGTCATTAACGCACCAAGAACATTAAGATTGGTTTGACGGTGCCCTATCACGCTCTATAGAAGTTAGACTAGGTACCCTTTGTAATGAGGGAGCAACATGGCAAGTCTGAGCCTTTTACACAATACCACCAAACATGGCTAATATGACAGCTGAACAATTCCGCATACAATATTTTGGCCTAATCAGAATATATGGAAGTCTGACACAGTTCGTTATGCGAACCATGACCTTAAATCCGGTCAGAGCTGCTCAAGCTATACAACCACAGTTGACTACACCAGGCATTAGTCCACAGATTATCAATGCTGTTTTGGGAAAAATTCCCACCACAACAGAAGTCCACTTGAAGCAGTGTTTCCCCATACGAGACCCCAGGAGAAACACAGAATTCCTACAATATGCTTACCCATGGGGTTGGCACCCCCTGTGAAGGACTGCGTCACTTGGGACACAGTCTTCAATGCAGTATATACCAGGACTACTGGTACACCCTCATTAGCTGTTTTGCCAGCGGTGCTTAAACGGATGCAAAATGAGTTTGTGTCAGTCCTTGCCCTGGATCTGGCGATGAAACTTATGAGCAATTTTGCAGCAGTATCTGCCATTATGTTGAGTAACATTAAAGGGAAAGCAGCAGCATTGGTGGTACACCAGCGACTCACTACCTTAACTCTGCGAGAACAAGAGCGAGAGCTACCTAAAATTATCCAAGAATCCTATGCATCTATAGGCAGAGATAATTTGGGAGCCAGACCTGCAAAACGCAAATTAAGAGAAATTTGGAAAAGGATAACTCAAAACAGGCATCCGATTCTTCTCAGGAGTGGGATAAATAGAAAAAACTAAGTCATGGGTGGATCTCATCAACAGGAGGCCAATTAAAAGTGCTATAATCAGTGTACTAATGAATGTTTAAATGCCTGAAAGGTATCAGGATGTTGATACCTGAATTCGTGAACGGAGAAATGCTTTTTCTGACCCAGTCCCAGAATCAGTTAAACATTTATAAAAACCCAAGGAGTGGGCAGACACTCAATCTCCTGTGTTATACTGCAACCATGTGGGTGGGATGACTTTTTTCCTAATGTAATACTAGTGAGGTCGACCCCACAACCTCAAAGACAATACTCCATTAAAACCGTTGTTAAAAAACAAGTTAGAGATTCGCACACAACTTGAATACTAAGGTGAAATAGAAAGCTACACCTCTTATGAATAATCCTTATTTTTCCAATAATTAAGCCAGATCATTCATATTGTCTAGTATTAGATTAATATTCGCAGTACAAAATACTCGCAGCACAGGCCAAATTAACAATATATTGGTTAAAAAAAACCACTAGATATATCGAATGGATTTTTCTGCCAAAATATAGTGCCTAAATGCAGGCATTTGACAAGTTTCAGTGCTCTCTGTTCTCAAAAACAGTTCTGTTTATCCCGAGGGTATAAGAACAACCCTTGGTTGTTTTCAGCCTGGTTTACAGAACTTCTACAACAACTTGGACCAGACATTGTCCTATGGCGATGACATTTATTTGACTGATGATGACCTTTCTACACACTTGACAAGAGTAGATTGTATAGTTTTGGGATTTGCTCACATGGGCTACAAATTTAGCTTTCAAAAATTGCCCACCTCAATGTCCTGTTTCTAGGATACGATCTGTGAAACTAAGGTAAGGGCCTTGTAACACTTCTTTGAGAAGTGTGTGATTTTTTTTTAACCACCAAACAAAGTCCATATTGGTATTCCTAAATGTTGGCAGAACATACATTCCAGATTATGCAGAATGGGTTAGACCATTCTACGACTTGATTCGTCTAGACTTTGCAAGCATACATTAGTCAACTGACCACACATGTTTTTGTTCAGTATAAGCTGATATGCTAGCTTCAAAATACCTACACACACGTGTCAATACCACAAACCTGGTGAACCGTATCATTGCTGGCGCATCATGATATACCAATCTAACATTCAACGAAGGAGACACTGTACCAATTGCATATAAATCGCACTTCTACACCAGTGCTGAGATGCGTTTTCGACCAATAGAAAAGATTTTGACGGTGGTACAGACTGCTGTGGTGAGAGAAGGAGCATTAGATGAGGGGAAAGTACCGACCATAGAGGCTGTCACTAAGGCCAGCATTCCTAACGCTAAGACTTTAAATCCACGATGGATACAGTGGGCCAACTCTCACTGCAACAGGTGTAGACTACAGTTTTGACTCTACAATACAAACACAAGCTTACCTGCAATGTGAAAGTGAATACCCTCTACCTAATAGAGTCATGCCTCTTAATCAGTATGATTACATCATCTATACTTATAATTCAGCACAGCCTGCATTAGGGACAAAGCACCAATACTCAGTTGCGTGTGCTGCTGTGAAGGGTTGCATGCGGGATGGAGAATTCCACCCTGAGAAAACCTACACGCTGTCACTTGGTGACTGCACAGCACAGCTGGCAGAACCTAAAGCTCTAATACTGATCCTGAATTCCCCAAACTTATAGTGTGCAATTTGAATTATTGTGTCCAGTCTTACAATGAGTGTTTACACTACTGGAGCCAGAGTGGATTCAGAGATTGCAAGGTTTGCAATAAAGTACAAAGCGCTTTGTGGACAGGTGGCTAAGCTGAAAGAATCCTTGCCACAGACTCGTGTCCCTGAGTCATCAATGTGTGGGAATACATGTTGCAGGAAATTCCGTGGCTGACTGTAGAAGAGTAGGATCTGCACTTATGTTGCCCCCTCTTTTTTTCTGATGTTTACACTGGTTTCTGGCTATAGTCCGGCTGGGACCCTGCTAATCGGGGACCCTGCTAATCGGGGCCCCAGCCTCTCTGTTCTCTCTAAACATCTTGGAGTGCATATTAGATGCACTAGTGATTGGATACTGTGGTACCTTATGAGCCCCTAGTATATGGTACCTTAGGTGCCTAGGGCATAGGTACTTCACAGGCCAACCAGGGGCTGAAGCATGTATTATGCCACCCCTGGGAAGCAGACTAAATCTGACACCACAGGCCTGCTACTGCAGCCTGGGTGAGGTAGTGTTAGCACTCCTCACTGAGGTATAGGTTCCCTATATCTCACCTAACATACACATATAAACCTATCAGTCACCCCCTCCCTGGGTGAGTCACTCAGACCTTGCTGGTCTGCACCCTTTGACTTTTTACACTTTCCATGAGACTTGCTGATGCCAAGGTTTGTTGGCTCCAATCCGGTTGCCGACACTTCAGTAAGGTACAGACTTCGTGGGACACGCCGAATCCAGCACCTGGTCGTCGTCGACGCCTCCTGGACCTCGTGGCTGAAGAGTCAAGACACCTGTGGTCACCTGAAATCACCCGACGACTGTGGGTATCCATCTTCCTTGCCCCGGGTCACTGCCAAGTGACTTTGAACACTGTCCCTTCTGCTTTCAGATCTTCTTTCTTCTGAATCCAGCTTTAGATTCCACCGGACACTTCTCCTGTCTTCACAAGCAGCAAGTCCTCTTTGGCTCCCATTGAAAACGACGCCGCAACCCGACACCAAAAGACACCTATGCACCCGGCTTCCCTGGGTGAGGTAACTCCAGCACTACGGTGCTCCTGTGGGTGTTGGCTCTAGAACTACTTACCCTGTAAGTGACTTGCTTGTAGACTCTCCCGAAGTATCCTAAAACTTTAAAATTCCAACCGCGACTTGCTTCATTGAAGTCTATTGGGATCCGCGGCTGTGTTCTCACACTGCTTCTCCCGTGGGTCCTTTACTTACCTGCCTTGGGTGGATTAGTGAGGCCCCAGCGCTTCTGAAGGCCCTAGGCCTTGTCCCTTCTGAAGTCGATATTCTTAAACCACTTTTTTAGTATATGGTCTGGTACGCCCCTAGGGCCCCAGCCATATTTGTGCTTAACTTGTTGTGAGCAGTTGATTTTTCCATATGTCCTTGA
The DNA here is from genome assembly GCF_964204655.1 of Triturus cristatus. Lineage (NCBI taxonomy): Eukaryota > Metazoa > Chordata > Amphibia > Caudata > Salamandridae > Triturus > Triturus cristatus. The sequence continues at coordinate 1,084,225,794 of NC_140584.1, read as the reverse complement.
CTTCTAATCTCATAAAGAGATTAGTAGAGTGTGTTAGAAATAAATACATATATATTTTATATATATATATATACCTGTGTGGTGTCCTTTCATTTAGTGATTCAAGAGATTATATAAGGTAAAACAAGCTGCTTTACATTCCTCTAAAGACTTAGCCTGAAGGCTGCTCTCCACAGCTACAACAGCTTTCTTTAAAAGGTTGTCTTAAACCTATCTACCATAAGAGTCAAATTATACTGGTGCAAGGTGGCCACTTTAACTAGTGACCAGCATATACCAGGCCAACTTCTCACACTGACTAAGCCGCAAAGGCAACCTTGCAAACTGCTGCTGTTGCTGTGATTTACTCATTCCATTGATTTGAGTATCGATGGCAAAATGCCTTGCGTGGTGAACTTACGCTTTACAAAATTACTTCAGATGAAAGAGATGCAACTTTGTGATTAAAATAGATAATTATTAAGAAATATATGCAACTCTGTTGTTGAGAATGGAAGGTACCCTCTTGCGGGAAGTTGGGGCCCCTAGCGGTTTCTTTAAATGGGTACTGATTGGCAGAAAACATTTGGACAATGTTTGGGAAGGGCAGGCGAAGGTGACTTTTGAGCTCCTGTGCCAAGACTATGGGATGGCAGACACCAGATGTAGGAAAGTGCCCCTTTTTAGGTCTCGGCTGGCGTTAGCAGCGCGCATGCGCTGTTCTCGCCATGCGAGGGCTTCTTGGAATCAATACGGATTCCGAAGCTTTTGGAGGCAGACTTGAAGCCCCGTCCATCTTTTTAATTCGCTGGCCTCATCCTCCATGCTAAACGCTGGCTTAGGATTGAAAAGGAGGCTTATTATTCCCTCCTTGTTACCGCCCTGTCCACTTTTGGCCCCGCCCACCGGGATTGGATCTCTCACTTGCGGCGTTACACGGTCTCCTTCATTCGCTGGGACGCACTCTTTCTTTGTCATTGTGAGCGCGGGCCGCCTGGGTCACGCTTGTTTAAGTCGGTAACCACTTTTTTTTGTTTGTAAGGCCCATCCAAATACCGTGCAAATTGCAGTCTGAGCCCGCCCTGTAAAGAGCCGTTCACGTCCCGCAGCATGGAATCCCTCTCAGTGTAAATGTCTCCTCTCGATGAAGCGGTTCGCTGCAGAGTCATGCATCACCGTTAAATATGTCTGCCCATGAATATAAACATCGCGCAGGCCCAGACGATCCATCATCTCCTCAGGAGCCACGCCATGCGATTACCGTGGAATTGACGCCGCCCTTGATGTACGAGCTCCGCCATGGCTGGGTCCGTCGGGCCTGGTCCCGACGGGCCTTCCGGTAATCGGTTTCGTTGCTCAACCGACGCAAGCAAGTTGGTGGGGGCATGTTTCCCAAGACGCACGGCCCAAAACTAAACCGATGCGCTTGTTGGGCCGCACTACGTGTCTGCTTTGTTCCTCCATAATCGCTCCCCTGGGCTCTACGGCTGATGATTCCAAATGCAAATATACCTACGTCACATCCCCACGTTTCATATCTTCGCGGTTTCTTTTTTTTTACGTTTATGAGCGTGATTTATTTACTACATGCATTTCAGTATATCTTGTCGGGTACACCTTTATGGTTTGTAATTACCCCTCCTGTTTCCTTCCTCCCCGTCCCTGTCTTTAATTGTGAGGCGACTCCGCCTCAAAATTAGGGACTGAGGCGAGAAAGACTACGAATTTGGATAATATAAAGATTGCAAAATAAAGCAAACAAAACTAAAGACTGGAAATAAGAAAGCCGGAAAAAATAACGATGTCAAAAAGAAAGAATAGGAAAAATAAAGAAGTATACATTTTAAAAATAAAACCATGCAAAAAAGATGACTATGAGAATGTAACTTGTAAAAGCAAAGACCGTAAGAAAAGTTCTACATATATACGTTTCTGTGAGTAAGGAATTTCCCAGAGTATTCTAACTCTATAACTTGAATATTTGTGACGTTAAAGAGCTTGGTAGTGTGGAATTAAGTGCAAATCATAATTTCAGTAGGTTGATAGCTCTGTATGTTATTTTTTTAGCCTTTTTCCTAATTTTGATTTTTGTAGTGTACATTTTTGCATGCTTCCGTTGGCGCCGGGCATAGCAAGTGCCACTCAATAGCAACTTTTTATGTGGAAGACCCAGATGGAGTCACAGAGTGCACAGAAGTCACTATTGATTGTTTTTGGTTGCTTGTGAAAACGTGCTCTACTGGATAGAATGTATGTGGTTGGATTGGAGGTATTGGAGTGGGTGAGCCAATGCAGGCTCGAGCCTGGCTCGGACTAAGGGCGCATCTCTGGCTCGTCTGTGGCTCGTCTCTGGGGTCCAACTAAAGGACAAGCCACAAGCAAACCAGGTCTCGTGCTCTGGCCTTTGAAGGCTCGGCTCTAACTCACTTCTTCCTATAAAGCTGGTGGTGTGTTCAGCTTGACCATAACGAAGGAACTCTGAGGGCAGAGATTGCAGACGAAAGACCGATCCAGAGTTGACAGAGCAGAAGCAGAACCAATGTCAAGATGGTTGGTCAAGTCTAGGCCTCCGCACTGAATCAGGCTGAGTGAAGCTGCCTAGAAGAGAAGTTAAGGGCCTCGGTCAGGCACACTTGCTCCTTCTTGCCGCAGGTAAGGGTAAACCTGCTCCCTGAAGATAATGGACAGGCACAGTCAAATAAATGAAGCACTTAGAGGCTGCAAAAAGTATCACAATTTTACACAACTACATTTTATAGCAAATAAAGAATTTAACCATGCTGAAATGTGGAAAGTGAAAATTAACATGATTAGGATCCATAGAAAGCTTCCCACCCTGAAGCTACTATTCTCCATGGCTCTGATGCACCTCTGGAGCCTTTTCTATGAAGGCATCATCTTGCTGTCTTTTGAAGGTATCGGGCCTTGTATAATGCGTACAGGTAATGTCTCAGCCAAGGTTCCCAAGCCGTAGTAGCTGCTGAAATGTGGAACTGGTGAGGTATACGGAGCTGCTCCAAATTTCTCACAGCAAGTGATTCAAGCAAGCCGACTTTGCTCATGAGAATGTGGGGAGGCCTGCAGCCAGGAAAATGTAACGAGCATTAAAAATTCAATCGGTCTCGCCTTTCATTAAGTTAAAGCCATTTGCTTTGCTATACTATACCATTAGCAAAGCAAACGACTAACTTAATCAAAGGCAAGACCTATTGCATTTTCAATGCTTGTTAAATGGTTACCGCCCACTTTTTCTTATGCAACCTGACTTGATGTGCCCTGGGTCCCTGCCAATTAGGTTCCCAGCGCCTGTGTTCTTTCCCAAAACTGTACCTTTGTACCCACAATTGGCACATCTCTGGCCACAGGTAAGTCCCTTGTAAAAGGTACCATGGGTACCAAGGGCACTGTGACCAGGGAAGGCCTTTAAGGTCTACAGCACCCTTACCTTAACATCCCCACACTGCCATTTAAGGCTTCTTGTTTTGGTGCAGAGAATAGTGAAGAGTCGACATGCCACACAGCTCTATGTGCCATGCTTGCTACCCACTGCCTAAGGCCTAGGTAAGCCACCCCTCAAGCAGGGTGCACTAGCTAAAGGTGATGGTACATTGGCATGAGCCATGTACCCCTACAGTGTCTAAGCCCATTCTTAGACATTGTAAGTGTAGTAAAGCCAAAAAGAGTATATGGTCTGAGAGTCGGTCATTACAGACTCCACAGCTCCATAATGGCTTTAGTAAAAACTGGGAAGCTTAGTAGCAAACATCTCGGCACATTAAACCCACATTGATGCCAGTGTTGGAATTAATGTAAAATGCACTCAGAGGGCATCTTAGAGATGCCCCCTGAAAATCTACCAGCCCTGGTGTGGTTCCTGAATGGCTACCTGCCATTTGCCACCACCAGACAGGTTTCTGGACCCCTGGGTAGAGAGCCTCCGCTATCTGGGTCCAGAAACAAAGTCCATCCTGGGCAGAGGTGTCGTGCCTCCTCCCCCAGAATGGGCTGGGTCCACGGAAGGAGAAGCTTCAAAGGATTGCTGCCTTTTTGACGCTGTCCCTGCCTTTTGCTGCCCCCAGCAACTGGCTCTCACCGGTTCTGCCCCCACCATCGGTGGGAAATCCAAGCTAGGAAGAAAAGTGTGTCCACCTTTGCAAACCCCACCTCTCAGGTGGGAGAGGCGAGTTGAAGCACACATCTTCGTCCCTTCCATCTTGAAAATTAGGGGACTCGTCCAATTAGGAAGAAGCTCATTCCCCCTCCCACTGGAGGGTGGCATAATATGGGATGTAACCACCCCAAGGAAGGGACCCATTGGTCCCGACCTGCACACCCTTTTAACGCCCCATGATTTAGTATTTAAGGGTGACCCTGAACCTTGCCTCCTCAGATTCGAGGAAGAAAGAAGGACCGAAGAGCCTTACTGACCCAGGAAGGAGAAGACACCAACTGCCTTGGCCCCAGCCTTACCAGCCAGTCCAGTCTTCGATCTGCCTTCAGCAAGAACCCCAGCAGCCAGCAACCCCTAGAGCTTGGAGGACCTGCCCTGGTACCTTCCTACAGACTTTGTCTCCCTTGAGCACTGGATTTGCTCAAGCAAAGACTCTCCTCCAGAATCCGCATACTGGCGACTCCGCGATTCTACACCCGACGTCCATGGCCCGAGTTAGAGTGACCCAACACCCCAAGGAAGTCTCCCCAGTGATCCTGACCTGGTATGTGGTGATCCCCGACCTTCCTCAAGCCTCCAGACGACGCCTCCAGCCTCAACCCAAAGGGTCCTTCCGGCCACGACTGGAGCTGGTAAGAATACCTGACGCCAGAAGACACCCCTGCACCTGACGCCCATCCCTCCCAGATCCCAACTTACCTCTCCAGCCAGTGATCACCTTTAGGAAGCCTCCCTGCCCGAGCCTGCAGCATCTTTTCTAAACCGAATGTCTCCATTGGACAGCACAGGGTCCCCAACGTTCGTTTTGCACCCGGTCGCCAGAGTGCCACTGGTGGTGCTGCTCCTGTGCTGGTTGTTGGCCCCTGCAGTGCTGACCTTAACGCCAGGAGCTTTGCTCCCACTTCCGAGTGGACTGTTCATCAGCAGTCCCCTAACCGAAGGCTAACTTTGGGCCCGGTCAAACTCCATTCTGCACCTGGCCGTCCCAATGGCACTGGTGGTGCAACTTCGGTGCCCATCTAGACTTGGGGAACCTTGGTCCTAACGCCCAAAACTCACCCTCGTAAGTCGTATACTTACCTGCGAAACCACTAATACTTTTTCCCTTAAGAACCTATGTTGAGCGATTTTGGGCCTAAAAATGTCTGTGTTGAAAGTGTTGTATGTAGAAAAGAGAATTCTATTGCAAAGTATAAAAAGTCGTACTTACCTTGCATTAGCTATCCTAAGGTGCGGTAGCTAGGCATACCAACCCCAGTGATCCAAGTAATCCTAAAGTAACTAAAAAGCAATCTGAAAGTACTTACTGTATAATACAAACTGCATTTTAAAAGTGATACAAACCTGTAACAATTGCAATTTGAAGTACAACTGCATTTCCTTGGGACAGTCTTGCATTTGAAAGTATAATTTACTTACCTGTGCCAAGTCCTGCTTGGTTCTAAAATAAAACATAAGCATTCCTGTTTTATACTTACCTAATTGGTTGGGATTCTTTCTGAGTGTGTGTATCTTTGACTGAGTAAATACAATAAATGCTTAACACACCCTCTGGATAAGCCTAACTGCTCGCCCATACTACCACAAAGAGAGCTGTTAGTACTTACCTAATTTAGCCTCTGCTATACCTCTAGGGACTCCCAGACTCTGTGCACACTATACCTCATTGTGGTATAGTATATACAGAGCCATCTTCCTACACCGAACACTCCCGATACCTGCAATTGGGTCATGCTCTCCGTGAAACGTCCCGATATTCCACTTGTCATCAAACGAGGTATTTGTATTATGTCCAAACTCTGTGCTTTAGGAGTGCTACTTCTGTGTTCAAGTTCACGTCTGCTCTCTGTCATATATGTATACTGTGCAACTATCTCAACCACTGCATTTTTGAGCATGAGTTTTATGCAATTAGAAAAAGCGAGAATGGAAGATACACCAAGAATATTTCTAAACAAAAAAAAAAAAATGAATTCACATTGTGTAACCAAGGGCAGTAAAACATACCTTTTTAGTTTGCCTAGACGCCACTCAACAGTTTCCAGAGTTACAAAGTCTGTCCAGCTGCTTCTAATGGGGCTACAAGGGTGCCTCTGGCTGGGCACAGAGTCACCACCTGCCTTTGCCGGTAGCTCTGTCATCATCAGTTCCTTGAATTAGATGTACTGTACTGCTGGACGCGGACTCATAAATATTTAAAGTACTGATGCAGACTGGGCAATGTAGATGGCCTTGGCCAGACGAGCTCAGATGTGACACTGGCGTCTGCAGTGATAATCTTTATCGACCATTTCCATAAGCCTACCTCTATGAAGGACAATGCTGCTTTCTGACCACGCATCAAGATGCATTCTTTTTCAGGTACATGTTGCCGGGCAGTGTGACCCACACAGTAAGAGTCTGGACGAGTCGCCTGATTCATCAGTTGCCCACCAGTAGCAACCAGTTTTAACAGTTCCCTTTACAAGGAGACTTGGGACACTTATCCGACCATATGTGTTTCTTTGATTCCTTTTTAACCTGGGTTTGATGCAGGTGCACACCGTGGGATTCTGTGCAGTTCTTTCAGGGTGCACATTGAGATACAGCTTTCGGATGATCATTTGGGGTTGTTTCTCAGTTTGAACTTTGAATATCAGACCTTTTCACTTTAAGGACACCATTGGCTTAAACCAAGCAAATACATTTTTTTTACCCAATGTTTTTTGTCTTTCTACAAAGACGTTTGGCTACAACTGAAAATGCCCTTGGAGCTGGTGAGTTACCCTCTGCAGTGGGAGCTGACTGGAGAGGGGCTGAGGTGTTATTAAGACTTGAAACTAGGAAGAATTGCAAGGTGCATTCGCGGTCTCACAAAGTAGAACATTGGACTAGCTCCTGGGGTGTCACAGTGACATAACCTGCAGCCCAACCATGAATTATCTAGTGCTTCAGTGGAGATGCTATTCCAAGCCTTGCATCATAACACTCTTTCAGTCTTGAAGAATCTGGTGGGGAAGATTGGGAAGGAGAGTATTTGGTAAGGCCTTTTTGTACCGCTTTGTTCGCCATAAGTTGGCAGGGTATCGTCAGACGTGAGTCCCTTGCTCACTTTGCCACTGGATTCAAGCAAGCCTGGCTGAAGACGGCTGAAATGCCAGAAACCGGTCCTAGGAAGCTTGTTTCCGGTCCAGGGAAGGCATGGCTTGGCAGTTCGGGCTGGACTGTTCCCATGAGGCACAGGGTCAGACTGATTTGCATATGGCCATGTCTGAACTGGGGTGGCAGAGTGGGCTAAAGAACGGTGATGGATCAATCCCAGATCTGTTGACTGGGTGTGAGTGTATTCAGGATATGGGCATAAAGCTCCGCCCACTTTCCACCCATCTTTTTAATTGGCTCCTGTCCTTTTGTAAATGGTGGCTTTTTATTAGTCAATGGGCTTAGTAGTCCCTCCTTAATATCGCCTTGTCTTCTCTTGTAACCACCCATGAGGACACCCCCTGTTACTTGTCTTGTTACTCGCTAGGTTTTAATTACAGCCTCAGAGTACTATTTTCTTAAAGGACTTGCCACACATGCTTGACACATGCTTGATCCTAAGCAGGGCTGGCAGTGGTTACTTTACTCACTAGCACATCTCTCATTTATATGAAAACCTTCTGTAAATTTTCCTTCAACTCCACACAGAGTACAACCTAATCCGGAATTAATATTATAATCCTTTTGTCACATTTCAAAGCTACTAATTGTATATATGGATATAACTATTTGAATGTACTGTGGTACTGTCTTGCATGCAATGCATTATGGGTAGGGTGGATTTACCATATCTTCTTCCGGGTGCAGCACCATATGTGACCAGAAGAGGTCCCATGGGACCTCCTTTGGCCACATATGGTCCTGCACCCTGCAACATGGCTAGGTAAAAAATTTATATTTAGAATGCCAATAACTCAAACCTTTCAGGGTGCAGTACTATGTGACCAACAGAGGTCCAATGGGACCTTTTTTGGCCACATTTAGTACTGCAACCTGGTACATGGCTAGGTAAAAAAACATTGGCATTTATAAAATACCAATAACTCCAACAAATGCGAGACTGATTGCATTTTCAATGCAATAGGTCTCGCATTTGTTAAAGTTAGTGCTCCTGGTGTTGAAATTAACAATGTTTTTTACTTTTGCTTTTTTATACCCTTGGCAGTAGTGCTATGCAAATATAATAACTCTACTGCAAATTATAAAATCAAAGTAAAAAACATTATTTTCAACGCCAACAGCTCTAACTTTAACAAATGCGAGACCTATTGCATTGCAAATGCTTGTTTATGCATTTCGCCAGGACGCTGCAATTAGGTTTGTTCCACCTTCATACTAGGATTCTTAAGTCTGTATTCATACAGTCTGCTCGCAGTAGTATTTCAGATAAGGTTCTTGCACTTACTGTGCCTGTGACATTGCAGATTGAATTGTACATGTGCCTGCTTTCAAATCTATTGTATGCACGGTCCTTCAGTGCCCTATCTCGCATTGATACTATGGCCCATAATCCTTTTGCCTGCTCCCAGTATTTTTACAACTGTGATTCAGTCACAAAGCTGGTATGCTGCCTCATGCTTGGTGCTAAACAGCACCTGGAATCTATTGCTCTTCCTGCTGTCGCTACCTCTTCTTTCACCCCTTGGCTCTCAAGCTCCTTTCTATTTTCCTTTCTTTCTGGGGAAGGTAGGGAATGCACAGAATTATATAGGGAAAAAGCAATTCGATGTAGCGATGCAAACCCTGTTACAGAACTACTAATGTGTTCCTGTTTAAAAAAAAATGTAATAAAACATGTTGAAATTTAAAAAATAAAAATACTACAGCCTGGAAGAAAACATGGAAACAAACTCAAGTCCATTCTGTTAGTTTACCGACCTGCTTTTGCCATGGTTTGTAAAAATGTACTTACCGTTGTTTTTCTAGTACTATAGATAACCATGCGTCTGTCTCAGCTTAAAATAAATTGTCTGTATTTTACTCGACTAGTTCAGCTGGAAATCCGTTCCATGCACTCATTGCCCTGTTGGTAAAAAATATTTTTCTAGTCTTACACCTCCCCTACCTTCCCATACTGATTTAAAAATGAGCCTTTAACATGTTCACTTAAGATATTTACATTTCTGATAAATCACCAATCCCTTCTCTCATCCGGTGTAGATTTTGTTATAATATGGTTCATTTAGATATTCTGATATCTCAAAAAACTGACCTCCACTTTGGGACACTAGAAGGGTTTACAAATAAACGCCATCAGGGATGTGCAAATGTTTCTTGTGGCACCATATCAAATCATGATATGCAACAGCACTGAGGGTGTGTCTGGTGTCACTCGTGAGTGCTACCTCCATTCATAATTTCACGGGTACAGCACTTTGACATGAAGACGGGCTTGCAAGTGGTGGTTTCTACAGCTTGTTCTCATTGCTGGATTTCTTTTGTCAGATCTCATCTTACCTCCTGGAACTTCTGACTTCAGATATTGTGAAATGAGGTACCAATATGTCACTTATTGCAAGAGCAGGCTGAAGATGTGTTTCGATATGGCTCACCGCAATAAATTGCACACCTTCCAACGTTCTAGTTTCCAGGCAAAGTATGGCCGAATGAGTTGATAATCAAACTTGGATCCTGTTTTCTCTTTGGTAAGGCTGTCAAAAAATCCACTTGCAGATAAATATTGAACACACCTTCTAGAAGTATGTACAGTGCGTAGTAAAAAATTTCTTTTTTTGAGTACATCCAATGTAATCTCAATATGCTAAATACTTAAGAACCGTAATTTTCTACTCTAGCAGCTAGTCCTTTGTTGGCTTTCACAAGGCTTTAACATCACTACTTCATCATCGCGAGCGTATGTTTTTTGCAGCTGTTCCTCTCCCAGTGAAGGGCTAAGAACCTGTGTCTTCCATCAATAGGACTACAATGTTTCTCTTCATTCATGTACCCTGTCCCCAAGTCTTGCTGAGACTACTAAATGGTAGCATGCAGCACCTTACAAACCACCCAGATTAATAATTTGAATTAACTGAACTAGTCCCATTTGAGCTCTAACTAAAATAGTTTGTAGTCCAAAGCTTACTGGGTGAAAGGAATACATAGGCCTTTTCCCGACTACCTCGGAGAAATCACATAATACGTTCTATGCACACAATGTAAACCTGATAAGGCAAGCAGGAGGAGAACATTTACCAAATCCTGAGCAATAAACACTCCTTTAGAACCTTGACTTTCTCATATGCCTAAAACTCCTGCCCATCTGTCACAATCGTATTTGATTCTAGATGATACTTAGTTTAAATTAATGCATGCAAACTGGACAGTGGTGGCCACCGCCTGTTTAAAGGGGTAGGGCGGGGTGGGGGAAATGGAGAGGAGTTGGGTAATAAAATACAAATATTGAATAACGTACCTGCCGCTCCGCTAGTGCTGATGCTGCCTACTGCCTCATTGATCCTCGGAAGTGGATGTGCTTCAAAGCACAGGCTCCTCACCCAATTCAGACGCTACTCATGCTATGAGAGCAGCGCTAGGATTGTTCTGAGCGACCTAGTTTGGCACTCAGAAAGTGCCCAGGAGTTTGTATTATTTCTCCAACCCAGCTGTGGAACACAGCTGGGTTGAAGGAACAAAAGTTTGCATGTGTGTTTGGCCGGCCTAAGACAGCCGGCCAAACAGACGTGCACTTATAAGAGCACACTACTCCACCTCCTCTCTGCCATGCCCAGCCCCACCCTATACTTCTTGCACGGCTCGGGACAGTGATAAATAAAATGATAACACAAAGCTATTATAATTTTATTTATCCTCTGCTGGCTCTGGACAGTGCGACAACGCTCCTCCACCATCATTACGGAGAAGCGGCCTCTGATCCTGTCCTGTACATTTTAAAGGCCAAGGTATTTAATTGACCCTCCATACTGTTTTATTCAATCTTTATCTATGACCCTTTGAGGCTTTTCTTTTTTATAGATTATACTTGGTTTTACTAATATTCCATTTTAAGTCTGGAATCTTTCCAGAATTCCTAATGGTGTGAGTATCTAATAAAAGCAGAACATTATTACATGTATAAGGGTGTTTATTGCATATTTGATCACAAAGTAGGGCACCTGTAATTAGGTAATTTCCTGTAAAAGCACACAAACAATACCCAAATCCATTTACAACTAGAAAACAGCTGACTAATTTAGGCATTCATCACTGCATGGCTAGACCATGTTGGACTCTATAGAGCATTTGTCTCTGCCTCAAGACACACAGCAATCTGTAGAGTTTTCGATCCCCACCTCATCACATACATGATAGTGTGTGTATTGAAGTTTTACCGCATATGATATGGCATTGGCCCGAGAGCTGGACTCTAAATAAAAGGAAGGCACACATGGTCTGTCCTCTTTATCTCAAAGAGAGTGGCTACTGTCCTCTGCATTGGGCTATATAACTTAACATGTATTTGTAAAGCACACGTCCACCCAGAAGGATATCTTGGCACTTAATAACAGAAGCTTATTACCCAACGATACTAATTTTATCGATCTCCAAAGGATGAAAGGCTGAGTGCACCCACCGGGATTTGAACCTGTGACCATAAGGTCGAACACAGGCCCCTGCATTGGGCGCATTAGTCCACTAAGCCACCCTGCCCGCCTCAAATTTAGGACTGGCAGTGGTAGTAGTGAAGTGATTGTTTGCTGGGCAGTCCTTTTTACATGTTGCCCGTTAGGGAGAGAGGACTATTCGTCTCTCTCTCGTGTTCTTAAATCGTGTGCAGGTGCCCTACAGTCCGTTCCTATGCTCACCCATGTGTGACAGTAATGTTGCATGTGTGGACCTATCTGCAAGGGTGTATGAAATGCGGTGTGTGTGTGTATTGCATGTGGCCATGACCACTCTGGCTTCTGTTTTCTAAGAATATAATCCAAGTGATTCCCAAGATGAATGAGCAGAAGGAAAGCCAATGTGAATTGGTGGACTTTTCCAGAACTGCTGGGAACCCAACACAGAACTGAACTGATGGAATACAGAAAGTCTATATTCAATTAGAGCATGAGATTGGGGCAGAACTTTCCGGATAGTGTGCCAGTATTTATCTTCTGCATTCAAGGTCACCACACCACTGGAATCAATAAATTCTTTGAGATCCAGGGTTGGGGTATCCATCAACACCTTCCCATGCCAGGCTAGGGACCACAACTCCCCTTTGAATTTCCAGGAGAGAAGAGAAGAGGAGAAGGAGAGCTGGCTAACTGCTTGAGAGAGAGAGGGGTGGTATCTTTGCACGAAGGAGGTGCTGCTCTAGGAAGGTAAGACTGAAGGAGCCGAGGTGGTACAAGCCAGAGAGGTCAACTGAGTGCCAGGGCAAGATTTGTGCCAGTCCATGTAAGTAAAATCTGTGAGTCCCTGAGGTGCCTCTATACCCCCAATTGAAGAGTGTCCAGAAACATACTGCTGTGCACATTCCCTATCAGCTCAGTATCGCAAAGACACCAGGTGCTACAAGGAAGCACCTGAGTGCAACGAGTCTGTGATGCCCTAGAATGGGTAGGAGCGCTGTCTTCAGTCGACATCACTAAGAAATCAAGGGCCACATCTTTCAAACAATTTTGAATTCACAAATGGTGCGAATCTTTAATTTAGTCCGTTTCGAATGCAAAATAGCCTTTCAAGTTGTATGAAAGGCTTTGTAGTAGAAATTTTAGGTAATCGCAAAAATTGCGTTTACCTAAAATGGGACTACAAATAGGGAATCCTAATTTGTGATTCCCTTAGCACATGTGCCAAGCATTTTCTAAATACAAACTGTGCATTTAGGAAATTCTATTACCATTGACTCCAAGTCGATGGTAACCATGCGTAAATTTTGAAAAATGCACAAAAAGGCATTTTTCAAAGTGCCATGTAGTGCACACATGCCCTAGGGGCATGTGTACGCTTTACATGTGCATTTTTGGTGGGGATTCTTCAGGGGGTCTTAGCAAATTAGGTAATGCAAAACCATTTGCACGTATGGGCCTTTAGGCCCATAAGAACAAATGGAGTAGTATTACCTAATAGCGATTTACATGATTGCAACATTTTAGGAATTGCTATTGGATAATCACTATTTTCTCAAGTACAATTTTGCATTCCTTAAATAGCTATTACCTAAACTTCAATATTTAAGGAATGTAAAATGGATTTTTGATACAGGTGGCCCCAACTTACTGTGACAATGTGATCATCGGCAACAGCGCAAGGGCTTGTTTGTGGTGGGCACTTAGCCGTTTGGGGGGTAGGTTTGTGTCTGGAGCTGAGGAAGAACATCTAAATCTCCAGAGCTATCAAAACACTAGAACCATGACCTATTAATCGTGCCCCCCTTTCCTGGGCTGATACTGCAGTGTCTCACCTTAGTTCTGCATCGTAAACCAGATCTTAGAGCGAACCACCCGGTCTGACTGAGGGAAGGACCATTGCTCTATATTCACCGGGGGGCTGTGCAACCTACACCTCGCAAGCAATACAGAACACAACATGAAGCTCAGGCATGGCTCACATTTGATTTATGGACAACATTGAAGGTACTGGGAACTACCAGGGAATCTGCATTTGGGGGGGTGGGTGGGGGGGGGGGGGGGAAAATAGTGTGAAACTCGACCTTCTTGATAAGTGACAAATGGTACATGATTCCAATCGTACCTGAACAATTTCATGAGCGCCCTTGCTTGACAAAGGGAGTCCAAGAGACTGTGTTGGGGTACAAGCGTACCCGGCAGAGTTGTCCCCCACAATGTTGGTGAATACCACTCCCACAATAAACTCTGTTGTCAAGGTTAGCCTTTAGTAATGTGTCGCTCTTGAAACCTTTTATATAATAGTGCGTTCTGGGTGACATGGTATCTTTTTTTTAAAAAGAACAAGCACTGGCTGGGAATTTGGTTATTGTTCTGTATTTGTGGTTTATTCTGCTTAGAAGTTATAACTCAACACCACCTCCCGAGTGCACCTTGGACTGCTTGACTCTGCTACTATGAAGGTCAAGTGCTGAAGGGTGTTCTTGATAATCAGTTTTGGGTCAATGGTAGTGTTTCACCACTGGATATCGGGGGTAAAAATGGCTCTTGTTAATGCAGACCGAGCTCAGTCACTGCTGACTGCCAAGAGGCTGCTGACCCACGTCCCACATTTCCATTACGTAAAAAGGAACTCCCTCTGTTTGAGTAGAGCTGAGACTTTGGTATTGGGTGATACAAGATTTCAAAATCGCCACCATCGTTTGCATCTGAAGTAAGAAACCTAGCAGGTATTAGTCAGTCTTTAACTTTCTCTTCTTTGAAAAGTCCTCGGAGTCCTAACCAACTACTAGTTAAAGTGGCATCCTTAGACTACTTTGACTTACCATACATGTGGCTCCCAAACTACTCATTCACAGGGCGTGAAGGTTTCAAAGTCGGTAAACCCCACATGTGCTTGAACCTAAGAATGCTTGTCCATGTGAAGCTGGTATTAAAAGCCCTCTAATAAAGTTTCATTCTCGACGTGAGGTTGGAATTCAAAGGCCCCTGCATTTTATAGAAGGCCGTCTGGGGTACATTATCTTGATGTGTGCTTGATCAAGACCCTGCACTCCGTTGTGGCATGCTTCACCACTCAGCAGAGCTTCAAACATTTTAAATATTGTCAGTTCCTTGAGAATTGGAATATACCTAGCATCGTGACGGTAAGTTCCAATTCTATTAAGGTCTCGGCGGCGAGGATTATGCTTATATCTCTCTTCGCTTTATTATTACAAAACTCACAGCAGCCAGAGAGATCTCAGAGAAATCAATGAACAATACAATACAAAAAACTAAACTCCTACAACCAGGGAGGCATCCAGTTATGTAGTCCATCTCTTTCCATTATCAACAATACCATTATCAACAATACAAAGTCCTATGTCTGTCTCCTCCCTGCCTCTTTCTTCTCGCAAGTCACGCCACTCCATCACTGGTCCTGTTTAGATCCATCATTTCCTGAAAAGAACCAAAACCGATGTAAGTTCTTGTCACTACCGTAAAAAAAAAATGCGATACACAAGCGAACATAATACCAGAACTTTATTACAGGCAAGTAAAAAACACTTCACATCACCACCAGGAAGGAAAAAAACTGATTACTATCATACGGGTGGGTTCGCACCATTGGGCCCCGGGAGGGATAATCCTCGCCTCAGTGTCCTTAATAGAATTGGAACTTACCGTCACAATGCTAGGCACATTCTGATTCTATGTCCGGACCGGAGGCTTCGGATTATGCTAGTTTAAAGCTTACTTACCATTAACCGTGCCACATCCAGTACCAGTTTAAAATAAAACCTCTTGAAAGTAGAGTCCGAAGTCCAGTCAGCTGCACGCATTAAATCCTCCAGACGCGCCCCCAGCACGAAAGCTTTTGAGGCCATAGCGCCTCTTGCTGAGTGGGCACCAAACTGTTTAGTGTCAATACCAGCCTCCCGCATCACCCAGCGCACCCACCTAGTTATGGTGGGAGAAGAGACCGCTTTGTGTGGTTTCTTGAGAGCTTTCAAGAGTTGCTGCTCACCCGGGGGCGGAGTGCCTGCGTTAAGTCCTCGTACGCTTTCAGACCATCCACCACACATTATTTCGGAGTGTCCCGAAAAGCCGGGTACGAAACTCATCTGGTATGAGATTTAGTACGGCGACCTACCGTAAAAACGACCCCATCCGGGGGAAAAGGTCTGCGCCGAGATGTCCAAAGCGTGAACATCTGAAACTCTCCTGCAGGAGACCAAGCACAAAAGCATAGCGAGCTTGAAAGATAATTCCTTTAAAGACCGATATCTATTGGGTTGCCAGGAAAGAAACAGGTTCAATACAGTGTTGACGTCCCACAGGACAGAATAGCGAGGTTCCGGGGGCAACGACAATCTTATACCCCACAGAAGTCTGCAAACCAATGGGTGCTCCCCAATTGGGGCCCCGCCCCACGGACCGTGACTGGCCGAAATCGCGGATCTGATCGCGTTAATGGATCAATACACTAAACCATCCGACGCTAAGTCGGCTAAGAAATTCAAGATGGGAACAACTCCTGCGACCACGTGATCCAGGCTCCGTCGAAGACACCAACGAACCCATCTTGCCCTCGCGGACCGGTAACGCTTCGTGGTGCTATCTGCCCAAGCCTTTGAGAGTAGGGCCTCAGCCTGTCCCGAAAGGCCCGGCAACGACCACCGTCGCCTGAAAGCCGCCACACCATGAGTCGGAGCGTCCCCTGTGTGACTAGATGGTGAGGATCTCTGTCCGGGTTCAGAAGAAGCTGTGGATACAGGGGGAGTAGGATTGGAGAATCCCAGGAAAGTTCCAGAAGAACCGGAAACCAAACTTGAGACCTCCAAAAGGGTGTTACCAGGCTTACCTACGCACTCTGCCGGCGGATCTGAGCCGCCGCCCTCGTTCTCATTGCAAATGGTGGGAACGCATAGCCCCGTTCTGCGCTCCAGTCTTGAAGGAAGGTATCCGTGGCCAGAGCCATCGTATCTGGCCTCCAACTGAAGAACCTCAGAACCTGGTTGTCGAGGCAAGAGGCAAAGAGATCCGCCGCAAAAGGTCCCCAAAAACTGTTCAACCACAGGAAGATCAGAGGGTCCAGCTTCCAAAGGCTGGAATCGTAGAGATGTCTCGAGTGCCAGTCCGGACCTGATTGTTCTGGCCCGGAAGGTACTCTGCCGTCACCGAGATATGGTGAACCAGTCAGAAACCCCAAAAGTCTTTCGCTAAATTCACCAACGCCCGGGAACGGGGACCTCCCAACCGATTGACCTACCGAACTGCGGAGATGTTGTCCATTTTCAATTGGACGCAAGACTGCACTCTGTCTTTGGTCCAACATCGCACCGCGAAGGAATCCGCTAGTAGTTCCAAAAAATTGATATGAAGATCCTGTTCGTCTAGAGACCAAACCCCTCCGGTGGAAAAATCTCCGCACAGAGCGCCCCAGGCTGACCAGCTGGCGTCTGATTCGATGACCAAATCCGGAACTGAGCCGAAAATTGCGTGACCGTTCCACACCTCCATATGGGATAACCACCATGCAATCTCTTCCCTGGCCTCTGCTGAAAGAGGAACCACATGATCGTACGACCGACCTCTCCTGAGATGATACGCCTTAAGGCGCTGAAGTGCCCGATAATGCAAGGGCCCTGGAATGATCGCTGGGATCGAGGACGACAGAAGGCCCACAAGTCTGGCCAAGTGTCTCAAAGAGGTGACGGGCCTGGAAACAGTCCGGCGTAATTCGTGGCGAATTTTCACCATCTTCCGCGACGGAAGACTCGGAGTCGCTTGAACGGAGTCCACCACAAACCCAAGAAAAGTCACCGACTGGGAAGGCTTGAGGATCGACTTGGCCTCGTTGATGATAAAACCCAGATCCTGCAAATGGGACACAGTCTGTTGA
The DNA here is from genome assembly GCF_964204655.1 of Triturus cristatus. Taxonomy (NCBI): domain Eukaryota; kingdom Metazoa; phylum Chordata; class Amphibia; order Caudata; family Salamandridae; genus Triturus; species Triturus cristatus. The sequence goes on along the minus strand of NC_140584.1, from coordinate 1,084,208,180 downwards.
AGCTGCCGCAACAGGGTTTGGGGACATTTTTGCCATAAGAAGAAGGTCTAAATAGACGATCGGGCGAATGCCTCGTGCCCGAAGGAACTCTACTGCGGGGTGCAGCACCTTGGTGAAACACCACGGAGCCGAGGAAAGTCCGAATAGAAGGGCGATGAACTCATACACAAGACCCTTCCAACAAAACTGTAGGAACCGCTGGTGGGGCGGGTGGATGTGAATCACCAGGTAGGCATCTTTCAAGTCCAAGCGTGCCATCCAATCGGATGGCAGAAGGACATCGCGCAGCAGATGGATACCTTCCATCTTGAAATGGCGGTACACTAACCAAGCGTTGAATTCCTTGAGGTTGATAACCGGCCGACGACCCCCTTCTGCTTTGTCCACCAGAAAAATATTGCTGAGAAAACCGTGAGGATGCAAAGTTGAGCGACAAATGGCTCCTTTGCGGAGCAACTCGGAGACCTCCTCGTCAATGGGGGCTGAAAGTTAGCGGCCAAGGCCGCGTCTCTTATAGAGGGTTGCCGAAAAAATCTACATGAAAACCCTGAACGGTTTGAAGAACCCATGCATCGGAGGTTAACGCTGCCCAAGCGCTTTAAAAGAACGCTCGCCGCCCCCCTATGCGGATCTGTTCTGCGGGCAGGACACTTACCGTTGGAACTTCCGCCGCCAGAGTTGGACTTGAAACCTCCACGGTCTCTGAAACGTTGTCCTCGCGTTGGATAGAAGTTTGTGTAGTTTGCGGTTGAATTATATTGTCTGCGACCAGAGCCTTGTCCCTTTGAGGAATTTTGTTGGAATCCGCGGCCGGACGAGCGGCCCCTGCCTCGACTGGCCCCGTAGAAAACCCGTTGGGTAAAAACCCTCTTAATACTGGACTGGGCCTTGTCCAGCCAAGTAAACGTAGAGACAAACTTCCCTAGTTCTTTAATAAATGGTTCACCAAACATGCCCCCTTGGGCCACTGCCCCTGCCACAAAAGAAGCTAGGTCCCCAAGTTTGGGATCTAGTTTGATCAACCACAAGCAGCGACGCTCGTTGAAAGAGCGCAATTCGCGTTGCCCATAAAAATGATGGACCGCTGGGCCCAGTTTGACAGGACTTCTGGGGAAATGGCTGAACCTGACACTTTAGCCTCCTCCGCCATGTCCAAGATTTTCGTCATTGGACCGATAGCGTCAAGGAGCTTGTCCTGACAGGACCGCCAGGACCTATCTATACCCTTCCTAGGGTCCTTCACATATTTCGCCATAAAAGTGGCCATTTTAAGATCTAACTCTGGCGTGAAAGCAATCTTATCGGCCAGGGAGGGTCTCGGGCACTCCGCCCTTAAACAACTCCGCGCCTCCTTCTCGAAAGGCTTGCGGAGGCGATTCGCTACAAAGTGGGCGACCTTATCACCCGGAACCCAAGCCGAAGACCGGGGATGCATGATATCATCAGGGTTGAGCATATAAGCATCTTCCTCCGGTGCTGCCGAAGAGGTGGTAGGCGTTGGACGCCAGGGACGAGAGGACCCTGCCTCCTCATCGGTATCTTCTCAAATTCAAGCCATATTGAAGCTTGTTGGAAAATTCTTCTACATTCAAATCGTGTCACCAGCAAATTCTTCTTGGGAATCGTGCAATCGTGTCGGGTTGCGATGCGTGTGTTGGCTGATCGACTGCCGGTTCAGCCAACACACGCATCGCAACCCACGGCCGGTGTAAATGAAGCGGCTCACGGAGTAATTGAGGACTCGTCCCTGCAGTTAAGAGGCGCTGCCACCTAATTGTCAACAAAACAGGGACGAGTGGAGTCGACACGATCGCTCGATTCCCAAGAAGAATTTGCTGGTGACACGATTTGGATGTAGAATTTTCCAACAAGCATCAATATGGCAGTTTGAATTTGCTAGATCGGCTTATCTAGACTAAGGTTGAGCCGTTAGGTCCTGATGAGAACCCCGAGAACTGAGGGGGTTTGAAAAGTGTAGACCTTCTGTTTTGGCCATAAGAATTGTGAACCAATTGAAATTGTTTCGATTCATTGTACATATGATGTAATGTTCTTTCTACGGCTTGTTTTTGAACGAATCTAAGAGAAAATATTGTCGTTTTGTTTGTAGTGTGAATGCTGGATGATGTGGTGACCGAGTGACAACAGGGAATGAGTATGTTAGGAATGGTATGAAGTTGGGGGAATGGATGTGAAGAATGCTAACCATAATAACTAGAGGGTTTTTGTGGTGTGATGTATAAGGGTTTGAAGAATTGTAGATTTTTTGGTATATAAATGTGAGAAATAGTTTAAATAAAGGTAGGGTTTTGGATTCATTTAGACTGAAAGAGGTCTGAGGTACATGTTGTGTGTGAATAGGCATCAGTACTGGCAATTGTTCAGTTCTTTGGTCAATACGTTTAAAGCATTAGTGATGTGCTTGAATGGTAACCGGGATCTAAAATCCATCCAGCGGTGCAAGTATTGTTAAATCAAGACTATGCAGGACTGTTATAGGTAAAGTGGGGGCTGAAACTAGAGGTACAGAGTGGAAATTTGCATTTAACCATGTTCCAAGCAGGGCTTAGCACCTAATGCTTGTGATCTGTATTATAACATCTTACTCTAAATGAGTCTACATAGCCTCATAAGACAGGATTTATATCCAAAAATAGTACAGACTTGCAGCACAGAGTTTATATCCCTATATGCACACCTCAATGCCCATCATTTCCTCCTTGGATTATGGAAACTAATTAGGAGCACGGCACTCTACATTCCTCCAATCACCCACCCTTAAATACCCTTACAAGACCCGGGAGGGAGAGACCCAGGAACTTACTGTCGCCATGATACTTTGGGAATACAGGGTTAAGCAACATTGACGGGCTGCCATCTTGGATTAGGAGATATTCGAGGTTTCCACGATGGCACCTGCCACCACAGAATGCCAAGGAAACCTGCAGAAGGGACATTTGCTGGAGCCCATCACTGACCACACCATTCCCCCTATGCAGCCACTAGCCCACAAGCACCTTGGGTGAGCCTCCTGTCCCGATGTTAGTGAGGGTCACGCTGAGCTTCACGTCCACCGTGCCACACATACACAGAAATCTGGAAGCAGCGCACATGGGATGTGGCGCTCCTGGCACCATGTGGCCCAGGAACATGAGCCTCTACCAATGAAATCAAATAAGGTAAAATGCATGGGAGGCACCACTTTCTCAGTACAAACTACCAAGCTTTGGAACTCGCTGCCAGCCAAAACTGAATTATTCAGGAGCATTTACACTTCAGAAGAGAAGTGAAAACATGGGTAATTTCCAAGATAATATCAACATCCCATAATTTGGGATAGGACCCAGAATCGCATCTTCATTTCAACAGCCCAACCAGCACTTAACCTTCTATGTCCAGGTATGTTATGAAAGGCTGACCCCTGTTTGTCATGGGTATTATACAGTAACCTCAATTCATATCTAACCCTCCTGGCCGTCACAAATACTAATACCAGAACAGTCCGTGGTCGGGCAGCAGTAGTTTAAACAGACTGCTTTACCCTCTTACACTCATGTAGGACAGAACCCCTAAAGGTTATATCTATCTCCCAGTAGTGTATCAGTCCACGGCAATAATCCACCCATCCCCAACTGAACAGGCAAACCTACCTGATCTGATGAATATTTTCGCAATATTTGAGTTAAACCAAAATGTCCAAGCACCCACTTATCAGGCGGACATCTACTTAGATCAAACAGACCGCGATTTTAAAATATGCACGGAGGATCAGCCCAGATGTCCTGCTATTGCAAGAGACTCACTTGATGGGAAATCAATGCCCCCTTTTAGCGCGTCAGGGATTCGACATGGTGTGGCACTTGGGGTTCTGTAGAGGGACTCGAGGAACGGCGATCCTTTTGCGGCGTTCCCTCCCTTTCATACCAGCCCACACAATTCGTGATCCTCAGGGCCGATTTGCCACCCTCACAGGTACCCTTGGGGACACCATTATCAACCTGATGTCTTTATACACCCCCCATGCCCGGCAAACCTAGAGTCCACTCTCCAAGCTGCGGTGGAGGTAATATCCTCCCTCCCCCAGGGTCTGACAGTTATTGGGGGAGACTTTAACGCTGTCCCAGTACCTGCCAAAAATGCCACTGGTACACCATCCTCCCACAGAAGACCAGGTGCCAAAAGTCTCGAAAAATAGGCTTCCAAATTGGGCGTCTGCGACGTCTGGCATACCTTGCACTCTAGAACACTACGATATACACACATATACGCACATCACACCCACTCTCTCATTGACCTAATCTTCATGCTTGCTCCGGACTGTAGGACAGTTACTGGGGTCCAAATCCTAGCGCGAGGACTGTCAGACCACTCCCCACTCCTCCTACTGGTAGTGGGCTCCACTGAGCTCTACGGCATATATGGAGACTAAATGCCTGGTTCCTTTAGGACCAAGAATATAACCAGGGAATCGAGCGAGAACTGAAAAACTACGTCCACGCCAATGAGGGCACAGGGCAACTTCATAATACGCTATGGGAGGCGGGCAAAGCCACGATCCATGGGTACACGAAAGAGTTCCTCAAACGCAGATGGCAGGACCAAGATCGCCATCTCTCTCAGCTGCAGGTCAGGGCCCTCCACCTGCAAATGGCTGTGGCCTTGGCGGAACACCGGCAGCTCCAACTAATACATGAAGAGATCAAAAACATCTCTCTTGAGTCTGCTAAACTGATTTTGAGGTCCTCAGTGGTCCGGGTTTATGGTTCGGGAGACAAAAATGGAAATCGTGCAGACCTTCGCAAACTCTTATACGGCGCTTTACTCAAGAGATCCCTTACATACGCCATTTGCCAGCTCCCTTTTCCTGCAGGGTATCCCCCTTCTGCAGCTCCCAAAGAGGGAAGTTAAGGCCATGGATGAACCCATTATGACTGAGGAAATTGGTGAAGCGATCTCATCACTTGCTACCCGCAAGACTCCTGGTCCGGATGGTTTCCCTGCGGAATACTATGTGGTATTTCGGGAAATCTTGACCGCACAACTCCACACCCTGTTTGAGTAGGTTCTAGAAGGAGGCACCTTTCCTCCTGACACACACAGGCACTGTTGTGGTCATACCCAAAGGGGACCCTCCGCCAGCCTCTTATTCTAACTACCACCCAATCTCACTGATTAATACTGAGATCAGAATTTACGCACTGATTCTCGCCATCCGTCTGAAGCAGGTGCTCCACATTCTCATACACCCTCACCAATGTGGCTTCATGCCGCACCGTAGTACAAGGCACTGTTTGAGGTGCCTCCACGTGCCCCTTGCGCATTGTAACCTCCTCTCTCCATACTTAGCTCTACTGCTACTCGACTTTGAAAAGGCCTTCTACACGGTCGACTTGCACTATTTGGGGAGTGTGCTAGAGAAGGCGGGCTTCAGAAAAATGGAAGTCCTTTACTCTAACCCATCAGCCAAGGTTCTCATAAAGGGGCACTATCGGAAGCACTCCCTATCAGGAGGGGAACCCAACATGGGTGCCCATTCTCCCCTCTCCTATTTGCTCTTGCAATAGAGCTTTTGGCTTGTCTCATTCAGACCGATGACCGGATACAGGGGTGGCGCTGGCAGGGCTCCCACGAAGACCGGATTACCCTATATGCAGACGATCTCCTGCTCTTTCTGGCTGACCTGACCCAATCAGGACCGAATTGCCTCCAAATCATCCACTCCTTTGAGAGAGTGTCGGGCTTACGCCTTAACCAGGTTAAATCCACTTTGGTGCCCCTTCATGCTTCAAGAGAATGTGTGGACTGGCAAATCACTATCCCCCCTACGAAGGCTTTAGTTCTGATATCTCTGTATCTGCGTAGCGCTTCTTCCGGAGCTGACCTGGTCCCTCAGTGTCAACCCAATGCTCAAACGTACAAAAGGAGACCTTCGTTGGTGTCAATCGCTTCCACTCAACCCCCTCGGTAGGATTACCCTGTTCAAAATGATGGTTTTGCCCTGTCTCTTATATGTACTCCAGAAGCTCCTGCTCCACCTTCCTCTCTGTTGGTTCCATGAACTGGATGGGGTGATCACGACTTTCCTCTGGGTTGGCTCGAGATTGTGGCTGGCCCTTACTCCCTGCCAATGGACCCCATGCGAGGGGGGGAATGGGGATGACGAACCCCTTCCTGTACAATTTGGCCTCCCATCTCTTGGTGATCGATGACTGGTTCAACGGCGGATGGTAGGATCCGGCTTACCAACTGGAACTGGAGAGCCTTGGGTTACCCCAGGGCCAGGCGATGCTCTATGGGGCTCCAATTCCTCACACTTTACCAGCAGTTACCCAAACGGCCCTCCTTGAATAGCGCTCCACGCTGCGACACACTCAATGGGATGCTAAAACAACACTACAAACTCCCCTCTGGCACGGTACTTGGCTGCAAGAAGTTGGGACATTAGCAGGCTTTCAGAAATGAGACCGGATAGGCATCACACGCTTGGGGAACGTGTGATGGGGAGAGCACTTGTCCTCCTTCTGGGAATTGCAGCAAACATACTCCCTACACTCTACTCAATTTTTCATATACCTCCAATTGCAGCACACACGACTCGACATTCCCCACCACACGGCAATCCCAGAATGTAATCAGCTGGAGGCTAAGCTCTTCATGGGGAACCTGGGGAAGGGGCGAGTATCCCAAATCTACAGATCCTTGATAAACAATACCCTGTCCACAATAGACTCCCTTAGGACCTGCTGGGATAAAGGATAGGCCCTTTAGAGGAGGAGGACTGAAGGGATGCATTGATGGCCCCTAGGGAACTAACCATATTGGCCAGGATATGCCTCATCCAAATCTATTATCTCCACTGTGCATATCTTACCCCGGTGCGGCTACACAAGGCAGGATTCCCCCCGGCTCTAAAACGTCCGCATTGTGAAGCGGAACCAGTCGATTTCTATCACATGGTCTGGTCCTGCGCCATCCTCTCCAAATTCTGGGTGTCGATAGTGGCTGAACTGAGTGATCTACTAAGCTGGGTGGTCCCTCATAGTCCTCTTGCCCTTCTCCTGGGGGTGACGGAGGGAATGGATGGCTCCTGTACTGATAAGTTGTTCCTAGGGACTGCCATCTTGATAGCCAAAAGAGACATTGCAGCAGCATGGAAGGACTCCGCATCTCTCTCTGTTACAAAGTGGCTTAAAGGAGTGGTCTGGTGTGCCATTCAAGAAAAATCTGCATGAGGCAAGAGGCTGTCCAGCCAAACAAGGACGCATATGGGGCAAATGGATGGGTTGATGATCCGCATAAGTTGTTGGGAAGTGGTGAGGAGCAATACAGGGCTTGTCTGTCAAGTGACCACTGAAATGTTTTTTATATGTCCGTGGTGCACTTTTCGCCTTGTTGCTCATAAAAACCACTAACAAATTTTATTTAAGAAAAAAAAAAAACATGCCTACAGGGCGTAGTCAAAATTAGACGTTGATAAATTCAATTAGTGCTTAGAAACTAGGCAGTCGGATGTACACTTGGAGAGTAATATCAATTTCTCTATAAATCACTAACAATTGGATTACTAGGGCTCTGGATGAGGTTCTACGTAAAAATTCTAGTTTCAGACATCTGGCAACTTCTGCCCCATGGTACTCACCTGACCAAAAGAAAGTGCAAAAAATGTGAAAGAGCTTGGAGGCTCACCTAAACCTACATGGAGAAACAGGCTGTCCTGTACCCCACAAGTTTACCTGTTTCTTGCAGAGAGATCTTGCCGAGACGACATGAGCTATCGCCCCGTGCCCACCTTACCCCGATCTAGATTTGACAACAAACTAGGATAAAGATGGGAGTGGGGAAGGTAGCTAAAGATGGTAGGACTATGTCTGGAAGACCAGTAGAGGACGTCCCTCTGTTCGGAATAACAGTGGACACCAGCCAAACCGGGAGACAAGGGAATACCTATCACGATCAGCACAGACAAACCCTCTTCCAGTCACTAACATACACTCATGCGGAAATTGGCGGTTACCTCGTATCTGGACATCATAAGTTCTGAAGCCATCTTTAGAATAAGGGAAATAGCGCTCCTGTTCAGCTTACACCACAGTAACTAGCGCTCCTGCTCAATGTACAACAAAGTAACCAGCGCTCCTGCGCAATCAAATGAGAACCCAAAAACAAGCGCTCCAGCGCGATGCAAGGAAACCCAACAGCAAGCGCTCCAGCGCGGTGTGGGTAAGGTTCAAGGTTAACACAAAATGAGCTCTCCAGCGCGATGTGGCTAAGCTATGGGTAAACACAAAATAAGCGCTCCAGAGCGGTGTGGCAAAGTCAAAGGCTAACACAAGCACTCCAGCGTGGCGTGGCAAAGATGAAGGCAAACGCAGAACACAAGGATGAATGGGCAGCGCTCCTGCGTGGCCCCGAATACCTGAAAGCGACCTGCAGGCGAAGAAGGCGTCTGTCCAGGCACGGGCATCAATACGAAGCGCCGAGCCGGGGGAAACCGCTGATGTTATGCGGATTCCCCCGGAAGCGCTTAGTGACGTTGCGGTGGTTTCTGCAAGGAAGCTGAACCGCTAACTGCCAGCAACCCGGAAGTGAGGAGAGTCTCTTCCGCATGAGCAATGGTTCAGGCGCACCCAGACACACAAGTGATAGGGGAAGGGGAGCCTCCTAATGAACCATGACACAGGCCTACAGAACTGAAATGAAGGCTTCTAAAGCACTGTTTAGACCATTCAGTCAAAATATTTTCAAAATAAAATTCTGGCGGTTAATAACTCACCAAAATAACTTTTCTTCGGTCTACAAATCCTTAGCAAGTGGTGACTAGTCTGCTTTCAAATTTTCCACTCCGAATTTATGGTTAGATCCAACAACTTTTTTCACAATAAGAGTTCTAGTCTACTATCGTCATTCAGCCTCATCTCCTCAGTAGATGCCTCCCTGGAACCAGCCACTAAACCTTTATTATCCTGGTCTAACATCGCTCATTTGACACAGGATATCACCTCGGCTTAAGTGAAGACTGTTAACTCTGGATCCTTGACAAGCTAAATTCTACAAACTCATTGTTACATCGGTTATCCCCCACCATCAGTCGTCTGCAATATGCTACTAGACAATGGCATAGTCCGATCATTTTTTTAAAAGGGCCTTGTAACACTACTTTTGAAGAAAGCTTCTTTGGATCCTAGTATTTGAGCAGACTATCGTCCTATCTCCCTCGTCCCTTATGTTACCAAGATTCTGGACTGCAGTGTCCACTCCCAGCTGTCCCGCTATATAGAAAAGAATGCCCTTTAATGGATTCCAATCAGGTTTTAGACTCTCCTTAAGCATAGAGGCAGGGCTCATGGCTTCTGCTTCTGCCAGTGACATGCTTATGATACTAGAACCAGAGGGCTCTTTGGCTGTCATCCTTGTTGATTTGTCAGCAGTGTTTGACACTGTGTCACACACTACCCTTCCAAAATGATGAATCATTTATTTAATCTCCGAAACACAGGTTGTTCAATTAATGCCCTTTTGCTCTTATTTTTAGGATCTTGGGATGCTCCGCCCCCTGCCCCACACTTTTTATTGTGTAAATAGCAGCTGGGGTGTGGAATCCGCAAACATTGACAAAGCCAATAGGTCTGGCATTCGTGGTCAACTTTTTGCTTTTGTCAATGCTTGTCTTGTTTTGGAATCGTTTTAATGAAACTTTATTGTTGTGGGAGCTGCCAGGCCCTTGCCATTATTACAGACATTGGCAAAAATATTTTTTGGTCGTAAAAAGCGCACATTGCCACAGTACTTCCCGGTCCTGAACAAACCTTTGTGTACCGATCTGCTCCATTTCAAAGAGCAGAATGCTTTCACAGTACAGCCAGCCGATAGCAAGAGATACAATTTTAATAAAAACAAAAGATCTTGGTTATTGCCAGACCTAATTTAATACTGTTCACGAAGGTCACAAAAGTGCATCCTTGGTACATGCCCTTGGATTAGTGCAGATTTAAGGCTTTCACAAGAATTTACAGAAGTAGGCCAAGACATTGTACTCCTAGAAAATATTTGTGAACTCCAGTTAAGCACGGGCTGCAAATGTGCATGTGCAGATTGGCTCAAGCGAAAATCTTTTGAGCATTTACAAGTTTACTTTCCCTCTAACCACATTTTTTACAAATTTGGAAGAAGCTTTACCTCTGCCCTTGTCAAGGAGTACACTTCAAACCTTTCTAAGTATGGGAAAAGATTAGAGCAGAACTGGTCAAAACCCCTAAAACAAGTTAGTAGTTTAGCATCGACTCAAAAGGGCATTCCAATCCTGGAACTATTGCTTACCATTACCCCCAGTCCCAGTATGCAGATCAGTGGAAAGACAGCAAAATGAGGGAATTGCTAGTATTCAGACCTTACTATAGTATGAGCCCTGGAATACTCAGAGAGGCTATTATAAGAGCTCTTATATGCTCAGATCATTTTGCACATGGATGGCAACCTCAATTCTCTGCAGGAGACCTTTAAATGTTGTCTGGTAGAGGTGGTTAGTTCGATTAATACTAACTCCCTCCAACTTAATTCAGACAAACTTACGGTCTTGGATTTCATGAATTGCCTCCTGCTGGTCTCCATCGCTATGCACCGGTTTTATCCCAGTGACCATTTGCCTGCAATCTGGGTTTACGATTCGATCCAAAGATGACCCCACATCAAGAAACTTATGGCAATCTGGTTTTTTTCCCCATGAAGGTGCTAAAGAAAATCCTTCCTTTCATACCACAAACCAGTGAGTCAACTGATACAATCTGTGATCATAAGTAGGCTAGACTACTGTATGTAGGCCTTCCGGCTTACTTAATGCACAGATTGCAGCTAATTCAGAACGTTGCAGCAAGGCTTCTAGTGGATATCCATGAATATGACCATGTTGCTGTCCATCTTAACACCCTTCACTGCTTCCTGTGTAGAAAATACGTTTTTTCAGGTCTTTTGTTCTTCCCTACATAACATCCTAACTATACATCTACATTATTTTTAAAAGATACAGGCTTGCCAGATTTCTGCACTTGCCCTGTTCTGATCTGGCAAATGTGCTCAAATTCTCTAAGGTCAGGACTGGCTAACATGCTTTTTTCAGTGATCACCAACAACAGGTGATGAGTGAAATGCTTGAATTAATCTCCGCTATAGGCCATCACTTGGGGCCCATACCAGTCGACTAATGCTCCCCAATTGGGGGAGGTGGGGGTGGGGTGGCGTCAGCACCATTGGTCCACATTTCATTTTGACACAGTAACAGAAGGAATGAAAATTGAGCTATGGTATCCTGGGGCCATATTATGAACATGTTCTACTTCAGTATGTCGGCTTGGAACTGGTCCATGTACCTATGTTTGCTGAAATTGCGCAGTCTGCAGCATATACTTAGAAACATGAACCGACATCAACAGCCCTGTTTATAAGCTGCACTATCTGCAATTTATACACCAACTTGTAGGTTTGCAAGAGTCAATGAATGCACTCTTGGAATCTGTTTCAGTAAAACCGGCACTTGCTTAGAATAACCTTCCTCCTGTGATTCATGCCGAACCCTCTCTCCTAAGATTCTGCAAGTCTTTACAAATGTTTCTATTTCCATATGTTTTAAATCCTCCCCAAGTTCTTGAATATTGATGAACATTCCATAAGCCCTTGGTGTAATAGTTTTCACTTATACACCAGATGCCTTTGAGGTAGTCCTTTACAAATTAAATAAAAAAAGTGTTAGAGTGCTTTATGGGAGGGCATTCATTCTAGAGGCATTGTATGTGCAGTGAATATTGTTGCCACAATCTTGATACTTGAGCTTTCAGAAAGCAAAGCTCCATCCAACCCTCCGTAAAGGATAATGGCGTCCTGTAGTGCCTCTTCCCCTAGACTGAAACCATACTCTTAGTTCAGCTGTGAACCTACTCGCCTATAGAGCAAGGTTCAGTGAGCTGAATCCATATTTGGCACGCCATACTCCAATTGTGGGTGTGCAAGTAGGTACAGGGAATTGAGGGACCTTGCAAATGGTCAAAAGGGTATATTCATTGGCTTACCACAGCCCAAACAGTCATATTGGGAGAATCCATCACAGAAAGGTGCTTAGCGGTAGAGCCTGCACTTCTACTGCTTTGATACCGGAGGCCACCAAAGCAGTAAAAATGCAACAAAATCCAGTATTTTCTGGTTTCTACTGAAAAGCAAATAGTAATTTTGGTGCTGTTTTATCGGTTAAAATCGGTTTTAACTGTAAACCCGATTGATAATTATAAGAAGTATCATGAAAGGACTTGCAGAGCTGTTCTGCTGTCAGCTTACTGAAAACACCTTTCACTCACATCGATCATGCTACTAAGGGTTGCTTCCCATAACATGATAAACGCACCTTGGTGGCCATCACGCACTGCATGGGAACACTCCCCACATTAGATCAAAACAAAGATGACTCTTCCATTACGCTCTACATGGTGTAGCACACTACCCATACACATGGGGGAGTAAAGTGGTGCCACTGTATACATGTTACAATGCAATACGAGTGTATTTTACCAAGCTAGACTCCCTGCCAAGTTGGCCACAAACACCAGAGACTCGATTGAGTTCCAAATGTGAGATCCACCGACTGTGATCCAGGAAGAGCTAAAGTACTACTTAGTGTGGTTACCACAGCGCTGTAAGCCAGTCAGTCCCCCTCCTACACCAATGCCACCCAGGAACACAAGCAGGAAAATGTCAGTCTAGGCCAAGAAATGCTCTTTTAAAGTAATCCTGATCTCCTCGGCAGTAGACCTCGTCAGCCCAGCTGTAAGCCCATCTGTAAACCGATGCCACCCCGGAGTGTAAGTACGGAAATGCCTGTCACGTGGAAAGGCTTGTTTAAAATGTTAATGACTTGCTGTGGGCAGCGCGGACTGCCCAGTTCTTCCATCGGTCATTTCCCTGGTGGGCTGGAGATGTTTGAAGGCAGAGGGGCTGCTGCTGGCCCCTCGATCTTCTCCTGCGCCCGCAGGTGTATCGCAGCTGGCACCGCGGATACTTTAGGAGAGATGGAGGTAAAAGGGCGAGGAAAGTCCTAAGAGGATACGACCTAACATCACATCGCAGCGCAGCGCAGCCCGAGTCCACTGGAGGAAATGGAGAACTGGTGAAACCATGGGGCGAGAAATGGACCTCTCTGCACCTCGGTGGAGGCGCTTCAGAGGTACTGGGGCGGTAACGGCCGGAGCTGCAGCTTTTGCGTAATTTTTATTAAGTCGAGCTTTGCTTTTACGATTGAAAGTTTTGTTTTTCCTTTAATCCGGTGCACGGAGCGCCAGTCTTCCCTGAACCAAAAGAGCACTTGTTAAGTAATGACACCACCTTAGGAGACTGTTGTGTATTCATTAAATTAGGAGTTGTTTTAATGTGTTTGTTCTTTTCATAGTGTAGACAACCAGTCTTGATCATGACGACTAGATAGTGAGCGTTACATCTCGGTATTAAGCAACATCAGTGATGCATCATTTTTCTCCGGAAGCTGTGTGTGAATAGCAATGTATGTTTACTTATTAAAGGGTAGCAGGAAATATTAACCCTCCAGGAGAAAGAACACGTGGTTTGTGACGGTTGAGTCTCATGTTGCAGCTGAAGGCCATATTAAGCGCAGTGTAAGGACCACACAATCCCACTAAATGATCAGGGTTGTTAATCCGTTTCACACAGAGGTCCCACAGTTGCCACATTTTCTCTCCTTCTGATAGGATCCATTATGGATTATTCGCTTTAGCATGATGCACCAAAATGTGAGTTGTATTTGCCCTTGCTTGATTTCCTGGCCTCCGCAGGAGCGCCTAGCAGCTGACCACCCATTTCCACTCTGATGCATTGAGAGCATAGAAGCAGATCCTGAGGACGCTGAATGCATCGCAGAAAGGTTAGAAGGGAAGATCACCACACCGAAGCGGAGCTGCGCCCACTAGGGAACAATGATGAAAGCTGATGGATGTCAGACTAGATACAACCATGTTAAAGGCAGAGCGGGTGTGCATGGCTGAGGGCATCCTCTTCATTTCATTTATCACAGCATTAGGCAGCCTTCAACTTCCGAGAAAGGGATGCAGTGAGAGAGTCTGCGAGAGGGCGGTGTAAAATGTGCCTGTTTGTATGAACTCAAATACACTTGCACAAACCTCATCGTTTTAAGCCACATATGCGCAACCACAGGGCACCACTGCCACACAAAACCATCGCTACCTCACATACTGGGGGGGACTGTATCACAGAGCACCACGCACAACCATTGCAACAAAAAACATACATCTTAAATAGTCTTACCTGGTCTAAACCTGTGTTTGCTTTCCCAGTGCTTGTGATTTGTTGTTGGTGCTACTTGGGATATTTGTGTTACCAAGAAGTGCTGAACTTGGAACAAGCACTCACATGGAACTCATTTTTGAAAAGGCACAATATAGTAGGGCAGGGAGATCCCATACAGGGCCAATTAAAATCCTAACAATTCAGTTAGGACAGAAACCATCCTGTTAGACGCTACACACAACAGATGGAAAACAACCACTATTTCATTGTGTCATTCAATTCAACCAAATTGAAATGTATTTTTATAGCCATAACAGTGTGACCAAATAATCGCAATCAGGTGAGTGGTGAGATAGTTTCTCAAGAAACGCCAAGTGAAAAAACCTCAAACCAAGCAGAAAGTGACAAGTTGAGTGATCACCCCACTGGATGTAACCCTTTTGACCAAAGGACTTAGTATGTCCAGCCCACCACAAGGGTTCAGCCTTAAGCAGTGTAGCTGGAAGACTGTTCTGTCCACTTGATAGTCAAGATTTCATGTTGCTAATTTCCTCGGCTATCATACCTACTTCCTGCAGCAACATTAAATTTGAATCTGCAGAAGGTTCAACATTAAATTCATTTTTGGATTGCATAGGATACATTTTATATAGATCTGATCCTATGTTCTTCAGATACCGGCGCGTCCAAGCTTTAACTCAATATTTACCAGATGCCATAATAGTTTTGAATGTCCTTGCACTTTTACTTCTAGCATTATTGACCAGTTATATTCATAGAACATTCGTTTCTGATATTGTTTTTTAAGAATACTCGGATTGCACTCATAGGGTTCACTTCGGTCTTTATACAGTATACGCTGTACCCTGTTTAGTTTCTTTCACAGAGTAGAACACTCTTGATGGCACCACCCCAATGGAAACTTAGGGGCATATCAACAAGGGCTTTATCTCTGCTTTTTTGGCTTTAAAAGCCAAAAAAGGAGAGATAAAACTAGCGCCCTATCAACAACAGGGTGCTAACATGCAAATTCGCATGTTAGCACCCTTTTACTCTACGCTTCCCCTTGCATCTCTAATGAGATGCAAAGGGGGCGTTCCAGAGTAAAATAATAGGAGAAATGTCGCTAAGCGACATTTCTCCTATTATCAAGAATGTCGCTAACCCTGTTAGAGACAAAAAAAGCAGCGCTAACCGCGGTTAACGCTCTTTTTTACGTCTGGTATTTTTCGGACTTAGCCATGATATCCTATGGAAGGAGGATATCATGGCTAAGTTTGCCTGTCCCTATCAACAAGGTAACGTGAGACTATCGCTGGGTTTCCAGCGATAATCTCACGTTAGCCTGTTAGCGTGAGGATTTTTATCGCTTTTGAGATAAGTGTTGCTAATAGCACGCTATCTCAGAGATAAAAATTCACGCTATCCGGCGATAATTATCCTAGCGCTAAGTGCGCTTAGAGATAATTATCGCCGGTTGTTGTTGATATGCCCCTTAGTTTTAGTTATATTAGAGGTGGTCTGAGGATTAAAATCAGCTTTCAAACAATGCAAAACTTTGTTTATAGGCGGGTCATTCCATTCTGCATCACAAACCAAAAGTGCGTATCCGCAGCTTTCCAATGTTAATCTTAAACAATTCTTGAAGATTATTTTCAGAGATTGTAACATATTTCTTGACTATAAACCAAGTTTAATTGCAGTGCTGCCTTTTGCTCTTTTTAAATATTTTCTCATTAAGGTTGTCACCATATCAAAATGATCGCTGGCTCTTAGGTCAACCACGCTGAAATCTTCAATTAAATTGAACTCATCCAATGGGACAAATGAGTGAACGATTGTGGTTACTTGTTTGCTATGTCCAAACATAGGTGCAGCTGGACTGTCGCACATAAAGCAGCAATTAATATTAATTAGATTGTTCTGAATTAAGATTAACAACACTGTAGGAGAGTAGGAGCTGCTTCTTGTAGTGAAGAGGTGTGACGCCGCGGCCAGGGTGACTGACTCCGGAATCTGGGGATCACGGTTCGATCCCCGGCACCGGCGGCAGATTAGCCCAGCACCATGTGACTCTTGGCAATAGCTTGCTTAATCTTCCCGACGGCCCCCAACGCCTAGAGACCCTTACGGGTGATTGTTTGCACTTTACAAATGTGGATTATTATTATTATATTTACCCCCCATTTTTTTTTATCATGTTTCACTGTTTTCGACTTAGATTGACTGGGGTCCTGCTATCCAGGGCCCAGTCCAGCTGCTTTCTCCTCTAAATTGATTGCATGTACTTTAGGTACACTCAAGTTTGGATACTGGGGTACACTTATAAGTCCCTAGGATATGGTATACTATGTACCCAGGGCATAGGTACCCCAGAGGCCTCCTAGGGGCTGCAGCATGTATTGTGCCACCCTGAGAGACCATTCAAAATGACACCACAGTTCTGCTACAGCAGCCTGGTTAAGGTGGTGCATGCACCCCTTACTTAGATATAGGTTCACTATATCTATTCTATATCACTGCACATATAAGCCTATCAGTCACCCCTAAGGCCTTATCAATCCTGAAGGCAGGGTGCTGGGTTTTATGTTAGAGGGTGCATCTGCATGAGCAGAGCCCCTCTGCAGCCTTCGGAACCTATTTTCCGGGTTTGTTTGTGATGCAGCCAACCATATATCCTTAAGTGCATTATAACCTCGCGGTAAATGCTAACTTTAAAACGGCTGCATAGAAACATGTCGTGTTTGGTGTCAAACACCTTGGAATCATACCTCCCCGCCAGTAACTGACGGGGGAGGTATGATTCCACCCTCCTAGAGGGACAACTGTGACATACCGGGCTACCCGGTACCAGCCTTCTCGACCTGGGAATCATAAAATGGATGCTGCCAGCCACAGACACAAGTCTGCCCTCCTGTTGCTGAGCCAAGCTCGAGCAGGGGAAGGCTTGACAATAGGCTTCCTGTCACAGGGAGGTGTGACCACCTCCCAGACAGGCTTTAGTGTATTGGGGCTGGGGGTGGGTGCACTCAGAGTGCTTTGATGTATGCACTGGGGGCAAATTTGGTGTTCCTGTGCATAGTCCAGCTCAAACCGGTTGCAGGAGCCATTTGCTCCTGCTCTGGCGCGAAACTGGACAAAGGACATGGGTGTAGCCGCCCCTCTGTCCTGACCCTCCCATAGGTGGGTCCCCAGAGTTTGTCCCACCCCTTCCTTGGGTATAAAGTAGGAACCCCTGACTAAAGGACTTTAGATTTTACCTGGACTAAACTCTGCTACAGATACCAAGTACTTCGATCTGCACGACGCTGGATGACTGAAGAATCTCCCTTGGAGTAAAGGAGTTACTCCCCTGCAAGGCAGGCACCTAAACGCATCTGGCCGGTTTGCATCTCCCAAGCTCCTGAGAACTCTGAAGATTTCTGCAACACACTAGGTGGGTTCCCGAGGTCTCTGAGGTTGATCTGTGCTCTCAGCAATTCTGAGGCCCGTATCCCTCTAGGGGACTGTGCAACCCGAACCTCTATGCACCGTGTACTTTTGCAGCAGCATATGCTTTTCGTGATCCCTGAGGCTGTGCTTTGGGCTACTTGTAGTCCTGACCCCGAGCAGTAATTCCACCGAAGATTTCCAGCCTACACTCCATAAGTGTTCCTTGGGCTGGTATTTCGTGATTCAGCTTGAGGTCCCTTCGCGATCCCTGGTCCGTTGGCCTGTGGGTCCCTGTGAAGGTAACTTTGACTTTCCATGGGCTTTCCTGGTTTCTCCAGACGTGCCCTGACTCTCCATAGCTTGAAGAGTCCCCAGGACCTTGCTGGTCCTCACAGAAGCATCTTTCCTCTGCCCGCGTGGGTTGCATGTGCCAAGGCTTGTTGGTGTTCAATCCGGACACTGACCCCCAGCACTTGACGTCCTTCGTGGGACAGCTCACCTCCGGACTTTGGTCGTAGTCGACGTCTCTTGGTCCCCGTGGCTATAGAGTCCAGCTTCACCTCTTCTCACCTGAAACACCCGACATCGGTGGGTATTAGTCTATCATGCCCCTGGTCACTGTGAAGTGACCCAGACTCTATCCCCTCTGCTTTCAGGTTCATCTCACCTCGGATCCAGGCTTGGATCACACCGTACACTTTTCATCTTCACGGCAGCAGCACTTTTCCGCATCATCTCATTGAAAACAACGAAGGTTTCTGACCTCACTTGACCCCTATGCACCCGGTTCCTCTGGGATAGGTAACGCAGGTATCTCAGTACTCTCAAGGGTGCTGGCCTTAGAACCTTCTATGTTTAAGTGGGTTTGCTTAAAGTCCTCTCCTAAGTGTCCTTAATCTTTAAAATTCCAACCGCGACTTTCCCATATTATTGTACGGAGCTCGCTCCTGTGTTCACACACTGCACGCGTCCTCTGTGGGTCTCCTGTGTCACTACCTTGGGTGGTTCCTTGGGGTCCCAGCGATTCTACGTGCTCTAGGCACTGTGTCTAGTCAAGTTGTGATTGTTCTACCACTTTCTTAGTATAGGGTTTGGTCTACCCCCTGGAGCCCACTGAGTATTGTGCTATTTACTGTCGTTCTAGTGATTTTAATATTGTGTGCTTTATGAGATTAGAGAACAAAGAGGTTAGTAGAGAGTGTTTAGTAATAAATACATATATTTTATATATTCCTTGTGTGGTTCTTCTTTCATTTGGGAGGTTCTAAACTGGTAAAACAAGCTGCTTTACATTCCTTCAAGACTTAGCCTGAAGGCTGCTCTCCCTAGCTACCACTAGGATAGCTTTCAATAAAGGTTGTCTTTAACCTAATCATCAATAAGGGTTGTTTGGACTGGTACAGGGTGCCCACTTTAACTAGTGGACAGCATATACCAGGCCAACTTCTCACAAACACCTGTTTGGTTCTATCAGAGTAATTCCCTTCATCTGTCGCTCAGTTTGCTATTTCATACATTAGCTGCTGATCTTTCTTTACTTCATCCAAATTACAAAGTGACATTTTTAATTAAAATCGCCTGAAGCAACATCATAAATATAAAGACACAATCAAACTTCATTTCATTTTTAAAAGATGGTTCATTGAGGGTTATAATAAACGCTCAAGCAGAAATCGCAATTGGGATTTTTATATGAGAATCAAACCAGATACATGTTGCTACTAACATTACAACATCCTTCAGAAAATGTGCTGACACCAAAATCAAGTGGCCACCTAATTGATATTTGGTTTATAGCTAAGCACATACCCAGCCAAGGAGGGCTGCCCCACAACCACATCTTCTGTAAAAACAATATGGACTATTGCTCTAAATGTATTTATTGAGATTGTAAATTCAATAATGTCTTCTAACCAGCAATATTCCATATCTGGACTGGATATTTATCCAGTGGGCTTTAATATGATTAAATCATCTGCCTGAAACCGACATTATAATATCAATGGCGTAAGCGCCGTCCTAAAGGGATTATGAGCAGCCTCTGTCTGGTTGACTAGCTCCTTTAGCCCATTGGAATCCAACCGAAATGACCGGCTGGTTTAAACTCTCACTGCCTTCTTTGTAAAAAGGCGGTCGGAGTTTAGACCAAGGATGTCGGTTCGGAAAGCTTCCGACCGACATCCTAATCGGCCCCAGAATTATTGGTATTGCCTACGAAGGACATATGGGTGTTTCTGCGACGTGCAAGAAATTGAGGCTAACAAATTGGTGGCCTGATATAGACAAACGAGTAGCTAACTTCATTGATAAATGCTGTCAGTGTATTGTTTCTGACAAACATTGGAAGACTCACAAAACCTTTGTTTCCTGTTCCTCTTCCAGAGACAGCTTGGGAGAAACTAGCTGTGGATTTTTTGGGACCATTCAACGTATTGCCTAGGGACAAAAGGTACCTTTATAGTAGCTGTAGATTCTTTTTTTTAAATGTATTTATTACTCTTTTGTAGAAGTTGCCATTTCGAACACAGTTATTTTTTTTTTCGGTAGAAACTATTCTGAGTATGGGGTTCCCCGAGTACTAGTGTAACAGACAATGGGTGCCTTTTGTGTCAAGTCTCATGACTGATTTTATGAAAACACACATGAAACGCAGTGGCCTTATATAGCCATTCATCCAGTAGTTTGGTTGAGAGGGCTAATCGTATTTTGAAAGAAGGTATTCAAACCGCCTTAACAGCTAGCATTTATGTTTCTCAATTTCTTCAAGATACAATTTGGGCGTACCTTTCGACCCAAAATTCTACGAAGGGAATAACTCCTTTGAAACTACTATGTGGTAGGAATCCCAGACCTAAATGAACACCGGAATGGATGTCAGAAATTGTGATGGACCGGGGAAAAGCATCTAAAAGTAATGACTTGTATGAGGAGTAAAGTATTAGATAAACAACAAGCTCTGTTGTTAGGACAACAGGAAGTGTGTCAAGGATGTCATTGTTGATGTGAATGATTGGGTTTTGATTAGAAAACCATTCAGAGTTTACAACGTAGAGTTCAAGTTTTCGTTATCTGGGAAAGTAATTAAGTCTAGTAAAGCTTCTGTCTTGCTGGAAGGGACTGGGTGGTGGAATAGAGACAATATTGTTCCTATATCTAATTCACAAGCAGATGTTTTCAAGTGTATGTATTCTAATAAGGACACTGGAAGTTCTATGTTGTCGTCTGATGTTCCTAATAAGGATATTAGGAATTCTGAGTTGTCTGCCGTTGACACTAATGATACTTGGTCCTGCAGTGCTCAGACTTCCAACTTGCCTTCCTTAGAGATCAGTGAGAATATTTCTTCAAACGATGCCTCAACAAACAGTGGTAATGTTAATGGTAGGTAAACTGCTAGTACAATGACCGGGGTTGAAAATGGTGGTCCGTGTTCTAGCTCTGCTGAGAGTTTGCTGGAACCTGTGTTCACACGAATCTTACGTACAATCAAATGACCTCCCAAGCTGTGTGATTATGTCTTGTTTTAATTTGCCTTCTATTTGCAGGAACGTGACTGCATCCATTTCTTACTGATTTGTTTGTATAAATATTTGTGGAATATAAATCTGTAATGCATTCTTAATTTGATACTAGGCATTGTTTGTTATCTATGCTCACTTAGTTTGGGTATGATCTTATTTCCTTTCAAACTGTGCATTTGCTTTATGTTTTAAACTTTCTTTTGTTTTGTAAGGAAAGTTGGGTGATGTAGTATTTACATCATGATATTATTTACAGTAATCGTTAATAGCTATATTTGGTTTTGACAATGTATATTGTCTTTACATGTGATACATTCCTATTTGGAACTGTAGCTTTAGTGGGCTTTGCGGGGGTTCTGGAAGCTCAGGCGAATGTCAGTTGCCTGCCTTTCCTTGAGCCTTCTGGTGGTCGGTGTGGTTGTGGGTCCTTTTATTTATTAAAGGAATCTTTTATCTACAAAAGAAGTCTCCAGCTCATCTGTGGGTTGTGACTGTGGATGTTTCTTCATGGTCTGTAGCTCTGTGCTACAGCCATGCCGGTGATTCACAGGTTGTAGGATCCACTTATTCTGGTATCTCTGCTGCTGGCTGTTGAAGGTGGGCTCGCTAAAGCTAATCTCTGATTCCTTACAGTCAACAGTGTTATTACTGTGTACTCTGGAATTTTATATCATCAAGCCCATTGGCTGCCTTTGCCCTTATCAAAGTCTTCCCTTTATCAGGGCCACTCTGATGCAGTGGGAACGCCTGCATGGCAACTGTATCTAGAGTTCAGGACTTTCTCATCATTGTCCTAATGTTTAGATAAGGGCTTCTGTCTCGACATTGATGGTTCTGAGACGGCTTGGTCTTCTAGTGTCTCCTTTAGTTCTCTCAAGCATCTCCAGGGGACATGTTACACATTTCATGGGATTCCGACCTCCTATATGCATTAGCATTCATGCTGCTCATCACGCAGGTCCTGAAAAAAAATCAGGCATGACAGTCCAGACGATTCTGGAGTTCCTGGATTGGGCCTGAAGGATCTGGTACTTAGAACTGCTGAATCTTGGCATCTTACAGCTGCTGTGGCTTCCTGATATGCTGTCCCATCAACAGAACAGAACAGAGCAGGAAACCCAAACGTTCACAATCTACACTCTCATGCATGAAGATTGAGCAGACCCACCATAGAGGTTTTGATTTGCTGTCAGAGGTGTTGGGTGTAATTCTGGCTGCTTGCCTCACTTCCACAAAATGTATTTACTCAGGCCTTGGTCCATATTTATCTCCTGGTGCCAGAGGAAGCAGATTGATCCTCTACAGACTGTTTTCTGATGTATACCTTAGACTTATTGTGACATTGCGTGCATAAAATGGTCCCTCAAAGCAAGATTCTGCCAGTAGGCCAGGCGGGCCACCAGGGATATCTTTTCAGGATGCGTTGACCCTCACCCACCAAAGTTGCATGTTTTTAACCAGATCATGTTCCAAGTTCGGTGGGCGGTGATCTACCCAAAGGGCACTGTTACCTAGTCAGTGATTATTTTACCAGAGAATTCGTGCTCTCCATGGTACCCGCACACACTGTGGCTTGCAGGTCGGTGATACTCTAGATCTCTTTATGGTATTTAATTTACCCCCTTTGGAAGGATGGGAAGCTGAATGTGAGATGTGGCCTCCTGCCTGTCCGATTAATGCGCTGTTAGTGGAGAGCGTACAGATAATTAAAGTGTTTAGGGACGTGGACGTCGACGTCGACGCAGATGTCTGAGATGTGAACTTTACCGAGGTGGTGGTTGAAGATGTAGACGGTCAAGGGGAGCACCAGAAAGTTGGTATGGGAACTTTACATTTATAAAGCTTATTAATGGTGCAGATGGGGAGCTGATGTTAGTCGGCCAGGAGGGGGTTTCCTCCACCTGGCCTCGTCCTTGAGGCTTGTATATCATTGCGCTCCGTAAATAGCCTTCTGCAAGCTGTGTGCTTCACAAAGCTCTCCCGGGGCTGGGTCCCTGCCAGCGCCGTTGTCCAGCAGTATTGCTTCCTGTGCGGGCCAGGGCTCGTGCTCACTTAATGACTGGAAGTGCCTGCGCGCGCTCTGTCCGTGGCCTCTTCCGTCGGCGCCGCGCGGTAAAGGTCACCAGCTGCTTCCGACAGCAGCAGCGGGGCTGGGAGAGGCGTCCGTCTCCTGCAGGCCGGGCCTTCGCTAATATGCCAGTCCGGCACCGTGGCAGGGAGGTTTCATCCCGTGGCATGCTGCTGAGCACATTCACAAGCATTCACGCGCTCCGCCCCTGTTAATGCGGTCTTATGATTGGAAAAGCAGACAATTGACCACCGCTGAACCTCGTACCGTAATTTTTATTAACCTAATGTGACGTGTGACGTGTGACGTCACATATGCCATTCACAGTTTATGCAGATTATATGCTGCCTCAAACCGCCTCACTGTAAAGCAAGAAGGCAGCTTGAGTATACGATACGCATGCATACATAGTTTTGTGACACCTGTTGGAGCTGTGTGTTACTTTTCCTGTTGTGTGGTGTGTGTTGTGCTCTGAATGTGTTTGCATAAGTGCAATGTCCTAGCATACCAGACTCGGTGCAGATTAATTAGCACTGGTCAGAGCTGCGATAAAAGACTTCGAAAAGATTTTTAACCGCACTGATGTATCTACTAGGATAAAGGTCGGACCTATACAAGAGACTGTGGTGCCTTTGAACTGTCATGTTGGAGGAGACTTCGTAAACTACCAGGCAAAGCCAGAAAAACAAGCAAAATTATCTTTGATTAAATGAAACCCGAGTAGATGGCTAGCTCCAAGCTGTCATACCTTGGACACATAATGTGAAAATCTAATACCCTGAAAGACTTTGAGAAGTGGGAAAGGACGACCATCAGCAAGTTGAATAGATCCAATCACAGCAACAATTAGAGGGCAATTGGGATGTCAAACTCAAACTGAAAATGAGGCATTCTGGAAACAATTGGGGAAGGGATTTTACGGAGTCCTCATCAACTTGATGCTACGCAAACAAATGATGGACGGAATGCTGAATAAATCATACATTCACCCCCCAGTCAAGAGATCTGGTTTAAATCCATCGTTCTTTTGCTCACCATGCCACCCCAGTTTAGACCCAGCCATATGCAAATCAGTCTTGACCCTGAGCCTCATGGGAACAGTCCAGACCGAACTGCCAAGCCAGATCCTCCCTGGAACGGAAACCAGCATCATGGGGGCGGTTTCTGGGTATTATCCTTCATCAGCCAGCCTAGCTTGAATCCAGTGGCACAGTGAGCAAGGGACCCATGTCTGGGCATATCCATCTTCAATATTATATGGAACTAGAAACTTCTGAAAAGCTACAATAAACCATGATGAGCAAGAGATTTAAAAGATCGAAGGTGGGACGAGCTAGGCAAATTAAGACCTGGGGAAATTAGTAGGGGAACCAATAATAAATGAGCAGCAAAAGGGAGTAGGCAGACAATAGGTGTAGTCGGGTTGTAGCTTAGACAGGTGGTTTTGTAAATGGTGATGGTAGGCAACTAAAAAAGTCAGTTTGCAGAATGTTGCAATAAGGAGACTAGATCAGTCAGGTAAACGCTCAAAGAAAAAGATGCAGAGGTAGAAACAGGAGGGTGGGTGAGGTAAGCTTCAAGCAAAGAGATCCTAGATTAGTAAAAGGCTCTAAAGATCCAGTAACTAACTATTCGAGAGGATCAGGGACAATTGTTTAACTGCCAGTTGAAAAGGTAGGTTTTTAATGTTTTTAAATCTGTATTTCAGGATTATATAGTGATATGATTCCCACTGAATGGGAGTACAAATTTTAGACTCCGTCCACCCAGAGAAGGATTATGTAGCCACATATAGATCTGGCTCTAAAGTGGCAATGCAATGTTTTAAAATTAGATCCAATCATGGGCAAATAGTTATGCGGTTTGGGAAGTGCAGCTGTTCCGTAGAGATTGCTGCCGTGTTGTAATGCCCAAGGGGAGGATGGTTGTGCTGCAATATAAAAAGCAATAGACCAAAACCAGCCTGGGGTTGCTTGCTTCCCCTTCAGAGCAGAACTAGCCTGTCAGTTATGTATGACCGGTCTCCATCTAGAGTGGCATAGGGTGAAAAAACAATGGACTGGAATGTGGCCTAAGTAATTACCAGTAACTGAGATCAATTCAGCCTTTCCACCCACCACCTTTGTTTTCCTTACCCGCAACTCGCTGAGGGGAGTTAGAATAAAAAGGCAGTACACTTAAGCTGTCATCCGCATTCCATATTTAAGAGTTATATGGACAAATATTTGGAATGTAGCTTGCTAAAGCTGGCTTTCCATTTCAAAGCACTACACCAAGAGTTAATGCTGCTTGATTTGATGCCAGTGAATGAGTCGACCTTTAAAGGATGGCTGACTACCTGAGCTGTGCAAGGATATGACACGTTCCTCTGCAGTATACAATTGACGCTTGCAACAATGATCAATTCACAAAGCTGTGTGATTGTGTGCAACAGGGAAATACTAAAGACAAAGAAAGGGTTTTGCTGAGTGATATTTTACCATGTTTTAACAACATCTACAGAAGCACGGAGAAGACGCCTAGCCGTATACTAAAACGACAGAAGATTGTGTGGAGTAGCACAAGCTGCGGGCTTCAGGGAAGGGTGGGGTAATTAGATTTGGACACCAAGCCTAAATCTGCACTGCTTGGAGGAGGAGATTTGCAGCCTGAAAATAGGGTGCTTCCTCGTCTGTCCCAGGATAGGGGGTCCTTCTTGTCCTTGCTGATTCACAGTAGTTGGTAAAACTCGCATGCAATATATGGTCTTCCAAGTCACACAAATGCTCTCCAATCGTTGTCAAAATCTGAGTCTATATTATTAAAAAATCATGGCGCTTGCGTTTTCCCAAGCCTGGTAGTGCGTCCAATCCAATATTTACATTTTATTCTGGCAGTTTAAGTCCTGAATTCATATTGGAATAAAGAAAATTTGTAGAATTCAAAGTAAAAGCCTTGGTTGGATGTTTTCCTCATGCAAAGACCTGATAAACTGCAGAGCTCTAAAACAACTATTTGTATTGAGTCAAGCAATTGTGTTATTCCTCTGGGTCTGAGGCATTGAGACTTCCTCCAGTTGATGGACACAATTGTAGCTACAAAAAGAAATGCTTTATTTCTGGGTTCTACATTACTAGCCTAAAGATTGCTGGCGGGATATATGGGGCACCAGTGTGCGCATCTCACAGAATCTTAAGGCGGTAAGTGTTGGTTTACTAGTTTTCATTTTAATTCTAGGTAGGCGGTGCGTTTTCACTCTGGGCCACTTTAGGCATTAAAACAATGTATATCTTTTCAAAGCTGTCATCTTCCTATTGACTGGCAGGAACGACTGTTTGCTTTCCGACGGAGTTCCCTTGAGTGAGCTGGAGCATCCATCCAATAGCTGGTCATTTGGGTTAGCACTAACTTGGACCAGCTGTGGGGGGAGAACTATGGTACCTTGGTTGAGAAGCTGGAGGAGAGTCCCCATGTGGACTGGCCTGCCTCCGTCACTGGCGAGAAGGATAGACATTGCCAAGATGGTGGTCCTTTCTAATCTCCTCTACCTCTTTGCCAACCTCCCAACCCCCCTCACTAGAGCCTTATTTGGCTGTAGTCGGTCACATGACCTGAATGATTTGGGTCGGTAAACAGTACAGATTGGTTGGGAGATGCTGATGTTCCCGTTTGAGCAGGAAGCCTCTACACCCCTGACTTTGAACTAAACAGCGCACCACTGGTTGATCTCACACCGTTCCTGCTACATACAACGGTGGAAGCGACAATGCTTCTCCGTGCCCCCTCCCTCCCCCCTGAGTACCGTTATATACACACTGCCGAGACGTGCCAGAGGTGCAGTAGTGACAATTTGCTGTGCTGTGTGGGTCTGGGAATGGCTGCGACGACGAACACGGGTGGACTGTCTCTATTAGGCTAAACTACAGGTGAAGCGCAATCCAGTGCTACCCCTCAACCTAGATAGAGGGCCGAGCTCGCGGGCAGATGGCTCGATCAAGGCCTCAAAAAAATGGGGGACCCATATTCTGATGGTACCTTCATTGAGTAGC
Organism: Triturus cristatus; assembly: GCF_964204655.1. Classification (NCBI taxonomy): domain Eukaryota; kingdom Metazoa; phylum Chordata; class Amphibia; order Caudata; family Salamandridae; genus Triturus; species Triturus cristatus. Next base: position 1,084,180,833 of record NC_140584.1, on the reverse strand, counting down.
AGGTGGTGCGGACCTGGCCTGGGGGGCGTACCCCTTAATGCTTTATTGTAGTAGCACCTGCAAACTGCCTACAAAATGCTACACCATACGTTCCCGCGAGAACCCCCGGGCCTGACTGCCTTGCATGCACGCCTTTCCCTCCCTGATTACCAGACACAGCATGATGCGGGACGGAGCGCTGTGACTACTTCCGGGGCGGTTGAAGGCTGGAGACAGATCCCACACTAACTGACAAATGCTGGAAATACTGCTGCACCTGGACGCTGGCGCTTTCCCCTAAATACAAACTGAGTCTCGTACACATCAGTAGATGAGACCCTGCAGTGTGGCGAGTATTGTGGATACATGTGTGTCCTGACTAAATCAACTTGTCCTGCATGACGCGTACCTCGGTGGACCCCAAATGGGTCCGAGATGCACCTGCCCTTGCATACACATGTTCGCGCGTCTGCATAAAGTAGCATTACCCATATATTCCATCCCTCCCCTATGGCCATCTGGGTAATGACTGCCTGAAGGTAGTTCCACTGAAATGAGTCAAAGGCTTACCATATATCTTCGATGATTACCAAAGCCTTTGGGAACTGTTCCTTATCCATTTCATCAAGAATATAGACGTCGGATGTTGTGAGGTGTTACCTTAAGAATTAACCTGTTTTGGTCCTCCTGCACGAATGCTGCAAGGTGAGGCTGGAGCCTCTTCGTCAGGACTTTGCTACAGATCTCATAACCCAGATTAAGCATTAACAAGGGACAATTGGCTGTCGCGTTCAGGGCATCACTTGACGGTTTGGGCTGGAGACTACGAGATCCTCCCTGGTCGGATCTGTGATGTGTCCGCAGTCTAGTGCATTAGAATACATTTCGGCCAGTTGTGGGCCCAAATGGGTAGCATAGGTCTGGTTAAATTTGTCAGGAAGGCCATCTGTCTCCAGCGTTTTAAACGTGTCCCATTCCAAGTCTGTGTGGGAGGCCGTACTCGCCTTGGTGGCAAAGTGGTCTGCAATCACATTATCCAGGGAAGTCCCTAAAGGTGGCTTCATAAAGGTCGCTAGGGTAAGGCCGCTAGGTAGTTATGGGCGCTATGTGGCCCAGTCCAGCTCCACCCATAAAGGATTATGATCAGACTATGTACTCCCCAGGTACTTTGCTTCCCCAATCTGCACTGTGAGTCTTACTGAGCACAGTACAGTATCTAATCGTGTGTGTAAGTCGTGCACAGGGGAGTAAAAAGAGTACTCCCTGCTTCCTAGATTTCGATCTCGCCTTAGGTCTTGGAGCGCCCAGCTTTTCTTTCAGGTTCGGCTACTTTGTGCCAATCTCACAACAGGGGTGTGCACTGGAGGGGAGGTGCTATTGGATCTGCAACACATTTGTAGTCACCCCTATGCCCCCAGCACCGTCGGTGCATCGGGGTCGTGAGAGAGTACTCCGGAGTGTACTGCGCAGAACTGCGCCTAACTAATTCGTGGCATAGATGCCGCCAATCAGTATCTGGAGCTCAACTAAGCTAGCTCCTTTGTCTTTTCCCACTTCTTTACATCTGGGGACATACCTGGTTTTGTTCGGAGCACCTGAGCACAGGAATGCATGTAGCTGTACTACAAATTTAGCAAGATGTTTTACATCAATGGGCAGTAGAGCTTTTGTCAGATGAAGATCTTGTCTAAGACTTCCATCCGTGATTGGCAGAGTCTTTTTCGCTGGCGAGCACTGTAAGAAGACCACATTGGAGAGACTTTGCCATCTACTATGGTGAATTCCTCTTTTCAGACTGATCCTAGACTATGGGCTAATATTGGCAGTCTCTCTGCCATTAGCAACCGGCTTTGCCTCTTCTTGGAGGAAAACCCCTTGACAAGGGAAGCATAAACAATCTGGCATCCGAGATGGGCAAACCCCTTCTCAGAGTACTGTACCCGAAGCCATGTCTGAGACTTTTTACCAGTACATCTTCTGAGACATAAACCCATCTACTATTACCAGGGTAGATGACCTCTGCCAACTTTCATTTGCATAGCCTCTTCTTGGATGGGCATGACTCTGCTAGCATCAGGACGAACAGGATCGCATGATTTCATCAACGATTAGTAGAGCCGTGTGTCACTAAAAGCTCATTGAAGGCAAATACTTTCCCTCTGCCCTGGGTGACTGTCGGAGCCTCTTTTTACATGCAGATATTCTTCAGGGCTACATCCACTATGGTTCCAGAAAAGCTCAGCAAGCTGGAAATGGGGCTTTGATTTAAGTGTATCACACCTCCCGTTGTTCATGTCCAGTAAAAAGGGTCAGAATCACATACAGGTAATGAGCGAGAGCAAAGATTTAGCTTAATTTTCTAGCAGTAACAATTTTGGTTTCTGAACTATGAGTGCTATCAGCGAAAATTGGATTGGTGCCAATTTATCAAGACTGTGAAAAAATAGAATTACATCGGCAAAAGAAACCAGAATTGTTTGTGAAAGCCAAGAAACCTTAAACGGCAATGTTGTAGATAACACCACATTTTCTTTTTATTTTAACAATTTTAGTGAAGAACAAGAGACAACAGTACAGTGTGTATTGATACATACATGTTACAATCGCAAACTCCCTATAAAATCACGCATGTGACAAGGCAGTATTTCTGGAGTTGCTTAGTTGAAGAGAAACAGCAAAAGGGAAAAAGAAAAGAACTGGAGAAGAAACAAAGAAAATTACGAAAGGTAACACTAATTTAGGGGGCAAACCAGTGCAGCTCTAAAAGAAAAAAACAGTAATCACAAGCCAGATGACAAATCTAGCAACACATTTCCTGCCAATCAGGTGACAAAATAGGAGTACATTTATAGAAAGCTCAATATTCTAACTTCCCAAGGTCACAAGCCCAACAACCACAATTTTGGCCTAGCTGTCTTCGGCTCAAGTCGACAACGTTAAAATACATGGACTTCCCCTAGGGTTCAGTTTCGTTGACATTTGATGGAGCCCGAGCCCATTCCTGGAAGGGACCCCCGATATCACGAGGTCTGGGAGTTGCTGGCTTCAGCTCCCAAATATTTCTAGTTGCTCCTGGCAGTGTGTAACAGCAGCAACCCAAGATTTAACTTTCAGTTTCCCCGCTCTCCCCCAGACCACAGCCACCCTTCTCTTCGCCAGTAAAAGTAACCTCGCCAATAAACGTCTAGACTCTGCAGGAACATCTTTCGTGTAAGCAAGTATGCCCATGAGGGGTGATGGTTTCAATCTAGTGCCCAATATCACATTCACTGCTGTAAAAAACCCACCCCAAAATTGAGCTATCCTGGGACAGTGCCATGCTAGCTGTAGGAAAGGCGCTTGGGGGGAATTGCATCTCCAGCAATTGGCATCTTCGTGCAGGCCCATGTGGAAAAGCTGAGGTGGCATTCTATAATACCTGTGCAGAAATTTAAAATTTATTAAACGGAGCTTGTAGTTTAGGGAAAGCATCTCTAGCTGGCCACAGCAGAATTTCCATTGTTTCTCCGACAAAGGCAAAGGTAATTCCTCGTTCCATCCCTAAACCGATTTATGTTTGGTGATTGGGGAAAGGGACTTGCGTGGCATTGTATAATCTCGTTATGAGCTTAGGCTGGGAAGACTTAGCCAGCACCTGCTCTAGTGTTGGCAGAGTTGGCGGAGGGGCAGGGAAGGAGCTGTGTAGTTTACGGCAGTTGGCCCAGATCGTATAATATAAGAGCAGGTCAGAGAAGTACGACCTATCAGCCTCCTGCACCACCGAAGGAGGGATAAACTTATCCTCTGGGTATATGTCAGCAAAGGTCCCCCATCCCAGACTTTCAGACCAGACCACCTCCTCCCTGTCCGCCAGCGCCAGTACCGCAAAGAGATAGAGGGTGCCAATAATATACCGTGTCTAGCCCTAGTGCACAACCCATTCCAAGCCCATCTAAGCTTTTTCTGTAGTATCGATTTCATTTCTAGGCCTTTTGAATTTGGAGAAGAACTGCTACATTTAATGGAATAGGCGCAGTTCTGTCCAATTCAATAGCTATATGTGGCTGAAATGGGGTAGGAAAGACTGAATGATGTAAAAAATGAGCCTGCGCACAGTATGCATACATAGGGATGTCTGGTGCGCCCAATCCTCCCTGATTCAGAGGTAAGAAGTTCCCAGGCTATGCGCGCCTGCTTCCCAGGCCACACCAGTTGTATCATCAGGGACCTGAGCTTTTGTAGAAAAGTGTGAGTGAGGATCATAGGAAGTTTTACAAACATATAGGAACTTGGGCAGCACAACCATCTTGGCTATGGCAATGCATCCAGTTAGAGATTGGCAGACATGACCATGTATCAATTTTCCCCTCCTACCAACACACAGCACGCCCACAGTTCCTGTGTGTCCCGACTCAACAAGACACCCAAGTATTTTACCGGACCCTCCCCCCATTTAAGAGGATAATCCAATGAGAAGGGGGTTACACTTTCTGTCAAAGGAAAGACCGTGGATTTTGACCAGTTTATCTGGATTCCGGACAGCCCACCAATCCTGGTCATTTCGCGTAACATGGGAGAAATGTTATCTTTTGGATTCTTTGTGTAAAGCGTGATGTCATCAGTGTAAAGTGAGATCGTAAGGCCCCTGTTAGAGAAACCCACCCCTCTGTTAGCATGATGCTGTCGGATACAAGCAGCCAAGGGTTCCATTGCTACGGCGAAGAGTAGCGGGGATAGGGGACATCCCTGTCTAGTGCCTCTAGTAATGGGGAAGCTCCCTGACAGAATGCCGTTCACTTTCACCCTCGCTGTGGGGCTAGAGTAGAGGAGTCTAATTTGGGCTATAAATGTAAGGCTTAGACCCATCCGGGCCAGTATGTTAAAAAGATAGGACCACTCAAGAGAATCAAATGGTTTTGTTGCATCCAGCAGCACCGCTGCCGCAGGGGTCTTGGGATCTAAATAGTGGAGCAGGGCAAAGAAAAGTTCTCACAGTGGGCGATGAGAATCCCGACTTGTGGGGTCTTTATCAGGTTTCAATAGTGTCAGTATTGCGGCCTCCCTCATCGAGGGCGGGAGGCATCCCCTTTCTAATGATTCCTGATAGACTGCTAATAATAGTGGGGCCAATAAGTCGCTGTAAGTTTTGTAGAAGGAGTTAGGTAGAAGACTAGGCCTGGGGCCTTGTCATAAGGGAGGCTGTGAATCACCCATACAATATCCTCTACTGTGTAAGGCTCATCAAGATAATCTCCATGCGCTCTGTCTAACCAGTAATTGATTCTAGATATGAGTACAAATCGTTCTGCTCATTAGGAATGGTGGAGGTGTATAGATTAGCGTAGAAGTCCGACATATAATCTAATATTTGTTGCGATTCTCTGATGGGGTCTCCATTGTCATCCCTAGCTCAGCTATTATATTGGAGTGTCTCAGGGTTGAAGCATGTTTGACAGCGTTTTTCCAGGCCTGTCTCCCTCTCCATATCTCCTAGCAGAGCTGTATTTCCCCATGAACGTTATCTCCCGATTGGCTTATTCCCCATATTCAGAGTGCATCCCTAAGCGCTGCAAGGTGTGTTCCCTCACCGACTCGTAAAATTTCTTTGATTTGTGCCTCGAGAGTCTGGAGCTGTTGTCTAATCGACTTCAGTACCCCTGATTGCCTAGCTATATTGCAGCCCTTTATGACCACCTTAAAAGCCTCCCATAGCGTAACTGCTGAATGCACTTAGCCCTTATTTTCGGAAAAATAATCATTTATATCTTCACGAATTTCCTTGCGGAAAGCTTGATCTAGTGGGGCCATGGTGGGGAGCCTCCATGTGAAGGGACGTCTGGCTGGAGTAGGGATCTGCAACAGCAATAGACATGGAGCATGATCAGCTAGGGTCCTGGGCATAATGGATACAACCGAGGCCCATTTGACTATGTCTCAAGAAACTACCCAGAAGTCCAGTCTAGACCAGGCGTTATGATGTGAAGTGATACAGGTACCAATTGCACTATCAGGTTGGCGGAGCCTCCATATAGCCACCAAATCATTAGCTTAAATGAGTGCATTCAGAGCATCTCCAGTACGGGGATGAAGACTACGTTACGACCCTTTCCTATCCAGTTAAAAAAAGGGCATTGAAATCCCCACCCCATATGGCCTTGTCACATCCCAAACTTACAATGTGTGCCCAAATCACATGGAAGAACACCGGGTCATCCGAGTTAGGGCCATATGTTGCAGCCAGTACAACTTCAGTTCCATATATAGTGCCTTTTAGGATAATGAATCTCCCCTCTACATCAATGTGTGTATGAGTAGTTTTCCATACCAACCCCTTGCGGACAAGTATGGCCACCCCACGTGCGTAGCTAGAGTATCCAGTGGAGTGCACCTCCCCCCAGTAATTATGTCGCAACTTGGCATTGGAAGCGTTGGGTAGGTGAGTTTCCTGCAGAAAGCAGCTTTCAATCTTTTGCCTAATCAAGTAAGCATGAATAAGCTTGGCTCTCCTGTGGTCATTCAGACCTCTGATATTCCACATCGGAAAATTTAGCTTCGACATCCTGTATTAACGAGACATAAACTGAATGCGGCCTGGAACTTTATGGCAATACAATGTAGCACAGTGGTAATGGAGCTAGGTCTGAGCCAGGGCTCAACCAGCCCGTATTCCATTCGGATGTTGCAACGATAGTGACGCGGCTTGCCCGAGTGATTACATATAACTCCATACAAAGGAGACAAACATTGCTGCACTGTAACTCCAACCCTATTCTCCCCCCTCCCACGCCCATACCAACCCCCCAATTAGGTTGAGTTAAAACAGACCCCCTAAACCCCACCTTCAGAACATCCCTCCTAAGTGAACGTGAGGAATCAATTACGGGAGATCTCCCTGGGGGCGAGGAATCTCCGGCTAACTCGTAGTTAATTCCACATTTAAGCTTACAAGCACCTCATGTACTTCTCACCTTCCCCCTATCTATCTTTAACCCACACTCCAATCTGAATCTGAACATTTTGTTCTATCATACTTGTTGATGGATCCTGACCTGCTTACGTAAATAACATTTTAGAATGTGGGGAGATAGCAAGCAAGGTCCTGGTCAGTTGCATGCTGGACCTCTTTGATAAAAGATTTTGCTTCCTTGGGCCTTGTTTCTAAATCTCTGGTCCTTGGACCCCTGGGAGGTCTACAAAGCCTACTCATGGGGGTCCACGACTGCTTAGAAAATTAAATATTATTAACAGATTAATAAAGTATGTATAAATAAAGCGGCAAAATGAAAAAGTTTAAGCATTCTGTAAATGTGAAGAATTTTGAAATTGGAGGCAAACAAGTTATTAGCATCTGAATTGTCTGTGCAATGTAAGAGCATCAAACAGAATATAGTATGGACGATGAGAAATACTTAAACTTTCCCATTTTCAATAAAGTTTAGATTTTTTTTATATTTGTAAATGAAATAAAAATATTTCATCATTTATGTATTTATTTGTTTGAATGCTTATTTGTGTATTTTTTGTGTGATTTAGATCAGTCTTTAGGCCGGCTTCCTGTAATGAGTCAGTGTGGGTTCAGTTATTTGGAATGTCACTGTGCTTCCTAGGGACCATTTCTTTGATGATCAAGAATCTAAGGCAGCTAAGCCTTCACAACTGAGGACCGGGAGGACCATGTCTGGGAGGGGGAACATAAGGCGGCTGTGCAGTTACCGAGATATGTGTGTTAAGGAGACATTAGTCGAAATGTGGAAGACTTTCAGTTGGACTTTGGTTGGTGATTTCAACCAGCAGACTTGTCAAAAGTTACAGAATACTGTGCCCCCTCTGACTGCTTGCACTCTGCACTCCGCCTTCAACTAATGCATTCAGCGACCGTGCTGACTTTGAAGACATCTGTGTGTGCTCTTTGAGGAATCGAGATGACACTACTTGTCACGTTATGAGCAACGCATCCGAGGATAAACCATAGGTAGCGGCAAGCCAGCAAAGGATCAGCGCGTTACAGCGCTGTCATAAATGGGCCTGGGTGATAAACTCTGCTCCACTCGCGTAGTATTCAGAGTTATCCCCACTCTGCGCTCCGCGTGTCTTCTGTACTTGTGCTATTAGAGCTTCCCTACAAAAAAATGGTGTTAACGTTTGTTAACTTGCGTTTCTCATCGTTTATTAAGATCGGAGATCAGCAAGATTTAACTCCAAGAATGCCATAGGTGTGGCATGCCCGTTTTGTTTTTCTGCAAACAACTCAACAGTCGATACAGGAATGGGTGAAATTAAAGTAAGGCTTTGAGGACTATTTAGAGGCCATAGAAGGAGACATAATTCCAGAGAAAAGGAAACTGGCTTTAATTAAGAATTTTATTGGTGCTGAAAGAAGAGAGATCTTGAAATATAATCTGCCTCCTGTTGTAGGTGAGGATGAAGAGGAATTAGATGAGCATGAAATGGCCATAAAGAAATTAGATAACAAATATCTTATGAAAACAAGCATGTAGGTTAATGACGCCCCTCCTCCAATCTATGACTCTGCTAGAGAATACCAATCAATCAGTCAAGCATTTATAAAGTGGGGCAAATCACCTGTGAGGATCTCGAGACGCTGGAGATGTTGGCTGCTGCGTGGAGGTTTGATCGTTCAAACATCCATGTCTTTAGATCTTTCCTGAATTGCTGGTGCGATGGTGCAGGGAGAGGTTGTCCCAAGCCTTGGCTGCCAGGTGCAAGAAAAAGCATCCTCCATTGTTAGCTCGGTGGATCCGTGGGGTGTCTGCTAGGGAGAGGGAAGTGTATTGATGTCTGCTCGGTTGGTGGAAGGTCAGGAGTTTGTTGATGTATGCTGGTCCTTCGTTGTGCAAGGCCTTGTAAGTGTGGGTCATCCCCTAGAACTGGCATCTCTTCTGAATTGGGAGCCAGTGTAGTTTCTTGAGATAAGCTCTGATGGGATTCCTTCTGGGGTGGTTTAGTAGGAGTCTTGACGCTCAGTTTTGTATTGTTTGGGGTCTCTTCAGGAGGCACGCAGTAATTCCTACTTAGTGTGTTTCCGTAGTCCAGTCTGTTTGTGATAGGGCCTGGGTGACGGTTCTTCTGTTGCTTACCTGGAGCCACCGGTAGATCTTGCGAAGCATGCAAAAGGTGTGGAAGCAGGCGGATTAGACTGTTGACTTGTTTCTTCATGGATAGCTTGTTATACAGGATGATGCCTAGGTTGCATGCGTGGTCTGTTGGGGCGAGAGTGGGCCCGGTTACATGGACCACCATGCATTGTTCTATGGTGAGGTTTTGTTTCTAAAGATGAGGACTTCTGGCTTGTCCTTGTTGAGTTTGAGACAGTTGTTGTTCATCCAGTCCGTGACGTTCATCATGCTTCTGTGGAAGTTGGCTTTGGTGGTGGAGGGATATGTGTATATTGAGGGGATGAGCTGGGTGTTGTTGGCGTAGGAGATGAGGTTGAGTCCATGGAATCGGACAGCCGGGGGGTGGGGGGGGGTCATGTAGGTGTTAAAGGTGTGGCTGAGGACTTCCTGAGGTGATTGGCGGGAGACTGATCCTTTGGGTTCTGCCAGTGAGGTACGAAGCAATACACTTGAGGGCGTTTCCTTGGATCCCGATATGGTGGAGTCTGATGTGATGAGACACGGTGTCTACCGCGGTGGACAGGTACAGGAGGGTGAGGATTGACATTTTCCCACTGTCCAGGAGGACTCTGTCATTGGTGCTTGCGATCAGGGTTGTCTCAGTGCTTTGGTTAGCATAAAATCCGGATTAGGCGGGGTCCAGAAGGTTGTGGTATTGAGTGAGTTGCTGGTTGCTCCCCTATCCAGCAAAAGTCCTCGAAAAAGCGATCAGAGATGTGGACCTGTAGTTCTCTGGTTCAGCTGGGTCAGCTGATGTTTTTTTCAGGAGAGGCCTCCACTTCAGCCTGTTTCCAGTCCTCAGGGAAGGAGACCGCGATGATGGAGGTGTTCAGGACATTCCTGAGCTCATCGCCGATTGTCTTGCTTCCAAGGTCGAAGACATGGTGGGGGCAGGGTTCACGAGTGCACCAAGTTCATGATGGAGATAGTGTCTTGCATGGTGAGGAGGGGTGAGCAGTTTTTCGGGGTTGGTGTTCATGGGTGTGTGCTGGTTGATGCTGTCGGCGGTGGGGGGGGGGGGGGGTGTCATTCTAAGTTTTCATAGATGGCCAAGATGTTGTTGAGGCTGAAGTTGGCAAGGTTGTCGCACAGTTCTTGAGTGGGTGTCATGTCCTTTTCGGTGGCTACTGAACTCTTCCATGATGGCCAAGAGTTTTTTCTGTGGTTTGCGCTGGCTTCAATGCAGTCTCCATCCATCAATTATCTGAAAGATCAAGCTATGGAAGCTTGATCAATAAACACAATGATCACAGCTGTTTTTTTGTAGAAACGCACACATTCTGCCTGATCAAAACCTACTCCTGGCTCTGAACATATGGAATGAGCCAAAGCTCCTCTGCTGGTGAATCTCGCTTAATTTTCTGGCGACAGCTGTGCTATCACACCAGACCATAAAAATGAGGCTGTGGAAAGACCCCACTTTCTGGCCAAGTGGCAGTTAACAGGGGAATGTGTGGATAACTTTTTGGCTGCATTGAGGTGTTTACTTGCAAAGTGTAACGATAGGCAGGGCCACTGGAACTATGCAATTTTGCAATCTTGGCGTTCTCCACATAATTATGGACTTGCTACATAATCCATTATCTCCTGCGTAATCTGCAAATTAAAAAAAAAAAAAAAATGTTTTCCGCTTAAACGGATTAAAAGTTACTCAAAACTGAACGACTAATGTTGCGCAGTTGAGGCCCTTTGCCTAGTCACCTCTCTGTTGCTTATTGCTGTACTTAGGTGTCAGACTGATACTAATGAGGTGAAATATTTGACAGCATAGCGCTAACATGTAAAACTGACAAAATAATGAGGCCATACTATCACAAAATGTGGAGCCTTATGCAGCATAATTTGCCTACGCTTGCTGCATAATGTAGTCAACCTGGCACATAATTTTGTGCTTCGTCCTGCATAGTTCAAGTGGCCTTGACTATATGTCCATCTACAATGAGATGTAATGAGATCAGATTGTGCAGATGATTGCCAGTAAAAAAAAACAGGAGAAGCTGTTATTAGCAAGGGAGCTTCCATTCGACAAGACCATAGAATTGGCCACACAAATCTAATATGTTGCATGGGATGCAGCGCAAGGGGCAAAATTTACATATTCTCCCTATGTCACAGATTAGTAATCACAACAACTCATCCATACACTCATTTATTGGTGGGGCCCATAACACCAACACGCACTCGTCATTCAATAAATCTCAAACGAATCAGTACACAGGAGAAAAGCGCTGGACATGTGGGTACCTTATTACCTATCAGGATTTATTTTCTTTACATTATATACATTTTATACATATACACCTACAGAATCCTGACCTTGACATCAAGGCACTCCACCACTTGGTCGATGGACCAATTAGTTGGAATGGTTGATGGTGAATTAGAACCAGCTAAAACACAAAGCCTAGGAAACATTTTGTATTTTCAGTAATTAATTAAAGAACCACAAACTAATTTCTTATTATTTCAACTTTGTTTATCTAATAATAATTTTTCTACGTTAGCATTTATGCACTACAGTTCATAATATAAATTCAGTTTTATTTAAAAGAGAAATCGGACATTTGGTAAATGGGCATGAATTTAGAAAACGCAGTTAAATTATTACCAATTAGCAAGCGTCGACGACTTTCTGATTAAACAGGGAGTTATCCACATTAACTCTCTTCTCCTCTACCATGTTCAGGAGAGTTTTCTCTTCTTTTCTTAAACTACAAGTAAGGTTATTCTTAAACACTTCTTCTAAAGTTAATTCTCTTGTTTCCAGGAAAAATGTGCCTAGTATTCTACCAGGAATCACTTTGTTTAGTTCAGGAACTACAGGAATCTGTGAGAAAATATTATCTACATCAGTGTAATAGTATTCTAATTTTCCTGTTTTATAAAACAAACTAGCTAAGACACTACAAGTTATCCCAGATGTCAAAGGAAGGTGATGATCAGTTACACCTTCTGATACAGATGCAGGTAACTGCATTCCGACATAACAGTCTCTAACCTCCATTGTTTTCACATATTCATACAATAATTTTGAAAAAACATTATTAGAAAAATCGTTTATGGACTTATCTTTGTGAAGTTCTGTTCTATCTACCAGTTTTGTAACATGACTTTCATCAGCCTTTTCATTATTAGTTCAGTTTACTGTATGTTCATCTATATTTTCAAATGTTACTCTAAATGAAATTGTTATTGCTAATATGATCCAGACAAGCAATAGTAATCCTGTACAACAAACACATTTTACACCATCTTCTGAGAAATCCACATGTTGGATTTCTATTTTCATTGTTTGCCATTTCGGTAATGATCAGTGTCTTTTGACTTAGCCTCTTTCTTCAACAATTTACCTTTGTCTAAACCCAAGACTTTGGTTGCCTACTTGGTTCTTTTCTGGTCACGTGTCTTGTCCGGGTTTTAATTCCTTTTGATTTTCTTTGCCACTCAATCCATGTATGAATCGTCTTTGTCTTTAGGTTCACAGGGACCGATTCACAGAACTAACTTAAGACAAAATCCTAAACTTACTACCATTTTGGTATTCACAGAAGGCACTTACTCATTTTGGTATTCACAGAAGGCACTCACTCATTTCGGTATTCACAGAAGTTAGGAGCCCTAACTTTAGGACTCCTAAATGCCTTCTGTGAATACCGAAAGCCTTAAAATTAGGATGTTTCTCAGTTTAGTAGTAGTAAAGTTAGGAGTCCTAACTTTAGGACTCCTAAACTGAGAAAAATCCTAATTTTAAGACTTTCGGTATTCACAGAAGGCATTTAGGAGTCCTAAAGTTAGGACTACTAACTTCTGTGAATACCGAAGTGAGTAAGTGTCTTCTGTGAATACCAAAATGAGTAAGTGCCTTCTGTAAATACGAAAATGGTAGTCAGTTTAGGATTTTGTCTTAAGTTAGTTCTGTTAATCGGGCCCACAGTCTTTGTTCAGAATTTCCGTTTCTTCTCTGGTGTCAGACAAGATAACTCTAAGGATTTCCGAATCTTCTTCTCCTTGGTCCACTTTCTGCACAGTCACTCTTAGACTTTCTTGGCTATCGGCTTCCTCTTGTGTATCAGGAAGGGCCACATATGTCTATTCTGGTGACTTGTACTTCTGGTTTGGTTTCTTTATCCTCTTTGCAAGTGTTTTTGATCAGTGTCCTTTTGTTTTTCTTGACTAGACACTTCATTCACTTGTTCAGCATTATCAGATTTTCTTCTGGTTAGTCGATATCTCAATCTCTTAATTTTGTTGGGCCAAATATCTTCTTTCAAAGGCCTTTTCAATTTAGATCCTTTCCCTCCTCGCTCTGTTTTCCAAGCTCTTTTCCTCAAAGTTCTTCCACCTTTGCTTTCTTCACTTTCTTCAGATTCTGTATCTGTCTGGATTTCACTTTCTTTGGATTTTATCCTCCAGATTTATGGTTCACTGTCTGTATATATCCCTCCTCGTGTTTCTTCCACGCAATCTTCCTGCTGACTATCTGTCCCTTTTTCTACCTGTGTGTTGTGTCCCTACACCTCCTCGGGGTTCTTCCGCAATTCCCTCACCCTCACTTTCTGTATTGCAAATTTGAACTTTGCCTACCTGGCTTGGGGGACTCTTTTGCTGCCCTGCTATCCAGCGTTGCTGTTGCCGCTCCAGGGCTCCTTCTGGCTGTGTGTCTTCCCCGCTGCCGCTTCTACATCTCGCGGCTGAGATGGGGGAGACTACAGCCCCCAGACTCCTTTGCGGTCCCTGACGCGCCCGGAGGCGCACAAAAGACCGAGGCTCCCTCCGCGTCGCGGGACGCGCGCGGGTGGGCGCCAGGCTAAGGGCGGGCCGTCTGTGGCCGTCCGGGGCCGACCAAGGCCTGGCTTGGCACCCCCTCTTCCTGCGAGTGCCCGCAGTAAGTTGCTAGTGGAGTTGAGTCTTAAACACAGACAACCGGGTTGTACATTCACTTTTATTGCTTATTGGGATTTTATCTGTATTGCGACACATGGCTGGGAAGGGGAAGCGTGCCACGGTCCCCACTTCAGTGTCTGGCACTATGGACCAATTCATCACCAGAGCCGTTTCGGTTCTGGAACATGAAATAGCCATCACCGAAAGACGACTCTCTACAGACCCCACACTTATAAGACGCTCCTCACTGGGCCCATTAGCTTTTGCTAAATCCCCAAAATCTAGAGATCATTTACGGGGGGTTACATGTTCCCTTGTTGATACTGACATGCTGTGTAATGCGTCATCCTCTCTTGAGAGGCTGTCAGAGAGCCCAGTCTTGACCGATGTTACACCAGTAGTGGAATCAGCGGCCATAGCCAAACCCAAAGTCACACGCCCCCAGACAAGGGCCGGGGCAAAAGCTTCAAGGTCCGTCAACCAGAAAAGGAAAAGGGGTGGGGCTGTGGATGGTGCTAGGCAGGCGAAAATATCCAAAATATCTAAAAACACGGCAATCACCGACAGTCCAAGTTCTTCGCTTTGCCTATCTATGGATGACGCTAGTACACGCCCTCCCCCCTCGTTAAGTAGCAGTGACTTGATTTCCCAGCTAGAACAGTCTGTCCGTTCCCTAATCTTACCATTATTAGAAAGGATTAATATAGTCACAGAAAAAGTTGACAAGCTGGAACAAACAATTTTGGACAATTTTTGTTCATTAAAGAATGTCGTCAAACTGTCCACTAAGAATATTAGCAAAACTAACTGTTCGCATGATGGAAGCTCTACGACCTCTGCACCATCCCTAATTGACAAATTCCCCATACTAACCAACTCAGGCTCAGGCTCTGATCCATCTATACCAGGGCTAAATAACCACCAGTTACCAGGGCGGGAGGGAGGGGCTATCACTCATACTCACCAACCATCTGGGAGGGAGGGAAGGTCTACCAACGCACCCACGGGCACAAACACCAAGGAAACTGCGGATGTGAGAGTAGCTCTTGATTTGGATCCTCCAGGTAACCCACTCAGTTTACCCCTAACCCAAATTCATTTACCCCCTGAATCCCTTCCCTACGTCGTAATTTTAACCGGAGTTCCTGAATTACCTGCTGGTAAAACTGAATCCTTCCAGGAATTAAAAAATAAAGTGAGTCATTGGTTAAACATGAACAGGCCTATCCCTAATCACCTGAATGGGCGGATTTTATTTGTTAGAAGAGTGCAATGGGTAGGTTCACGATCTAAAAACATCCAGGGTGATTGCATCATTGTCAATTTCGAAGATACACGACTTCCAAGGTTTATCTCTGAATACTTACCTTTCGGGTCTAGATAAAGGATAGAGGCACATAATTTAAACTATTTTTACAACTCAGGCTTCCGGAATTGACAATCTGATAGCAAATTAAGTATTACACCCCCCAAGCTAGTGAGGGCAACAGAAAGCGGTTTTGCTGGTGGTCATGACGTTGCCTCCTTGGCCTCTTCAGGGGTGCCTGCCACCTCTAGGGTCATATTGCCGAGACAACATAGGACGGGTATGAGGGCAAGTGCACTAAGTCAGCCTGCTGCGCACTATAATACATTGTCTAGTAATAGATCAGGCACTTTCTTGTCTTGGAACCTAGCTGGCATTATGTCCAAATTAGATTCCCCTGATTGGGTTAGTTTTGTTAACCAATATGATGTTTGCCTTCTACAGGAAACGTGGACCTGCGAGGCCCAGTTTTTACTGGGTTACCTGAACTTCCACGTTCCAGCAATCCAAGGCCCGAAAGGTCGTCCCATGGGCGGTTTAACCATCTGGGCCCGACAGGACTTATTTAAAAGAGCTGTGATGATTGACACGGGTTCCCCGGATATCCAACTGGTGAGGCTATCTTATGGTCACACGGGTACATTGGATATCTATAATTTATATCTTCGTGGGACAAAAGGGAAAAAGTCACGGGAACTGGATACTTTGACTAGTCTCATCGAAACTAAATCTAGCAACAGGGATCTGATTGTCGTAGGTGACTTTAATGTTACATTTGAACCCCTCCTAGACTCAGAAATAGAATGGGGCCTTGACCCCGAAGAAGATCGTCTATGGGGAATACCAGCCCTTTCGCTTCCTCCTATCAAGAGGTGGTCTATGGCAGCAGTGCAGGTAAATGCACTTTGCTATGAGAAAGGCTTAAGGGCCCTGAATGGCAGGACCTCAGGGGATAAGATGGGTGCACCTACCTTTGATAATGGCCGCTCAACAAGCAGGATTGACTATGCTCTTTGCTGCTTGAGGTTGTGGCAGCAAATTTCCGATATGGTGGTTGAGCCAAGAATAGAGAGCGACCACAACCCCATCTGCGTTACCCATTGCTGGTGGGGGGATCGCAGATGGGGTTGTGCGAGCGAGGTAACAATATTGGCTACCACTGGCTGCGTCCCTACTAACGATATGCGGAGAATTAAGTGGTCGCAGGTAATGACCAAGGCTACGATTATCGCTAGCATTGATATCGAGCTTTCCAAAACCACCGCGAGATTGGAGGTTGTCCTGGGGGTCAAAGAAAATAATGTCCAAGTAACTAGTTTACATGAGTCCTTCTTCGAAGGACTACGTGTTTTTTTTTTTTTTTAAACCAATAAATAAGGGTAGCAAGCCTCCTTGTAAGCGTATGAGGTGGTACAACGGGGAGTGTAGACGAGCCAGAGGAAATTTGACACAAGCCCTCTCTACTGGGAATAAGACATGCATACAACAAGCCAGACACTTCTACAAGAAGTGCCTCGCCCAAGCAAAAAAAAGATGGGACGAATTATATTGGCTTGACCTGAAGGAGGCTTGTCATGCCCGGGACACTAGAACGTTCTGGAACGTGATCAAGTGGAACAGAGGTGGCTTGCCCGAAAATCCTTCAAACCATGTCTCCCAAAAGGAGTGGCAGGGGTACTTTAAACCCCAATACGCATGCATCCCTCTTTACAAATCTTTGGGGCAGACACCATATGTTTTTTACTCGCGTGGTCCCTTTACCCCTAAGGATGTTTTAGTAGCTTTGGCTTGTGTATCTGTTGGGCGGGCACCCGGTCTGGACGGGGTCCCATCCGACCTCTTCCTTAACAACAAGCCTTCCTGGAGCAAGTACATTGCCCTAGTGGCTAATGCTGTGGCTGAAGGTGCCCCTGTGCCTAAATCTTGGTGGGGGGGGGGGGGTGCGGCTATCATTATCCCTATCTTCAAAAAGGGAGATAAAACCCTCCCAGGAAACTATAGGCCCATCAGCCTAATCGACACAATTCAAAAGGTCATTGGGAGGATGGTACTGAATGAGCTATTGGCTTGGATCGAAGACAAACTGATACTCTCCAGTTTCCAAGCTGGTTTTCGAAAATTTACCAGCACTGTGGACCAGGTGTTCCGCTTTGTACAATTGCTCTGGAAGGTAGTCACATTAGGCAAAGGCAGTCTCTACGTCGTTTTTGTGGACCTAAGAGCTGCCTTTGACCTTGTCCCTCGGGAGCAACTTTGGAGGGTACTTGAAAAACTTGGGCTTTCCCTGGAATTGTTGACCCTGATTAGGCGGCTCCACGAGCCTAATTTTGCAAAAATACAGTGGGGAGGCCCTGGGGATACAACCCCCGAGTTTCTGGTTGAACGAGGTGTGCGCCAAGGTTGCGCCATGGCACCCACGCTCTTTTCCCTGTACATCAATGGAGTAGTCGACTGTATGCTCCGAGTCAACACCGACGCTCCCAAGCTGGCTGGAGTATCCACTCCAATATTGATGTTTGCCGACGATACTCTTATAGTATCTAAAACCACGAGTGGCTTACAAAGGGCACTCTCAGTCTTTGAAGACTTTTGCAAAAATCATGGTTCTAGCTAACTCTGCGGATTTTTCGTTTTCAGTTCTTACGGTCTGTGACATTTCAAAATCTTTAAATGGATTATTTTTTCCCCAAATTAGGTGGCATTTGCTAACATTTTTTATTCATTACAGTCTCCTTTGCCGGTGCACTCAGCGTCACCAACGCAGAATCCTGTTGATATGGAGGTGGGTTTTTATAAAACATTTCCTCCAGCACTTCATCCTCTGATTCACTCACTCCATATCTGTAACCTTCTGGCCCTGTGTTATTTCTCTTTTCTGTTCATTTTCTGCCACTCATCTCTCCAGCGTTTCATATCATCAGTCATGCTTGCATTTCACCATCTTCTCATCCTGTCATCATGACTTTATTGACCATGTCTACCAAACATATAATTATACCTTCTCCCACTCCGATGCCTTTCTCTTTCATACATCTCTTCTTCCCATTCAGTCAAAGCCTCGAATTGGGTAGGTCTGGGTTTCGGTTCTAACCTCATCATCCTATCTCTTAAATTTCGTAATACTGCCAAACTAAATGAACCATTATCCGGAAGTGCTAGCACTCCATCATCTTTGGTATACTTTGCCCAATTCTCTAACCAAATACATGTATGATAACCATATTTTGCTACCATAAAAGATGCAGGCGTTTTCGGTGGAGGAAGTATCTGTCCTTCCCTAGTTACAATCGGCTTATCCTTTTTAAATAGGTCTTTGATTTTTCCAAACCATGATTTTTTCTCTTTCTCAGGTGGATCGATGTACATCGTTTTTGATTTTCAAAAGTTCTTAATAAACTAAGCTTTGCAAATCACTTCCTTCACGGCTTCTCCGTATTCTGTCCAATCCCAGCGTGACTCACACGAACGCACCAATCCTGGGCTTCTACGTCACTCTCCACTCCCAGCTCATCTCACACTAATGCACCAATCAGGGAAAGCTTCGTCTTTCTACAGCTGACCAATCCCAGCGCGGTCTTCCTGACATCAGCCTTTCTCGCTACTCCTGCTCTTGCTGACCCCTCCTTTACAAAATTTTATCCGCAAACTTTTCTTTATTCAAAATCTGTTAGTAACAACATAAAACATCTCAAATGCCTGTTTCGCTAAACCAAAGAGATAGCTTTGTTCATTTACACAAGAAGTCTGTCTTTCAAGTAGGCAGCGCTTACATCTACCCTACCACAGAACTTTCCATTACGCCGATAATGTAGAACTTCCCTCTACCTTATCCTTCTATCAAGCAAAAGGCAAACTGTTTCTCTGGGGATAAAACACATGTGGAGACTACAATGCTCCTGAGAATTAAGGCCAGAGTTTCACAAGAGAACCTATTACCATGCCACTCACACTCATTCACACAGAGATTTCCCTAACATAACACAATTCCGTGTTATCACAATTCTTGAAACCAGACACTGTTAATTCCATGTGACTTCTCTTCCCACATAAATCCACTCCCTACTTCCCGGAAGCTTCAAATTTCCGACTACATTTAACATAAACAATACTCAACATAAAGTGTTAACCATAAATCAATAATCACCAAACCAATACAATAAAACCATCAATCTGCTACCAAGAAATCTGATGCAGCGCAAGGGGCAAAATTTACATATTCTACCTATGTCACAGATTCGTAATCACAACAACTCATCCATACACTCATTTATTGGTGGGGCCCATAAAACCCAACACGCACTAGTCATTCAATAAATCTCAATTGAATCCGAACACAGGAGAAAAGCGCTGGACATGTGGGTACCTTATTACCTATCAGGATTAATTTTCTTTACATTATATACATTTTATATATATATATATATATATATATATATATATATATATATATATATATATATATATATATATATATATATATATACACCTACAGAATCCTGACCTTAACATCCAGGCACTCCACCACTTGGTCGATGGACCAATTAGTTGGACTGGTTGATGGTGAATTAGAACCAGCTAAAACACAATTAAAGCCTAGGAAACATTTTGTATTTTCAGTAATTAATTAAAGAGCCAAAAACTCATTTCTTATTATTTCAACTTTGTTTATCTAATAATAATTTTTCTACGTTAGTATTTCTGCACTACAGTTCATAATATAAATTCTGTTTTATTTAAAAGATAAATCAGACATTTGGCAAATAAGCATAAATTTAGAAAACACAGTTAATTAATTACCAATTAGCAAGTGTCGACGACTTTCTGATTAAACAAGGAGTTATCCACATTCTCTGGTACAATTCCCAGGATAAGCTGTCTGACCCACAGCAAAAGGTCAAACCGTCAGACGAAATATAGGATGCACAGCAAACTTCTCTCCCAAAAGCCAAAGAAACTCAAGGCAAACCATTAATCGCCACCAGCTCAATGCAGACCCAACGTCTTGAAAGATCAACCCGATGACCACACCCCTTTGGCGGATGAGGGCTTTATATACCCTTTTTCCCTCTTACTTCATATTAACATGCAATGTTTTAGGGGTAGAGAAAATGTTCTGATTGGACAGTTCGGGGGTTATCTGTAAGGTTCTAAAAGTTTCCCAGGGCAAAACTGGCTCTTCATGAAGACTTGGCATAGGAAAGCACGAATTCAATAAAGTTCATTTAGCTCCCAGGCGAGAGCAGCGAATGTAACAGTTTGAGGAAAGGAAGTCATCTTTCCACAGGTTCTGTATTGTCCTTTCCGCTGTTCCCACACCGTCGTCAGTGGGCAGGCAAACGAGTCCCTATCCTTGACAGGGAACACGGTGTCATAGATTCAGGTCATTTGGAGATCTCCAGGACCATCTGATTCTGCGCAGAAATCATCGCGCTCACATGGTGGCGTCTGCTCCACAGAACTCCAACTTGGGTACTGCGGCCTAGTAGGCCCGAATGCCATCTTAAACAAAAACAGACATAACAGTAATTAAAATATAGAAATGGAGATTCTAATGTTTAAACCCACACTAATCCCAATGTATATTAGTATTTCCCTAGCTATAGCAACATTTAAAGCGATAATACTCACCATTTGATAGTTTTTGAAAGCACAAACCATCACAAAGCAACATAAATCATGCAATTTTCTATTTCACCACAATCTAAGGTTAGTTTGCGTTCCATAATGAATTAATTAATTATACTACCATGCAATTAGCATTTTACTCCCACGTGTATCTCGTGTTTATCAAGGTGCAAAAGTTGATTACTAAACTTTCACTGCAAACCGGTTATTGCAAGTTAAATTTAGAATGATTACGTAATTAGTTTCATGCAAGTTAGAGGAGGTATACAAACTTTTGTTTTACCTGCTCCATCACATGACATCCAACAACTTGAGTCTAATGTGACAGTTGGAGGTGCAGTAGAAGGATTAAGTAAAGAAGAATCTGTGAACTCGCAGGAGAGCTCAGAAGCAAGGGTAACCGAAACAAGAATGAGCTGGAAAATGATTACATATGTGTTCTTTGTAGAATCAAGAGTAATGTAGCTGAGGGTAAGAGTTGACGTGCGGTGAACCAAATATGTAGGAGGTGTAAACAAACTGGGTACAACGTTTGTCTGTGCAAGGGGATGGGTTGTTGGAAGAAGCATAAACTTTGTGTTTGGGACAGGAAAGATATCGAGGAGGAAGATCAGGAGGATGATTTTATTTTGTAGGTCTGCATGATGCCTCTTTTTTGTGAAGCGAGGACTGGTGGAAAGGCTGTCCGCCATGGTGAATTCAGGGGCATGCTATATTTTGATAGGGTAGGTTATTGTGAAGGTTTGTAAGAATGAAACACTTGTGCCTTCAGATGTTAAGTTAGTGGCCTATGATGGAAACAAATAGAGTTGGCAGGATGATATGATGCCATCGTTGAATTTAAGGATTGCAGCATTCAGTCAACAGTATGTGGCAAAAGATGGAGGATGATTACTGAGATTGCCACAGCAGCAAGATCCTAATAATCCTGATGAGGCATTGAGTATGAAATGTGATAAGAGTACAAAAACCTTTAATTGTTGGAAGGGGAAAGACCCTGAAGTATTTAAAAAAGAGTGGGGCCTTCTCTAAGATTTCAAACATATAAGTTTGTGCCAGGGCGCAAACGCCAAAGTACATAATGTGAGACCTGTGCCATTGTCCTTGAGTACCAAATTGGGCTGTGAGTTGGCCAGACTGTGCACGAGACGGATTTGTGAGCCTTTTGAGGCTTCTGAAAGGTTAGCCCTAGTGGCGTTGGCAACCAAGAGGGAGGGAGCTTGAGAATGTCTGTTAACCTGCGGGATCTCCATCAAACCAGCAAGTTGTATGACCACATACAGGCAGAGCTGTTTAGGCAGGTTCATGTCCTGAGGAGTAAGGTGACTATAGTGGGCGTGAGGAACATAATAGTGGGCATGGATCACAGAGGTTGTATGGGCACAATGTCCATGGAAAAGAAAAATAAGAGCAGAAGTTTGGTGACTTAGGTTGGACAAGGATGTGGACGGTATAGTTAGGAATTGTATTACATGTGCCTGGAGTGACAAGTCTCAACAACCCACAACTTACACATCACAGAAGTTCCAGTGATCAATGGAAGAAAATAGCTTTTGAAATCATGAGCCCATTCTACACTCTCAGTTCTGGGTGTTTGCTTTGTTTGTGCTATATTATTATTTGCGCTTGCCAGAAGTAGAGTTTATTACACAGCTTAAGACTAGAGTTGTCATTGAGTTTTTTTGAAGGAAGGTGTGTCTGAGAAGTGGTCACTGAATATGAGCAAGAAGAGAATTCCACAGTTTAGGTGCAGATAAGTGAAGGCTCCTTCCCCCGAACCCTTACTCCCCACCTCCCCCCATCAACTGTCAAGCACAACATATAAGGGTTTCTGTTAATAATAATAATGCTTCAGCTGAGTTTCAGGAGATAATCAGTGCTTCATGGGCCCGCGGCTGGAGCCTTAGACAGCAATGATGTAGAAAAAACAAAGTGTAAACTTACTAGAGCTCCATCCACTTCTAGCCACAGCTACAGATCTTCCCTTTGTTTCTCTCCAAACCTCTCTGTCATCTGAATCATGCCAGTCCTTGCTGCCTTTATGACATACTACCATTCCTCGACGACAGAGTGGACACATTCATCATTACAGCTAGGCAAGTATTACACACTGTCCATTACATAAAACAGTCCAGGTCTTACCAGACTAAGCCTCTGTCAGTAGAAGTGAAACCCGTTAGTTCCTGTAGTGCCCGAGGAGGTAATTGAGAAATGAATATTCTACCTTGGGGCCTTCCATATATAGTTTGCTAGAAGTATTGAACTTCTCTCCTGGGTGTTGCAGTGACACGCTACAGAAAACCACATCCTAAAAATCCTCCTAATAGAAAGACTCCTCTCTGATTGTGCTTGCTGGGAATCTCTCTCTTGGCTGTCTTTTCAGGATTGCATGTCTTATGGTTTCGATGTCTGTTGTGAGTCCTCCTCCCAGTACAGTGGAAGCAGCTGCTCTCTTCCGTCTGTCCTCGCATTGCAGTTTTCCCGGATGACGGGAACGTGAGAACATTCCTGACTTTCAGCCCTGCCAATGCACCTGAAAGGTCGCACCAGTGCACGTGCCTTACTAACCTACTCAGCACTGGAATACGTTCAATTCAAATTAAAGAGCAGATCCCAAATTCCTACCACTGTCTGCCTTTTAAATATTTGTGTTAGTCAATGAACTTTATCATTAATTCAGGCAAATCAAACCATAGTGTAACATGTTTCTACGCTCTATGCCCCTCCGCTCTACTCTCCTCTGCTCCTCACTCCTCTACTCCTCTATTCTACGCTCCTCCACTCTACGAAACTCTACTCTACTCCACTGTATGCCAGTCCATGCACTCTACTCTACAACACTCCAATCTACCCCACTCTAATCCACTGTACTCTACGCCATTCCATGATACCCTATGCCACTCCATTCTGTGCCACTCCACTCTATGGCACTACAGTCCACTCAACTGTATGCAACTCGTTCTACACTGCTCTACTTTACTGCACTCTACGACACTCTGCTATCTCCAAGACACACTACTCTCTTCACGACACGCTACACAACTCCTCTCCCTTCACAACACTCTATGCCACTCTCCTCTACACTACTCTGTCTCTCTACTCTACCACTCTACACTGCTCTAGTCTGACACATCACTCCATTCTGCGCCACTCCTTTCTTCGACAATGTACTCCACTCTACACTGCTCCACGCCACTTAATTCCACTCTACGCCACTTCACTCTACACCCTTGCACTCTACACCACTCCACATTATGCCACTCCACAACACTCTATGCCACTCCATTCTTTGGCACTCTCCTCCATTCTGTACCCCTCTACACCACTACACGTTACTCAACTGTATGCAACTCGCCTTGCACCGCTCTGTGACACTTTTTTCCACTCCACTCTATGCCACTCCACTCTACGCCACACCACTCACTCCATGCCACTCTACACCACAACACTCCACTCTACGCCGCTCTGTCGCACTCCACTGTATAACACTTTACCCCACGCAGCTAACTATGGCATTCCACTATACACAACTCGCTCTATACCACTCTGTTGTGTTTCTTTAAATGGTAATGTGTTATTCTGTACCTCGCGCATTGCACGAGAAATGTTCACTCTGTTTACCTTTGGAAATGCACGTTCCATCTGTCCGTTCTTCGTCCTGGTAACCGTTATTCTCGTTACGGTTGGCCAGGGAGAAGGACTGATGGTGGTTGCTCTGTCGGTGTCTTTTTACGAATAAACCTATTGGATTAAACTACTTTTGTGGACCCCACTTCTTAACAAATTTGGCTACGAGCTTGAAAGACACCGACTTCAAGAACCCACAATTTCTTCATTTTCGAAAGGCTGCAGCAAATAGTAGAAGTAACTGGCGGACCTGATGTAACTTACTTGAATTTACATCGCAGATCCAAATCTTTGTGGAGCGCAGCGGAGCCTTCCTCTTCCTCCTTCGCCCTAATTCATTGCCGATCCTCGTTTCGTGGGGTGTGGATTGATCGGCTTCATCGTTTCAGACGCATTCTCCACGCCGGGTGGGCGGAGCCTCCAGGGTTGCCTGCACTTACTCCGCTGAGGTCCTAAAGGGAGCCTGTTTCACTTCAAAAAACTTGAGCTTCTTAACGGAGACCCGCCCACACGCTGCAATCATTTTTGCACGCACGAGTGAGGGGCATCTTCATGCTTATCGGGGATTTTCCCATACGCTGTGCGAGTCAGTGCAATCATTTTGGCATGCACGAGTTAGGGGCACCTTCTTGTTCCATTGGTGTCCTTAAAAGAAATTTGTACAGCAGCGCGTTTTAACGTTTCCTCGTTAACAACCATACTTTATGCAACAACAGCTTTTCTTTCACACGCTGGGCAAACTCATTCTACAAAGCGACTGGTACTAGGTATTGTACTTTTTATTTTCCTTCTTATTTAATATTATTTATAACAGAGTAATTTCAACATGGCTTCACAAACTTACACCATTCAGCCTCCTCAACCTTTATGGCCTGCTGGAATTGAACCATGTATGAAATGGTTAGATTGGAAAAAGTATTTTCTGAATTTCATTAAAACTATTGATGAGGATAACAAGATGTCAGCTGACAGGAAGAAATCTATTTTCTACATTCTGTGGGTCCAGGTGGAATAAAAGCATATGACAGTATGCAAAAGGGAGCAGTGAGTGGAGATAACAATGAATTTCTAACCATTCTCAAAGATTTTGACAGTCATTTCGCTCCCAAAGTCTGTATTGGTATTACTAGATACAAATTTTTTCATAGAAAACAAGAGTCTAACGAGTCCATCGATGACTACGTTTCTGCCCTTAGAGTTATTGCGGATGACTGCAAATTTGATCACTTACAAGACCAATTCATAAGAGATCAAGTGGTCATGCACACCAAGGATCCTTCAATCCAAGAACGTTTATGGATTAATGGGGATGCAGAATTAAAGGACATTTTAG
This sequence comes from Triturus cristatus, assembly GCF_964204655.1. Classification (NCBI taxonomy): domain Eukaryota; kingdom Metazoa; phylum Chordata; class Amphibia; order Caudata; family Salamandridae; genus Triturus; species Triturus cristatus. The sequence goes on along the minus strand of NC_140584.1, from coordinate 1,084,154,963 downwards.
CTTTAGTAAGAAAGGCTGAACTATCCAGCAGAAGTGCCAAAGCTTTAAAAAAGGAGACCAAACTGGATGATAAAACTGAAGTTACTGTCAGTAGAATCAGAGAAAGTCTTTTGATAAAAATAAGAAATTCAACTTAAAATAGTCAAAGTATGAGTTTTGTCCCGCATTGAAGCATAGATGTTCCAATTGCAACATTATGGGACCTTTTGCCAAAGTTTGCCACAGGAAAAAATTTCAAAAAGTGAAATGTGTTGACGATAATGTAAATATTTCTGATGATGATGAACAATTAGTCAAAAGACTGTCTTCTCACATAATCACAAGCGCGGAGTCCAATGGTGGTTATGAGGGCAGAGAATTATTTCTACTAAATATTATTGATAAGAATTCAGATAACAAAAAGAAACCGTTATGTTTAATTTCATTTGGTGGTGTAAATGTGCAAGTATATGCTGATGCGGGTTCTCCATATACCATTGTAAATGAGGAAGTTTGGCAAAACAAATTTGTAGACGAATTAGGGAAGGAATTACTTCCACCTGATATCCAACCTGAAGGTTTTTCTGGTGAAAAGATTGATATGGTTGGTTACCGTTCCCTTTAATTTAGATTCAAAGGAAGAGAAGCATTTGGGAAATTATATGTTTCTAGAAAGGGTCCTTCAGTACTTGATTGGAAAGATCAAGGGAACTTAGGAATTATACTCAACCCTAATAGTGATGATCCTGTAATGTCACTAGATGATAACACAGATTTGTGTAAAGATATTTTAAGTTCATTCCCAAAGGTGTTCAACAAGGAAATAGGCAAAATTAGTGATTTTGAGCATAGAATTGTTTTAAAACCTGATGCTTGTCCAAAGATTCATAAAGTAAGGAGCACACCCATTTTATTAAGGAAAGAAGTGGATCTAGATCTTGAAAAATTAGTCAAAGCAGACATTATTGAACCTATTGAATCCTCGCAATGGATTTCTCCGATTGTCGTTGCACGACGCAGTAATGGAAAATTGAGACTTTGTATTGATTTGAGACATCTGAACAATAATATAGTGGTTGACAAGTTTCCTCTGCCAAAAATCTCTGAGATGCTTACTCTAATTAAGGATGCTAACTGGTTTTCCAGGTAAACAACCTTCACAACGAAAATTTTACAACGCAAGTGGACTTACAACGCATGCTTTTACAACGCAAGTCTTTACATCGACTTGCGCTAGATGGCGTGCTAACATTACAAATAGTGTAGTTTACTATCCCAACACCTTCCCTACTGTTAAGTGGACTGGAGTTGGAATAGTAAATTACACTTTTCTAATGTTAGCACGCCATCTAGCGCAAGTCGATGTAAAGACTTGCGTTGTAATGGCATAGCGTGGTAACATCGCAGTCGTTGTAACAACCGCGATGTAACAGCACGCGTTGTACTGACTCGCGTTGTAACGTCATACATCCGGTTTTCCACAATAGATCTGTCTGCCGCAAATCATCAGATTCCCCTCACTAATGACAGTAAACCACTAACTGCTTTCATTGCCCCTTTAGGATGTTTCCAGTATAAACATTTGCCTTTTGGGCTTGCCTCAGCTGCGGCAATTTTTCAAAGATTGATGCACCAACTTTTTGGGAAAATCAAGAGTACGGTGTTTTCAAGATGATATTCTAGTCTTTGGAAAAGACAGGCAGGAACATGATTCTATGCTCAGAGGTATTAAATACACTGCAACACAAGGGATTAACTGTTGAACACACTAAGTGTAAATTTGCTGTAAAATCCATCACTTACCTAGGACATGTAATTAGTGGTGAGGGTATTTCCACTAAGCCGTCTTTGGTAGATTCTATAATGAACGCCCCACACCCAAAAAACAAGGATGAAGTATGTTCATTTGTTGGATTAGTGGAATTTTACTCCAAATTTGTACATAATTTCTCAAGTAAGATTTTTAACATACCCCAATTACTAAAAAACAAGAATAAGTTTAATTGGTCTATTGATTGTGACAAAGAGTTTGAAGGAATCAAGAGATCAATTTCTGATGCTCCAACTTTAAGTACTTTTGATCCAGATCTAAAAAAACTTTATTACTGTGGACGCAAGCAATAAAGGTTTGGGGGGTGTCCTTTCCCAAGTTAATTCAGAGGGTAAGGAATTCATTATTGCTTATGCTTCCCGTGCTCTTTCACCTACTGAGGAAAAGTTTTCAGTAATTGAAAAAGAGACTTTAGCGTGCATTTGGTCCCTGGAACATTTTAGAGCATTTGTGTGGGGTAAATCGTGCATCCTTCGCACAGACCACAAACCCTTGGTAAAACTCTTGACCACTGAAGGATTATTCAACGCTTCTCCTAGAATTGCTAGGATGTCCTTGAGATTACAAGACTATATTTATAAAATCATTTATGTCCCTGGTAAGGAAAATGTAGTGGCAGATTTTTTGTCAAGAATGCCCACGAACATGTTGGACAGCTGAGACCATGAATGGGAAAATATTCAAGTAGCATTAGTCCATGATCAGGGTTTACCTAACATCGATAAATGTGAATGGAGAAGGCTTTATGAAAAGGACAGTGTATTAGGAAAATTATCTGAATTTATTACGAATGGGTGGCCATCCAAGAATAGATTGTCAGAGGAATTTAAACAGTTCTGGGAGGTTCGTGATGAACTTTTAATGTCAAATGAGAACATTAAGCGAGGAGACAGTCATTCCTCCTTCATTGATCAGAGATGATATCATTAAAATGTGTCATGAAGGACATGGTGGTATTGTCAGAACTAAACAAAGGATTAAGCAATGGTATTGGGGGCCAGGCATGGATTTGGCTATTGAGAGGATCATCAGAAATTGTGTATGGTGTGCAAATTCTGATAAAACTCTGGTCACTCTTAGACCACCTATGGCTGATCCCATAATTCCAAAAGCACCTTGGCATACTGTTTCCGTGGATATAATGGGACCTATTGGTTTTCAAAACAAGTATGTGTTGACCGTAATTGATCTATTTTCAAGATGGCCGGTTTTGAAAATTGTTGACAGGGTTAACTCTGAAGTGGTTATAAATTTCCTGGACTGTGTCTTTGTAGGTGAAGGACTTCCTGCTCTTTTGATTAGTGACAATGGTGTTCAATTTACTTCAAAAATAGCTAAAAGCTATTTTGATAAAGTAGGAATTAGACATTGCACTACATCGTTGTACAATCCAAGTGGAAATGGAATGATTGAACGTTTTAACAGGGTATTAAAAAATGCTATATAATCTGCAGTCAGTAACAATGATGACTGGGAATTACAATTGTTCAAAACCATTTGGATGTATCGTACCTCTCCCCATGATGTTTTAGGGGTGTCTCCTTTTGAGGTTATGAGAGGAAGGACTGTTCGAACCAAATGTAATCCAGAATGGATGTTTGATGCTTTCAAACCTTGTGTATCTATGGAAGTCATGAGGTCTAGAATTGAGAACAAGCACTTATAGCAAGGAGGTCTTTGATCTCAGACATAACGTAAAAACTTGCGATATTAAAGTAGGTACATGGGTTAAAGTCAAGAAACCTTGGAAAGTAAAGAAAGGAGAGCCAATTTTCTGAACCAATGAAAGTTGTTAAAAAAAATTTGCAATGCTGTGCAATTGCATGTTGGGAAGGTATGGAATTTAAGGCGTATTGCATTCTTAAAAGTGAAATTCAATTGTACAAAAGTACTGAGTATCCAGCCTTGTCAAGAAGAGCGTCTCTATTTTTTTATTGATGATGATCTGATTGACAATGAATCTAGCAGTACTAATATTTCTTATCCCTGTGTTTTGGGGGATACCACTCTTGATGATCAAGTTGCTGTAGAGTGCCCTGTTGATGACACTGATGTCTCCTCTGCTGTTAAAACTTCTTTTGCGGCAGACAACATGGTTGATACTAGTGTTAATCCAGGGGCCCATGGCACGATATCAGAGGATGGTGTTTCAGCAGACACTACATGTACACATGATAAACTTGACAAGGCAATAGAAGTTTTGAATGATCTATCTATAATTGCTGATGAAAGCAATAGTGCGACAGCTTTCACTACTAAGAATTCTATTGGTGATGCTGATGAATATTCTAAAGCAGTTACCACTGAGGACTGTACTGATGTTGTCAGTAAACGTTTTGCTCGCACACGTAATAAACCGAAATGGTTGGATGATTTTATATGCGATGATCAATCAAATTGATATTGAGCAATTATTTGTATTTTTGTATACTTTAATTATTTTTACTTGCATTGTATCTTATTTTTTATTTTTTGATTAAGGAGGAAGATGTGTTGTGTTTCTTTAAATGGTAATGTGTTATTCTGTACCTCGCGCATTGCACGAGAAATGTTCACTCTGTTTACCTTTGGAAATGCACGTTCCATCTGTCAGTTCTTCGTCCTGGTAACTGGTATTCTCGTTACGGTTGGCCAGGGAGAAGGACTGATGGTGGTTGCTCTGTTGGTGTCTTTTTACGAATAAACCTATTGGATTAAACTACTTTTGTGGACCCCACTTCTTAACACACTTCTCCACTCCACTCTACTCTTCGACACAGCACAACACTACTCCACTCTACGCTTTTCCACTTCATGTCCTCAAACGTACTCCACTCGATGCCTCTTTACTCCACTCCAATCCACGATACACTACTACACTGCTACAATCTCCAACACTCCATTCCATGCCACTCTTTTCCACCCCATTCTATAGCAATCTATTGCGAACCTTGACCTGTTCTCAGGCCAGGTCCGCTCCCCCACCGCGCCAGCGTTCCCTGCTGGTGCTCTGCCTGCTGCCCTCGCCGCTGCTGCTGTTGCTGTAAGTTCGAGGCCCTCCTCCACCCGCAGGCTCCCACCTGCGCCTCATCCCTGGTGGCCCAGTGGTGGGCGGTAAGTGTCAAGTCTGACCTCTTCCTATATCCGTCTTTCTCTCTCCCGATTTCCCTCCTCCTGCTTGTCTGCTGCCCTTAATTGTATTCTGCCTTTAGCCTCTGCTCGTTTTATTTTTCATAAGCCTTTCTGCCTTTAGCCTGCCTGTTTTTCCTCTCACTCTCTGTTGTTTCGGTGCTGTTGTTTTTTTTCAGTGCCCTTCTCCACCCGCCCGCCCCCTGCTCTCCTTTCCCGCCGCTGCCTTCCCTGCGGCCCCGCCCCATCCTCTCCCATTCGCCACCCGCCTCCCAGCTGCTCCTCCTTCCTTCCACCCTTCTTAATGCAGGCCGCTGCGTGGCTGCGCCGCTGGCGCGCCAGAGGCAAGCCCATCTGTGCCCGTCCGTGCCCAGCGCCAGAACCCCTGGACCCCGCACACCCCACCGCGCCGGCCCTAGACTCAGCTACGACGCCGACTCCCTCCACGCTCTCAACTCCGGCCGAGACCAACACTGCATCCAGGCAGCCCCCAAACGCACCCACGGACCCTTCTCCTGCCGCAACTGCAGCTCCACCTACAACAGAACCACCAAACCTTCAAGGACCAGACCCAACCACCTCCGCTGCATACTCCTCAACACCCGCTCCGCTCGAAAACACGCCATCTAACTCTGGGACCTACTCGACACCACCACCCCGGACATAGCCTTCCTGACCGAGACGTGGTGGAACGACTCCTCGGCTCCAGACATCGCCATCCCAGACGGTTACAAGATCACCCACAGGGACCGCGCCAAAGGCACCGGAGGAGGACTAGCCATCGTCCACAGATCCACCATCGAGGTCACCACCCACGCAGACGACAACCTCCTCACCGCCGAACACCTGCACTTCCAGATCCATAACACCACCCTCTGGGGAACGCTCGTCTACAGGCCCCCCGGACCCCGGGCCCAGTTCAGAGACGCCGCGCCGACCTCGCCAGCACCCACGCTCTCGCCTCCACGGACTACATCCTCCTCTGGGATCTGAACTTCCACCTCGAACAACAACAACGCCAACTCCGCCACACTGATCGACAACCTCGCCAACCTCGGCCTCAGACAACTCGTCACCGCACCCACCCACGCCACCGGCCACACGCTAGACTCCGTCTTCTCCACAAGTACCCACGTCTCATTCAACCACACCACCGAACCCCACTGGACAGACCACCGCTGCATTCACTTCACCTGCAGGAAACCTACTACGCACCACCGCACCCAACAGCTACCCCGCCGCTGCTGGAGCAAAATCACCGAAGACCAGCTGACCACCACCCTCTCCCTGAACCCACCCACCGAACCCACCAACCCAGACGCCGCAGCCCGCAACCTCAGACAGTGGATCGACGACTGTGCCAACACCCTCGCCCCACTGAAGAAACCCTCCAACAACCACACCAGCAAGAGAGCCTCCTGGTTCTCCGACGAGCTCCTAGCCTCCAAGCGCACATGCCGGAAATTGGAGAAGATATGGCTCCACGCCCGCACACCGGAAAACCACGCAGCCCACAAGGACGCCACCCGCAGACACCACCACCTCATCAGATTAGCCAAGAGATCCTCCTTCAAAGACCGCCTGGATACCAACGCACATGACAGCAAAGAACTCTTCCGCATCGTAAAAGAACTCTCCAACCCCAACGACATCCCTCCCTCACAGGAACTGTGCGACTCCCTCGCCAACTTCTTCCACCGCAAGATCGCTGACATCCACGACAGCTTCGACACCACGACCGACCCGACCGCACCAGACCCCACCCCTCCTGCGAACACCATCAGCGCCAACCACCGGACCTCCTGGTCCAACGTCTGCAACAACGAGACGCGCAAGGTCATGAACTCCATCCACTCAGGATCGCCGACAGACCCGTGCCCACACCACATATTCAACAAGGCAGGCGCAGCTATCGCACCCCAACTACGGAAGGTCATCAACATCTCCTTCGAAACTGAGACCTTTACGGACAGCTGGAAGCACGTCGAAATCAACGCCCTCCTCAAGAAGCCCAAGGCAGACACCAAGGACCTCAAGAACTTCTGGGCCATCTCCCTGCTCCCATTCCCGGCGAAGGTCATCGAGAAAATCGTCAACATGCAACTGACCCGCCACCTGGAAGACAACAACCTCCTGGACCCGGCCCAATCCGGATTCAGACGAAACCATAGCACCGAGACAGCCCTCATCGCCGCCACAGACTACATCAAGCGCCAATTAGACAACGGCGAAACATCAGCCCTCATCCTCCTGGACCTATCGGCCGTCTTCGACACGGTCTGCCACCGCACACTAAAGACTCGCCTCCATGAAGCCGGTATCCAAGAGAAGGCCCTCGACTGGACCATATCCTTGCTCTCCGGCAGATCCCAGAGCATCCGCCTCCCGCCGTACCGATCCGAAGCCACCGACATCATCTGCGGCGTCCCCCAGGGCTACTCCCTCAGCCCGACGCTATTCAACATCTACATGGCCCCCCTCGCACAAGTGGCCCGCCACCACAACCTCAACATCATCTCCTACGCCGACGACACTCAACTCATCCTCTCCCTCACCAAGGACCCACGCACCACCAAATCCAACATCCACGACGGAATGAAGGCCATCGCCGACAGGGTGAGGAGCAGCCGCCTGAAACTGAACTCTGACAAGACGGAGGTCCTCCTCCTCGGACCCACCCCCTCAGCCTGGGATTCCTCCTGGTGGCCGACCACTCTGGGGACAGCATCGACACCGACCGACCACGTACGCATCCTAGGATTCATCCTCGACTCCACCCTCTCCATGTCCAAACAGGTAAACGCCGTCTCCTCCTCCTGCTACAACACCCTCCGCACACTTCGCAGAATCAACAAATGGATCCCAGCCGAAACAAGAAGAACGGTAACACAAGCCCTCGTCAGCAGCAGATTAGACTACGGCAACGCACTCTACGCCGGAATCCCAGCCAAACACCTAGGACGACTCCAGCGCATCCAAAATGCCTCCGCCTGACTGATCGTCAACGTACCCCGCCACTGCCACATCACCCCCCACCTGCAAGACCTACACTGGCTCCCCGTCGAAAAGAGGATCACCTTCAAACTCCTCACCCACGCACACAAAGCACTCCACAACGCCGAACCAGCCTACCTGAACAACAGACTCAGCTTCCACACCCCCACCCGCCAGCTCCGCTCTGCCAGCCTCGCACTCGCCACCGCCCCCCGCATCCAACGAACCACCTCCGGCGACAGATCCTTCTCCTACCTCGCCGCCAAGACATGGAACACCCTACCTACCCACCTACGTCAGACTGAAGACCTACTCGCCTTCAGAAAACGCCTAAAGACCTGGCTCTTCGAGCAGTAGCGGCGCGCCCCCCCCCCCCCCTCAGCGCCTTGAGACCCTCACGGGTATGTAGCGCGCTTTACAAATCCCCTGATTGATTGATTGATCTATGCCACTCCATTAAGCGACATTCTACTCCAATCTACACCATTCCATTCTGTCCCTCAAACCTACACTCCACTCTGCCACTCCACAACCTTTGACTGTACGTCACTCCATGACACTCCACTCTACAACACTGTACATCATTCCACTCTACGCCATTCCACTCTCCTCTATGCCACTAACTTTTAGCCATGCTGAACAGTACCAAAGCCATTAGCACTTGCATAGGTGAGACTTATTAGCTTTGCCAATGCTTGTTTGGGTATCACCTGCACAGCGCTAGCACTGTGCTTACAAAATCTCTTGTAATGAAAAATAAAATCTTTAAAGGCACTTGGAACCACCCATTTCTTACCTTTACTCACCATTGGTGTGCTCCGACGTTACACTTGTTACCTTGCTTCCTATTGGTCAGCTCCTTCTCTTGACCTCCGGCATTATTATGAACTTCGTAATCTTAGCCTATGCAGTGGTTAATGGACCGAGTCGTGCTTCCTGTGGACAGTGTCTATCCACTGGCTGCATGTACTCCTTTTTAGGTCTCGCGAGCCAAAGGCTCGAAGAGACATTTTGTATGCGGGATTTTCAAAGTGCTACCCACAGTTTTGGCTGGCCTAAACCTTGAGTGCACGTTGGCGTGCACGTGCACAGCTGCTGCTCACACTCCCTCCTCCCTTCTCCCCTTCCCTTTTCGTCAGCTTTGATCAGGCTCCTCTGTTGCTGGCATTCCCCCCTCCCTTCTCGCCCAGCCCTTCTTGGCACCTCGGCTTGTTTAACACAGCTGCTGCTCGCACTCCCTCCTCCCTTCTCCCCCTCCCTTTTCTTCAGCTTTGATCAGGCTCCTCTGTTGCTGGCATTCCCCCCTCCCTTCTCGCCCAGCCCTTCTTGTTTTTATTTGCCTCAAATTTTCGCTTTCGTTTCTTCGCTTTCTTTCTTTCGCCGCAGGCCCTTTCTTTCCATCTCTCTCAACCCCGTCCTCTTTTGTTAAATTCCCCTCTCCTATTTCTTCCCGCCTAACCTCTTTCTTTCTGTTTGTTTTCTTTCCTTTACCTTCTTGTTTCCAAGGTGGAACATTCGCTATGGACATTCAGCACTATTATTTTAGATGAACGCAATCAGCGCTGTAATCCTGCACACCCACACAGAGTGCCGCAAAGCAATAAATATCACCCGCTGCAGCAAGAGCAGACCCGCTCCTCCTGCTAATTTCTCGAATCTCCCAATAATACCAGGCCACAAACAACCCCACTTGTTTTGGTTTTGTGTACACGAATATAGGTTTGGAAATTGATGAACTGTTCCCTGTCGCGTGTTTTGGGCTCGGACTCGGAGCAGCGCAGAACGAGAACTGAGGTGGTTATTTTATATGGCAGAATGTAAATGGAGCTGATTATCACTTTAGCACTCTTTATCCATGCTCCAAAAAATAGGTCTGGCAGATCGCAGCGCTCGGCACCTTTCAAGCGCCGTCTATCTCTCCCAAAAATATGAAAAATCACAGAAAATATTTAGTGTCACTTTGGCGTAGGTATCATGCATTAAATCAGACCGCTACATGTGTATAAATGACTTAATCCTTAAAGTTGGATGTGGGAAGGAGCTTGGATGCACACCAGTCTGCTTACAACATTAAAAGAAACTCCCGGTTTGTGTACAGCTCATGCAGTTTAGGGGGAGGGGTGGTGGGGTCCCAAGCCTGGGTTAGTGGGCTGCCTTCTCATCAGAGCCAACATTACGTTTTCAGGTTATCCGCTGTCCCGAGCCCAGAAGGAGGAACCAGGGCAGTGGTGTCAAATTTATTTCACCCGTGTGCTTGCCTAAGACCCTAGCGAGAACCACTTTGAAGTGTTCGTAAATCTCAGTTACAGACAGGCGCGCAACACCCATTGGACTCAAAGGGCTTCAGCCCCCCCCCCCCCGCCCCCGTCGTGTGTGGCAGTCCGGGATGAGACAGCGTCCCGGGCACAGACACAGCCGCGCCCAAGCATTTCACAGGTCTTTCAAAGACCATGTGTATGTTAATGAGGCCTCGCCGTTGTTTCACCCCTTCTAAGAGCCCCTGCAGTTCCACTTTGTCTATGGCTTAAAAGATTCAGCCGCCCCCGAAATTTTTTGTGGTGCCACACATGCATTATTGTTTTATATTTTAGTTCTGGATTCATTGAATGTATTTGTTGTATAAAACGATACATAAAGTTTAAAAAGAAAACAATAAAAGTATTAGAAAAGGGATGAAAGCTCATGTCAGCTATTTCATTCTTAGCAGCTAAGCAGATGTATTTTTTATTCAAACAAATTAATCTCTGCAGTCTATCATTAAGAAGTAGAAGTTACATAATCGAAAGTATCTATTTATGAAGTGAACTTTATTTTTTCAGTCGATTAATATTCATGGGAATATGCAAAGCAACTAGATTGTATATCAGTTTTTAATTAATTCACAAATCTGGCTCTATTTGGCACTGGAAATTTCAAGCAAACCCTAAAGTAACATACTGACGTCTACAGTTCCTAGTGCTCCTATCCAACGTTCCATAAAGCGATGTACAAGCCTGCTTTGCCAGGCACAGACCTACATTTCCACATTGGAATGTTGGGTGCCGCACAGAAGGTACAGCGGTAGAGGGTCAATAATGACTGGTATTGGCCTCCTTAATCATTTCAATATTTGCCTTCCTGTTACATTGCCGCATTCTACCCCATTGCCTGTAATATTACCCTTTGTCTCAGCTATGCCAGTCTTAAAAGTGCCCTAGATGGAGGCGCTTGCCTGCAGCTCAAGTCAGTAACTCTGGGCCTTTAAGGGCCTCAGAGCCCTCGGCAGCAAACTATAATGCTACCGAAGAGCCCAGTTATCCCACCTCCAGGCAGAACACAAAACACCAAGCATCTCTCAGCTGAGGTAGTAATGTTCCTGCCTTTACATATAAATCCACTGTGCCCCTATGTGCGCAGACTATTTCGCGACTCCCATACTGATGGGCAATGAACTTTCCAGTGCCAACGATTCAAGGGTCGGCAAAGTGCTTGGCAAGGATAGCAGCAAGACGTGTCAAGGTCTCATCATAGCCTGCGTAGAGAAACCATACAGGACATTTTACAAGACTTTTTAAAAAGGGAGATCGCACAATGCAGCTGCAATGTAGGCATAAAATTAAGACTCTGAAAGAAAGAAGGGCAACTACATTAGGCACAGACTATAAACATTCTGGCTCCTCTTAGTAATGTTAAAGATCACTATAAACTTCCGTATCAGACAGCTCTTATGCCCATGTATCTTCTTACCCATTTCTTAATCATAACATATAACTTGAACTCCATACCTTTTCTTGACTTTCCTTCACAATTTTTTTTTTTTGTAATCCAGGCCTTCCATATGCATCTTTACACACAGGGTGCTAGGAATGCTAGCCCCACTCTTACCAGTGGGGGACAGGATGTGGCCTAACGGCCAGAGTTGCCGCATTTGGAGCTGTGGAACCAGGCTCGAGTCTAGGTATGGGCTCAAAATCCAGTGAGTCTGGGCAAATCCCTTAATCTCTCCATGCCTACCAAAAAACAAGCATTTGCAATGCAACAGGTCTAGCATTTACGCAAGTTTGAGCTATTGGCATTGTAAATGACAATGCCTTTTATTTATGTTTTTGTTTCTGAAACATAAATAGAAAGCATTGTCATTTACAATGCCAATAGCTTAAACTCGCGTAAATGCGAGACCTATTGCATTGCAAATACTTGTATTTTTTGTTGATTTCCACATGCACTTTTAGAGTGCATTTGTCTGCAGCCCCTCTCTTTCACCCCAGTCCTCTCCTGTTGTGTTTTACCCTCCCTCTCGCTTTCTGTTGTTTCTAAGCCCCCCTTCTCCCGCTCCCCGTTGTTTCTAACCCAACCCCACTATTACACACATCCCCCCTACCGCTCTCCATTATGATTCCCACCCTCCTCCCTCGTGTTGCTTCAAGGCGCTTTTTTAAAAAAAAAATGTTTTATTATTACATGTTGCACAGCAGCACACTCTGCTGTGCGACATGGCTTAAAATAACAAAAAGTGCTATGACACGGTCGATGCTGGCCTCGTCATCGTGCATTTTTTTTGCCATGTTTCATGGCAGCTTGTGCGGCTGTGCAACCTGTAAAACAAATTGACAAAGCCACTAGATTTTGCATAGGAGAAACACATTGGCTTTGCCTATGCTTGTTTTTTGTTCTAACAGCTCGCGTTGAATTTCTTGCAGATCTTTTGTGGTGACTTTTCTAGAAATATAGGGTGTTTAGAGGCTAGCAATGGCTCTCACATTGTTATCATTGACTATTGGGTATACTATTCTGCCTCCTACGGGGTGATCCCATTGCAATGATGATGTGCATTGTATTCAGCAGCAGCTGCATTTGGCAGAGACTGTTTATGGAATTAAGACTTCATATTGAAAAGAATACTACCCCCTGAAACTAACACCCCTGGTTTCATAAACAAACACTTACTTGAAGTATGATGTTAATAAATATGTAAGTGTACTAAAACATTTCTCTGCTTTTTTTTTCCAAATATAATCTAGTGTGCAAAAAAGTACGTAAAATAAATTAACCCTTTACAAAAACAACTGCCAATGATAATGATATGTGGCTTATAACGTTGAAATACAGCCTTCAAATATAGATTCTCTGACCTAGGCGTGCTTTTAGAAGCATGGGGACATTTGAAGAGTGCCTTGAGGTTTGGTCATCGTGAAATGACAACAAGCAGTGTAGAAGAATTCATATGGTTTTTGATATTTTTATCTTGAATCTCTTAAATGTGGTGGACGAACGGTTGACATCTACCACAGTGCCTCTATAGTGTGGTGGATGTCAAAGGGTCATTCCTTACATTGAAGAAGAAAAAGCCTTATAAAGCGTCAACCACACAAAATGAGCAAGCGGCACCACAGAGGAGCCAGCCATACAAGGAAAGTATGGTTCAAAAGTACAGCACATTTACAGGCGGAGTACAGAAGAGCTCACTGAAGGGACTTGCATTTGTCTCCTTGTCACGGAGATAGGTGTTGTAAAGACTGGAAAACGATGGCCCAGGAAAGCTACCTACCCTATCTGGTAAATAAGCGCGGATGATGGTGAGGGTGGGGAGAAGGGTGTCGGCAGCATGGAGAAGTGGTGAGTGGGTGGGGAAATAACGAACACTGGCAACACGTAAACCTATATAAAAGTACCTGAACCGCTATGACCTAAACTCCCATAACTGCAGTAATTCAGGTTAGACTCCCAACTGATAAGGAGACACCCCGTCGGCAGCAAAGTTCCCAGACAGCACAAAGGCGGGTGGTTGACGAACGATAAACGCCGGCTGTGAATGGGCACCGGTGGAAGCAGAGGAGTAACTGACAGAGCCCCGCCCCTCCCTCATTACGGAGAAAAGTCGAAAGTGGGGGGCGCGCAGTGAAGTTGCCGCCAAGACTTGTGGACTGCGGTTCCTACCCAGGAAATATGGAAAACGAGAATGACTCACTGCATGGAGGCCTGGAGAGTGGTTTACGCAGCAAGAGGCTGCCCCCAAAACTTGGACCGAATATGGTGAAGGTGGCGGCAACACTCAGGATTGACATAGGACAGTGGAGGATGACCGAATAGCTCCCTGGCGAGAGATGGAATCCGTACTGCAGACCCTGTTCCCTGACATCTGTGGAGGCAACACCCTCTTGTCAGTGGCTGGATCATATATGGCCGGGAGGGGATGAGATTTGGGTAGGCAGCTGCCACTACCGGAACTTGTCCTCTGGGAGGAAGCATACAAAGATGGATGGGTTGATGGTCACCTCCTTGTGGCATTTAGTTTGATTTTTTGTTTTGTTGCAAAAATGTAAAAATAAAAGAAACCAAAAACACATCATACACTGCTTGTAAGCAACTTGCTGCGTACAGTGTAGAGCAGGCTTCTCCAAACTGTAGCTCATGACTGCTGGTAGCTCTCCCGCTACCTGCAAGTAACTCCTGTGTGCAGTTCAGCCTAAGTTTGAAACTTTGGTTGGCTGAATGAATATATTGGACACCAAAATAAAAAATTATGTAATTGAGACTAATATGTTTGTATCTTGGAGAAAAATGTTTAATTTTCCAAAATTAATATTTGACTGATAAATCCGGTAGAATTGTGGGACACGTATTACTAGTTTTATTAACCTAATGTCAGAAGCCTTGCAGCTATAGTCACAATGTACTAACCTCATGTTAAACTCCGTACTACCCATGTAAAGGCATTCCAAATGATTTTTTACATTACTGCAAGTAACACTGCCCGGTGGACAGGAGGTGTTCACTGCTGACAATGATGTGTAATGTGGCCACTAAGTAATATTGTCTGATTGGTCACTATCACAATATTATCATTAAACATAACTCGTTCTTTTTAAAGCGGTTGCAGGCCACTCAGATAAAGAAATTCCAGCTCTGCGACCTCATACTCTCTGTATGGAAGGATACTGCTCTCCACTACACATCACTGCAAGGGCAAGCATAATAACAGGATCCCATAAGCTCCGCTCTACCCCATACAATGCAAGACGAGTGCAAAACCCTTTTACATGTCTGGCGTCTCTTACGCTTATAGGTGTGGAATTGCAGACATGCGGTCTATGCCATTAAAATACAGGTCTAGACCCTGCACACAATGTGCGACCATGTAGTACACACAGTATGCACAGACATCAACCCCATCCTACACAATACTCCTACCTCAGCCCCAAAATGTATAGTGAGCAGTAGAACACTCTCATCCCCTCCGAGTGACAGTTCAGCGCCTAGTAAGCAAAATAGAAAAAAACACGGCTCGCGAAAATCGGACACATGCAACGCATAAGCAATGAATGACAGATGATCAGATTCCCTTTTGATTCTACCCCTCCCTGTTAAATGCAACAAAAAGTTTATCATAACAAATCAGATAGGCATTGAGGAGAAAAGGCACACATGGTACACAAAGCGATACTATATCGCATACAAACTGGTAGCTCGCTGTGAAAGCCAGTTTTACACCAGTAGCTTTAACCCCGTCTGAGTACACACATGAATGCTCTAATGTAGAGACAGGAGTTCGGAGGGTGCTGGTTATAAAGGGGGATTGGGAGCACATGCGTTATTAAAGAAGGCAGTAGTGGGGTAAGATTGGTATCCCAGGGGGAGGCAACGGGCAGGTGGTCTTGGGCAAATTGTTTGATGTCTTCGGAGGAGGACTGGCAGGTGGGGACGTGGGCATAAGTTACGCAGTCTGGGTGCCTTCATCCTTTTAGGCCGGTTGGTTGATGGCGATTACTACGGGGGCTACGGACACATTGGGGAGGGGGGGGCGGTCTGAGGAGGGGGTAATTGCGGTAACAAAGGTGGGGAGGCCCGGGGGTTGTTGGCGCAGGTGGGGGAAGCCTTCAAGTGGTTAGGGCAGCGAGTGTAAAGTGGGGAGCTGGCACGCGTGGGATGCAGCTCAGGGCTTGGGCAAATGCTAGTCAGCGGGTGTGGGGAAAGTGTCAGACTCCGCACTACAAACTGTGCAGGAGGCCTCCTTCAGCAAACTACAAGCATGCTTCACTCGTAAAGTGTGGCTGTGGCCTCGGTGCACCGCCATGGGTGCAAACTTTGTGCAGGGTGCTGAGTGGACACGTTGTGTAGAGGTGATCGGTGTGCCCTCGCACGGACTTTGCATGCAACAATTTGCTCAAAAGTGCTGACTGAGTCCTTTATTAAAAGTGCCGGATGTGCTCTTTGTGCAAGGTGTGAGCCCTTTGTAACAAAGTGCTGGATGTGTTTGTGCTGTCTTTGTGCAACAGGTTGGAGGTGACCGTTGAGCGGGGGGGCTGCTTGAGCCCTTTGTGCAGGGTGCCGATTGAGCCCCTTGGTTTGCGGTTTGAGGCCCAGTTTTCGTGTCCTCGGCCTTTTGTCCATCTGAGGCTAGGGGGATCGGGGGCAGTGCGGTGTCGGCCGCGGTGCCTGCGGGCGCTCGGGATGAGCAGAATAGGGTGCATTGGGGGTGGGCTATGCTGGTCGGGCATGGCCATGCGCGAGTGCCTGGAGATGGCGGTTTGGGTGCTACGGATAGATGCACCTTGCTGAAGGCTGCCTCGGGAGCCGGCTCCTGCGGGTTGCTTTCCCGTGAAATGGATCCAAAGAAAAAAACAGAAGCTCGCGTGTGGTGCGCGCGCGCGCCACTGCGAGCCATGGCCTATTGGTGTCTATTATGCGCACCAAGCGCGTAATAGACACCAATAGGCCATGGGAGGAACAATGCGCCCGCCTCGGGCCAATTGCGTGCAGTCTTTTAGAATAAGACTCACACAAAGGCCAATGGGGGAAGCTGAAAAGGAAACGCACACGCACGAGCATGTGCGATTCCTAGCTCAGCTCAGATTCCCCGTTTTTCACTTACAAAATGTCTTGCGCTTCGCGAGCACTGTTGCGCAGTGTACCGCTAGGCACGAGACCTAAAAAGTGAAAAGCAAACCGCGTCATTAGCTGCTGCCTCCTTTCACTTTGATTTGTTCTCGGGGCATAACTCCTTCTCTTCCCCCCTTCCCCCTTCCCCCCCCCACCCCCCCCACCCACCCACCCCACCTCCGAGCACCGATCTTTGTGGGAGAGGTACTGCCAAGGGGGTGGACTGTGGCAGAAAGCCCACTAAACACCAGGCTAAATTCCAATTTCCTCTGACTTGCCATGGTGAATGCCATGCTATTTGGGGTATCCTCAGCCGGCAGCAGGGGAAACCTACAAACCATGGGCATTTCTGAAAGCTAGAGAACCAGACACAATGCAAGGTGATATGGCATGCATGGACCCTGCTAGTCTTTTTTATTATGCATCATGAATTTCCACACTTCTGCCAATAACAAGCATTGGCATAGCCAATAGGTCTCGCCTTTCGGACCTTATAAGTGTTCAGTTATCCAGCACAATATCCTTGGTTCAACGACCTCACCTGTTGCATGGGTAAACACTTATAAGGTCCCAAATACAAGACCTATTGGCTATGCTTGCTACAGTGTCTGAGCAAAGGTGGGGTGAGAGGGGCAGCGTTGAAATGGATTTATTCATTTCTTGTAGGCCGAGGCTTCCAAGTGAGGCAGGGTGACTATTACTCTGAGCGAATCGCTCTGGACCAGGGGGTGCCGCAGGGCTCGTCCCTGAGCCCAACACTTTTTAACCTTTATGTAGCCCCGATTGCCTCCTTGGTAGAGAGCTACGGCCTCCGAATGGTATCCTATGCCGACGACACGCAGCTGGTGATCTCCCTGTCGCGCACCCGATCTTTCGGCGGACACCTTCAGAGCATGTATGCAAGATCTAGCTGCCTGGATGTCCGCTAATTGCCTTAAGCTTAACGGAAATAAGACCGAGGTGCTTGTCGTAGGGGGAGACCGTTCGGCGTGGACGTCGGCATGGTGGCCTCCATGCCTAGGTCCAACACCTAGCCCGTGCCTGAAAGCAAAGAACTTGGGCATTTGGTTCGACTCTGACCTAACCTTCGGCCCTCAGATCAACCGGGTGGTCGGATCATGCTTTGGGACCCTCAAAAGTCTCAGGAAGGCACTGAAGTTTTTACCGGTAAAGGCCCGTCAAACCCTTGTGCATGCATTAGTCACCTCAAAGATGGATTATGGCAACCTCCTCTATCTAGGGACTCTGAAAAAGAATTTGAGCCGTTTACAGGTCCTACAGAATGCCGATGCTAGGCTAGTACTTAGACTACCCAGAAGAGCCGCATCTTCGGTGGCCCTTCGGTCCTTGCACTGGCTCCCGATCAGAAGTAGGGTTGATTTCAAAGCACTCTGCATGTGCCATCGGATCATCAACGGGAGGTCTCCTCTCCCTTTGAAAGGAGTGCTGACGCCTTATGAACCGTCCCGCTCCCTCAGATCTTCTGGCTCAGGACGCCTTGTTGTCCCCAAGGTATCTAGAGCACGGATGGGCGGAAGATCCTTTAGGTACCTTGCAGCCGTCAGATGGAACACATTACCCTTAATACTGCGTCTTGAACCATCTGAACTAATCTTTAGAGCCAAGCTCAAAACTGCACTATTCGAACAGTAAAGTATCCACATCTGTAGGTTCCAGTTAGCAGCCGCTCCTTAGCGCGGGGACACGCCGCTGTGCGTCACCAAGCGCTTTACAAAACTCCCTAAATAGAAATAGAAATGCCAATACTTGTTTTCAAAGTGCCGCGAAGCTATTAAATGGGCCAAATGCGCTGGCAGCTTCTTGCAGCATGGAGCCCAGAGCGCTGCGAGAGTTTATTGTAACTACACGGGACGTTGTCAGAATTAGAGATGAGGTGTGTGTGTGTGGGGGGGATAGCATAGCATAGCAAAGGGGTGTTCACACAAGCTACTTAGGTCCCCTGCACGGTTTATATTTTTGTAGGCATGGGGAGGTTTCCATAGTATGCCCAGATGAGAAGTGTGTGCATTGTATGTGCTCAGTCTGTTGTCGCCACACTTAAAGATGGGAGGGGTCACTGTCCACACCAAGCCCGAGAAACACAAGGACCGACCTGAGTATGTTTGCTTATAGCGCATCGAGGTGATTTGTTCAGCCCCAAGCGCTAGAGATGTAAAGCCATTGTTTTGACACGCTTTCTTTATAGTTTGTTTTCTCTGGAAGCCCAAAACTGCATAGTTTGTATTTCCTATGTTTTAATTGTGTATACTGCAGAGACGAATTTTAGAACTCCCCGAGCCTTAGTTCAGTTTGTTTCACACAAAAACCCTTAACAGCAATACACAAATACTGACAAGAAATCGTGAACATGGGCATAACACTTAATTTTAAAGTGATTCTGACAAAACATTTAGAAATTGTGGCTCTTTCTTGGAAAAGCACCGCAAGAGCTTGTGGTCACTTATTACTCAGATTTATAGAGCACCACTTGAGGTCCTCTTCAAGGCACCATTCTTAGACCCTTGTAACTTAGTTCTTGCAAAACTGGTAATTGCTTAATTGGCTTAAGCAAGGATTCGCCGCTGAGGTCACATTTATTTTGCCATTCACGGTGTAGCTGTGTTTTTAAGGGAAGAGTGAGGGGGGCTCTCAGTAGACTGCTGGGGTCAGGGGGAATCTGCTCTCACATAAAAAGGGCAGTCCCTTGCTAATTCCTTTTAATGAATCACCATTTGCAGGAGGTGACAACATGCGCTGGGACAGACACTGGGCATCGTAAGCATACAATTTTGGTAGTCCAGAACCCCCTCTGCGCCACCCTTTCCTAAAAAAAATCCTTCCCTGTGATCTGCTTGGAACTCACTCACTATTCCCTGTACTCCTTAATTTCATTCATGGAGGTTAACAGACACGCCGAAACCCACCTCTGCAAAATAAAATAAAAAATGCTTGTTGATCTAGGCGTGGCCCAACATGCTGTGATCCTGGGCTGATTATTAATGTCTGAGAGTACTCATAAAGAGTAATTGGCCTGGGGGTGAAGCAATAGGGGATGCGGGGGGGGGAGGTGTGAGTGGGAGTGGTGAGAGTGGAGGGGCATGGGGGCCCTCGTTTCGGTGGCTTAAGGAGGGGCAGCAAAGGGTTTAATTACAAGGGAAAGGTGGGGGAACCAGGCGGCGCGGGAGGAAATTTTTGCAGATAATAATGGAGTGGGTCGGATAGAGTACATTGCCCCTAAGTGTCTACAATTATGGTCGGTGTGGGGTACTCTGATGAGGAGATGTAGTAAGTTTGCTTACACTTAACATTAAAAATGCAAGCGTAGTGCAAGCTTTGCTTATACTTAATAGTTAAAGCGCAGGCAGTAGAGCACACTTGGCTGACACCGGATAGACAAGACAGAGGCACACGCTTGGAAGGAGAGATCCACGGGGCAGGGGGGCCGGAGGGGGACAGAACCAGGAGTGAGAGAGAAGACACTCTTGCACTAACAGATGGCAAGATACTAGCGAGCTCACCACCCCTCTGGCCCTGTGGAGTCCCGGTCCCTCCCTGAAAACATACTACCACCCAGGGCACAAGTCCTAAACAAGCCAAAAAGCTGGACCAGAAAATGCTTTGCTAATGCTTGTTGAGACTCTTTGAACGGTTGCACTGGATAATCTGAGCAGTCAGAGAAAGCAGTGTTTACAACTCTAGGTGTTTGTAATCCAGGCTGTAAATGTCTAGCAACATGGACTGCGGGCGCTTAGCAAGGGCACACCAGGGACCTCTAACCTCTTATTTTAATTGAAGGGGAAACTCTAATTCATGGCTCAATCTCTTAATAATGCGAAACTCGCCTGGGAGAATGTTTGTTACTCGATAACGTGTGTAGGTGGCGAGTACGTCTGTTTTTTTCACACATGGAAATACCAGGAAAACGCTCACTTGTTCTTTTAGCTGGACTTGTATTTGTATTTCTGTGGCGTTTGGTAACCCTGACCAGACGTCGAAATTGAATGCCCCAAGGCAGATCTCTCAATTTGTTGTTCTTTACCAGCAGACCACAGAACAAGTGTGTATCGAGGGGAAAAAGCTTTTCTTCCACCTGAAGAAGAGCAAACTATAGATTTGGGCGTCAGCGTGTTATTCTTATGAACTCATGAAACTTAAGCGGTGCACTGGAATTTCCTTTTTACGGCTCTGACCTGTAGAGCTGAGGCCGTGAAAGTGAAAGTAATATCGCGCGCTGTAAGGGTGCCTGAAAATGAAGGAGGGGGAGAAGGGAGGGGGTGAAGTGAGGGGGTAGTGAGAGCAGAGAGACAGAGGGGGTGGAGGAGCATTGTAAGGCTTAATGAGCCATTACAAAAGCCAGATGGCCTGTGCACGTTCACGCGCACGTGCCAGCAAGCTTGAGGCCAGCAAAAGCCTCTCTGGTAGCACTTTGAAAACCTGCTTATTAAAGGTCTGCAGAGCAGCGCATGCTCTGGCTCAGCGAGACCTAAAAACGGTACCCCATCTTTGCTCGGCATATCGCTCACAACAGGAGCATATGAAGACCACATTGACTTAATATGGTCACAATTTTCATCCTTTCCTGTCACAAGTGTTGTACTGTTTTTATTGGGAGAAGTGTGGGAACGCCGATTGATAGGAATTCTGCTGATTAGCGCCGCTTCCCCAACATTCCATCACGGAAATGTGACAAAAAAGAGATTGGAGCCAAAGATGAGATTTGCACGGCATTGTGGGTAAGGAAACTTGGTGGGATCCATGCAGGTCACTCCATCCTGGACACCCCTGAGTGTGTAGTTTTAGAAATGACTAGATTTAGTAGGTTTCCCTTTGTAGCAGGTGAACACTTGCCAAAAAATGATGTGTTTTTGCCCTTTGCAGCTCTGGGTGCTAGACCCAGCCACACTGGTGGGGTAACATTTTTAGTGGGAGAAATACAGGAATATTGGGTAGTATGATTCTGTGACTGCCACTAGATTCTGGAGCTTTTCCTCAAAGAAATGTGAGGAAAACGATTTTAGCCAAAGTTTGAGGTTTGCAGGGCATTCTGGGTAAGAAACCCTATTTGAATCCATGCATGTCACACCACTCTAAACTCCCCTGGGTTCCTAGGTTTCATAAACGCCTGGATTTCGCAGGTTTTGCTGCATGGCAGCCAGGAGCAGACCCTCAACATTGCGTTTTCAGGGCCTTTCGTGTTACAGGATCGAGCAACAGCCACATAAGTGGAGAGAAGTGTGAGAATACAGAATAGCTGAATGTTATCAATTGTATTTCCAGTGGGCAACAAAAAACAAGTTTTACAAAATAACCTCTGAATCACATAATAGTGTGTAGCACCCCAAATTCAGAGTTGCTCAAATCGCTATTCCTAAATTCAGTATCTTAGGCACATTTACAACATGCAAAGGTTTCCTTCATACCCATCTTTCATTCTTTAGACTTTGCCATAAGAACTGAAGCTGTCCGTTCACAATTAAAAAGAATCATTATAAGATTCAGCTCAATTGTTGGTTCTGGTTGTCAACCAACAAATACTATAGATCCCTTCAACCAGAAGGATCTGATGGATGTGATGGTATATTACTTTTATAAATCCGCCTTTAGAAAAAAATATGCAGATGAAAATGTTTCAGCCACTTACATTTTTTCCTATTTTTGTTTCATAATATTTTATTTCAACAATTAATTTCTTTGGGTAACCCATGAGCGGTCTACACAAATGACCACTTGCTGAGTTTAGAGTTTTGTCTAGTTTTCAAAACTGCATACCTTGCCGGGTTCACTCATGGGATATTACATCTATTTGCACCACAAACTGCAAGTAGATTGAAACCACCGAAAATAGGAAAAATGGACTACCACATAGAAAAATGTAAAAAGGGCAGTACGTGTTTTTTTTAATTTTAATTAAAACAACTGTGGTTGTTCCTGAAACCTGGGAAGATGGTGACCTAAGCTAAGTAAACGTTTTGTTAATGGCATTTTTAGAACAAAAGCGGAAAAGCCACAAACCATGGGTACCAAAAGCCAACATGACCGAAATTGGGCCTCGATAGATCTTGTGGCTGGGGTGGGGAAAATCCACATATCTAAGTAGTTCAAAGGGGTGGTGGTGGTGGGTCTGGTGGTGGTGGTGGGTCTGGTGGTGGTGGTGGGTCTGGTGGTGGTGGGTCTGGTGGTGGTGGGTCTGGTGGTGGGTCTGGTGGTGGTGGTGGGTCTGGTGGTGGTGGGGGGTCTGGTGGTGGGTCTAGTGGTGGGTCTGGTGGTGGTGGTGGGTCTGGTGGTGGTGGGGGGTCTGGTGGTGGTGGGGGGTCTGGTGGTGGTGGTGGGTCTGGTGGTGGTGGTGGTGGTGGGTCTGGTGGTGGTGGTGGGTCTGGTGGTGGTGGTGGTGGGTCTGGTGGTGGTGGTGGTGGGTCTGGTGGTGGTGGTGGTGGGTCTGGTGGTGGTGGTGGTGGGTCTGGTGGTGGTGGTGGGGGGTCTGGTGGTGGTGGGGGGTCTGGTGGTGGGTCTAGTGGTGGGTCTGGTGGTGGTGGGGGTTCTGGTGGTGGTGGGGGTTCTGGTGGTGGTGGGGGGTCTGGTGGTGGTGGTGGGTCTGGTGGTGGTGGTGAGTCTGGTGGTGGTGGTGGTTGGTCTGGTGGTGGTGGGTCTGGTGGTGGTGGTGGTGGGTCTGGTGGTGGTGGTGGTGGGTCTGGTGGTGGTGGGTCCGGTGGTGGGTCTGGTGGTGGTGGGTCCGGTGGTGGGTCCGGTGGTGGGTCTGGTGGTGGTGGGTCCAGTGGTGGGTCCGGTGGTGGGTCTGGTGGTGGTGGGTCCGGTGGTGGGTCCGGTGGTGGTGGTGGTGGTGGTGGTGGGTCCGGTGGTGGGTCCGGTGGTGGTGGTGGTGGGTCCGGTGGTGGTGGTGGGTCCGGGTCCGGGTCTGAATAATCATGCAAAACCAAAGGGGATAATGGACGGAGTGTTGAACATCGCAAGCACTCACCCCCAGTCAACTGATCTGGGTTTAATCCTTCATCATTCGGTTTCGGGTTCATAACCCTCATCAGCCAGGCTATCTTGACTCCAGTGGCAAAGTGAGCAAGGGACCCACGTCTGGGCATTCCCTGCCAACTTAGGGCGAACAAAGCAAAACCAAATGGATCCCCTTTGGTTTTGCTTTGTTCTGTTCGAATAATCATGCCTCATTACTGTATTCTATAATTATTCTCAATGACTGTCTTTCCTCTGAGATAGCTGTCAATTTTTTACTTTATAAGCCATTTATCAATTAAATTGTAGTTTTGCTTAAGACTGTGTTTTTGGCTTTTTCTACAACTAGTTTCATATAAGGAATAAATTAACCAAATTAACAGAAGCCGGGGTGCTATGCGAACTACAGCGTTTTGAAAATATATCATAAGATTAGTAGCATGGAGATGTTTACGTGTAGGATTTGGTGACACTGGAGTATACGCCATTCATATTGATAGATTGTCCACTTGGACTAGAGTGGTATGATATTCAATTTAAGCAATTATTTGATTAATGACTCTCTCAATCTTTCGAAATGAAGACCTTTGTGAATTATTTTTTTTATCTCCATTCATTACCACATGCTCAGCCTATAGTACATTCAATAAGACGTTGGGTACTGATGCATAGGCCATGTTATCCGGTTGAAACAAACATTACATTTGGATTAATTGCATCGTAAAGTCTGTGAGGTAACATTTTCATCTCGATTACCATATTCCTTCCTAAAGCCCCCTGTAGGCCTTCCAATTTCAAACAAAAACCACTATATAGAGAGGGAAGGTTAGCAAATGTAGGTCCACTACCCTTGCTCCCAAGAGCAAGCTATCCTACACAAGGGGGTAGCTGTGCCTAAAGAAGTGACATAATAAAGGACGAGAGTTGATTCTGAGGGGAGTATCTTCATTATTAGGAAGTTGTGCCCTCACACACCTGTCAAGGTGTCATGCTTCATCACTGGGCGTTTTGCTCCTCGTGGGGTCAGCGCTGCAATATGCCATGGGCCCTGTGAGAGCTCTATTTGGCGAAGATCTTTTAGTAGAATGCTGTAATGGTGAGTGTATGTGTGTGGAACAAGTGAGTCAGTGGGTTAAAATACCACGGAGGTACCCTGAGGGTGAGTTTTATTCCTGGGTCCCCCTGGTAAGGTTAAAAGCAATATCTAAATTCCCAACAATGAGGAAATACAATTTAGTGGTAAGTGCAAGTGGTGTGGGTCAACATGTTTCACGCCCTAATGGTCCACTAAGGATCCACGGCGTTTCATCAGGACCAGGGCGTGGTTTATTAAAAGAGACCATCTATCCCTACCCTTACTAAGGGATGCGAGAATCATGGTGCAGGTATCAAATGATTACCGACCTGTACACTTGTAATAGTGAAAATGATAGGAAAAGTATGGGATAAACCTTTTGCGGTGATTTTCCTGAAAAAATCCAACCCTCCTATTGTAAGGACTGTGCCCCTTAGGTGGGAGCAGACGCCCCTGTCAAGACTGCGGCATGAAATATTTCTCTATGCGATGTTAGGTATAGTCACCTACCGCTTCGCCTGCTTACCCGGAAGGCCTCCTTTATTAAATCACTTCTTTAGGAACAGCTACGCCCTTGTGTGCTACATGCCTGCCAATTTCCCCAGACCTTCCATTTCTGTGGGCAGCCCCTACTCAAATATATTGTGTATTCCGCTTGTCTACACCAATCCAAGTCGGATTTCCATTCCGCTACCCTCGCATTTGTGAATAGTTTAATGTGCAATATAATTGTGTTTGACTTTCAGTAATATATTAGGTATATTGGGAATCCTACTCCAAAATGTAGGCTGTATGGACACACAAATTGAAATAATGTTTGGAGTTCTTTGTTTGCTGTCATGTAATATTGTCAAACAAGTTCAAGTATTGGAAAACAAGCAAGATGGTGGTCGGAGGCAGGGAATGTTCGGCCCAAAAGGCATTTCCTTTGTCTAATGGTATATGATAAAAAAAATAATTCTCAGAACACGTCTTGAATAAAGAATCGGTATCTCTTAGCTCTGAGTCTCGTTTGGTCTTGTATTTTTTACTGCATGCTTTGGGGGAGTTAACGCTGGCTGAGTGAGAGAGACTAAGACTCAGAAGGGCAGCTTTATTACAAGATATGAATTACCTAGTGGTGGTCGCCACTAGGTAGTTATAGTTGGGTCTACTTTTCCATAGAAAGAGCGTTTTTTGGTTTGCTAATAACTTTGGCCCCGTTTGAAGAATCTTCAAAAAACGTTCCCTAAAAAGTTCACCTCCGCTTCTCCCTGGAAAGTTTTGGGGTGATCCGTCAATCGGGGGAGGACAAAATGGGAGTCCCAGAACGCAAAACCTCACCATGAATTTTCCATATCCTTCTTTAACCCCTTGAGTGCCCCGCCCTTTCCCCGCCCTGTGCCGGCCCTTTCATTAGCGGGCGGGGTTCATGACGAGATAGTCTCGTCATGGGCACAGCGCAACCGCGGCCCATGACGAGACCATCTCGTCATGGGCACTCAAGAGGTTAAGACCGGTTACAGCAAAAACTACTGAACAAAATTACACGAAATTCGCAGGAAGATAGTTCTTGGTCCGGAGATTGTGCTTTATGTAATTTAGGGCCTCCTTACTAAAGCCTCCACCCGACACAGTCTCAGGTTTGGGACCAACCGACTTGCGGCCGAGGACCGGCTGTAACACAGGCTCCTATGGGGAAATGGGGTGTGTGTGTGTCTGTGTAAAACCATGGTACCTTATTACCCCCACGGCCCCAAAAGTCACTTTCTGACAGACTTTCCGTGTCGGAAAGGCTGTTGGAAACTGAGATAGTAATCCCGAAGGAGGGAACGGCATCCATAGGGGATTACGGTGCGGTTCCGACCGACAGGAATATTTCGAGTCGGTCGGAACCGATTTGGAATGACCGGCCGGTTTACGTTGCGACTGTGTACATCAGTCAGTCAGAAGAGCTGCGACGCGGTCGGGAAGATTCCGACTATCAGACGGAGGTTTTCCGCCCGACATCGTAATGAAATCTGTTCACTAGTTTTTGAAAAAATTAGGGTAAAAAATAATAGCACCAGGTTAAAAATAGAGCATTTTGATTGCCCAGGGAATTTGATTTCCTCCTAACCTATCTTGCTATGGCAGGATTCAGACTCCCGCGAGAGTGAGCCCTCTGACTGCCAGCAACATGAGAAAAAGGTTGCTGGCAGCCATTACAGGACTCTGGGACTTAGTGCCCTGTCGTGGAGTTATACAAAAATTAGGATATACTGGGTAGGAATACCCTGACCCCCTAGGCTCCACATGGGGGAACCAGACTGCCCCCATAGGGCAAAAAAAGAGGGGGAGGCACAAAATGCTGTGATCCTGCAAGAATCTCGCCGGATCGGGTGAAAAATAAAAAATAAGAGATGAACGTGCCGCATTTATAAACTATAAGCCCGGTGATCCCGCTGTATTGATAAGGGGGGGGACGTGTGGTCCCCTCCCCAAGCTCCAGAGGCACCAGGGAGCCCACCCCCCAGGGCTGAAATCATTATTTGAGGAGGGGGGACGCACAGCCCCCATACCTGAGCCTTCAGAGGCCCCGGGAAGTCCAACCCCAGTGCTAAACATATTATATATGTGGAGGGGCGATGCGCGGCCACCCTTCCCGAGCATTCAGTTACCCCTGGGACGGAACATATTCTGTATGGGGAGGGGGACATACGGCCTCCTCACTGATCCTCGATATTCCCTGGGGAGCCCACCACCTGGGCCAAATATACTTTGTATGGGGAGAGGGCTGCGTGGCCCCCCTCTTTGAGCCACAAAAACCCCCAGGAAACCCACCCCAGGGGCCGAAAATAGTCAAAATGGGGAGAGGGCCCTGGGGAGCCCTCCCCATGGGGTCGATTACTTTAAGGGAGGTTGGCCACATGCCACCCCCCCCCCCCGAGCCATTAATGGCTCCGGGCACCTTTACCCCTCAGGGATAGCTCAGATGCTAGGTTCCACAGAGCCCACCCCCAGAACATAGCAGTTTCCCTGCCTGCAGCGGCCCAGGCAGGGAAACCTGTTTACTCTCTCTTGGCAGGATCATTTTCAAAACACCCGCCAAGCGGCAGCACACACAAAGTCCGCTCTCAGTGGGTGAGCGCTTCAAAAATGCTCCTGCCCGCTGGGAGTAGACTTTTGATCTGTCCCCGGGAGGGGAGGGGGCATCCACCTCCCCCTAATAATCATGCCAGGGAATGGGGTCCCTGGGCCGAAATTGGTCTGGGGAAGGGGGGGGTCTTGTGCACGTCCCCCTCCCCTTTATTTAAGAGCGGCCCTGGGTATAGGGTCCCCAGGGCCTAACAAGGGTCTGGAGGGGTGTGACCACACACCCCGCGCCCCTCCCCGTTAATCTAAAACAATGGCACTAGAGGATGGGATCCCAAGGGCCTAATGAAGCTCGGGGAGGAGGGCCATGGGGGCCCCCCCACCCCTTTAAAAAAAAATGACCCTAGGCAATAGGGTCCCTAGGTCCTGCGGCCAGTTGCCCACTGCGCATGGCTAAAGGCCTTGTGCAGCCGGTGGGCAGCATGGGGTTTGCATGTGGGGGTTGGCCGCTGGACCTTGCCCTAGGGCAGGCCCTGTAGCCAGCCCCACATCGGGGTTGGATTTATGTATCGTAATTAAATATTACTTTACTTTAAAAAAAAAAAAAACAACTCTAGAAATCCACTTAAAAAGCAAAGGTTAAAGTGATGTTATAGTTAAGTGTGATAAAAAGAGTTTTTTTTTTTTTTTTTTTTTTTTTTTTTAATTTAAAAAAAACTTTCGAAATTGACTGAAAAAGCCAAAGGTTAAATTAACGTTATAGTTAGGTGAATTTGTCAGTGAATACATTATCGCTAACTATAACTTGCGCCCTGCTATACTACCTCACATATGACAGCACTCATGACATACTCTATGACATCAGTTATAACCTCACTGATGCCATCTCAAATGACATCATTGACCTTTCGGATGGCAATCATACTACCTACAGCCTTCATACTGTGGTGAAAACTTTACAGATAGCCTATCTTCTGAAGCAAAACAAGCATATGTACATAGAAGACTGTGCTGCAGGTACTATCCTATGTTAAGTAGAAATTGTCATGCTGAGAGGATTCTGCCTAATAACTCAAGGCTACGTACAATACTTATTATATTGTATGTAAAATCTTTGCCCTGCTGGAAACCTTTTGTTCAGGACCAAAAAACGTGTGTGCAACACAATGAACACCTGTCAACAGTCACCGTCACACTCCGTTACTCTTCAGAACAAATATGTATAACCTGTTCGATACCTCTGTACACCTATGGTGCATTGGGAGCACTTTTGTTTTGTAAACACTTCTACTTATTAGCTGGACACAGGTTGTACAAAATAAGGTAGAAAAGTAATATGGTAGTTGTCCACCACTATGTAAACCATAAAACATACACACTCATGACGTCATCAGTGATGTCATCAGCAATGTCATCAATGGTGTCATTTGAGATGCCATCCGTGTCATAGAACATGTCATGAGTTGTGACGTCATAAGCAGTGCATGGCGTGGGAGCAAATTATAGTTGGCGCTGCTAACTATTAACTGGTGAATTTCTGTGTTTTTTTTTTTTTTTGTTCACAACCTTCATGTTGTCGCTGATCAATTCACCTACTACAACGTTACTTTAAACTTTGTTTTTTTCAGTGTGTGTGTGTGTGTGTGTGTGTGTGTGTGTGTGTGTGTGTGTGTGTATATATGTATATACACGCACACTGAAAAACACAAAGTTTATTGTAAAGTATATATATCAACAATTGAAGTCGCGGGCCTCTCTGCCACTTAGTGGCGGCTGGCTCGAGTGAGGTCGCGAACCTCTCAATACTCCACACAATTTGGTCACGGGACCCGTGACCAAGGTGTGGCTGCAACGAAACGCGTCGGGCGTTGTGCTTGCTATCATGTTTGAATACATTTTCACGCTTAATGGATTTGGGCTCAAGTCGAAATTTTACGGATGGAGTAAAAATCGTGTGGAATATATCCAAATCCTCGCCACTTCTGTCTCCATTATGCGTTTCGGCCATTACCGGCCATGATCACATGACAACGCTGGCATATCCGATCGCCATTTTATAAGTGATAGTGCTCCATATTCAACAAGAAGAAATAGAAGAAATACTATGCATATATACTATTGCACATTTGAATAAAATATATATACATTTTGAAAAAAACAAAGTTTAAAGTAACGCTGTAGTTAGGGGAATTTGGCATATTTATACACACTCGCTATTTTTTTTAATCCATTGATTCATTTCTGTCGCACTCAATTACTAATTTCTATGTGCGTTTTATTCAGGCAGTTTCAAAATAGGTGTTTGTGCCAGCATGCATTTAGACAGACTCACATTCTTACTTCCTGCTTCATTTACAAATGTTCTTGCTGAGAGCTATTTGGTCCTAGCTTTTTTTTCTGAGTTGTGATCTTGGCTCCCATGTGAGGAAGACCGTGTGTGTTGTGACTGTCTTGGCATGCATTGGAAAAGGGGAGTTTCTTGCTTAGCTGTTACCTACAGCTAGATGCTTGCAGAAGCTGACTAACACGTTCATTTGGGTGGAGTCCATCTTTGCTTTATGACACTCCCTCAGTATTGTGAGTTGGGCATATAATGATGGCCATGTTTTTGAGTGCTGATCTTTTATTTATTTATTTAGCAATAGGCGCGGTGTGGTATGAGCACCTCACACACACCAGCGAGCGCCTGGCTTGTTAGACCCCATTCGGGGAGTTGGGGGGAGTGTCATAGAGGAGATGGGGTCTGTTGAACCCCAGCCGTGGTGGTTGAAGTTGTTTGCCACGTGTCCTGAGGTCGGTCCCACTGGGACTTTGGAAACTGGGCCAAGTACACCCTTTCTCGGGTTACTTGAACGAGCAGTCAATAACTTTTTCAGGGAGGTTGTGTGGGGGCAAAGAGCTCAGAATTCGGCTGTCAACCAACAGACAAATATTGCATTGTCCAGCCCAGTGCTTATTTTTCTGTTAAAAGAAAGTACTTTAAACACACAGCAAAACAAAATATTACACAGCCCAATTAGGGCTTGTCAGTTACAGGGTTTTAATCATGTTTGCAATCTTTATGGAGACGCTACACTCCTTCAGTACCCTCCGCCCACAACAGACGTTTCCTAGAATCTGCTACCTGCTATGTTTACAATGAGTCTAGGTATTGAGTAGGCACAGGTGCAGTTCACTAAAAATGACTCCAGTATTTATTTGTGCACAACAGTTCGGTTTGCTTTCACCAATTCACTTCAGTTCAAGTGAACCCGATAATTGTCTGCTTCCTCAGTCTCTCGTTTTCATTCAGTTAGTTCCTGAGGTTAGCTCTGTTACTCTCCTGGTAAGCTCCGTGCCCTTCCTGGTTAAAGGGCAGGCTCTGGACTTTGCATTGTCATGGGCTCAGGGACACCCATAGGACTGTGCACTAGATTAGTGTTATATCCACACTCGTGGCAGGGGCACGTGCTGGCATACCATGCATGAGACATTCTCCAAAGAAATCAATTTTAGCGTCAGACGCACTGTTCGCCTCATTCTAGTGCTCATCAAAATACTTAATATGGCAGTGTTTTATATGTAAATAATGTTGTTTTCTTTGATTTTCTACAGTTTTACATTCTCAGATTGCTTGCAATCTCAAAAAGTCTCCTCTGACTATATGCTAAAACCCTGCTTGAAAATCTGACCTTAGCTTCAAACTATAAATTGTTACTTCTTGTTTTGGGGTTTTTTGCTTTCGGTTGGCCCCTTCCTTACATCCATCACTTGCATGCCTACTCTCTGAGTATAACCTATTCTAAGGAGCATGTTGGTCTACCTGAATCTTCTTTGTTGTTTTTCTTGCAAATTGCCTACATCTCATTTCATAGACCACAACCTCCCCTTCTTTGAAACGTCATCTATGCAACCTAATAGTTCCTAACCTCATCTACCTTAGTTTATCCCCTCAACCATTTGCAAGAACTCACATTGTCCTCAGTAATAATCACATTGTCCTCAGTAATAATCACCCCTACCCCCATCAATCTAATCGACCACTGAGAAGCTGTAGCAAATGCATGGAATTATTTCCTCGGGAGCACAAAACTGATTCCAATTACCAAGAGTAATCAATAACCACTGGATTAACCTCTGACCTTGATTTGTAGTAACATGGCACTCACCGTAAAGCGCTTCAGTCTGTCACCATGGATAGAAGCACTATGTTAATCCAATTAGAATACAGTGTAACCTGTGGTACGATGTAGTATGATGCATCGACTGCTTCAAAACCAAGCACCCATCTTGAATGGTATTGTATGATAGTGTTACCATTCTAGGTAAGATGTCTGACATCTACGATTGGTACAATCATGATGCATTGTGTGCTGTATCGTTTGAAGATGGTTCCCCAGTGAAATTTATGGAGGGGCCATTTTGGGATTGTATTTTGCATAACGTATGGTTGTTTTACTGGTCCAAGATGACAGACCAGTTGCTTTTAAGTGTGGCAACCATGTTGGAACTTTAAAATGATGCAGTATTCACAGTACCATTCCACAATGGCCACTACCTGCTATGTTTTATCTTCTGCTTGCTTTATTACAAGTGTATGTTCACCATGTTTAGGCTGTATCATAATTCCTGTTTTCTGCTTATATTCTATTAATTTATCTGCGTTTTCTCAATAAGTTTGTACTTTTTATGGTCTGGCTTGACAGCACAGCTGTTGCCGGACAGTAATGTAAGAATCGCCAGTAGCGGGGTTTAAGGTCGTCCCACATGTTGTACATGTTTTGATTGGGCAGAAGATGTGCGCTTCCAAAAACAAATTGCTTGCCCTTCACACAGCTGTGATCATTTTGTTTATTTATCCATCTGCCTGAGCTTGAAGTTTATGGGGTACATATGACATGTTGATGCTAATAATGTGTCTTGCATAACTAAATAATATATTGTGATAGTGTGTTTTCCTCTGGTAGCATCACAGATGGAAGGAGATCAGTCATTAAACTAGTTGGATTTTTAGGTCTGGCTTGACAATGCAATAGCCACCTTACCTTTTGACCTATACCAATATTATTCTACAGTTTTTTGCTTCCACACGAATACATATTCCTTCTCATGCTATCTCTTTGTAAAGCTTCACATTACCATAAAACATTCCTTTAAAACCAGACCGATTGGCATGGACAGTGCTTGTTTTCTTGTTAATAGGTGGGTGGATAGATGGAAGCAGAAGTCTACGGAGACGTGCATGTATCATGAGTCATCGAGTGTCTAAATTCACCAGTGACAGAAGAGGCAAGTTTAGTTCGTGATCAGCCAGAACTGTTGGCATTGCCCGCGCTAGTTACCAGGGAGGATATGTGTACACAGCACCGCAGCAGCCTGAGGTGGTCCGCTGTGACGCCGAACACGGGGGGTGCTTGGACAGAGCCGGCTGGAGAAGCGCCCCGACCTCTTTCAGTGACGCTGCTTCAAGCACATGTCCTGCGGGTGCACATCTGCTGTTGCAGCAGCAGCTTGACGCACTTCCTGTGCTCGCAGTGGTTTTCACTGGAACATTGGCTCCGTTTTAGCATGTGTTAGAAAAGGATAGATTTTTCTTGAATTAAATGCATCTCAAGGATTACAATTTTGACAGCTCAGTTGTGAGCATTACTCAGTGGTGTGGAACTGCACCTAACTAACACTTCTCAGCCTTTTATTGTATCTCTGATCCTTTAATCCCCGTTTCTTTTTCAGTGAATGTATTCAAACAGGCAGTTTGGTGTAATCACTGATCACACGTCCTGGCATTCAATTCGCTCGCATGAAACTGATTTGAACGGCTATTTTATGAGAGCGAAAACTATTTTTTTTCAGGAAGTGTGCCTCTAGTTTTCAAATAGAGCTTTAGTTACTGTAAGTGTTTTGAGTTCATATTACATGAGGCTTGGATTTGCGCATAAAAACAAGGAGAATATTAAAGTCCAGGAAGAATAGCTTAACCTTTTGTGAGTGAGTGTTCAATGTTGTATCTGGTGTGGAGTTCATTCTGCTATCTTTGTTGCCTCTTTGCGGACCTTTTGTTGGCTGCGCTGTACCATCTCTTCTTATCCACCACCTTCTGTAGGCCTGGTCAGTTTACTTTGGAATCATTAATCTGTTCAGCATTCTTGGTCAAAACTTTAAAACTATTGAGAAACTTCTTATGTTCTACTTGTATACCTGTTACTTGATTGTTTTACCTGTTGTAAAATTGCATACTTCTATGGTACTAAATATATAAGTGAACTCGTGTAATAAAGTTATTTTAAGGAATAAAGATTCTACCTGAAAATATGAGCGAGCCCTGGCACGGTCACTGAAGAAAGCATTACACAAATGCAGTACGGAAAGCTAGAATAATGACGACAGACCACCTTGAAGGAAGCTTCATTTGGGATAATATTCCATGATAATCGTGATGATGTTTTTTTAATGTAGAGCTTCGCTCTACATTTCTGCCGCTTATACCCCCTGTAAGTATCGTGTTACTTTTACCCAGTTATTAACAATGGATAGAATGACCTCAGAAGGATGGAATGACAACTCTGCCTGTCAGGATTTAAACTCATAACCTCGAGAAAACTAGAATGTTTTCAGCGGCTCTACGCTCAGCTCACTGAGCCATCGAGCCAGCTAATGTACACATTCAGCCACTTGCCTGAGCAAACTGAGTAAAGTAATGTTAAGTAGATCAGTTCTGGTCCAGCTTTGCAGTTACACAGATCCATCTGCCATAGAGGCTAATAGCTTTCCAGCTATCATCTTCTCGTTGTCCATTAGTGGCATTAGAAGACATAACAGCATTGAACAACACTCTTGTTCATGGGTCCCCACAGAAGTAACAACAAACAAGCACCATCTGTGAGGTGCACCTAGTTCACTCTGGTGAAAGCTCTTTAGCAGTTCTCCTCTAGCCACCAGCAAGCTGAAGCATTGCCCCTGCCTCGCTTCCGGTTCCTCCAGCTGTCCTCTTGCCAGTTGTAGTCGGTTATTTGCTGTCAGTACTCTACCTTCTTGCCAAAGTGGCACTGCCTCCTACGCTGCAGGCTTTGTGCTTTCCGCAGCAGCTCATATCGGGCTCCAGGCCCTGGACAGGGTGCTTCTGAATGCTCCCCTAGCGAAGCGGCGTTCTCCCCAGCAGGCGAATGTTTGCTATCAAGAGGCTCCACTCCATTGGACGTGACTTGCTTTGGCATACACCAGCATTGCACACAGACCAAGACTCCTTGGCTCACAGCAGGCTACAGGCCCTGGACAGGGTGCTTCTGAATGCTCCCCTAGCGAAGCGGCGTTCTCCCCAGCTGGCGAATGTTTGCTATCAAGAGGCTCCACTCCATTGGACGTGACCTGCTTTGACATACACCAGCATTGCACACAGACCAAGACTCCTTGGCTCACAGCAGGCTACAGGCCCTGGACAGGGTGCTTCTGAATGCTCCCCTAGCGAAGCGGCGTTCTCCCCAGCTGGCGAATGTTTGCTATCAAGAGGCTCCACTCCATTGGACGTGACTTGCTTTGGCATACACCAGCATTGCACACAGACCAAGACTCCTTGGCTCACAGCAGTCTACAGGCCCTGGACAGGGTGCTTCTGAATGCTCCCCTAGCGAAGCGGCATTCTCCCCAGCTGGCGAATGTTTGCTATCAAGAGGCTCCACTCCATTGGACGTGACCTGCTTTGGCATACACCAGCATTGCACACAGACCAAGACTCCTTGGCTCACAGCAGGCTACAGGCCCTGGACAGGGTGCTTCTGGATGCTCCCCTAGCGAAGCGGCGTTCTCCCCAGCAGGCGAATGTTTGCTATCAAGAGGCTCCACTCCATTGGACGTGACTTGCTTTGGCGTACACCAGCATTGCACACAGACCAAGACTCCTTGGCTCACAGCAGTCTACAGGCCCTGGACAGGGTGCTTCTGGATGCTTTCCTAGCGAAGCGGCGTTCTCCCCAGCAGGCGAATGTTTGCTATCAAGAGGCTCCACTCCATTGGACGTGACCTGCTTTGGCATACACCAGCATTGCACACAGACCAAGACTCCTTGGCTCACAGCAGGCTACAGGCCCTGGACAGGGTGCTTCTGAATGCTCCCCTAGCGAAGCGGCGTTCTCCCCAGCAGGCGAATGTTTGCTATCAAGAGGCTCCACTCCATTGGACGTGACTTGCTTTGGCATACACCAGCATTGCACACAGACCAAGACTCCTTGGCTCACAGCAGTCTACAGGCCCTGGACAGGGTGCTTCTGAATGCTCCCCCAGCGAAGCGGCGTTCTCCCCAGCTGGCGAATGTTTGCTATCAAGAGGCTCTACTCCATTGGACGTGAGTTGCTTTGGCATACACCAGCATTGCACACAGACCAAGACTCCTTGGCTCACAGCAAGCTGCAGGCCCTGGAGATGGTGCTTCTGAATGCTCCTCTAAAGAGGCAGCATTCTCTCCCCAGCAGGCAGCTGTTTTCCCCATTGCAGTTGGACCCGACCTTTTTTGGCATACAGCAGCACTGTAAACCGAGACCAAGAGTCCCTGGTTGGCTAATAATGCTATTCTGAGGACGCCTTATAACAAAGATACTGATTGGGCATCCAAGTGACCCCCCTAACCAGTGTAATAATTAGGGGGCGGGGGGGCCTCTGTGAGTGAGAAATCAGAGGGAAGCTGTACATGGAGCAGATAAGCTGCCGGTTGTGCCACCTTCCTCAACACCCTGAATGTTCTTTCCACAGTCGCACATGCCATACGTATGCCAGTCCATACCAGAGAAACCTGGCAGGAGGAGACTGGATGTGACACTGATGTTGACGTGTTGGCCCTGCCATCCGGTAAGGTTAATGCCGTCATCGGTACAATATTTCACTCCCGGTAATACTTCAGGATTTACGAAAATTACTTCTTTACTTGCTTGTCTGAAATCGGCGTTTTTCAGAGCACTAAGCGCAAATGTCAGACTTTCATATTGATCTGCGTGAATCTTTTATGAACGGCCCCGTCCACTAACTTTTGCAGAGCAGTCCTTCCCCATTTAAAGACCAACAAGCATTGCAATGCAATAGGTCTCGCATTTATAAGAGTCTGAGCTATAGGCATTGTAAATTAAAATGCCTTTTATTTGTGTTTTGAAAACAGACAAATAAAAGGCACTGCCATTTACAATGCCAATAGCTTAAACTCTCGCAAATACGAGACCGTTTGAATTGCTCATTATTTTAGTAATTTTGGGGATCATACGTAAAATCCGATCCCTGCCCAGAATTTCTGTGCACTAAAGTGATGCGCTGAGCACAAACTTTAAAAAGTCATTGCCCATCAAGCTTCAGACTGAGGGAGGCTATGCAGAAGGAAAAGCTAGACCTGAATTTGTCTGTTCAAGCCCTTCGTTAAACCGGATATGCAGATTTGTAATAAAAAAAAAAAAGTGGAAACAGCAGTATCATTAATTTTTACAAAAAAGAGAATATGCTAACTAAATAGGGTGGATAGGTGCATAGCTAGCCATGCCTACTCTCCATTTCTATGCCCTCCGTTTTGCCACTCACCTATCTCCACTCACCGACTGACACCTTTCTCCTGTATCCCGTTGCTTTGCCGTATCCTCGGACTCTGCTTCCTCTCGTAAAACAGGAAGAATAGGGCAGCGTTCTGCTCATGCGGGGTGTCAGTGACATAACCACTGACGGTTAAAGACATAGACGGCAAAACAGCAGGTGAAAAGGAGGGCAGACTATTCAGAAGCCAGTTTAATGTTGAAATATCCTGCCTTTATTCAGTGACATAAAACATCTAATTGTCGGAGTCAGTATAGTAGACTCGAAGCACTTTCCAGTTTTTGATATAGGCGCAATAAAAGAAATTTGTGGGCAAGAAACTTTGGTGCGTGAGGAGGAGCGGAGACTAGCGAAACCGGAGATGGAGCGCAAAAACTAAGAGGGCCCCAAGTTCAATGAGAGAGAGAGACACTGCTCGTGCCTGCACTGACTGATGCCATGCATGAGCAAAATTTCCAGTCCGGGTGGGTGAGCCGGAAAGGAGACAGGGAGGGGACCAAAAAGCCTCAATGCAAATCAAAAGCGCACGTTTAACATAAAGTTTGACGCACGCCAATGAAAAGCAGAGGTGGAGCTTCCACCCCACTTCCAAAAGCAAACCGACGACAATAGATCTCGCAGAGCGAGCAGCTCATGTGCTGCGACGCTAGGCGAAACTTAAAAATAGAATATTGCATTTATCCCCAAAAGGGACAAGTTGGTGCTGGACACTTCAAAAACGTCGGTAATGCAGCGCTCTCTTTCCGATCAGGGTTTCCCTGCCTTTCTGCACTCGCATGCTCCTTGATTAAAGCAGCTTTAAAGCCTGGTTCGCTGCAGAATGTGTGCATTGGGGATGCTTTATCTCGGAGCTAGCTCAGTTTCATTTGCCTCCGTTCCAGAAATCTTAATCTAAATCTTTGTTTATGAATCATTATCGCAGATTTGCAATGATGTAACCTAGCTTCTAGGGCATTTAAAAAAAAAAAAAGTAATCCCTTAGGATAGACCTCTTTGTGCACTTCAGACTTGTAATTCCCCCGTACACCTGGCATTTGATGCTACAAAAAGCATACATACATATACTGTTTGAATGCGCTTCTATTACAATACTCCTCTGAATATGTTATGGTGGGTATCTTCCAGTCTCACTCATGTCTGTGTAAAAAGCATTTGCAAAGCTAATCGGTCTGGCCTTGGGCAATACTGAATATTTTTTGCAGGGTGGTGGGCGGGGTCTAGCTAGCTGTCTGTCTTCTTCAAACCACTAGATCCTTCAGTTCAAAGAAAAACCTGTTCACACTGGTGGCTGGTGAACACAGGTGTTTATTGGCAGCACAGCACCCAACGCGTTTCGGGGAAACACTCTCCTTGATCACGGGTACGCACACACTGGTTGAACTATACAAGTGCATATAGCTGAAAATCTGTAGGATCAGGCTGTGAAAAAATTAGGTGGTAGAGCTGCTTGAAAAGCAGTAGCTGAACTACTACCTAAATCGCTAGGGTTGGCATGTACGCCCCCTCATCAATGGGAGTAGAATGGTTATTGATATGGATGGCCTGCTTGTAGAAAATGAAGGCGTATATCTTGGAAATAAATATCAACTTTGTATCAATCACCACTTTGTGTTTCCTTAAACAAAGAATGGAGCCATAAAATTGCAGTTTGATTTCCTAAAAGTGTATTACTGCTTTGAGTACTTTCTAGTTGCGATTTCAGAACTGATTATGAGCTTACACCCACTGCAGGACCTTGTGAAAAGGGAGTTTCAAAAAAGGGTCCTTTACTCACCGTGCCACTGGATTCTAGCTAGCCTGGCTGATGAGGGATGATACCTCGAAACCGGTCCCAGGATGCTTGTTTCTGGTCCAGGGAGGACCCGGCTTGGCAGTTCGGGCTGGACTGTTCCCATGAGGCACAGGTTCAAGACTGATTTGCATATGGCTGGGTCCAAACTGGGGTGGTAGAGTGAGCAAAAGAACAATGGATTTAGCCCAGATCTGTGAGTGGGGGGAGTGTTTGAAACGTTACAGCACTGCGTCCATCTTGTTGTGTTGCTAACAAGCAGTTTAATGTCACGTGTTTATTGGTGAAACTTTTAACCAAGGCACAGCTTGACTGAGCCCCTGAGAAATGGTGTTCCAAAAGGACCATGTGGCAGCTCTACTCACATGCTTGTTGCTGCTACTGCACACAAGGTTCCAGATCCACTTGTTTCCTTTTTCCAGTGCCCGACAGAGTACAGCACGCCTACACTGTTTAAAGTGTTAAAAAACACAGATGAGTGCAAGGGTGCTAAGTGTTTTTCTTAGAAGCTCGCCGGGGCTGGTGCATGCCAGAGTTGCTGAATACCAATGCCACCTTTTTTGATTCCACCTCATGCTTCTTTCTTCCTCCGCCATGCGCTGCCTGCTGCTTTATCTCACTCCGACAGGTCATTTTTCATCCCTCCTTTCTCTCTATGTCACCGTTTTCCCATCCTTCCCTTTCTTTCTCTTTATCCCGTTTCTGACGTTCTGTATCTTGCCCAATGTCTGATAATAAAAAATAAACAAAAGAAGGCATGGTCCCAAAAAACGAGTGCCGGAGCTCTAGACCTGCATACACCACCACAAGTAAAGCACGTAGTCAACAATCGGAAAACTTTTTAGGTCACGCTTGGCGTGGGCTGCGCACATGCGCAGTCTCGCTGGCGAGATGTAATGATTTTGGGTATTTTCTGTTAAGGGCATTAAGCCTCGCCCCTCTTTTCCATTGGCTGGCGTCACCATTTATGCTAAACGGTGGCCAGCCATTGGAAAAGAGCTGTTCGTGACGTTTTCGTTTTGGCTATTTGAGCCGTCCTATTTGGACGGGCTTGTCTGCCTTCCTTGCGTCGTAAAAGGATTCTTATCTTTATGGGGCCATGTGTTTCAAACATGTGGCCCCATAAAGACAAGCTCCGGCGCGATCCTCTTTCGTTTTCGGGATGCGCTTGTTTATACCATGGCATTGCATGCATTTGCATAAACCATTAATCACGAGTCTTGTGTAGCGTCTTGTTCAGGGATGATTGCTTTGGGATGAGGCAATCGTTCTGGCCTCACTCCCTGATTCTGAAATTTGTTGGAGGTAATAAGAGTGCTCCTGAGTGATGTCCCGCTAGCCTCTCTGCAGCAGATAGCAGGGGTGCCACCGACCGTTCACACCGCCTTCACGAGGGGGACACACAAACTTCACTCAGCATTCTTCACACGACGCCTGTAATCAGTGCTTCCCTTCAAAGACGGAATTTTTATCTCGGCCCAAGGCTTTCCTCTAATATTTCTTTCTCGGTAAAGGTCAGTGGAAGCTCGCTTCAGTTCCACCGGGAGGCGGATGTTGGCAAAGGTGGGATCCCCAGGTCAGACCTCAGGCAACCCCACGTCTTCTCTTAGACTGTGTAATGGTAGAACTAAAGGCCTGAGGCCTCGTGCAGTGGTAGTTTGCAGTTGTGAAGCTTACCTAAAACCTCTGGGTTAGTGAATTTGCAAGTCCGAAAAGTATTTCTGATTCCCAAAAGGCTTTTGGTATGATATTCTGAATCACAATAAGGAGAGATCGTGAAAGGTGTTGTTAACACGCATAGCCATGACCCTACATTTTTTTACAACGCATATGTCTTTACCGTGCATGCCTTTACAACAAATTAATGTTATAAAGGTATGAATGGTAAACGCATATACGTTGCACTAGTGACAAGGGCATATGCTGGTAACGATGGTAAAAGCACTGGCGTGGTCAAGGCT
The DNA here is from genome assembly GCF_964204655.1 of Triturus cristatus. NCBI lineage: Eukaryota > Metazoa > Chordata > Amphibia > Caudata > Salamandridae > Triturus > Triturus cristatus. The sequence goes on along the minus strand of NC_140584.1, from coordinate 1,084,113,810 downwards.
ATCGGCATTGTTAGAGAAAACAGAGAGATCCTTCCTCCTCCTCTTGACGACCTGTGCCATGCCTCGCCTCAGAAGAGCTGCCTTGTCTTCCTGTACAGGTAAGGGGGATTGGGCCTAGGGCGGGTGGGGGCATGGGTTTAGGGCTTTAGACAGTTTTTTTTTTGGGGGGGGGGTTAATTTCCGTGGGGTGGGTCCGGTTTCAGTGCTCGGGGCAGGGGCTGGATAATTGTTTTAATGGCTGGGGGGCGGGGTGGTGGTGGTGGAGGTTGTGCTGAGGTCTATTTTTAGGGTTTAGGGCAGAGGTAGGGTATTTTTAAAAGGGGCTGGGGGGCAGGGAGGGCAACACTGGGGTCTAGTTTTGCTTTGCATTGTGGTACTTATAGTTGTGCTTTTCAAGAGTTCCTCAGTGATGCAGAAGGGTGCCTACCCAAGACAGGACAGTTCGGGAGCTCTGCTGGCGGGTGCTGGCTGTGTGTGGTGGGGGAGCTCTGCGGGGGAAGGGGGTCGGGAGTACACGTATCTATTCCCGGAGCGTCCCAAGGAAGGGCAGTGAGTGCCACAAGCCAAGGCACAAACCGTGGGTAGGGAAGTGGCAATCTGACTAGAAACAGAACCGGGAGACGAGGGCAGAGAGTAAACAAAGGTAAACTGGTGACCTTATAAAGTGCGTGTATGTGCGTGTGTGGCAGCGACCGTAGAGAATATAAATACAACGTGCTTTTGTGTTGGGCGTTTTTCTGACTTATATGTCGACGGCACTAAACCTCCTGAGCAGTAGACAGACCCGTTGAAGAGTCCACGCGCCCCTCCTGCCCCCGAGTCCACACCCCTCCTGCCCCTGAGTCCACACCTCTCCTGCCCCGTCTTCCTTAAAGAGCCCCGCTTCATCTCAGACACATGGTACCAGTGCAAACGGGGGTAATCCGGGTCACCAGTGGTTTAAGTGCGATAAAAATAAGTGGGGGTCCTTGAAACGGGCAGAGCTTTATCATTAAAGACGTAGTTTAACTATATATATTTACATTCCTATAGCGTGCAACTGTACCCACACATTTGCATAGACTCACAACTGCGACTGGCATATGTGATCATTGCTCTGTGTGCTTTCTTAAGATGCCCTGGATTGGATGAGCACGCATTCTGAGCACCTTTTTGACAGACCCTGAGAGAAACTGGCACTGCCTTCAGCCAGAACTCGCATGCACCCTGTTGTTAACACCTGGGTGGCACTCCGTTCGAATTATGCACCAGCAAGAGTACTGTGTCGCCTGAAAAGAAATGTACCACAGCATCTTGGAAAACCAAAGACTCGCACGTTTGTGACCTCCATTGTTCAAAAAGCGAACAGTGGTTTTGCATGAAGAGTGCAGGACATGAATACAGGGCCCGAAAGAGACTCGTTTCAAAGTCCATTTTAAAATACTACCGGGTCTGAGACCCGGAGCGACCCGGCCCACTTAAAGCCCCGCGTGTCCAGTGTGTTGTTACTTGTTTAACGGGATAGAAGAGGCGAGGATTGCTCCACTTTACAATACAGAAAAGACGAGGGCAGAAAGGCAGAAACGTAAAGCACGACCGTGAACCCTCTATACATGCCTACAGTTCGTTCATCGCTTACGCAGCGGCTCACCCATGAGCGATGACCACTAAACCAAGACGGTCCAGTTTGTGCATAAGGATCCATCCTGGGTTTGCATTCTTTTGCTGCATAACTGATTTGCCTCAAAGCCCCTCTTTCGATAATCGTCGGAAAGGTTTTCTTCGTAATAGTACTAGTCGTGGAATCCGTGTGCAGCAGGCACTGGAATGTTGCAACATTATGGTTTGACGCCATTCCCTATATATTGCAAATATGAATAAGCATTGGCATAGCCAGTAGGTCTCGCCTTTGGGACCTTATAAGTGTTTAGCCATGCAACAGTTGTTGTTGCACCAAGAATATTGTGCTGCATAACTAAATACTTAGAAGGTCCCAAAAGCGAGACCTATTGGCTATGCCAATGCTTTTTTCTAGAGGGTCTTAAAACGTACTGCCAGTGTGCAAGTATGCAGAGACGAGGGATGTGTGCTATGTTAAAGGGCACTGTCGCGGAGACCTGGTATGAGTTTCTCTTTTATTCTCAAAGGAACTCTCACTTTGGCTGTGCAATGCAGAGGTTGGGTATAAATATTTTCATCATGATCTGGTTTGAGAGGTCCCGACTGTGGTTCCAATACTCTGGACCACTGAGGATCCTTCCCAACAGGGCTGCACCCGACTACATCCTGGCATGTAATTTGGACTTCTATCCAACCATTCCCCAACAAATGACACACTGGACAGGCTGTCGGAGATCCTGATCATTAGAATACAAGATAATGTAAATGAGTATCAGGATAGTGCCTATACCCAGAAAGATATCTTATGCTACGAATTTAGGATAGACAGCCGAAGGCATAATTCAAAGTATGCAGCTTTATTTCTGGGAATTGAAGCGCCCCCCCCCTCCTTGTGTTTCTATTGCCAGTGTTGAAACAGGGTTATGTAGTCCGCCATTTGTCATATTACCCTCGTCTGCCTGGGTGTCCATTTATTTGAGGTCTTGTTCATGTGTTCCCAAACCTCTGCTCGGGAAGGCTCCAGGGAATGACCTGCGGCCTTCCTACTCACTGATCCTAATTGTTCCATTTAACTGAACAGCCCAGAGTTGCAGAGGAAGAGTTGGAAACCAGGGGACTGCTCCGGTTTGAAGATATCAGTATAGAGAGAGACTCTTAAGGATGTTATGGGACCAACCCTACCAATATCCTATCACGTCAGCAGCATGGCCTAGGCTGTCTGTTCACTAGACCTTTCTCTAGGAAAGACTCTTGTGAGTAACTAAGATTATCCAAGACCTGAATCCAATATGCCTGTCATGGCCTGCATGAAACCTTAAGAGATGATAGAAGAACTATTTTACATCCTGCGTGGGAGAACTATAGGCTAAAGCTCAATAGGAAAAAGCATGCTACATAAAAAATGCAATCTTAGAAAAAATATAATCAGTGTATTCTGGTTTTGGCAGAAGGTTTGGAATGTTGGCAGAAAACACTCAAGCTGCAACACAGAAAAAAAATGTTTACCTTTAATACACAAAAAACAATAAAAACGTGTTAGGATAAATGAGGAAGCTGTGTGTGGCAACCAGAGCTCATCTGTTCTAAGAACAATCGCCTTTCCACCTGAGTTGCAACAGGATACTTCATCTCCATGCAGCATTTAACATTAGAGCTCGATTAGTTGCAGTTAACATGGTTCAACTCCTAGTTCCCTCACCTGCCACAACCCAGAAGACTGGGACATGAGCACTGGCTATATGTTGTTGAGGACTGCCTTATTACCACAAGCCAAGAATCGCCCAATAAACAAGCATTTGCAATGCAATAGGTCTCGCAGTTACGCGAGTTTGAGCTATTGGCATTAGAAATGACGATGCCTTTTATTTATGTTTTAAAAACCAAAACGTAAATAAAAGGCATTGTCATTTACAATGCGAATAGCTCAAACTTGTGTAAATGCGAGACCTATTGCATTGCAAATGCTTGTTTATGTATGCTGTGGAAATTCCCCTAGCTCGGCAGATTTTTGTGCTCCCAGATATGATTGATCTACATTCCGCCTGTTCTGCTGATTGTTGGCATGCTCTCTCACCACAAAGGGGAAGTGAGAGGAGTAATAGGAGGGGAATTTGTTCGGTCGCTTAGAGTTATGTTGTGAACCCTCTCAAACCTGTGCGCTTTTAGGGATTGACAAACATTTTGTATGGCCATCCCGCCCTGGAAAGTTACTCCTGTGTTGAGCTTGCGGCCCTTGATCAATTCTGCTTCTGTCTTTCCTGCTGGCTGGACATTAGCTACAGCCACCCCAACCGATACATTCTTGGCTTCTAAGTATTGTTTCGGGTGTAATATTTGCATTTTATTAGTGATAGATTTGTTCTCTGATTCACGCTAGTTTGGCTAACACATATCCTAGCTATCGTTTGTGCAGCAGGTGTAATCAGTGCTTAATTTGAGCCAGTGGTTGAAGGTGGAGCCCACTGGCACTCATTTTTAGGGACCTGCCCTTAGTTTTCTTCATTAGACTTTGGCCTTCAGCAAGAGTGAAAACGCACCAGAGGTAAAGAAGGAGGAAGTAGAAAACGGAAAACGCAGTGACAGCTGGAGAAAGCAGGGTGAGATAAAAGGGCAGGGAGTGTTTGGTAGTGAATGAAAATTTGCCTGGCCCTAGTGAAGGTAAGTTTCAATTCTATTAATGACCCAGAGGCGAGGATTATGCTTTTTTCCTTCTTCGCTTTAATGTAATTTAAAAATACAGCAACCATTAAAACACAACTACATTTCCCATAAACACCAGAGAAAGCTACAGCAAAAAATGTTTGAGTCCTTTCTCAATGTCCTTGGCTATGCTCCCATAAAATCCACTGATCCTTCCTGTTCCTCCTCTTTCTTTGCGCAAATCATGCCATCTTTTTTCCATCATGTGTCCTGTTTTGACCCATCGTTTCCCTCAAAGACATCGTGCGTCAGTAATTGGAAAGAAAATACCCAGCTTGTCATACAGCATTACCAACAATCAGTTCAGATACCTTGAAATAATTAAACATCGCAAACAATTTCATAGTACATGTAATTAAAGAAAAACAGACTACTTACTCCCTTACGGGCAGGTCTGCATCCCTCCTGGTTGCTGGGTGGGATAATCCTCACCTCCGTGTCCTTAATAGAATTGAAACTTGCTTTCACTAGATCTAGGCAAATTTTCATTTTATGTCCGGACCGGAGGCGAGGAGTATGCTCCTTCATAGATTACTTACCACCACTTGCGCTACATTCAGCACCGGTTTAAAATAAAGCCTCTTAAATGTGAGTCCGAAGACCAGTCAGCTGCCCTCATGAGGTCTTCCAATCGTGCACCCAAAGTAAATGCTTTTGACGCCATTGCTCCCCATGCTGAATGCGCCCTGAAGGCCTTTGTGTCGATACCCGCCTCTTGCATTACCAACCTAACCCAGTGGGCTATCGTGGGTGAAGAGACGGCCTTGAACGGCTTTCTGAGTTCAGTCAGGAGTTGTCGTTCGCCTGACGGGCGCACTTCCTCCGTTATCTCTTCGTAGGCCCCCAAGTCATTTCACCACACAGAGCTTAGGGGAAACAGCGAAGGCTGGATATGAGATCGAGCGGGTATTAAACTTGGTACGCCTACTTAACGTAAAAGTTACTCCATCAGGAGAAAACTAGCCATGATATCCAAGGCACACACGTCTGAAACCCTTCTGCTTGAGATGAGGCACAGTAGCATTGCCAGTTTTGCTGAAATTTTTCCAAGACAGGAACTGGTTTGGTTGCCACGATTGACTGGTACGCCAATCCCTCTTCTGCTAGACTTGCAAGGAAATTGTGGACATGAATTGTATTGGATCCCACAGGATCCACTTCCCTTCGCAAACACCAGAATACCCATCTTGTTCATGAGGATCGATAATGCTTCAACGTGCTGTCAGCCAGGCTCTGGAACACAGGAACTCAGCGTGGCCTGAAAGACAAGGGAGTCTCCACCTCTGTCTGTAATTCGCCACGCCATGAGGTGTAACAAGCCTTCCTCCACCAAATGGTGAGGCTCGATGTCCGGATACATCAAAATGCAAAGTGGAAAGTGAGGGAGTCGGATTGGAGAAGCCCAGGAAAGTTCCAGTAGAACCATAAACCACACTTGCGACCTCCAAAGCGGCGTTATCAACACCACAATCACCCTCTGCCTGCGAACCACGGCCGCTTCCCGGTTGATCATTGCGAATTTTGGGGAAAGGCGTAACCCCTCTCTCGGCTCCAGTCCTGGAGAAAAGCGTCCGTCGCCTCTACCAGCGGGACCAGCCTCCAATTGAAGAACCGTGGCAGCTGGTGCTCAAGGCGGCACGCAAACAGGTCGATCAAAAAAGGACCCCACCTGTCAGAAAATTTGAGGGTCCAGCTTCCAGATGCTGGCATCTCACAGGTGAAGAGAGTGCCAGTCCGCCACCTGATTGTCCCAGCCGGGGAGGCCATTACTGACACTTGGTTGTCGAGGCAAAAATTCCAGAAATCCTTGGCCATGTTCGCCAGGGTGCGGGATTTAGTACCCTCCAGATGATTGACATAACTCATTGCTGAGACGTGGTCCATCTTTAACAGCACGGAGAACTGCATCCAATCCTTGGTCTAGAATCGGACCACAAACAAACCTGTCAAGAGCTCCAGGCAATTTATGTGAAGGTGCTGCTCTTGAGGAGACTATTTTCCACCGGTGGAATAATCCCTACACCGGGCGCCCCAGCCTGATCTGCTGACGTCTGTCTCTATCACCAAGTCGGGATCGGAATCAAAAATAGCTCTCCCGTTCAAGGCCTCCATGTGAGCTTGCCACCACTCCAGCTCCTCTCTTACCTCCTCCATCAACGGAACCATTTGCGAGTACTTGAGGCCCCTCCTTAATGGTGCGCTTTCGGGTGTGGAAAGGCCCGCTAGCGCAGCGGGCCGGTAAAGATCGCTTGTATCGAGGAGGAGAGTAGACCCACCAGGGGCGCAATCTGCCTCCGTGAAGTACGCTGTTTGGCTAAGTCTGGCGAATCTCGTGATGTATCTACGCGACCTTCTGAGAGGGAAGACTCAAGGATGAAGAGGCGGGGTCTATGAAGAAAACCAGAAAGACCGCCTTTTGCATCAGGGTAAGGAGAGACTTCTGCTCGCTTATCACGAACCCTAAGCCTTGCAACAGGTCTACTGCCTCCTGAAGATGTGCCCTCAGCCTCGAGGGGCACTGCGCTAGGATGAGCATATCGTCCAAATAGATAAGCCGATTCTCCTGGGGCCGCAAGAACTCCACCGCTAGTTTGAGGACCTGGGTGAAGCACCAAGGGGCTGACGAGAGGCCGATAGGCAGAGTTAGAAACTTGTAGGCATAACCGCGTCAAAGAAATTGGAGGGAATGGCGGTACGCATCCTTCAGGTCCAGCCGCACCATCCAATCGGATGGAAGCATCACGTCCCTGAGAAAATGGATACCCTCCATCTTTAGTGGCGATATACCAGCCACTCGTTGAAGTGCCTGAGGTTGATCACCGGCCTCCGTCCCCCATCGGCCTTGTCGACCGAGAAGAGGTTGCTGAGAAAACCCTCTGGTTGTACCACGGTTCGTCAGTCTGCCCCCTTCTGAAGCAGAGCAGACACCTCTTCATCTATTATAGTTACGTCGGGGCGTAAAAGGAAATGGGGCAGGAGTATTGATGGAGGGAACCATAACTCTATTTGGAATCTCTGGACTGTCTGCATGACCCATGCGTCTGATGTAATGGCCGCCCAAACCGGGAGGAACAAAGCCAACCACTCCCCCACCTTCAGCTGCGCTGAGGGATTAACGCTCACTGTTCGAATTGCTGTTGTTGCCACGGCCTTTGAAGTGCTGCCCTCTTGTTGGGTAAAAGTTGTTGAATCGTGGTTTATCCTGATACTGCCTGCGCCCGGAGCCTTTTCCCCCTTGCATGGGGGGGATGAAGAGAAGCGGCCAGTCGAGCAGCCCCTGCCACGACCGACCCCTTGGAAAACCTGGGGGTTGAAGACCCTCTTAATATTTGTCCGCGATTTGTCAAGTGACGTAAACGTCACCACAAACTTTCCCAATTCTTTAACAAATGGGTCTCCAAATAATCCCCCTTGCGCAACCGTTCCTGCCTCCGAAGTGGCCAGGTCCCCCAATTTGGGGTCCACCTTGATCATCTAGGAGCTGTGACGCTCCGCTGATATGGCGCAGTTCGCATTCCCCATAAAACAGATGGCGCGCTGCGCCCAACCAGAGAGTATGTAAGGGGCAATAAGGGAACCGGACACCTGGGCTTCCTCGGCCATGTCCAAAATCTTGGTCATCGGGCCAATAGCATTCAGGAGCTTATCCTGGCAAGCCTGCCAGGCCCTGTCAATTCCCTTCTTAGGGTCCTTGATTATCTTTGTCAGGAAGGTGGCCATCTTCGCATCTATATCCGGATCCGGTGTGATTGCAAACTTCCCTTCTAAGCTGGACTGTGGACATTCTACCCTCAGCCAGCTGCGGGCTTCATTCTTTAGTGGCTTCCTGAGACGGGCTGCCATATACTTGGCTACTTTTTCAACTGGTGCCCTCTCAGCTGACCGCAGATGGACAATGTCATCTGGGTTCAGCGTATCTGAAATGCCCTCCTGGGGGGCCTCCTGATAGCACGTTGGCCGCCAAGATCTAGAGGAACCCGCTTCCTCCCCGGACTCTTCCGAGGAGTCCCCATCCTGGGGCTGAAGTGAATCTGGGGGGTGGGGGTATTTGACTCTGGAGTGGCATGGCTCTGAGGGGTTCCGGAGGTGAAGTCTTGGCCAGGAAAGCCTGCTTAAGACTCACAAATGTGTCCTTGTCTTTCCCCTCCTCACACTACTTCTTGGGGGGTGGTGAACCTTCACCGGTGTCCTGCTGAGGGACCTTATCGGGGTGGGGGCAGGGACAGAACAAGAATCAAACTGTACAATCTTTGCACAATCCTGCGCTTTTTTCTCCGACAGTCTCTGCTCCATAGTGGGCCATCAGGTTGTTTACTGCTCTGTATATGGAGGTGTCAATGGCCTAAAAGTTGTCATCCCATTGGAGGTAGGCCATGGAGGCCTCCTGCTTGTATGTCTCATGCTCCATAGTACGGGAAGGAGGGTAGCTCCTAACTTGAATAAGGGAAGCCAAGGTCAAAAAGAGGAGCAGCTAACGCTGGGCGTGAGCATTATGAGCTGAGGGAGTACCTCAGACAAATATGAGTGGCCCAGACGGCACACAATTATGTAGGCGCAAGCCTTGGGACACCCCAAACTCCCTCACTATCCTTAGGGTCTCGCTGCCCAGGAAGGGTTGTCCCCACTTAGGGCACTCTGGCCCAGACAATACTGGCCCCTCAGGGCGTCGATGTAACAGTGCACCGCACCACTATCTGCCCCAGCAGGCGTCTGCTTCAGCAATGCGGGAGACCCAGTTCTTTGCTGGGCGATTACCGGGCAGCCGGGGAGGCACGAGCAGTATCTGGCTGTGCGGAGCATGCTTGAAATTCCCAGATGCGAAGCGCGCACGCCGCGGGCCAGAATGTCACTGTAGCCCCTCAGCGCCCTCTATCGGGCGGCAGACCGCACTGGGGTCGTGTTGGACAATCTCGTCGCGTAAGGAGCGCAGATGCGGTCCCGCGACTAACAGGGAATCTGTTAAGAGAACTGCCGCGCCTCCTTGCACAATCTCACAGCTCTTCCCTCTCAGCTAAAAACTCAATCACCTGACAAATCTAAGGGAGAAAGCAAAAGGTCCACTTAACTGGCTGCCGAGCAGCGAAGAAAGAGGAGGAACAGGAAGAGTCAGAGGATGTTATGGGAGCCTGGCCAAGGACAGTGAAAAAGGACTCAAAAAATGTTTGCTGTTGCTTTCCCTGGTGTTTATGGAAAATGTAGTTGTGTTTTAATGGCTACTGTGGTTTGAAGTTGCATTAAAGCGAGAAAGAAAAAGGCATAATCCTCGCCTCTCACCCTGACATAGAATTAAAGAGGCATGAGGTGGAATCAGGACTACGCAGCCTTGATATTTGGCAAGCTGACGGTCAGTAGGGCTGGCCGCAGACTTCTGAGCAACACTTTGTGCCCTACAATTATTCTTTTACAAACTAAGAACTGGGTGTAGTGGCACTGGGACCCAGTAGTGTAAGGGGCCCACTGCACCCCAATTATGGCTGACTTTTCTATCCCACTTAAGGGCAAGAGTAACCATCTTACATGCTTAACTTAGGGCCATGCCATCCTTAAAGCACCACTGCTCAATCACCTGCGCAATGATGCATTATGAAGCCAATGCTTCCACATCTGCCATGATAATCAGCCTTTTTGGCTTTCTGCACTGTCTGTGAACTACAGGGCTGACAAGACACAAAGGGGATGCAGCACAAAAAGATGGACGGAATGCTGAAACATTCACCCCAGTGACAGATCTGGGACTAATCCATTGTTATTTTGCTTGCCGCGCCATTTTAGTTTGGACCCAGCCATTTGCAAATTAGTCTTGACCCTGCTCCCATAGGGACAGTCCAGTCCGAACTGCCAGGCCTTGTCCTCCCAGGACCCGAAACAAGCATCCTGGGACTGGTTTCGGGGCATCACCCTTCATCAGCCAGGCTAGGTTTAATTCAGTGGCACAGCGAGCACGGAACCCACGTCTGGGCATACCCAGACACACAGGAGCCCTGCAGACACGACATGCTTGTCTGTCATTTGAAAATTGGTATGTGTTCCAAGGATGTGTTTCCCTGGTATCGTACCACAGAAACTGATACCGTTTAAGGGTTTAGCGAGTATCAAGGGCCCCAGAACAAAAGGAACTGCAGAAATCAAGGGGCAACGCCAATTGGGCTCAAAGGGCTTCAGACCCCCTCCCCCAGGGCTCGAGTCGGGGTACTCATTCGGGTGGACGGCGTCCCCCCACTTATTTTACTGGGAGCTCATAACTGGAGCAAATGGAGCCACACATTCACACTTTGAGCCTCGATCTCGCCCCAGAGAGGCCAATCAGGACGCTGCTCACACACTGGCTTCTCTGATGCAATCACATCTAAGGGGTGAGCGAGGGGAGGCAATGAGTCTGATGGTGCAAGCCACCTTCCGTGACGTCACTTCCTGTTGTGAAGTCTGCGTCCCCCCCACTTCTTTTTTAGGTCTCGCCTGACCCAGCGCATGCGCTGGTCTGGCGAGACTTATTGATAGGGCTCCAAAAAGTGCTACCAGGCCAGCCTAGAGCTACAGTGCATGGGTGCGGGCGCCACTTTTACCGCGATTACTTTCACTTTAGCGGCCACACGGCCGCTTTGATGTTTGATCACGATCACTTTCAGTTTTGCGGCCGCACGGCCGCTTGGCATAGCCAATAGGTCTCGCTTTTGCGACCTTATAAGTGTTTAGTTATGCAACTGTTGCATGGTTAAACACTTATAAGGTCCCAAAGGCGAGACCTATTGGCTATGCCAATGCTTGTTTAGGACTTGTGTCCTGAAACCCCTCCCCCCCCCCCCCCCCCCCCCCCCCCCCCGCCCCTCTTTGTGTGGCAGCCCGAGCTGAGACCGCTTCCCAGGCATACACACAGCCGCACCAGAGTTCTTCACAGGTCTTTAAAAGACCATTTTAAACTGAATTCCCGACGCTTCTGCTTCACTTAACTGGGTAAAGAAATATTCCGAGCCTCAATCTTTTTCGGACAGAACCATGGATGTGGGCGAGCTGTTGAACTACCAGGTTAGTTAGGAGGGTGAAAGAGACTTCTGCAGAACAGGCTGCGACTGTCTCTACTCTTGTAGATTTATATAGCACAAACTCGACCCGAAGGTATTGGAACCATCATAAGTGAACCATTGTGTGTGTGTGTGTGTGTGTGTGTGTGTGTGTGTCTGTCTGTCTGTCTGTCTGTCTGTCTCTGAGCGAAGGCCTTGGCTCTTTCTGGGGCACAATAATATATCCTTCACTGTATTCTTCTTTTTTAGCTATTCACTGCAGACAGGCTACAGGCACTTCAATCTACGTGCATCACTTATAAAAACGATTTTCAATGCAAAGTTGAAGATTTCTTTGCTCCTGCCTGTGAAATCTTAGTGTAAATTTATGCAAGATCCCAAAACACAATCAGGGGTCTTGATCTAGCGCCCCGTGGGTCTACTGGAAACTGGTGCACCTCTTTTCCAGACTTAATAGCTCCCCTCATTAAAATTAACCAACTTTTCGCTACTTGGTGATATTAACCTACACCTGGAAGACTCCAAGTGCAGCCAGATTACTTCCTTTATAGAGGATTTACGTGTCCTCAGGTTTTAGCTGCATAACTCTGCGCCTACTCATACAGCGCCATCTTTTAGATCCATTGTTTCCAACATAACGGAGTTGGTTACAGATCCTCCCCTCCCATTATTGTGTCCTGACCATTTTGCTGTACCATTTAAGGTTAGTATCCTAAACAGTCCTTTAACAACACAACCCATACTCTTTTCTAGATCCAGGAACTGGTCAAAATTGAAAATTTTAGCCCTTGTGAGAATCTTAATAGCACTCAACCTATTTTAAAACGAGCGGCTGACCTGGCTGACAAAAGGCTTATGGAGACCGTGGAGAAAACTAAACCAGCCGCCGATTAATGCTTTGGCCGGTGTCACCTGCCAGCTCCTTGGTTCAATGACCAGCTCAGACAGGAGACAAACCAGTGTTAAGTCTTTAAAAGACTATGGTGAAAGACTTATATGGAGGAGGCTAAAACTAATTACAAAGTTGCAACAAAAAAAATATCATACACTCTGCAATTCATCTTGTGCAGAGTTTTACTCTGATAAGATCTTAAGTACCCAAAATTGTTGTACAATGCTTTTAGGGTGGTACAGGAACTTTTCTAGTAACTTACCCCTTACACTTCCCCTCTCTCAGACTCAATGTGAGGATCTATCTCACTTCTTCACCCTCAAAATGAATAATATCTTTGACCAACTGGCAAGGGATTGCACAATTGGAGAACATATGGCAGAAGCTGTAGATGCTGATATGTGTAACCCTATACTAGCTGATGATGATATTCTGGTTAATCCTGCAACCACTACTAGAATAGGGACATGGCCTCCTTTAGAAATTGCTATCTTTTAGACAATATTACAGTTGATCAAATCAGGATCCCCAATGGATCCTTTACCTCCTTGCAAGCTTGAGTTACTGGACACCAGTTTGTTGTTAATGATAATGGATCTTCTCCATTGCTCCCTACGTGTGGTTATGTTCCTTTGAGGGGGAAAAACGCAATGTAAAAAAAAAATGCTAACTTGGATCCAACCATATCTGCCAAATGTTTGCCCTATTACCTGGTTACCCATAGTCTCCAACATTTTGGAGAAACACGTTAATGTACAGCTCACATTATTTGTGGAGGCTCAAAAATATTTGCACCCCTTCCAATTGGGCTTTAGGGTTAGAACACAGTACAGAGTCCACCCTTCTGGGCGTAAGTGAGCAGCTGAGGCAACGCCTTGATGAGATTGTAACAGCTGCGCTTAATCTATTAGATCCTAGCGCAGATTTTGATAGTTATTCACTCCATCCTGGCGGACAGATTGTTGTCCCTGAGTCTGGAAGGCTCAGCACTGGTGTGGCTTGTATTTTTCTTAAAAGATCGTATGTTTCAAGAAAAGAAACTTGGACCCGCTGAACCCTGACAACTACAGACCCATTACAAATGGACCTTTCCTGGGCAAACTGATAGAGCAGTGTTTGGCCAGATGTCACAATTCATTGAAGAGAATGAAATACTTTCAGACTTCTAAACCGGTTTCCGTCCGGGAAGAGGCACAGAATCTACCCTCCTTGCCGTCTGGGATGATCTGAAGAACACCGTAGACCGCAACGGGGTTGCTGCGCTTCTCCTCTTGGACCTCTCGGCTGCCTTTGACACGGTTGACCATGACACTGAAACAAAGACACTATGAAGCCGGCATAGAGGGGACTGCTCTAGACTGGATCGTGTCCTACCTTTGAAACAGAAGTAACGTCATCCATACCTCACCTTTCTCATCCAAACCATAATCCACAAAAGCAGGGGTCCCTCAAGGCTCTATCATCTCGCCCATGCTTTTCAACATCTACATTAAGTCATTACCGGTACTGATCAATCAATTTCCCCTCACGTGCTATAACTATGCAGATCACACACAAATACTCCATCAACTGGAATGCCCCAAAGACATTGGAAACTCCCCAATTTTCAGTTGTCTCACAGCCGTGGATCAGTGGATGACTTGGTGCCACCTCAAATTGAATGCTTCCAAAACGGAAATACTCACGTGTGGCGATTGAAAACATTATGATCCGCTTGCCGCCTGGCCTGATGAACTGGGATCACCACATAAAGTATCGAAGGAAGTAAGAAACCCCGGAATGACCATGGACTCCGAGCTATCGATGCATGCCCAAGTGAACAAACTAGCAAGATCAAGCTTTGTTACTATAAAACCACTGCAACTAATTTTCCCTCATTAGGGATTTCCACACAAGGTCCAAGCTACCATCTCCCTTGTTCTGTCAAAACTTGGATACACTGTTAGCCTCTACTACGGATCACCTTTAATGACCACGAAAAGACTACAATGGATTTAGAACTCAGCTGCCAGACTACTCTTGCATATCAAACCGCGAGACCACATCTAACCTGCCTTGACAGCCCCGCATTTGTTACTGATTGCCAGAAGATCCACGTTCAAGCTGCTTTGTATCACCCACAAAGCAATACATGGAATGGGACTTCTCTTCATTGGGAATAAATCACCAAACACATTCAACAAAGGAACCTCTACTCTAAAATGGCACCTCGCCTCAAAATCCCAAGATACAAGAAAAAAACCATGGGTGGCACATCCTTCTCTGTTCAAGCAGCTAAACCATGGTACTCTTTACCCCCAAACAGAAGATCCACGGACAGCCACCTTATCTTCAGAAAACTACTCAAGAATTGGCTCTTCCCTGCATAAGCACCATACGCAAACAGAAATTTACAGCAGATCCATACTTATGGATCTATATATTTATCACTTTCTTCTGATTCAGCATATCCAGTGCACTACCCTATTTCTCACCCTATACTTCTTTCAATATATCTTCTAACCCAACTTTCTGACTCATCTCAAACCTCTTTCTACTACTCTTTTCAATCCACTACCCTATTTCTCACCCATCCCTTACACATCTATCAATATATCCTCTACACCCACTCTAATTTATCCTAAACTCCATACGACTACTATTATCCCCAAAATAACCCTTTCTAGACTCTCCCTTACTCTACTCTACTCCTCCTTGCATGATCAGACACCTCTTTTACTATACTGATCCCCAAAACAAACCTTTTAACCCCTTCAGTGCCCGCCCCTTTCCCCGCCCAGTGCCGGCCGTTGCATTAGCGGGCGGGGTCTATGACGAGCTGGACTCGTCATGGGCACAGCGCCACCGCGGCCCATGACGAGTCCAGCTCGTCATGGGCACTGAAGGGGTTAAATTCTTCCCTCTGACTCTTCCCCTCCACAACCCCTTTTTACTCATCCAAAAGCCTCCTCCTACTGCTTCGACCTCCCCCAAAAAATTTTTAAAAAACATCTTTCACTCTCCTATCCCTCCACTATCCTTTTCAATCAAAATAACAGACTAACATGTTTCACTTCTCAAATTTTATATTCCATTATACTAATTCACCACTAATCCTTTATGGGTCCCAGAGTAGCATGCTGCTCGCCATTAAAGGGCTTCAACAACCCATCAGGGTTACAAGGGCTATATAAATGCAAACCTTTTCCCTTTTCCACCCCTCCCTAACTCTTCTCAATCCAAATAAATGACTAACATATCAACCACTCAAATTACTTTCATATTTCACTATACTAATTCAGCACTAATCCTTATGGGTTCTAGAGTAGCGTGCTACTCACCAAACAAAGCACTTCAAACCCCTTCAGGGGTAGCAAGCACTATATAAATACAAACCTCTTTCCCGCTTCTATCCTGCCGCTACCCTTCTCAATCCAAATAACTGAATAACCCATCAACCCCTCAAATTACTTCATATTTCACTATACTAATTTTCAACACTAATCCTTTATGGGTTCCGGAGTAGCGTGCTACTCGCCAGAAGAGCGCTTCAACACCCCTTCAGGGGTAACAAGCGCTACATGAATGCAAACCTTTCTCCCCCTTCTATCCCTCTGCTAACCTTCTCTAAAAAAAAAAAAAAAAAAAAGACGCTTCAACACCCCATCCGGGGTAACAAGCGCTATCTAAATACAAACCTTTTTTCCTCTTCTATCCTTCCGCTATCCTTACGAATCCAAATAACTGACTAACCTATCCACCACTTTAATTACTTTCATATTTCACTACACTAACTCAACACTAATCCTTAATGGGTCCCAGAGTAGCGTGCTACTCGCCGAAAAGCGCTTTGACGCCTCGTCCGGGGTAGTAAGCACGATCTAAATGCAATTACAATAAAATACAACTGGCTTGTTAGCCTCTTCGACGCCGATGACGGAACGGTTCCATCATGCACGTCGGTTGGGCTGTGCTTATGACGGAACCGTTCCGTCATGGCCCCGCCCGCGCTCAGAACTTTCAGCACCGCGCGGGAATCCGCGCAGCGCTGAAGAGGTTAATAGGGCTTTGTTGTTTTTTCACCCCTTCTTTGAGCCCCTGCATCTCCACTCTGCCTATTGCTGGAAAAATTACCCCCACCACCCCTCCGAAATGTTCTTTTAGCCCCCTCGAAATTTGGCTCTAGTTGCGCCTCTGGGTCTATGGGCACCTGTAGGCACTGCGGGGCAGGTGCTGAAAGAACCGGCGTCGGCCGCAGCTGTAGAGCCGACTAGGCCCGGGTTTCTAAGCTTCCAGGGGGGAGGCGGGGGTGGGCGCCGCAACCTTTCTGGGTAGTAAATGGCCGGGAAATTACACCAACAAACCCCAGGCCACCACAGTCTCACAACATAAATAGGCACGTGTCATTAATGCTCTCCAGAACCACTACCACCACTTTGTTATACAATTCTGAAATTACGGAAAGAAATGTGTCAGAAAAGCAGTTTAGGACAGCAGTGCATTCACGGAGTTCTGTAATTTGAGGTGTAAATCCGAACAGGTCATTACCCCACCCTGTGGGCTTTTGTGAATCGCCAAGCTGCCGAAATGTATGCAGATAGTACGCGCAAACCAACCCTGTGCTGATTTACACAACACAGACGTGCTCGCTGGAAATAAATAAAACCGACCAAACGCCCAGCCCGTGAATTCACTGCCTGTAAACATTTGTCAGATGTGAATAGATCTTCTGCACTCTTATCCGGCATCCTTTATTTTATTTATTTACATTATCAGTGCCTTAATTGGGAGAAAAAAAGTGCAGGTACTCAGCAAATGAGGCTGCTGGTATGTATGGGGGCGGGGCAAGTGGGTGTGGCTAGGAGACGGAGCTAGTGGCGAACATTTAATGAGATCTACATTAATTCAAAATGTTTCAAGTCTCAAAATATGAGTTTGTGAATAAGACATTGTAAGATCTGGATAACGTGGTTTTTTGGTGTTTGCCGATTAATCCCATTCTCCACTGTACGCCATGTTATTGTGGGACACTTGCACCATTTTTCTCCTCTCTAATATCCTTCATCCCTCGCATTATATCCACTTTAGTGGCAGTCTTTTAACTCTCACATTCGCTCCATTTTAATGACAGTATTGCTTCACCTACTCTTCACCCTGCCCTCTCACTTGCACAAACATGTCCATGTTCACTCTCTCTTCTCACTTGTAAACGCAACATTTTCTTTTCCTCTTGACTATTTAATCTGCTGCATACCTCCTTCACACTTACCTACAGAATCATAGTTAATACTGCCACATATGGAACTACTGCTCTGCACACTCCGCTGAGAGGCCAAGGAGTGGATGTGCATGTTGTCTGAACACCTTTGTGACCCACAGGCAGGCACAATTAGACTCTCACACTTTCTTTATCAAGTCCAAATTCTCCTGATGTCATCACACCAGGAGGATGCACACCATTCTCTCATCTCACTACTCTGCTTATTATGTTCTGACCTTCTATAAATCTTTTTGTTCCCTTCCCTATGTCGCTTATTTTACCCATTTTCTCTTTATCCCCCACTTCTCGCCTCCAATCTGAGCTGGTCCTCCTTTAGAGTGGCAGCCACCTCCAGTGGATATGAATATAGGGCTCCTTATTGCACCCATTTCAAGCCCCTCAAAGCCCTAGGCACACCAGCTTTGGAGGAATCCTTTGCGCACTGGAAAGTTTAAGGCTGTGTAAATAAAGGGTTCCATCTGGCTGGCTTTTCACTGGCATGGCCAGTGCATAGCCAGTACAAACCTGAAAATCACTTAAAGTCGGTATTTTACCGTTTTACCATGACTTACTTAAAACAGAAAATAAAGAAAGCTTTTTAGGTCTCGCCTGCGTGGGCTGCGCACATGTGCTGTCTTGCTGGCGAGTTTTAATGATTTAGAGGGAATTCTGTAAAGGGCTTCAAGCCCCGCCCCTCTTTCCCATTGGTCAGCGTCACGTTTATGCTAAACGGTGGCCAGCCATTGGGAAAGAGCACTGCGTGAGATAGACTTTTCCACTTTTCGGCCGGCCCACTTGGACAGGCTTGTCCGCTTTCCGGCTGAAGTACAAGCTTTCTAATCTTTATGGGGCCATGTGTTTCAAAACACATGGCCCCATAAAGGCAAGAGATCGGCTGAAGCGCGTTCCTTTTTTCACTTTCGCGCTTGATTAATTTTTTTTTTGCAAACTTCTACAGTACGCAGAATGACACTCCTTAGAAAGAGGGAGCGTTTCTGTGTCGACACATCTATCCCGTCGTCTTCCATTAACATGTATGTCAAAAGGCAATTTCAGTGTAATCGCGTACTTTAATAATATACTTTTGGGAGATGGGTCTTTAGTGAATCTGTTGCAGCAGGCTTACACGGCATGACAGTTTTAAAAAAAGCACATAGTGTGTCCCCTGTCCATCTTTTCCCTTTAGAACGTGTTTTCTTCGGCATCCTTGACGGTGCCTCATTTGCACTTCTGTGAGAAGAGGTGGGGAGGGAGGTGGTGATGGTGTGTTGAAGACGTTAACTTTTACACGCTTCTTCTTGTTTCTTGCTTTTTTTCGTGGTGTGGTTGTAAACTTTTGCAAGCCACGAAAAGTTGAACTAGGACGATAATGAAAAGTTTAGTTTCGGAAGCCGTGGTGGTTTTCTGCCCTCCCTCGTGCGTCACAAATGTTGGAGCGTAGAAAGGAGCACAAGGGCTGAAGGCACCGTCACAAGTCCAGGAAGGAGGAGAGAGGCTGCTGCCAGCAGCATCCGAGCCCTGGGCAGGGGAAGGGGGAAGGTGGGCCGAGCTGGACCATGGAGCAGGAGCACCCCTCCCTTCTCCGGTCCACTTTTCATCAGTTTCTGCATCGTGCGTTTTGGTGTCCGGGAGGGGGCTGTTTCATTAACTTCTGCCCCCCCCCTTTTAATTAAGCAGCGGGCGGCTCCTCTTTGCACGGGGTGTGGTTGCTTTTGGGGATGGGGGCTGTGCCGAAGTTTCTGGCCCCCGCTCCTCCTGTGCACCTTGGTGGTGTGGATGCGGCAGGGCCAGCCCGGACTCGTCTCTTAGGAGACTGCGACCTTCATGGTTGCTAAAAGGCGGCCCGGGAAGAGTTCGCTGCTCCCGCAGCAGTTTTCTCTTTCCTCTACGCGGTGCTCCGGGGAGGGAGGGCTCGGCTGCTGAAACTTTTCTCGTTCTTGGAGTTTGCTCTCAGCGGCGGTATCGCTGCTGCAGAGGGCCCGGTTTTGCAGCGTTTCCGGTGGCATCCAGTGGATAACAAGAAGCAACAGGTGAGGAGAGGGAGGAGGAGGCGGCCGCGGGCAGCGAAGTGCTGGGGAGGGGGCGCGGGCAGTGTGATGGGGAGCCGCCGGGCCTGTGCGTACTTCCCTGTAATGGATTAAGTTTCGAGGGGAAGAGGCGCATTGGGGAGCGGTTTGGGGGGTGTAGGGCCCTGGTGAGGTGAAGGTTGTTTCCTGAAAAGGTGGGTGTGCAAGATTCTACTCCCCTATCAACTTTTTTTCCTCCATATTCCCAAACCTCCACATTTTTAATCTAAAAACATACATTAATTTTAAGACCATTGTGCATCAGCTTCCAGAAAACTTTTTTATTACCTAGTCCAGTTTTCTCACCACACGCGGTGAGCAGGAAGGATGCAGGTGGCGATTGCCCCTGACGAGGCTTTATACCCTTTCATCACATACAACTGCAATCTTTTACCTCCCCGTATCTCATCATCCTTGATTGGCTGCAAAAGAGGAGGAGGAGAGAAGTTTTTTTTTTTTTTTTCCTCCTTGCTCAGCGGACCAGGCCTCCTCCCTCCTCCTCCTCCTGGCGGCTCCTCCCTCACTGTGGACGATAGAGATAGGCGAACACAGATCCGGATGAGCAGTTCACATTACACTGCGAAACCATACACACCTCTGAAGGCCAACACCAGCAAAACACCGCACTGGAAACACCGCTCATAACCATCATCTACTTATAGGCACAGAGGGCAGGCCAAAGTAGGCCTCAAACATTGCATAGGATGGAGTTAGAACAATACAGACTTGTGTGTTTTCTCATGTGGTCCAATACTGTACAGTTGTTTCATATGTGTGTGTAACTTGTGTTTAGCAATACATTGTCATCTTAAGTCACAATGAAGCTGATTCAGGACACTGTGTGCAACTATACTAAGACAGATATATTTAGGGCAAATGTATTATTTATTTATAGAGTTTTGTGTGCACCTCATTACACCGTAGTCAAAGCAAAAACATGTTATAAATATGTGGGGGGGGGCAGAATGCATGAGTTAGAAATCCGCTGGTTGTTGGAAGCCGTGTAACGGTGTGTTTATTGAAGGAATCATTTGCTATTTATTGTCCAAAAATGGTAGTTGGTACTTGTGTATAGAGCTGTGTTGCAGACCTGTCTTAAGTATTTTTTTAAAAGTAAATTTGCGTTCTTCTCGGGTTTCTAACAAGGTTGTGTTAATTGAGTTAGGCTTAACAGTGTTGTGTGGCAGGATGTGTTTTACCTTCAATCTAGGTTATGTGAACTGTTGAGCGCAGACAAATTGTTTTATCAATTGTGATTTTTTTTTTTTTTTTTTTGTAGTAATGTTGATGTAGTCAGTTGTTACCCCTCGCTTTCCCCAAAACATGCCTGGCTGTGTTACTAGGGTCACCTGTTTCCCCAAGATCGACAAGGACTTCACATTCCCCAAGTCTCTGCTTGGCAGTATTAGTATACCCCCCCACCTTGCAGTCCGTGATACTAGTGATGATTAAGTGTGTGCAAAGATGCTTGGTTGCTGCAGTTGGTAGGGGGAAGTCTGGGTAGCACGAGGCTTACACAGGCCTGGTTTGTAACCGAGCAACTTCCTCATTTCCTAGGGACTCTGCCAAGCTTCGGCCCTGGTACCAAAGGCTTCAATGAGGCTACTTTCCCATGTGAGGTTGTCGCTTTTCACCCATATGTTTTAAGGTGGATACCCCGACTGCCTGTGTGCTTTCATGTAGTGAACTGGTCGGTTCAGCCATCTTTGCTGAGGGTTGTATATTCTCCTTGAAGGTTCAGTGTTTTCAAAGCTGTGCAGCAGCACACACCCGTCAGTCAACCAGTGAGTCAGGTTACCACTGCAGCTCTTCCAGGGACACACCTCACGAGACCGAACCGTTTTCTGTGGATGCTTTCATACTTTCAGGTTTAATCTTTCTCACAGTTCACCGAAGCAATGTTCGTTTGAAATGTTATATTCTTGCGACATTTACTACATCCTCATCCTTTTTATTAATATTGGTCACCAGGATCCACCAATACAGGCCTGTTTGTATTCAATGTTTTCATCTCGTATTTTGTGTGCAATTTCATTTTTAATGTTTGCCTATGATGGTGACTGTTTTTTTCCTTCGGGAGTGGGTAGTGTGGTGGTAAGTTTGTGCCCCTGTTTCATGCGCAGAGTAAATTGCAGCTGGACAGAGCTGTGAAGTCAAATGGTTGGTAGCTATTGTACCGTGTGAGATCTTCAGCGGTACATGTGGACAGACAGGCTTTTCTACTTGTTGCCATCACTCTACTCAGCCCTAGGACAACTTTTTCATTGTAGAATTTGCAGCTGCTATGTTATGCAAAACTAGCTTAAAAACTAAAGTTTACTTGGTAGCCAAGTGTTCATCAGCAGCACCGACCCTTTCAGTCTCCCATTTACATTTGACAGCACGTATCGCAGTTCTAGTCTGTTTTGGCTGAATTACAGTGAGACAATCAAGAAAAAAACAGATTTGAAACGCACAATGGTGTCAGCAATAGAAGCACAAACAAAAACATTGAACACCTCACAAAGAAATATATGAAACATCAGCCCCTTTTGCAGATATATTCATGAGCCTTATTCAAAGTAGAAAGATCCTTTCCAGTTTTTTAAAGAGTTTCTGACCTGTGTTTTTTTATGCTGTGTTGGAAAGTGAGATTTCTTGTAACATCCTTGAGGTGCATTACTTGGTGTCGACTGCAGATGTCCTTGAAGTGTCCTGCATACGTAGGAGTTAAACCTTCTTCCCTTGGCTGTGTATATGGATGGATGAGTGATTAGCTGGATGGATGAGTGATTAGCTGGATGGATGATTGGTTAGCTGGATGGATGAATGGTTAGCTGGAAGGATGAATGGTTAGCTGGAAGGATGATTGGATGGCTGAGTGAAAGGATGGATAGATGAATGAATGAGTGAAAGGGAGGATGGATGGACTGCAAGGATGGTTGAATGAAGTGAAATGGTGGATGGATGGAGTGAAAGGGTGGATGGATGGATGGATGGATGAATGGCAGAAAGAATGATGAGACCGTGGTTGGTCTCTGGGCGTGCAGTGTTCCGCTACAGGAAAGCTTTAAGCCTATTCAATAGGTTTCGCCTTTAATTAAGTTTAAGCCATTTGCTTTGCTAATGGTATTGTATAGCAAAGCAAATGGCTTTAACTTAATAAAAGGCGAGACCTGTTGCATTTTTAATGCTGGTTAAAAGTTGTGATCGAACTGTGTAGGCTATCCTTCACCGATAAATACGGGGAAAAAGGCCGAACAGCCATTTTAAAACTGAATAAGGGCGAGTTTATATAGAGTCCTATTTTTGAACATCATGAGCAGGCCTTTGCAGAATCTTCAAATATTAACAAAGGTCCGGTATTTGTGTCTCGTTCCTGTCTGGCGCTCAATGGAAGCAGACCCCGCTGCTGGCAATGGAGGCAGACCCCGCTGCTGGCAATGGAGGCAGACCCCGCTGCTGGCAATGGAGGCAGACCCCGCTGCTGGCAATGGAGGCAGACCCCGCTGCTGGCAATGGAGGCAGACCCCGCTGCTGGCTGCCTTACGATGGCCTTCTTAGCTGGGTCCTCTATGTGGCTGCGGTACTGTAGGGTACAAAGACGATCCTCTTCTGTCTCTCTCGCTGGGCTTAGCTAGATATATGTGGTCCTCTTCGTTTGTGGAGGCTTGGGTGCTCAAAGCCGCAGTGGCAAAGAAGGAAGGGTTCGCCATTGGAAACCGCTCCCTTGAAGAGATTCCCTTCCTTCCTGCAACGTCTAGGAACACGCACGTGAGCCACGTTTAATGCAGTAGCTCCTCGCGGAAAATGATCATGAAAGTGTGCACTGTAGTAGGGATGCTGTCCATTCTGGAATGACCATTTCACCGAAAACCAGACATGCCCCAGTGAGTTTTGGGACTCTCCTCAGTCCTGGAGAAGTTCCGGTACTCACCATGAAAAACATTAGAGGTGCCGGCACTTTTAACATACTGTACATTATTTGACATAGCGTGTGCCAGGACTTGTAGTCGATGAGTGCTGTACAACATCCGTTTGGCATGCTGTCTGTTACAGTTAGCGCTCTAGCCTCTGGCTAGAGCGCGACCAGCAATGCGCGACTTGCGCTCACGCCGACTGACGTGAGCGCGCATTTATAAATAAAGGGGCGGGCGAACTGGGGTAGTTCGCGCCCAACGGCAGTACCGGGTCTGTGTGTTATTTACGTGCTGTGCGCACGGGGCCCCGAATAGCACGGCTCGGCCCTCCTCCGCACCCTGCTGCTGAGCAGGGTTATACATTACAACACCGGTGACGAGGGTGGGCCCCTGCACCGATTTTCGTGCAAGGAAGTAGCTGATCGGCACGTCCACCGGCTGGAGGGACAAGGAGGCACACGCCACCGTGCAGCAGACCCTGAAGGGTGAGTCATCCGGCGGTGGGTCAGGGCGGAGCAGCCTGAAAAGACACTGAGGACCAGTGAGAAACAGACTATTTCTGCTGACGCAGCAGGCACGTGGTTTCCGCGCCACTATGAGCGACACGGAACAGAGGGTGCTGCCTCATCACCCCCGTCAGGGGTGCTACCCCCATTCAGTGAAGCCGCTGACCCCACGACTGCCGCGCCGCGATGGCAGACCTGGCTAGGCAGACTGGAAAATTACTTTATCGGATCCAGGTAGACGGATGGTGCGGTGAAAAGGTCCCTCCTCCTACACTACGCTGGGGAAGAAGTGTATCTCCTATTCAAACACCTGCCGAACACGGGGAACCCGGATGACTACTCTGCGGCGGTGGCGGCCCTGAATGCACACTTCGACCCCCAGGTCAATCCAGACTACGAACAATTTAAACTCCGCCAAGCAGCGCGAAGGTGAGTCGGTGGATGCTTTCCACACGAGGCTAAGAGCCCTCGCAGACACCCACCTCGTAGGGGACAGGGCCAAGGAAGAAATCAGGGCACAGCTAATACTGGGAATCCGGAGCAAGACACTACGAGTGTTAATACTCCGTCAACCTAACATCCCGATATGACATCCTAGTCCTAGCCAGGACACATGACCTATCAGCGGCGAGAGCAGAAGAAATGGACCAGGCCCTGGTGAAAGGGACGGACAAGTGCGCTGAGGTGAAGACGGAGAAGACGGTGCGAGCAAAGGAAAGACCACAGAGACCCCGTGACCGGCGACCCCCAGCCCACGCCAAGCAGTGTGGCTACTGCGGGTATGAAAATCACCCAAGCAACGCATGCCCGGCGAGAGGAAAGACATGCACAAACTGTAGCACTGAAAACCATTTTGCGTCGGTCTGCCGGAGGAAGACGCAGAACAGCGGGAATAGACAGGACAGACCGCTGAGGAAGTTGGTGACTCTTCTGATGGTGAGGGGGAAACGTACCTCATATCATTCACCAAAGCCCTAAAGAGCACCAGTCGACCGCAGCCACGATGTGACATACTCATAGCTGGGTCAGAAGTAAACGCAGTGATTGACACGGGTGCCTCCGTAACGGTGATGGGGATACAGCAATACAACCATCTCAGACCAAGACCTGAACTCCGACAATCCAAGGCCAAAATCTACGCTTACGGGAGCGACACGCCACTACCACAAAGGCAAGATGACGGTAGCAGTGCGGTCAGAAAAGTTGGAAATTGTCATTGACCTCCATGTCATTGACCAAGAAGTAGACACACTACTCAGCGGACACGCTGCGGAGGATCTAGGACTGATCGCGTTCCTCCGGAAAGTCCAGGACAAACAAGTCGAAGACCTGCTGGAGACATTCCAAAGCCTATTCTCAGGGCTGGGGAAGATAAAAAGGCCGCCGATACGCCTCCACATCGACTCCCTCAGTAACACCAACAGCCCTCCGACACAGGCGGATACCGTTCCACCTACGCCCGCTAGTAGAGGAAGAACTCCAGAGACTAGAGGAACAGGGAGTAATTGAAAGGGTTACAGGACCCACACCATGGGTATCGCCAATGGTGATCGCCGAGAAACCCCGCCAGCCCGGGAAGATCCGGCTGTGTATCGATATGCGCCTCCCAAACAAGGCCATCAAGCGGGAGAGGCATATCACACCGACCATGGATGATATCGTATCTGATTTAAACGGAGCCCGATGGTTCTCAAAATTGGACTTAAACGCTGGATACCACCAGCTCACCTTAGCAAAAGAGAGCCGGTACATCACCACTTTCAGTACGCATCTGGGGCTGAGACGATACAAACGGGTGAATTTCGGAATCTCATCAGCAGCAGAGATTTTCCAAAACACCATCAAATATATCCTGCTCGGCCTGCCTGGCGTTTTAAACGTGAGCGACGATATCCTAATATATTCCAAGACGGTGGAGGAACACTACAGACACGTCCGGGCCACACTGTCAAGTCTGCAGGAACATGGTGTCACCCTACACCGAGAGAAGTGCCAGCTATTTCAGCAAACAGCAAACAATCGAGTTCTTCGGCTACGTCTTCACCAAGGAAGGCATCCAAGTGGACACCCAGAAATCACACGCCATCCAAGCAGCCGCAGCCCCAACATCGGTGGCGGAGGTCCGCAATCTTCTGGGAATGGCCACTTCCTGTGGACGAATTATTCCGAATTTGGCTACCCTCGCTGAACCTCTCGGGCACCTCACCAAGACAGACGTGATGTGGCAGTGGACAGTCACAGAAGAGACTGCATTTCAAGCGGTCAAGGAAGCTCTTTTGGACCAGACCACACTGGTCTACTTCGACCCGAGTAAGAAAACCGAGATACTAGTGGACGCCAGCCCTGTAGGGCTAGGGGCGGTCCTGACGCAAGAACAAGGACCAGGACAGTGGGCAGCGCTAGCGTACACCAGTAAGGCCCTAACAGACACGGAGAAACGCTACTCACAGATCGAGCGTGAAGCCCTGGCGATCCGATGGAGCTGCCGTCACAGTAGTGACAGACCATCAACCGCTAGTACCACTCCTCCGGGTGACAGCGCTCCACCCGCCCCCACGGATAGAGCGATGGGCCATCAACCTTCAACAGTACCACCTAAGCGTGATATACAGGCCAGGATCCAGAAACCCAGCGGACTTCCTATCCCGGCACCCCGAGACCGGTAGCAAGCAGACGCCAATGGACGAAGAAGAAGAGGCCGAAGGTCATCTGGACATGGTGGCCGCCCTGGCGTGTCCCCATGCATTGACGCTAGACGAAATCTTGGAGGCAGCCGGACAAGACCCAGTAATGGTCAAGATCAAAGACACAATCCTAGAAGGAACCTGGCAGCAATTCCTACAAACAGCCAACTCATGGACCAGCGAAGATAGAAATGATCTCCAACACATGTGGAGGGTACGACATGAGCTGAGTGTGACCAGAGGGGGAATCATCCTACGAGGCTCCAGAATTGTTGTTCCGGCCGCCCTCAGGACAAGAGTAACGCAGCTGGCACACAAAGGACATCAAGGAACTGAAAAGATGAAAGCTCGAATGAGGGAGAAAGTCTGGTTTCCGAGCATGGACGAGTACGTAGAGAACGCAGTTCGCAGCTGCCAGCCATGCCAGATAACCAGCCGAGCCCAGCCACCAGCTCCCATCCTAACTGAGGAGCATGGCCGATGCCCGTGGAAGAAAATCAGTGTGGATTTCGGGAGCTTGCCCGACGGGCGAGTCACGTTAGTGATTATCGACATCTACTCGAAGTACCCGATAGCCAAAACATTGCCATCCACTGCCTTCACACACGTAGGCCCAGCACTGGAAAAGGTGTTTGGAATGTTCGGGTGCCCAGAGGAACTGCGGAGTGACAATGGGCCCCCGTTCCAAGGACACGAATTCGAAGAATTTTTAAAATCACACGGTATCCGCCATCGGCGCATCACCCCTCAGTGGCCACAAGCCAATGGAGAGGTAGAGCGGCTCATGCGCACCCTCCATAAAGCACTGCGCATCGCTGTGTCCGAACAATTAGACCCTGAGCGAGAATTACAGCGATTTTCTGGGGGAGTATCGCAGCACCCCTCACTGCTCAACCTGTCAAGCACCATGGGCCTTGATGTTCAATGGAACTCGCAGATATGGGCTACCAGTCGCCCCAGGATGGACAGCCCCGCCCTTCGACGAGGAGAGGGTGTTCCAGAGGCGCCAAGAGCGAAATCATAGTCAGCAAGGCGCGAAGAGCTGCGCCCACAGAGATCCAAGCAGGAGATCTAGTAATTCTTAGAGAACGACCCGGGGCAAAATTCAAGACAAGGTACGAAAAGGGCCACTGGAGAGTGCTCGACCGGCGAGGAACCATGGTGACAGCACGACGAGGAGGAGAACTGGTCACCCGAAACATATCGTGGTTGAAGGTGGTGAGGAGCCCCGCTGACCACCATGGAACAACTGAGGTCGAAGAAGAACACGACCCCGGGGCCCTCCCAGCCAGCATGCCCACCCCCTCCCCCAGGGTAGACCCGAGTGATGCCGGGCGCCCGGTTGGTGAACCAGGGCAAAGGGCAACACCCACAACCCAAACCCCGGCCTCTCGGGGGACCTCGAGGTATGCGCTCAGAGAGAACCCCAGGCCCAGCAGCCGGTTGAGAGACTTTGCGTGCCAAGTAAGTGACGCCGCTAAATAATGTTTGAACTGTTGTCAAGGACCAAGTTATAGAGGGATGTTACAGTTAGCGCTCTAGCCTCTGGCTAGAGCGCGACGAGCAATGCGTGACTTGCGCTCACGTCGACTGACGTGAGCGCGCATATATAAATAAAGGGGCCCCAAATAGCACGGCTCGGCCCTTCCCCGCACCCTGCTACTGAGCAGGGTTATACATTACAACACTGTCCATCAAGGCATCTGTTTACATTGGACCTTTAGTGAATGCGTTACAGCATCAGCTCGGCCGAGGCACGAGGGGTCACAAGGAAGACGCTTCGGTACTCACCAGTGTCCAGTTTAAATCACTTTCATCTGAAAAGCAGGGGTGATAAGAAGCGCTCTACAAATCTACTGATTGATTGATCTCAAGAAAAAGCCATGGAACTATAGTGTGGGACAAATAACGTGCTATAATCTAAAGTAGTGGAGTAATAGGGAATCAAAAACATGTTAGACCCTTTAAAGCGAAAGCTAAGAGCACATACAATTAGTGTGTGTGAACTGCCCGAAGAGGGATTTTATTCGCGCGCTCCTGCACCAAGATATTGGGAGCCAGGGGTCACCAGCACGCCCCCTACCTCCCTGGTGGCCAAGGGCGGGCAGATGCTGTCACACACTCACTAAATGTCCGGACTGTGGCCTCTCTTGGCTTGAATGCTTTCAGTGATTAGCAAATGTCTGGACGTGTATTGCCATGTTGTTCAATTAAAATCGACCCTGCAGCCCTAGTCAGTGGACATGCGCCTTGCACCAGCTGTCTCCCGTGGAAATCAATAGAGTTAAAAGCAGTGAACGGAAGAGAGCTTTTTGACAGCTGTTTCCCATAAAAGTCCATACAGATCGATCGATGGGGAATGTGAAAAAGGCCTTCCTCTTTAGCATGTAGTCCTCCCCTTTACACTGTGTTTGGGGTCTATGACGCAATCTTCTGTGTTGGGCCGCTGTAGTTTTTGTAGGCTAGTGGTAGAGGATGTTGTACTCTGGTACCTGCAGAGTGTGTAAGGGAGAGGGCAGGGATAGCTATCCGGGGACTCCCAATCACCATATCCAGATACCCTACTCTACCTGTACACAAATGAGGCCGTAGAGGTGGTAACATAGACTTGGACCGCTGTGATATACGAGTAATGGCCCAGACGTGGCAGCTAGGGGACAGTCTCAGCACCACCAAACTACTCCCTGAAAAGGAAAAAGCAGACTTACGACGATTGAAAGTGTAGCTTTACAAAAGGCCTATGAACCAGCAGGCAGTGTAACCAGCCTCTGCGACCAGGCGAGAATGAAGGTTCAGGCCTGTAACTTATGCTAGATGACCTGTTAAAGGAGGGATAGGTGGGATGCTGAGGAGGAGACTAACTGGAAAGAACTGGCCAGAAAGAGGCCAGCAGGCTCACTGGAGACCAGAGAGGCCAAAGAGTAATCGTCAGTGAGGACAGGACAAAGGAGAGCGGTCAGGGGGGATAGATATGAGGGACGTGGAGAGGGCGCAATAATATAGCAAAAAAGTTTTCAGTGAAGAACAATTAGACTAAAGTCACATTCTGGAGGACAAAAGAGAGGGAGCCCAAACTGGAGATGGAGAAAAGCCAGAAAACAGGGCAGATGAGTAAAAGGTCAGGTAAGTTGACCGCTGCTCCATAGGACAAGAAAAACTGTAGCCATTATTTGTTTGACGTGAACAACCTAGTAAGGTTGAAGGAAGAAGAGCAATATTTTACCTTCTCAAATCTCTAGTGGAGCAGCACCCCCTCCTGATGCGGAGAGGTGATAGTCCCTGCGTATTACTCTACAATATGCGTATGTCTGGTAGCACCAATGCTTGCAGTACACCCTTATTTGCCAGGCACCTTAGTTCATATTCACGGCATTCAACCCTTTCAAAGGTGGAATGAGGTGGGATAGTCCTTTTAACAGTTTTTTAAATGCAATTATGCAAAAATATAAAATAAAGGGGTGGCCAAGCAGTTTAGGTGCACGAGCCTTCCTTTTTAGCTTTGTACGTTAAGCAAAAAGTGTTCGCTTGTGACGCAAGAGAGCTAGTTTACATAGTAGGTTCTGTTTTGTTGCGGGGCAAACATTATTTCTCAGATTGCACCACCACGTCAGATAAGTGATGTAATCATTTCTAATTTGGCAATTTAATCTGGTGACGGGAGTATATTTTACATGATGGGTACTGTACAACTTCATTTACAGCGGAGTTATTATCCCGTCAAGCAGTCTATCTTATATTTTGCTAAGTTGACCAAGAACAGGAAGAAACTGTAGCATTCTAGTTGTAAATTATATTTTAATTTGTTGATTTTATTTTATAGCCCGCATTGATAGCTCAAAGGGCATCCTAGAGCTTTAACCACTTGGCTACTAAGCTCTGTCCCCCTAAAATGCAGAGCCCTGTTTTTTTGATATTCTGTGCACTTTGCGATTAAGCTTTCATTTTTTCCACATAAGGTATATATATTTTTTTCCACGGACTTTGGAGATTCTAAAATTACCCAGGATTTATGGATTCCTTTGGAGAGATCCCTGAAAGTAGGCATCATATAGCAAATGTTTGGTTTTCTGTGAAAACAATGCTGTGCAATAAACTATGTTTTTTTTTCTCTCTAAAGATTGCTTGAAAAGATAGTTTGCTGTGGTAGGGTCACCATCTTAAAAAAAATACAATTTTGCCACCACAGTTTTTACATTTTGTAAGAGGTAGTCAATTGTTCTTCATTTTTGAGGCTTCAACTCACTTGTAGTTTGTGGTGGAAATGGGTGAAAAAAGTAGACAACATTCTGAATTCAACAATTAATTTGTGTAGACCCCTCAAGGTTTACTGAAAGAAACTAAAAAATAATTAAAATAATTCTTGAAAAATAGCCCCAGGTGTCAGACTGGATCCGGAAGATTTTTCGTCAGAAATACCCCTTGCGCGTCGCTAGGCGTCGTCTGCGGCTCCGCGTCCGTCGTCGGCGTCGTGCGCCGGAATGACGTCGTCGGAGTACTTAGACGCCGCCCTCGCGCGCTGACGTCAGTTCTTCTTTTTTCCGCGCCAGTAAGCGCAGATCCGGGAGAGCTACCCCTTTAGTCACTTTTTGACTAACTTTTTTCGATCCTTTTTGATCTTGTCTCGACTCCGGTGCCGGTAGGATGCCTGGTTTTAAAGCCTCTGCTGACTGCAACCGCTTGATGTCGGTTACGGATCATCACCGCCGGTGCCTTTACTGTTTGGGCCTCGACCACGACGCGGAGTCGTGTTCGGACTGCAAGGCCCTGACCTCGAAGGCTAGACGGGAGCGGTCCCGTAAGCTTCTCGAGCTTCGCCACTCGGCTCCGCGCCCCTCTCGATCCCAGTCCAGGAGGAGGTCCAAGGATCGGTCGCGGAGCCGCAGCCGACGTCATCATCGATAGTCTGGCTCCAAGTCTTCGGGTAAGTCGAAGCACTCCAAGAAGTCCAAGAGGCGACACCGCTCTTCGGACTCCCCTCGCCGGTCGCGCGAATCGGCCGAGGGTCAGGGTGGATCCACCCCCGCTGCTCCAGCGGAGCCGCAGGCGCCGCGCAAGTCCCCATACCCGCCGGTCCCTGGGACTGACGCGACGCCGGCGGAAGTCAGTGCCTTCCTCTCGGCCATGAGGAACCTGGCTCCGCCGTCGACGCCCGCTGGCGCGCCTTCGGGCCCCGCGGTCCCGACTGGGCAACCTTGCATGCCGGCGGCTCCGGCCCCGGCGCCGTCGCCGGCTCCGGCCTCGACGCCGCAAGTGCCCGAGGGACTCGTCCCCGCCGACGCCGGTCGACCTCGTCATGCCTCCTCCGCCGGCGTCGACACCGGTTCCACCTCAGACGCCGGCTCCGCTCGGCGTCGTGCCCCAGTTCAGTCCCGCTCTGGACCTGGCGCCGTTACGGCGTCGATGGACGCCGCGTACGGCGTCGCTAGAGACACATTATGTCTATCGTCCGGCTCCGATCCTTCCTCCTGTTTACCAGGAATCGGATGACGGGGGCGAATGGGAGGGGTCCGAGGATCCTATGGCCGTTCAGGCTCAGCTGTCACAGGACTGGGCAGATGAACTGGGGGAGGCCAGTGGTCTGGATACCTCACCAGACACTGGATTCATCTCTCCTCCGACTGTGGCTTCGGAGGAGGGTGCTGCTTTCTCTGTGGTGCTGCGCAAGGCGGCCGCAGCCCTTGGGCTCGAGCTACCTGCCGTGGCTGTGAGAACTAACGTCCTCACTGAGGTGCTTGTCTGCAGCAAGCTCCACTGAGCCTCTGCTGCAATTCAATGAGGCCCTCATTGACGTTCTGCAGGGCACCTGGTCCAAGCCCTCCACAGTTCCTCCTGTGGACAGGAACGTCGCCAGGCGCCACCGCCCTGCTCCGGGCGACCCCAGTTTTCTGTCCCAACACCCTACCCCCGAGAGCCTGGTTATCCAGGCTTCTACCTCCCAATCCTCCTTCCCGACCGCTCCGCAGGACCGGGATTTCAAGAGACTGGAACAGTTTGGCAAAAAGCTGTTCTCCTCCCTTAGTTTGGGCCTGCGGTCCTTGAACACCGCCTGTCTTTTGGACCGTTATTCCCACTCTCTGTGGGATACGGTGGAGGACGTGCTGCCCCTGTGTCCGGAGGAGGTCCAGACACGACTTACCCAGGCTCTGGCCGATGGGAGGGATGCAGCGCGACATGCTATCAGATGTGGGCTTGACACTACGGACTCGCTGGGTAGGGCGATTTCTACCACGGTGGCGCTTAGACGTCACGCCTGGTTGCAGTCCACGTCCTTTTCGGGAGATGTCCAGAGCACTCTCATGGACATGCCCTTTGATGGCACTCGCCTTTTTGGTGAGAAAGCGCACAGTGCGCTGAATCGCTTTAAGGACTCCCGGGCTACGGCCAAGTCCTTGGGCCTCTCGGCCCCGCGGTCGCAAACTTCCGCCTTTCGCCCCTTTCGTGGCCAAGGAAGGGGTGCCGCCTCACGTCCGCCTAGCCACCAGCTGCAGAACCAACCTGCGTGCGGTCGCGGACGTGGTTTCCGCCGAGGCGGTTCTGGAGGACGATGCGGTCAGCCCACATCCACCCCGGCAGCATCCGCCTCAAAGCCTTCCTAGTCCGAGCTTTCAGGCCCATTCCACGCCAGTGGGCGGCAGAGTTCGCCATCACCTGCTCCACTGGCGGTCCATCACATCGGACAGGTGGGTGCTGCAAATCGTCCGAAGGGGCTACTCCCTCCCCTTCGAGACGACCCCTCCAGCCATGCCACTGCAGCACCACCGTATCTCGGGGGATCATTTGAATCTTCTCCACGAGGAAGTTTCGGCCCTCTAGGCCAAGGGGGCCGTCGAGCGCGTTCCGAGCCCAGAAGTAGGTCGTGGTTGTTATTCCCACTACTTTCTGGTTCCCAAGAAGGGCAAAGGGGGCCTACGCCCTATCTTGGACCTCCGGAACGTCAATGCCTTCCTCCGGAAGGAAAGGTTCAAGATGTTAACTTTGGCTCAGGTTCTAGCTGCCCTAGACCCCGGAGACTGGATGGTAGCGTTGGACTTGCAGGACGCATATTTCCACATCCCCGTCCTGCCGGCCCACCGGCGTTACCTGCGGTTCACGGTGGGTCAAGAGCACTTTCAGTTTACCGTGCTCCCCTTCGGCCTTACCAGTGCCCCTCGGGTGTTCACGAAAGTGATGGCGGTGGTCGCAGCTCATCTGCGCAGATCAGGGGTTCCAGTCTTCCCCTATCTCGACGACTGGTTGTTGAAGGCGGGCTCGCCCCAGGCAGTCGTCTCCCACCTCCAGACTACGGCGGATCTCCTGCATTTGCTGGGGTTTTCCATCAACGTGCCGAAGTCACACCTGAGTCCCTCTCAGAAGCTCCTCTTCATCGGAGCGGTTCTCGATTCGGCGCAGTTCCGGGTCTATCCGCCGGAACAGCGGGTCCAGGATATTCAGGCCCTGATTCCCATCGTTCGGCCTCTATCCTGGGTTTCGGTCAGGCTAGTGTTGCGGCTTCTGGGGCTGATGGCCTCCTGCATCCTACTAGTGCATCATGCCAGGCGGCGCATGCGGGCTCTGCAGTGGGACCTGAAGTTTCAGTGGGCCCTGCATCACGGCAACCTGTCCGACCATGTCTTGATCTCGGAGGGCACTGCACAGCAGTTGCGGTGGTGGCCCACGGACCGCGATTGGGTCACGGGCAAGAGCCTCTCCCTTCCCCAACCGGAGCATGTCGTAGTGACGGATGCGTCCCTCCTGGGATGGGGTGGCCATATGGGAGAGGCGGAGATCAGAGGCCTCTGGTCTCCGGTGGAGTCTCTCCTCCACGTCAACCTGTTAGAGTTGAGAGCGATCCGACTTGCACTGAAAGCCTTCCTTCCCTCTGTCAGGGGAAGTGTCGTGCAGGTGTTCACGGACAACACCACCGCCATGTGGTATTGCAACAAACAGGGCGGGGTGGGGTGGGGTCGTGGACCCTTTGTCAGGAGGCTCTGCGCCTCTGGACGTGGCTAGAACACCAGGGCGTCACCCTAGTGGTTCAACATCTGGCGGGCTCTCTGAACGCCAGAGCAGACGAACTCAGCCGCTGGTGCATGATGGATCACGAATGGCGTCTGAACTCCGAAGTGGCGCAAGGTCTCTTTCAGCAGTGGGAAGAGCCTTGGTTAGATCTATTCGCCACCGAAGAGAACGCGCAATGTCAACAGTTCTGCGCGTTGAAATTTCCAAGGCGGCATTCGCTCGGCGACGCTTTTCGTCACGAGTGGAGTTGCGGTCTGTTGTTCGCCTTTCCGCCTATACCACTTCTGCCCAGAGTGCTGAAGAAGATCAGGCACGACCGGGCCCAAGTCATCTTGGTGGCCCCGGATTGGGCACGAAGGTACTGGTATCCCGAGCTACTCAGTATGTTGACCGATCCTCCGATACGTCTGCCCCTACGGGAGGATCTTCTGTCGCAGCAGCAGGGGACGGTCCTACACCCGAACCTGTCCAGCCTCCACCTCCATGCGTGGAGATTGAGCGGCGGCAGTTGATGCCATTTGACTTGCCTCCTGAAGTCTGTGATATCATTCTGGCAGCCAGGCGTCCCTCCACAAAGACGGTATACGCCTGCCGGTGGAACAAATTTGTGGCATGGTGCACAGCAAAGGCTGTGGATCCCCTCTCCGCCCCTCTTTCTGAGGTCCTCCTCTTTCTTCTTTCTTTGGCCCGGCAGGGCTCTGCCCTGGGCACCTTGAAAGGTTATCTTGCTGCCATCTCTGCCTTCTTGCGGCTTCCTGATCAGCCTTCTCTTTTCAAGTCCCCTGTAGTTACACGCTTTCTAAAAGGCATTACTCACACGTTCCCTCCTGTCCCTTTTGTAATGCCTCAGTGGGACTTGAATCTTGTTCTCACATTTCTAATGTGCGCTCCCTTTGAGCCTCTTCATAATTGTCCTCTTCGTCTGCTGACGCTTAAGACTGCTTTTCTGGTAGCCATCACCTCGGCTAGACAGGTGAGTGAGCTCCAGGCTTTATCATCAAAGCCTCCTTTTCTCTCTGTTCATCCGGACAAGGTTGTCCTTCGGCCTCGTACCCTCCTTTCTTCCGAAAGTGGTGACCCCCTTTCATCTTGGGCAGTCTGTCACCTTGCCCACCTTCTTTCCGCCTCTGCATCCTTCCAAAGAGGAAGAGAGGCTCCACCGTCTGCACCCAAAACGTGTGCTCTCCTTTTATCTGGACCGCACAAAGCAGTTCCGGGTGGACGACCAACTTTTCGTTGGATACGTGGGTGCTAAGGAGGGGAAAGCTGTGCACAAACGGACCATCTCTCGGTGGGTCGATTTGTGCATCAAAATTTGTTATTCCTTGGCAAAAAAGGATCCTCCTGTTGGGCTGCGTGCCCATTCTACTCGGGCCACGGCGGCTACTACTGCTTTGGGACAGGCGGCAACATGGGCTTCGCTACACTAGTTTGCCAGGCATTATTACCTTGACAGCCAAGTCCGGAGGGATGGCTTCTTTGGCCGTTCTGTCCTCCAGGACTTTCTGGTGTGATCTTGGTTCGCAGACCCACCACCGGGGATGGTATTGCTTGGGTATCTATTCTAAGGTGAGGAATCTAACTAACGTGTTTCTTTCAGATGATCAAGTTACTTACCTTCGGTAACGATGTATCTGTAAGAAACATTAGTTAGTTAGATTCCTCACCGACCCACCCATCCTCCCCGTTCTGCGAACTGACATCTAGGGTTAAGGCTATCCCTTTCAGGGCCCTAGAATTTTTTGGCACTAGTGTCAGTATCTTGCATGGCTCTGCGTTTCTGGCGCGGAAGGCTATGTACAAGAACTGACGTCAGCGCGTGAGGGTGGCGTCTAAGTACTCCGTCATTCCGGCGCACGACGCCGACGACGGACGCGGAGCCGCAGACGACGCCTAGCGACGCGCAAGGGGTATTGCTGACGAAAAATCTTCCGGATCCAGTCTGACGCCTGGGGATATTCTAAGATGAGGAATCTAACTAACTAATGTTTCTTACAGATACATCGTTACCGAAGGTAAGTAACTTGTTCTTCCTGCTCGCTCCTGCAAGGGAAACAGGCACAGGCCCCCTCCTCTCTCCCCTCCCCCCTCCCCCTGCTGCCTCCTCTCATCGTCAAACTTGTGTGTTTTTTACTTGCAGCGCGAGGCACGCGCTTGTGTTTTCCAAGCAGCAGCGCATTTAACCACAAAGATCCATCATTTTCATTATTAATCTGGAAGATTTATTACGGGTTTATAAAACTAGACAACCGTATTTATTACAAGCAATAATCATTTACCGGACACTAACGCCCCGCATTTCTGTGTAAACATTGTGCAGGAAAAAAGGACTAAATATCCTAACGCCCCGCCTTTCATTTCTGTGTAAACATTGTGCAGGAAAAAAGGACTAAAAATTCTTCTACTGATAGGAAGTTACTCATGAATACTCACATAAAGATGAAAATGGAAATCATTTGTTTTTATTTTCTTGGGATTAATCCTGCACACCACTAGTCTGGAGCCGTGGTCCGATTACTTACCTGCCTTTCCCTGATTCATTTTCTTCCTTTCAGTGTCATGTGCCTACCCTTGTAATAGGCACATCTCTTAGATCCTCATTTCAGATATGTAATGGCCGGCACCAGGAGGGGGCGCATGTGGTATGCCCTGCTTTGGGCAGGCGCCTCATCTGCGTCATTCTGTCCAGTTCTAAAGCCTGACCTGCAGTACTGTGTCAGTTCCAATGTTGAGGCCTCCTACGCAGCACAACTTACTTAATGCAGCACTAACCTAGCACGTTGTGACGCCGCCCTGTGACGTCATGGTTCTGTGGGTACCGTTGCCAATCCGTCCGACACCATCACAAGGCTGAGCTCTGCCTGGTCTTTCTTAGCTCCTGGTTGTTGACTGACTGACAGCGTAATCCTATTATTGGCAATAAACCTACGCTCAGACACATGAAGGCTGCCTTCAGCTCTTAAACAGTCACTTTGTTAAATGTTACAGTGGCGTCGAGTCAAAAGAAAAGCGAACTGCCACAAGAAGGCAAGCACGGGAACAGGAAGGGGTGCAAACAATGGAGGCTTGAACCCACCAGTCAGTGCTATTTGGCACCAGTCAGACTGGGGGCAAGCACCTGAGTGGCACTGTCCGGAGAAATGCTGTGAAGAACAGAATTGTGCCACAGCCATTAATTCTTTGTGGAAAGAGAAAGGTGCTGCCATGCGATGACTCGGGCAGAGAAGCGGTCTGTGAAGCGCCACTGCCCTGTCCCACATACGTGTAAACTAGGCTTCTGTAGGGGTTACCGGAACTATGGTGCCCCTGCATGTTTGTGTGCACTTTATTTTCAGTTACGGCAGTGGGGGTGGGGATTGAGGGTCAAATGGTGGGGGTGGGGAGAAGGGTCTTTAAGCGTAAATGGCGTATGGGATTTTAGCTAATTTTTTGTGTACTAGATGCGTTGTCCCACTTTGGCTCGCGTACCATGCGTGAGAGTTCCAGGCTGCAAGGCTTGACTCCTTCTCGAGTGACCTGCCCTGTCTTCCGAAGGGTCCCGGACCTCTGGCTTCCGTGGCAGAGTCAGCTTCCGCCCTTGCTACCGCTCCGCTGTTGACAGACCGAGGTCTGGCACTAGAGAAGAGAGTGGGGATTGGATGTGGACTGAATAGCTGGCAGTCAGATGTCTTGACTCTGAAAATTAATGCATGGACGTCTACACGCCAGACTCTCTGCCTTTGTAAAGGACGTTACTAGTATGAAAGGGGCTTAACTTTTGTTTGGTGCAGGGAGCTCCGGATCGATTCCTGGTGATGTATGTAGTGCTTGGAGGCCTGCAACACAAATCTCATGATATCCTCATGATCTCCAAACCCCCTTTCACACCCTCTCCCCTTTAACTGTTCATCTCAATAGTACTTATTTTGGGTGCTGTTTTTGAGGAATCCTGCTACAATAAATAAACAACCAATTAGGGGTTACTGTTCTCATTCTTTAAACTATTGTTAATAGTTAGTATTAGTAGATTTACAAATGGTGAGTGAGGGCTTTATGCCATTGAATTTCTTCCAGGACCCAATGATCCCATAAGCTTCCTTATCTTTGGTGATTTTGATTGTGGATTTGTGGTTGTAGGGGAGTGGTCCTCATGCCTGGATGTTTCTGACCTGGCATGCAGTTTTTGTGTGGGTACAGTGCATGTAGACCAAACACTGGTCTCGTAAAGTAGACCGCTAGATATGTTTTGAAAGTGGACCAGTGGGGCGTGCGAGTATGTTTTAATTTATACATCGACATGTGCGAGTTGGGTGAAAGTATTTTTGAGTTATTGGTTGCATGTGTGACCGAGTTTATTTGGTGCTCACTGTTGTATTTTGTTGCTTAGCTGATGCATTCTTTTTCTGTGCCTTGTACGTTTGTATAATACCGTGCCTTCGCTGCAAAGGATCTTTATTGTTTAGGATTGAGTACATTGTGGTGCTATAGAACCTGGCGAAACTGTGGTTTTGTGGGAGCAGTTCATCAGAGAGACCTCGGCTGATCTTTGGCTAACATCATGGTAGTACTTGGTGTAATCTTTTTTTTATTGAGACACCCTTTCTTTCTGTTCTTGACTGTGACCATACATTCCGACATATGAAGACCAAAGTCTGTTATTATCCATGAAGCTGTCACTTTGTTTAGCATTACATGCACTCCCGTATCAAGAGGGCTTCAAAGTCCATGCCTTAAGAAGCCTTGTGGTACGACGGAGCACAGAGTCGGTCCATTTTGAGGTATAATTTGGATCCAACTCAGACCAGGCCTTGACGAATCGTGTTGCTTTAATAATCATGTGGTTCTGGTATAGGGCCAAAATGCAACATGGACAGAACAGTTTTTTCCAATCCAAATCAACTCTTTTTAGGTCTCGGCTGAGACAGTGCATGCACTTGGGAGACTTTTGTTAGCTTACAGTGGGCTTAGAGCTGTCCCACTGCTTACCATTGTGGAAGAGGTGTGGCGCAGCAGCCAGGGTGCCTGACTCTGGACCACGGGGTTCACGGTTCGATACCTGGTGCCGGCAGCAGGTTAACCCAGCACCATATTACTCTGGGCAGTAGCTCGCTTAATCTTCCTGACAGCCCCCAGCGCCGGAACACCTCTCCGGAGGTAGCTGTGCGCTTTACAAATGCTGGTATTTCATTTAATTTCACTTCATTTTCAATTCATTTAATTGGTTGGCTTCATCATTAATTTCATGTCCTTGCTTCTCTTTGGTCAGCTTGTGCTGGCTTCAGTTCCTATTTGTGGACATGTCCCTTCCCTGGAGCACGGCCCAAGAACTTGTGTTCTTTCTCTGCAAGCTCTTTTGGAGCTACTTTTTAGGTCTCGCCTACGCAGCGCGCAAGCGCTGCTTTGTAGTGACCTTTTGGAATCTCTCCGTACTTTTGTGGGAACTCGTAAATGTTCTGCACTGTTTCGAATGGGCACTCGTGCATGTACGACGTTTACCTTACGGGAGCGAGCAGCGACGCCATCTGTTTGCAATTATCACGCCTGCTGCTGCTCGCTCCCGTAAGGTAAACGCTGTAGATGGACTGAGCCTGGAAGCCGCTCCTTTGAAGATGGCTCACACTTTGCTTATTCGTTAATTGCTTTTCTCTTGCGGGCGCTCACCCTCTCTCGCTGTTCTTCTTCTATTTCCCTCGATCGCTTGCTCAATCTCTTTGCCCCCTCTCTACATTCACCATCTCTCCCCCATTGTTTGTATTTTACTCTCCTTCCGCCGGTTTCCTTTCTCTCCTCTCAGATCCTTATATAACGTTGTCCTCTCCCTCACGCTTAATTTTAAATTCACCTTTGCCATCTAACTGGTGAATATGAGATCCATTGGCCAGATTATTATCTGTAGTGCCAGAAATCCAGATAACTACTCACGCTGTCTATCTATAGATATATCCTATGCGTGGTGGCCACTTAGATAATAGAAACGGGTAAATTCCAGTAACTGCTGAATAAATTTTTTTTTTTTTAAAAAGCTGGACCTACCTTCAGGGTCGGGTTGGCAGTTAGGGCAGTGTCTGAAGGGCTGCTCT
The DNA here is from genome assembly GCF_964204655.1 of Triturus cristatus. Classification (NCBI taxonomy): domain Eukaryota; kingdom Metazoa; phylum Chordata; class Amphibia; order Caudata; family Salamandridae; genus Triturus; species Triturus cristatus. The sequence goes on along the minus strand of NC_140584.1, from coordinate 1,084,073,149 downwards.
GATAGGTCAGTGTGTTTGGGGCTTTTTGGGGTGTTTGTGCATCTGCTGTGTCTATTTTTACTGCTAATTTCCCTGATATTAAAACAACCATTGCATTCAGCACGGTCATATCCATGCAATCTTACCTCGCAAATAAATCGTGTCTTTAAAAAATCAAAACTGCCCCGATGTGCAACAACAACACACCCCTTTTTTTTGGCTTTTCTAATTCACTAATGGGGGCCTTTTTAGGTCTCGGCTAGCGAAGGCTGCGCTTGCGCAGTCTCGCTTGCGAGAGATAATGACTTGGAGAAGAGGGGCTTGAACCCGCCCCTCTTCTCCCCTGTTCTCCATTGGCTGGCCTCTTGAATGCTGGCCAGCCATTGGAGAAGAGGTCCGTCATTCCGATTAGGCCCCGTCCTTTTCGGATCGGGGGGCGTGGGTTTTTCAAGAAGTCTAATTATCTCCTCCAGCCAATGGCAAGAGGAGAACACGGCCCCGAATCCGAAATGGCCGCTGCCTTTCTCCGAGGCATTTCTGCTTCGCCTCGGAGAAAGGCAGTGGTGTGCTTAGGCAGTGGTGTGCTTGTTTTTTTATCCACCTTAAAGCCCTGGATAGGCTGCAGCATGGAGTGCACGGATTTAATGTCATTAACTGATAACCGTCCATTTCTAGGGTTTTGCAGCATTTTCGAGATATATTAGCGGTTCACTTTGCTTAAAAGAGTGCAATTTCTGATATTTATTTGCTTCTATGCACTTAATTGCTTGCGAAATGAGCAGTGAGATGAGCAGCACAGGATCAAGGTTTAGGGACTAGCGCGGGGGCAAACCGCCACTTCGTACAGCGGGGCCGTGACGGAATAAACTCGTGACACAGGCGCCCGCGCGCTGCACCGCGCCTCGCGGCACTCTGACTCTGCTTCCGCTCCCCCTCCCCTCACGCCGCTCCTCTGATGATGCTAACGCCGGTGGGCGCGTGGGGGTGATGCTGCCAGTTCCTGGTTCGCTGGCAGCTTCGGCACTGCGACCAATCAAAGCCCGCATTATAGTGCGAATTGGAGGACAAGGGGGAGAGTCTAGCAAAGCAGTCCGCGCCGACCCTCCTCCTCCCGGCCAGGCTCAGCCATCGGGACTCCATGGGAGGGGGAGAAGCCGCGCCTCCTCCCGGGCTCCTCCAGCAGCATTGGCAGCGGCTCGGGGTGCGTGCTTGAGTTGCTGCTGCCAGCCGAGAACAGAGGAGGGAAGCCCGACTCACCCAGCACGAGCCACAAGCCCTGAGGGAGGTACTAGGACCCAGGGCCGTATGAAGGACAACAGGTAACCATTATTTTTCAGGGCATTCCCAATCGCTGTCACCCATCCAGGTTATGCATACCCCTCCTGCAGCGCATTGTGCAGACGGGTGGAGGCCAGCGACGGTCCCAGAGGTGGGGGTGGGTGTGGAGGGTCGACTATTAGCTAATGGGCGGTCGAGGGTGCCCTCGGACAGGTCTCTGCTGCGGGGTCGTGATGGAAGGGGCAGTGCAGGTGCTGACGGTAATGACTGAAGTGCATTGGCAATGATAACCAGCACATTCGTGCTTTAGCCAGGAGCTCTTTGGGTCACTGCGTGTGTGAGCTTCGCCTGGGGTCGGAAGGAGCAGAATGTGTACACCCCTGCTGAGAGGGTGGCAGGCTCGCTGTAAGGATGGCGTAACTTCTCCCCAGCTTAGTGCACAAGCGCATAATAAAGATCCCTGTGGAACTTCGTCATTGTAATGTGCCATCGGTCTCTTCGCGTCATTAGATTTCTGGTTCAGCTCCCACATTGTAGCTGTCATTTGTAGGTCTGAAGGACTGTAGAGACGATCCCTTTCACCCACCGGGGTCTATAAAATGGTGGCTTTCAGTTTCATAATACCACCTACAGTAAGTGCCAAGATACCGTTTGTGGTTCGAGGTGCTAAAAGGTGACTTGTTTCACTAATTACTTTGGAGGGTGCTATTCAGTCTGACCGTATTTGTAGAGGACAGTGCACAAACATACTGCCCCAAGCTCAGCCAGCCTCTCCATCCACGAAAAACAGCTCACCAAGCAGGGCCTAGAGGAACTCTGCTCCTCCTGAGGCACTGGTGCTTTGTTTCCGCCTGGCTCAAAGTGCACTGAATGCTTGTTTTTTTGTATCTCAGCAATGTACCTCTAACTCTGCCAGCTGGTGCTTTCGTTCCACTGCTGCCTACATCGGGAGAATAAAGGGGGTTAAGAGTGCTGGTTAAGTGTTGTGTTGAAGATTTGTGGTGGGAGTTATGAGCAATGCCAATAGCTCTAACTTTAAAAATGCCGAGACCATTGCATTGTAAGTGCTTGTTATATTTTGCTACCCAGGCCTATTTTTTTTCCAGTTCGACCCTGTTTAACTTACCCTTCTATCCCCGCTAGGGGACATAATCACCTTTCATGTCCTCCGCTCTTTACTATTCTCACTATTTCTGCCCGAGGCGCTGCAAAGCGGTTCTATGTAAGACCTCTACGCGCTTTACAAAAATCAACAAACGGCAGTGGTGGTTTCAATGGTAGCACATCATTCTTTATGTAAGTTGGAAACTGATATTTAGTATTGGTGCCCCTCGAGATAAAGACAAAACACCCCACTACCTCGGGTGTCTACTTACTGTGGTTTAGCTAAACCCAGTGTACATACAACATATAGAGATAACCTCGGCGCTCTGACCTGTTCAGTGATTTATTCATAAGTTATTTTATCCTATATTATTCAATTCAGACAAAAAGCAGTAAGCAGATTGTAGTTCTGTTTAATGTATATGAGGTACATAAACTCAGCAATATTCTTAGTACATTTGGTTCAAAGCACATAAGTTGCAATGACACAGTATTACAAAGATGGAAGGTGTAATACGTTAAACTTCCTGTAGAGCGATGGAGCGGCAGCCGACACGTGTTTCGGTAGAGTTGTCCACGCTATCAAGACCACATAATCAATGGAGGTTCCCCACTGAAGCCGTTCTTGACCCGGTTTTCCGTACCAAAGTGGGGAAGCTGTTAAGGAGTGTTTTCAGTTAAATGAAGGCACAGTAGATTTGCAATCCACACTATGGGATGCCTTTAAGGCCTATATAAGAGGGATGTCCATATTCAAACATTCAGGAGTGCTGCATTCTATACAAGGGGATTTTGAGCCACTAGAGAAAAAGCTTAAGGACGTTGATGTGGCTACGTAGGAGACCGCTTCCCCCTTGACATTACATGATCGAGCGGCATTATTGACAGTTCGCTGAGCTAGCGGACAGTGAGGTCAAATATCTGGGCAAACACGCGAGGGCTGGGGCATACGTTGAAGGAGAGACCTGGTAGAACACTTGCTAGATTACTTCTCCTTCAGTACCATTCAACATATATCACACACCTAGAGGCGGACAATGATGTCATATTATCACGAGGCAGTGATATTACGTCGGCTTTTCTGTCTTATTATTCGCACTTGTACACGACATGTACGCCCCCTGATGGAC